>NC_084843.1:26860473-27485473 GCF_033115175.1 Lepus europaeus
ACAGGTACTCTGCCTCTACCAGCCCACATGTATCTACAAGCTCTCTTCCATGTGTTTTCTTTTGACACTATTTTGCACATTTCACTTACCTAGATCTCTTTTCAGCAAATAGGGAGAAATCTCATTCTTAAAGCATCTGTGTAATTTATCATTTGGACTCTTAAAGAGTTCAAGTACAGGGCTGGTGCTGTGGCGCAGTAGGTTCCTGTGGCGCCTGCATCCCATAAGGGCGCTGGTTCGAGTCCTAGTTGCTCCACTTCCAATCCAACTCTCTGCTATGCCCTGGGAAAGCAGCAGAAAATGATCCAAGGCACTTGGGCCCCTGAACCTATGTGGGAGACCGGAATAAGCTCCTGGCTCCTGGCTTCAGATAGGCTCAGCTCCGGCCATTGTGGCCATTTGGGGAGTGAACCAGCAGATGGAAGACCTTTCTCTCTGTCTCTCCCTCTCACTGTATGTAACTCTACCTCTCAAATAAATAAATAAATAAATTAAATCTTTTTAAAAAAATGAGAGAGAGAGAGAGAGAGAGAATTTAAGTACCTTGACTTTTTATCCATATTTAAGGCAAGGCAGAGCATGTACCCACACAAACCCCAACCTGAAGGCTCCCAGGGTGGCCCGAGACCCCCACTCTTTCTTGTCTTGGTCTGAATGCTAATTCCCTCCTGTGCTGGCTGATGCTCTACAAGCATCTTTTCCACCAGAGAGACAGGCTCAGGTTACCAGTCCTAACCTCTGCAGCATCCATTCAGGAGGGAGAAGGAAGATTGCTTCCTTTAAGGAACACTGGGCAATAGAGAGAGAAGAAAAGGCATGGCTCTAGGTAAGGCCAACAAGACCACCACCTCCAAATTTTCCAACTCCCGTTGGACTCACTCCTCCTAGATCCCTTGTTCTTTGACAGAAATATGCATCTATAACCCACTTACATGCTACACAAGTAAGCATCAATGCAATGGGTAAAAGATTGAATAATTAAAAACTATCCCCCTACACACACACACACACACACGACTCAGGCCCAGATGACTTCACTGGTAAACTTCACCAAAGAATTAAAGAAGAGTTATGAATTCTTCACAAACTCTTCCAGAAAACAACAAGATTCACTCATTATTAGGCACTAGCACTATGGCATAGCGGCTAAGGCCAACACCTGTGGTATTGATATCCCACATATGTACTGGTTCAAGCCCGCTAATGTGCCTGGGAAACCAGCGAAGGATGGCCCAAGTGCTGGGGCTCCTGCACCCAAGTGGGAGACCCAGAAGAAGCTCCTGGCTCCTTGCTTCAGATTGATCCAGCTCCCGCTGTTGTGGCCATTTGGGGAGTAAACCAGCAGACAGAAGATCTTTCCCTGCCTCTTTCTCTTGCTCTCTGTAACTCTTTCAAATAAATAAATAAATCAGTTTTTTTTAATTAGCCTGATATAAAAATCAAAGACATCACCAGGAGAAAACCACAACAAAACGAAGCCACAGACCAATATCCTTTGTGCACACAGAAACAAAAACCCTCAACTAAACACCAGCAAACCGAATTCAGCAACATATAAAAAGGGTTCTGCACAACCAACTGGAATTTATCCCAGAAATGCAAGGTTGTAGAATATCAAGTAATATATCAATAGAATTATGGTTACAAACACATGGACTATCACCAACAGACACAGAACAAGCATTTTATCTTTTTCATAATAAAAACCTTCAAACTAGGAATGACATGGAACTTCCTCACCAGAAAACAGACATCTACAGAAGACTCACGACTAATATCGTATTTGATGATAAACAAGTTGTGTCTAAGATCAGGAACAAGACAGAGATGCCCACTGGGCACTGCTACTCAGCATTGCTGTAGAGGTTCTAGCCAGGGCAATCAGGCAAGAAAAAGAAATAAAAGATGTTCAGGTTAGAAGGAAAGAAGTAGGCCGGCGCCGTGGCTCAACAGGCTAATCCTCCGCCTTGCGGCGCCGGCACACCGGGTTCTAGTCCCGGTTGGGGCACCGATCCTGTCCCGGTTGCCCCTCTTCCAGGCCAGCTCTCTGCTGTGGCTAGGGAGTGCAGTGGAGGATGGCCCAAGTCCTTGGGTCCTGCACCCCATGGGAGACCAGGAGAAGCACCTGGCTCCTGCCATCGGAACAGCGCGGTGCGCCGGCCGCAGCGCGCTACCGCGGCGGCCATTGGAGGGTGAACCAACGGCAAAAGGAAGACCTTTCTCTCTCTGTCTCTCTCTCTCACTGTCCACTCTGCCTATCAAAAAAAAAAAAATAAAATAAAAATAAAGAAGGAAAGAAGTAAAACTGCCTTAATTCACAGATGACAGAATACCTTAAGGAATTCACTAAAATACTTTTGAGTGTGAGCACTGTGGGGTGGGAAGCTAAGTCACCACTAGGGACCACATCCCATAGAGGAGTGCCTAGTGGGTGAGTCCCACTCTGTTTTTAATCCAGCTTCCTATTAATGTGCACCCCGAGAGGAGGCAGTTAATGGCTCAAGTAGTTGGATCCCTGATACCCAAGTGGGTGGAATTCCTGACTCATGGCTTTAGTCTGGCCCAGCCCCAGCTTTTGTAGACATTTGGGGAGTGAATCAGCAGATGGAAGACCTTTCTCTTTCTCTGCCTTTCAAATAAATAAAGTAAATAAACTTGAAAAAATAAACTATTAGAATGAATAAACAAGTTCAGCAAGGTTACAGAATACAAAATAATTCAAAAATTAGGAAAATAATTCCTAAGAATACAATACTTAGGAACAGATTTTTTAAAATAGTGAAAACTTTTACTGTAAAAAGTACTAAATATAAATGAAAGAAATTAGAGAACACCTACATAAATGCAGATACTCACTATTCACGGATCATACATAAGACCATTATATTGCTAAAATTGTAGTATTTTCCAAATTGGTCAATAGATATTCAAGCAGTCCTCATAAAAATGCCACATGCCAATTTTTGGTAGAAATTCATAAGCTGATTCTAAAATTCATATGGAAATGCAAAAGACCCAGAAAAGCCAAGAGAATCTTGACAATGAAGAACAAAGTTAAAAGACTTAATCTTCCTGGTTTCAATACTTGCTACAAAACTACAGTAATGAAGTCTTATAGTACTGATGTAAAGAAAGACATTTAGTCAATGTAATGGAATTGAGAGTCTAAAAATAAACGCTCATATTTATATTTATGGTCACTAATTTATGACAAGGTGCCAAGACAGTTCAATAGAAGAAGGACTCATTTTGCAGCAAATAGTGCTGAAAAACTAGATATCAACAGGCAAAAAAATCCAGTTTGGGGGTCGGCATTGTGGCACAGCAGATAAGGCCATTGCCTGCAACACTGGCATCTCATATGGGTGCCAGTTCAAGTCCCGGCCGCTCCACTTCCAATCCAGCTCCCTGCTAATGTGCCCAAGAGGGCAGTGGAGGATGGTCTGGGTGCTTGAACCCCTGCACCCACATGGGAGACCTGGAAGAAGCTCCTCAGCCTGGTCCAGCCCCAGCCGTTGTGGTCATTTGGAGAGTGAATCAGTGGATGGACGAAGTCTCTCTCCCTCTCCCTCTCTCTCTGTAACTGCCTTTCAAGTGGATAAACAAATCCTAAAAAAAAGAAGAAGAAGAAGGAAAAAAGAAAAAAAGAATCCAGTTGGATCTTTTCCTTACATTATTAAAAGAAGAGCTCAAAATTGATCTAGATCTAACTATAACAGCTAAAACCATGAAACTCTTAAAAGTTCTGGAGACAGATGGTGGTGCTGACTGCAAAGCAATGTGAATGGACTGAGCGCCAAACCGTACACTCAGCTGTGACCAAAAAGGTGGCAACGGTAAAGCTCATGTTATGTGAAACTGTCTTAGCAACTCTCCTAATGCTAAACATGGAATCACCATGTGAGCCAGCAATTCCACTCGTAGGTTATACCCAAGAGAAACGAAAACCTGCACATGACCGTACACATATGCTCACAGCAGCATTATTCACAATAGTCCAAAATAGAAAAACTCAAATGTCCACTAACTGGTGAACACATACACAAAATGTGATGTATCCATACTATGAAACATTATTTGTCAATGAAAAGGAATGAAGTACTAATGCATGGTATAGCAGAACATCAAAACGTGCTGGGATGGACGCTGGGCTTACAGTTAAGACACCTGAGTCCCACATGGGACTACCTGAGTTTGATTCCCAACTCCAGCTCCGGATTCCAGCTTTCTGCTAATGCAGACCCTGGGAGGCAGTGGTGATGGCTCACGTAGACTGGGCTCCTGCCAACTGGGAGACTTGGACTAAGCTTCCTGGGCCAACACAGCCTCAGCCATTGTGAGCGTTTGAGAAGCAAACCAGTAGATGGGAAATTTCTTTCTCTGTTCTCTGCATCTCAGGTAAATAAAAACAATTTGAAAAAGACTCAATACTCTTTGTCTCGGCCTGGCCCAGCCCTGGCCACTGTGGCCATTTAGGGAGTGAACCCTCTCTATAACCTGCCTTTCAAATACATAATAAATAATTTTAAAAATAAATAAAAGCCTCAACATTATGCCGAGTAAAAGAAGCCAGTCTCATAAGATCATCTATTACATGATTCCATTTCTATGGAATGTTCAGAATAGGCAAATCTATGGACACAGATAGGATTAGTAGTTGCCTAGGGCTGGGATGGTTTTGGGGTCCTGGGAGTGATCTGTATAACTGGGGTGATAAAATTGTTATAGGATTCATTGTGGTGATGGTTTTACAACCGTAGGTTTTATGGTATATGAATCAGATCTCAAAAAAGCTGTTGCTTTAAACAGCTTTAACAGACAGAAAGAAGCAAAGGGAAGCAATCTCGGGCAAGAAGCACAGCAGGAGGAGCAAGGGCAGGCCCCTGGATTCTGTGCCACCTCCCCAGGCTCCTTGGCCCAGCCTGGAGGAAACCTCAGTTACCATGCTGGGACATCAGGGTTCTTAGGTCTAGTCTGAACAGCCACCTTTGGACCTCTTCTTATCTACAAAAGAGGAAAGCCTGCCCAAGGTCATGGAGTAGTCAGTGATAATGGGCACAAGCCAGCACTTCCTCAAACTTCTGAGTCATCTATACAGCTATCAGGATTTTTGCGGTACCTGTATACCACCAATACCATTATTTACCTATCTATGTTTTTTTTCCCCAAAATGGACTATTTGAAAGACAGAAAAACAGAGACAGAGAGATCTTCCATCTGCTGGTTCACCCTCCAAAATGCTTCCAACAGCCAGGCTGGGCGAGGCTGAAGCCAGGAGCCAGGAAACCAATCTGGGTCTCCCTTGTGGGTGGCAGTGACTCAAGTACTTGACCCAAGTTTCTCCCAGGGTGTGTGCATCAGCAGGGAGCTGGAACTGGAAGCAGAGCCGTGACTTGAACCCAGGTACTGTGATAGGGCATGCAGGAGACCCAAGTGGCATCTTAATCATTTAACCATTGTACCAAATGCCCACTCCTATTTTATTTATTTAGTATAGAGATATGAAATTGCCTTTTAAAATAAGTTGTTTTAGGTTTAAAAAAAAAGTGAGTAGGCCGGTGCAGCGGCTCACTAGGCTAATCCTCCGCCTTGCGGCGCCGGCACACAGGGTTCTAGTCCCCGTCGGGGCGCCGGATTCTGTCCCGGTTGCCCCTCTTCCAGGCCAGCTCTCTGCTGTGGCCAGGGAGTGCAGTGGAGGATGGCCCAGGTCCTTGGGCCCTGCACCCCATGGGAGACCAGAAGAAGCACCTGGCTCCTGCCATCAGATCAGCGCAGTGCGCCGGCCGCAGCGCACCAGCCGCGGTGGCCATTGGAGGGTGAACCAATGGCAAAAGGAAGACCTTTCTCTCTGTCTCTCTCTCTCTCACTGTCCACTATGCCTGTCAAAAAATAAAAAATAAAAATAAAAAAAAAAGTGAGGAGTGGGCATCTGTGATAGCAGTTAAGACGCTGCTTCCTGCTTCGGATGCTTGCATTCCACATCAGTGTGCCCGGATTCAAGTTCTGGTTCTGTCCCTCCGATTCCAACTTCCTGCTGATGCATACCCTGGAGGCAGCTGGTGATGACTGAGGTCGTTGGGTCCTTTTCACCCACAGAGGAGACCCAGAATGGTTTCTGGGATCCTGGCTTTGTTGTGGAAATTTGGGAGTGAACCAGTGGATGAAAGATCTCTTTCTGTCTATGTCTCTTTCTCTTAGCTTTCAAGTAAAAAAGGAAATAAATAAAAATTATAAAAAATAAGGAAAATAGATGGAAAATCAGTGTTGCTTACCATTAAGTGGAAGATAATTTGGTAACTTCAAAATAATACAAAACAAAATGTAACTAGCTGCCGACCACAGTGTCACAGCCTGTTCCCTTGCCTGTTCACAGGAAGCGCTGTGCTCACTCAGTAGGCTTTCCATTCCTGCATGTTATTATTCTGGTACTAAAAGGACAGATGCTCTCACCTAACACCTGGTCACCAAGCAGGAGGACCAGCCACAGAGCCTGTAGCTAACAGCATGCGCCCAGTAGGTGGCACCACTGCTCCTGGTTTAAGAGAGAGAAGGGCCAGTTTCCTGGAGCTTCACAGGCAAATCTAATGTCTGGTCTTGTGGAAATGGACTCTAAACCAGGCAAGGACTTGGGGAAAGTGTTGCAAAGGGTTGGAGCCCTGACCTTTTATTAACCAGCAGTTAATAAAATAAACGTTGTGCAAATTTGTTTAAATTCGATAAGAAATGACCAAAAGGAGCTTAATTTGGGCAACTGTGAGAGACCCCAAGGCAAGCAAAAACCCCAAAGCAAAGGACAGTCCAACCTGTGCATGTGTGGCCAGGGCTGGCAAAAGGTACTGCTGAGCTAATGCAGGCTGGGGAGGGGATAGCAGTTATAGCTTTCCACAGAAACATTTAGAGAACACCAGCTCACAGAACCTTCCAGGGACGACGAGCAGGGCCTGCCCAGAGGGGCACTAGACTTACTAACCCTGCTGTGGCCAAGCAACAGCCTTTCTTAACAATGAAAGGGCCTTGGTCACAGTTTTCAAGCCTGGGACAAAGCCACAATGGACTCATTCTTGAGTTCGGTCTGGTCTTTATGCCCTGGATGCTCAGCCCCATTCTGTGTGGAGCCACTGGGGTCTCAGCACTTGGGCCCCAGTGCCCAGCCCAGGAAGCTCTCGGGGCCCCTTCCCAGGGGTTTTGAAATGCTAATAATGCCTCAGCTCAGGCCCAGCTGAAGAGTTCTGAGGCTGAAGGACTCACTCCTTCTCTCCCTTCTCACCAAGAAGGGAAGATGAAAATCCCCGGGACCCCTACCATCTGGCTCTGAAAGTTGACACCCATCCCCTCCCCTCCTCTGAACTGTGCCCCCAAGTAAGACGAGAAAGCTCCTTGTGCTACCTGAGCAGTCACCAGCAAATTCCCCAGAGGCGGACTCCCACTCCGGGAGGTCAGCAAGTCCGACACAAAGCCAGTGACAGTTGTTCTGTTTGCTGAATTGTGTGTCACATAACACACAACTCCTCAGCAAGAACTCTCAAGAACTCAAGCTGGGGTAGGGACCTGAATGGCTGTCCAGACTCCAACAGGCTCCTCCAATTGGCCACTGCCTCATCCCCGCCTCCCAGACTTCCACCTTTAGTCACGGTGGTCTAGACCTGCTGTCCTGGATGTAAGTTAGCAAAACCTAGGGAAATGGGTTGCAGAAGAAACAGCCCTTGCTTGTAAAATAATTATGCTGCCTTTGAAACACTGAAAAACAAATGCATTCTCTGAGTTCTGAATTCACCCTAACTCTGGAGAATGAAGGTCTGCCTCCACTCTGGGCAAAATGCAATCGTGGAAATGTTTTACACAATAGCTTAGAAATCAGACCCCACCCCTGCGCCCAACCCTGGCGGTCAGGATTAATGTGCTTGGGCTGTGGAGAGGAAGCTCATGTTCCCTTCTGGAGCCCAGCAGAGTGGGTTTCTTGTGGCTGAAGCTTGGAGCCCTGAAGTCAAAGGCCCCTTTCTTCTAGGTGCTCATTTGAGCACTCCCAGATGATGACCTGCTTTCCAGGGACACAGAACAGGGCAGGAAACACTGAACTGCACCAGGTACCACATGAGTGACTGGTCTGCAGGAGGTGTTGGAGGCAGCAGGACAATGGGAGGTGACCCACAGAAGGCTGGCAGACTTGTAGGTTAAGCCTAGAGCCAGGGTGCAGCCATCACACTTTCTTGAAAAACAATCTCCATTCCTCTTGCCTTCTTGGTATTCACAAATCACTCTGACAACCAGGGTCTGGGGGTCCTCCATGAAGACCCAGAGTTGGTAACTAGGAAGGCTCAGCAGCCCTTCCCCAAAATGCCAGATGCATCAGATCTGTCACTAGCGACACAGACTATGGAATAGGGAAGGGCCAGCTAGCTTGTGCCTGTCTCTGCAAGTCCCAGGATGAAGCCCACACACACGCAGAGAATCTGGTAACTGCCTGACCTTACCCTCCTTCCTGAGAAAACTCAAGTTTCTGCTGAACCACTGTGGGCTACTCAGCAGAGCTAGCCCCAGACAAAGCTCTCTAAGATGGGAAGAGAGCCCTTAAAGAAACTGAAGGCTCATGAGCTGAAAATACTCCTAAGGTGGACACAGGTCGACACAGGTCTAGGCAACCCCATGACGGCCCAGTGAAGGCAGGAGACAAGCTGGAGGCACTGCTGAATGAACCAGCCCGGGCTGAGGCAGTGAAGGAGGTACAGTTCACTGTCCAGTTGACTTCGGCCCAGCCCATACTCTCCCAACGGGGCTGGGACAGTGTGTCCACTGTCCCCACTGGATCTCTTTGTACATCTGTTTCAATGTTTAAAGCCCAGGAGCTTTCTCCTTGCTCTAAGTCAAGCTGAAAGTAGGGGAGTAGGGATGCGTGTGCCTATGGTGTTAGGAGCCATGGGGTACAGGACAGCCTGACATCACTGCTACATATTACATTTCTGGAACCCTTAATACACCCATGTACACCCATGATGCTACCTTCATTTTAGGGAGGGAATGGCCCCGGGCATTGTACAGAGGCATCACCCTTGCTGTCCTGACACCCTAAGACTCCAAGCCTCCTCCAGGCAGACTACCTCCACCTGACAGCACCCACCTACCAAAAGAGGGCAGCAGAACCTCCTTGAAGATCAGCCCTCACCTTTTCCTGACAGTAGCAACTCCCTTTCCTCCACAGAACCACAAAAAGCTGTGCGTCACAGCCCCTTGATAGGACCCTGAACTTCCCTGCCTGCTGCCCCTACTTCTCACCCCTAAGCCAAAGCTAGGAGGCTTGCAGCAGATGGACAGGAGGAACTCTGAACATCAGCCGAATGCGATGATGCACGTC
The DNA here is from genome assembly GCF_033115175.1 of Lepus europaeus. Taxonomy (NCBI): domain Eukaryota; kingdom Metazoa; phylum Chordata; class Mammalia; order Lagomorpha; family Leporidae; genus Lepus; species Lepus europaeus. The sequence goes on from NC_084843.1 coordinate 26,869,823, forward strand.
CTCTCATAGGAGTCCTGGGTACTTCCCCTTTAACGCTTCATCTCCTGCAAGAAGAGGGAGACGTGGGCTACCCTGCAGCTCAGAATCTGCACTTGATTCAACACCAGAGTCAGGCGCCTTGAGCTTTCTCCGTACACTCCCATGGCAGACCAGCCACTGGTGAGAGAAGGGAATCCCAGGAACACACCTACACAGTAGCCCCACTGCAGTTTCCAATACAACTCCTCCAGAGAGGGCCCAAGACAGAAGCCTTTCTTCAAGACAGAAGGAACAACAAAACAAAGGAACAACAAAACAAATAGTGCAGAGAAAACCAAAACAAGAGTCTCCATATGTGTGTTCAATGAGCTTTTGAGGCTAGAAAGCAAAATTCCTCACAGTTAGATAGATGGTGTGCAGCACGGCCAGTCAAGTATTTCCAATCTGGCCAAGTGGTGGAAGCGTGACTTATCTGTGCCAACCACCCACCTACTAGAAGTTCTGAATGAAGTGTTACAACTGAAAAGTTAATCTGAGTGGTTAGAGCGCTTCCCTCAACTAGTTCTGTTTGATATTAAACTGGCCAAATGTGGTTGTGAGACTTCGTGAGAGGACATGAATGTACAGAGAAGAGTGAGGAGACAGGTTCGCTCTTTCAAAATTGAAAGACATAAAGAATATGCCTTCTGGGTTTCGCCGGAATCAAAGGAATTGAAAAGGATTAGAAAGCTAGTCAAAGGAGATTAAAAATTGTTTCCCTTTGGAATTTTCTTTCTTTCTTTCTTTTTTAAGGTTTATTTATTTATTTGAAAGGCAAAGTTACAGAGAGGCAGAGGCAGAGAGAGAGAGCAAGGGAGAGAGAGAGAGAGGGAGAGAGAGAGAGAGAGAGAGAGAGAGCAAGAGAGAAAAAGAGAAAAAGAGAGAGCATGAGTGCTTCCATCTGCTGGTTTATTCCCCAAATGGCTGCAACAGCTGGAGCTGGGCCAACCTGAAGCCAGGAGCCAGGAGCCAGGAGCCAGGAGCCAGAAGCTTCTTCTGGGTTGCCCGGATGGATGCAGGGGCCCAAGGACTTGGTCATCTTCTACTGCTCTCCTAGTCCATCAGCAGGGAGCTGGATTGGAAGTGGAGCAGCCAGGACTCAAACTGGCACCTATATGGGATGCTGGCACTGCAGGCAGCGACTTTACTTGCTATGCCACAGCACAGGCCCCCTCTATGCATTTTCTAAAAATCTCTCATTCTCCAATTTCTGCTATCTCCTTCAAAGCCACAATCAAAAGGAAAACGATGAAGTCTAAGAAAAATCCATTTTCTAAGCAGAGAAGCTCAGCAAACTGGGATACAGACCACAGCAGGGCTGGGAGGAAGCTGTGGCTGTCAGCGGCCCTCACCCCAAAGCCAGGCTTTGGGGGTTTGCAGCCTGCAAACCTTTCAGGACTGGGCTGATGTGGCTCCCTCCAGAGACACAGTGAGAATCCCCGTTAATGCCCACCCTGCCCCGGGCCCACAGCCACAGGCCCACTGCAGGACACCTGGCTCTCCCGATGGGGCAGGTGAGTACCTCGACTGCCAACTGAACCCGGGGCTCACCTGAACACAGCTTGCAATTGTCACTCATCCAAACCCATTTTTTTGTCTACCATGAGCCGTGCATGCCTGCAAAGAACACAGGTCCCTGTTTACCATTTCACAGGGCTCTGGGTTCTAGTCTAACAGATGCTTTCACTTTTCCTTGCGAGCAGCTACATCTGTTTAGACACCTGTCCATGTGTGGACACTCTTCTGCCCTGGCTCCTCTCTCACCTTGGCCAGCACAGAGGGCCTGCCACCCCCACATGTGAGTCCAAGCTCCTTTGTTCTCAGAGCCAACGGAGCTCTGAGGGTTTTACACATGCAGTCCCATACACATTTCAACCAAACCATGCCAGAAAATCCTTTGAAGCTTTAAAATCAAGCATGTGATTCTACTCTTTCCATCTTTTTCCTGAAGAGACCAGTTAAATCCAGAGTGAAAAGCCAACTGGTTGCCAGGAACGTATAAACTGGTATAGCCACTTTGGAGGACTAAGTGGCAGGCTCTAATTTAATTTAACCTTTAATCATGCTACTTCTTAAGTTATCTATCTGGGAGCAAAACATGTTCCTCACAAGGAGGTCCCACGAGGGCCCCTGCATCTGTGCACTGTTCCTAACAGAGGAGAGATGGAAACTACTGCAACATGTGTCACCAGGGAAAGGTTATTCATACTGTAAGTCACAGGCAAAGATAAAAAAAATCAACGAGATAAAGATCTTCAAAACACACTGTTGATTAAGAAATGCAGGACAGCTTCACGTACACTAAAGAAAGGAAAAAAACCCCACACAAACCTAAACCATTTCCTTTTTTCTTTCTTTTTAATATTTATTTATTTATCAGAAAGGCATAGATACATAGAGAGAAGGAGAGAGAGAAAGAGAGAGAGAGGGAGGGAGGGAGGGAGAGAGAGAGAGAGAGAGAGAGAGAGAGAGAGAGAGAGAAATTTTCCATCTGCTGGTTCACTTCCCAAATGGCTGTAAAGGCCAGGGCCGGGCCGGGCTGAAGCCAGGAGCCAGGAGCCAGGAGCCAGGAGCCAGGATCTTCTTCTAGATCTCCCATGAAGATGCAGGGGCCCAAGTATTTGAGCTGTCTTCTGCTGCTTTCCTGGGCACATTAGCAGAGAGCTGGATCGGAAGTGGAACAGCCAGGACTAGAATCTGCATCCGTATGGGATGCCAGCACTGCAGGTGGAAGCTTAACCGCAGACACCACAGAATCAGCCCCTAAACTCTTTCTTTCTTTCTTTTTTTTCTTTTCTTTTTTTTTTTTTTTTTTTTTTTTTGACAGGCAGAGTGGCTAGTGAGAGAGAGAGAAAGGTCTTCCTTTTTGCCGTTGGTTCACCCTTCAATGGCCGCCGCGGCTGGCACATCATGCTGATCCGAAGCCAGGAGCCAGGTGCTTCTCCGGGTCTCCCATGCGGTGCAGGGCCCAAGCACTTGGGCCATCCTCCACTGCACTCCTGGGCCACAGCAGAGAGCTGGCCTGGAAGAGGGGTAACCGGACAGAATCCGGTGCCCCTACCAGGACTAGAATCTGGTGTGCTGGTGCCACAAGGCAGAGGATTAGCCTGTTAAGCCACGGCGCCGGCCCCTAAACTATTTCATAGGTACACAGGAGAAGGGGAACACACAGAAAAAAGTCGGAAGGTTTCGAGGACTTGCACCAAATGGATGAACTTGTCTGTTCCTTCATGGAGAGGGCCTAACATTAGGTGGAATTTGACTGTATCTACAGTATGAATTCTTAAAAATATATATAACTGGTACATGTATTATTCATCAAGTCCTTTAATTAATTAATTAATTAATTAATTAATCTTCATTTTATTATTTCATTTTTAAGACTTATTTTATTTATTTGAAAGACAGAGTTACAGAGAGAGGTGGAGACAGAGAGAGAGGTCTTTCATCTGCTGGTTCACTTTCCAGATGGCCGCAACGGCCGGAGCTGAGCTGATCTGGAGCCAGGAGCCAGGAGCTTCCTCCGGGTCTCCAACATGGGTGCAGGGGCCCAGGCACTTGGGCCATCTTCTACTGCTTTCCCAAGCCATAGCAGAGAGCTGGATCGGAAGAGGAGTAGCTGGGACTAGAATCGGCGCCCATATGGGATGCCAGCACTTCAGGACAGGGCTTTAACCCATTGCACCACAGTGCTGGCCCCAAGACCTATTTTTATTAATTTGAAAGAGAGTTATAGAGAGAGGGGGAGATGCATATAGAGAGATCTCCCATCCACTGGTTCACTCCTCAAGTGGCCACAATAGCCAGGGCCTGGCCTTACTAAAGCCAGGAGCCAGGAGCTTTATCAGGTTCTCCTACATGGGTGCAGGGGCCCAAGGATTGGTCCATCTTCCGCTGCTATCCCAGAAGCATTAGCAGGGACGTGGATCAGAAGCAAAGCAGCCAGAATTCCAACAGGCACCTATATAGGATGCTGGCATTGCAAGTGGCAGCTTAACCCATTACGCCACAATGCCGGCCCCAATTAATCTTTATTTTATTTGACAGAGAGCGAGAGATCTTCTATTTGTTGATTCACTCCCCAGATGTCAGGAACAATCAGGGCTGGGCCCAGCAAAAGCCAGGAACAGGTGACAGTGATCCAAACACCTGTTTCATCATCTGCTGCTTTCCCAAGGGGAGCAATGCAGGAAGCTGGATCAGAAGTGCAGCTGGGACTTGGACCAGGATCTCCAACATGAGATATGGTGCCCCAGTCAGCATCTCAACCTCTGTGCCAACTGACACTCCTAGAATATGACTATTTTTACAAAGTTTTGAAAAATTATTTTTATTGGTGAGAGGCAGAGAGACAAAGAGAATGCCCACCCACTGGTTCATTCCCCAAATGCCCACAATGGCCCTGACTGAAGCCAGGAGCTGAGTACGCAGTCCCATGGATGGGAGGTGCCCAACACCTTGAGCTATCACCACTGTTTCCTAGAGTCTGTGTTGGCAGGGTGCTGGGATCAGAGTTAGGAGCCAGAGAGCTGGGCATCAAACCATCACACCTAGGCATTCTAGTGTGGGGCATGGATGTCTGAACCACTAGGCTAATTGTCCACTTCCTAGAATATGATTTTTTAGAAGGTATTTTTTTTAAGATTTATTTATTTATTTATTTGAAAGGGAGAGGCAGAGAGAGAGAGAGAGAGAGAGAGAAGTTTTCCATTTGCTAGTTAATTCCCCAAATGGCTACAACAGCCAGAGCTGGGCCAATCCAAAGCCAGGAGCCAGGAGCTTCTTCTCAGACTCCCACATGGGTGCAGGGGCCCACGCATTTGGACCATTTTCTACTGCTTTCCCAGGCCATGGCAGAGAGCTGGATTGGAAGTGGAGCAGCCAGGTCGAATTGGTGCCCATATGGGATGCCAGCACTGCAGGTTGGAGGTTTTACCCACTATGTCACAGTGCAGGCCCCTGGAATATGATTTTTTTAAAGAAAAGATTTATTTATTTATTTGCAAGGCAGAGTGACAGAGAAAAGAGGGAGAGATAGAGAAATGGATATTGTATCTACTGATTTATTTCCCAAATGCCCACAACAGCCAAGGCTGGGCCAAGCCAAAGCTGGGAGCCTAGAACTCCATCCAGATCTCCCACTTGGGTGGCAGGGACTGAACAACTTGGGCCATCATCTGCTGCAAGAAGCTGGATCAGGAGTGGAGTATCCAAAACTCACCCTGGCACTCCAGTGACGGATGTGGGAGTCCAACCAGCAGCTTAACCTGCTGTACCACAACGCCCTAGGGTCTGCATTTTTAACTGCTGAGGGATAGTTATATATTATTTGTATACTTAGGATCAGAACAAAGAGCCCTCTCCTCGGCACATCTGCTGTATAGCCCTGCAATCTTGCACTGGCCACCATACCACCACTTAGTGTGAAAGGTACTTATCTAGACAGGCTGAACATCTAGGGTGCTATGCTTGGCTAAACACTATGATGAATGCCACCGGTGGCACTTTCACCAACTGAGTGTTTAAGTTCCTAAAGAAATATCCACTTTTGGGGCTGGCACTGTGGCGTAGTAGATAAAGCCACCGCCTGAAATGCTGGTATCCCATATGGATGCTGGTTCGAGTCCCAGCTGCTCCACTTATGATCCAGCTCTCTGCTATGGCCTAGGAAAGCAGTAGAAGATGGTCCAAGTCCTTGGGCACCTGAACCTGCAGGGGAGACCTGGATGAAGCTCCTGGCTTTGGATCAGCACAGCTCCGGCCGTTGTGACCATCTGGGTAGTGAACCAGCGAATAGAAGACCTCTTTCTCTCTCTCTCTCTCTCTCTGCCTCTCCTTCTCTGTGTAACTCTGACTTTCAAGTATATAAATAAAAAGAGAAAAAAAAAAGTCTGGCACACACAGATTTAAGCAAAACAGATTTATAAAAAAAAAAAAAAAGAAATAAATAAATATCCACTTTCTTCTAAGTTAACCAGACTAATGATTCTGGTCCTCTTGCCACAGAAATCAAGTGTTTCGTTTCATTTTATTTTTCTCTTGCTTATTATTGTCATTCACATAAAACAGCCCCTCTTCTCCTTTTGCAATTTGTATTCTTAGTTTTATTTTTGTTTCCAACATCACTGTACATCATTATATATCTATATACAGATTATATGATATATTTGAAAGGCAGAGTGACAGAGGGAAAGAGAGACAGAGAGCTCTTCCATTTGCTGATTTACTTCCCAAATACTACAAGAGCTGGGGGCTAAGCCAGGTTAAAGCCAGGAGCCAGGAACTCCATCCAAGTCTCCCATGTGGGTGGCAGGAACCCAAGTACTTGGGTCATCAACCAGTGCCTCTCAGGTACATAAGTAGGAAGTTGGATCAGAAGCATGGACCACAGAATCAGCCCCTAAACTATTCCTTCCTTCCTTCCTTCCTTCCTTCCTTCCTTCCTTCCTTCCTTCCTTCCTTCCTTTCTTTTTTGACAGGCAGAGTGGAGAGTGAGAGAGAGAGACAGAGAGAAAGGTCTTCCTTTTTGCCGTTGGTTCACCCTCCAATGGCCGCCGCGGCCAGCGCACTGCACTGATCTGAAGCCAGGAGCCAGGTGCTTCTCCTGGTCTCCCATGCGGGTGCAGGGCCCAAGCACTTGGGCCATCCTCCACTGCACTCCCTGGCCACAGCAGAGAGCTGGCCTGGAAGGGGGCAACTGGGACAGAATCCGGCGCCCTGACTGGGACTAGAACCCAGTGTGTCGGTGCTGCAGGCGGAGGATTAGCCTAGTGAGCCGTGGCGCTGGCCTCAGGGTAGTTTTAACTTGTGTTTCTCTTATTATGAATGACATGAACATTTTTTACATGCTGACAGCCATTTGCTGCAAACATCAACTTTTAACCCAAAGATGTTGGCCCCAGCAACCTGAAGGAAGATGAATTAATAAAATACTGACTTGGAGCCAGTGCTGTGGTATCGCAGATAAAGCCACACTGCCTCAATCACCAGAATCTCATGGGTGCCTATTTGAGTCCTGGATGGTCCACTTCTGATCCAGCTCCCTGCTTATGTGCCTGCGAAAGCAATGGAAGATGGTCCAAGTCCTTGGGCCTCTGTACCCATGTGGGAGACCTGGATGAAGCTCCTGGCTCCTGGGTTCAGATCAGCCCAGCTCTAGCCATTTCAGGAGTGAACCAGTAGATGGAAAATCTCTCTTTCTCTGTTTCCCTCTTGCTCTCTGTAACCCTGGCTTTCAAATAAAAACAATTTTTTTTTAAAATAAAATCTTGAATTTTCATTAGTTCCCATAGTATAAGGTGGAAGTATCAGATTGCTGTTCTTCTACCACATCACGGGGACAAAACAGCTCAGACGCATCCTGTTTACCCTCAAGTGCAAGGCGAAACCAGGAAACTGATCCACATCTTCCTGTCTTAATTTTTTTTTCAAAAATCATTGCTTTATTTATTTGAAAGGCAGAATGACAGAGGGAGAGGAAGAGACAGAGAAAGAGATCTTCCATCTGCTGGTTCACTCCCCAGAAGGCTACAACAGCTTGGTCAGGCTGAAGCCAGGAACCTGGAACTCCATCCAGGTCTCCCATGCAGGTGGCAGGAGCCCAAGCACTTGGGCCACGGTCCACCACTTTCCCAGGTGCATAAGCAGAGAGCTGGATAGGAAGCAGAGCAGCTGGCACTTGAACTGGTTCTCTAACATGGGATGCTGGTGTCACAGGTGGCAGCTTGACCTGCTGCACAACACCTGCTCCCTACCTGACTTTCCACCAGGAAACAGAGCCACGGTGTTATGAGTACTCCCAGAGGTCATTTAGCTGGGTTAGACCCAGAGCACCATTCAGGAGCCCTGAAAAAAGAGAGGATGCCAGACTGTTTGCAGGAAGCCACAATGGAGCACAGCAGAATACCGGCCAGAGTGCTAGACTGGAGGAAAATCCAGCATGAAGTGGCCTCTGGGGTCAGTGGTATAAGTTCTCAAGTCATCACCTCCACACCCAGCACTTAAATCCCCTCTAGGAAGGCCTGGGCCAGGGACTGTCCTGATTTTACAAGGACAACTTCAGTGATGGCAAGTTTACTACCTCCCAAGGCCTATCCATGTTAGGAAGCGCTTCCATATCCCAATGAATAGTTAACAGCTTTCTAGTTAAATTCCTTTAACAAGAAAGAAAATAAACAAAGAAAAAGTCAAATTCCTTTTCCACATGGCAAGACCTCAAATATCTTTAGATACTTGTTGTAGGCCATAGTTCAACCCCCTACACACTTCATTCCAAAGTCTTGTCTGAAATGTTTCCAGTCTCCTCACTGTGACACACAGTTCAGAGTGGTTTTGCCAGTGGGAAAGCCACCTTCTCTGGATATGCTCTGACCTGTAAAACGTGGCACCCTGGAGGGGCTGTTGGGTCAGAGACAGGACAGTAGGCAGCCGTTTAATTCTGAGTATGTGTTTAAGGGCCAGACTCCTGCTGCCGATGCACCTGCCCCATGTACTTCCCAAGTTCCCCAGCTGATCAGATACAGGTATAGATACAGGAAGGGGGTTCCAGATAACCAAGCTAGGGCAATTCAATTAAAGAAGAATCAGCAAGAAAGCACTAGTGCTAACATTTTGGTGCTGAAGCCAGACCCCTTTTCTTTCCTTCCTGCTTAGAGGGATGTAGGCAGGACTTAGTCATAAGGGTGGACTCAGACAGTGTAGTTAGCAGACAGTACCTGCTTAGCCTATAGGACTCCTGTCTCAAAGAATGTCTTCAACACTGGACCAAAGCCAGCCTTGAAATTATTAAAAGCTAGAAGACTGCTGTGACTCATTTTGTGGATGTCAAAGGCTTCACAGAGCTTCCTTGGTGCCTGGGCTGCCACTGGGCCATGACTTCATGTAAGAGTACAGCGGCAGTCATTGAGCTTACAGGAATCACCTGCAAAGAGGCTAGCTTGGCTATATGCATTCAACTGTAAAATGTATAGACCAAAGACCTGGGAATCCTATTTTAGGAATTTTTTTCCTGATAGGTAGGGCATTTGGCACAGTGCTTCAGATGTTGCTTGGGACACCAGCATCCCAAATCCAAGTGCCTGGGTTCAAGTCCCAGATCTGCTCCCAATTCTAGTTTCCTCCTAATACAACCCTTGGGAGGCAACAGATGATGGTTCAAGTGTGGGAGACTTGGGGTGAGTTCTGAGCTACTGGCTTCGGCCTGCCTAGCCCCTGTCACTTGGGTAGTGAATCAGTGGATGGAAAATCTCCTATTTCTCAAATTCTCTATATATGTGTGTATATATATATATACAAAAATTATAAATATACATAATATGAATTCCTATATATATTAAATTTATTCTGAATTGGATATAGTTGCCTAAGATGTACATACATCGACACTCCCTATAGCATTGTTTAAGGGAAAACCGGGGTGTGCACTGTGGTACAGTGAGCTGAACCGCTGCCTGGAATGCCCACATCCCATATTGGAGTGCTAGTTCAAGTCCTGGGTATTCTGTGATTCTGATTCAGCTTCCTGGGAAGGCAGCAGCAGATGGCCTAGATACTTGGGTTCCTGCCACCCATGTGGGAGGCCTGGATGGAGTTTTGGGATTCTGGCTTTGGCCTGGCCCAGTCCTGGCTGTTGTAGCCATTTGGTAATGAACCAGCAGATGGAATCTCTCTCTCTCTCTCTCTCCCCATCCCCCCCCCACCTGTCAAATAGATAAATATTCAAAGTAACTTTAAAAAACAAATTGGGGAATTGTAGGGTCTTTTATGTTACTACTGGGACATAGGGCCCCACCACAAAACCATCAGATTATCACCACTACGCCAGTTAGCTAGAAAGAATTCCATGACGTGATGTTGGGTGAAGAAAGCATGTTAATACACACAGTATTTAGTAACCCTAACTATTTTTTGATAGAGACATGCCTAGAAGGATGGTAACCAAGTCAAGACTCTCAGAACCTGACATTTAGATAACATTTACTTTTCATTTTTAATTATATATTTATTTACATCACAGAGCTATACAGGTTTATTATAAGAAATTCAAATAGAGAAGTCACAAAGTAATAACTGAGAATCTCTTCTTCTGGTCTAATTTCTTAGCTGCAATCACTGTTAATGGTTCAAGTTTGATGTGCAACCTTTAGGAAGTTCTGTGCATGGATCACTAAATTCATAGTTTTTATCAAGGAGAAATGCATCCCACTCTACCCACTGATCTGTGGGGCTTTTTTTTTTTTTTAATCTTTTCAGTCTCATTTGGATTTCTTTTATGTCATTTTTTAAAAAAAGATTTTACTTATTTATTTGAGAGGTAGAGTTACAGACAGTGAGAAGGAGAGACAGAAAGGTCTTCCATTTGCTGGCTCACTCCCCAGTGGCCACAATGGCTGGAGCTGAGCCAATCTGAAGCCAAGAGCCAGGATCTTCTTCCAGGTTTCCCATGCAGGTGCAGGGGCCCAAGCGCTTGGGACATCTTCCACTGCTTTTCCAGGCCATAGCAGAGAGCTGGATCTGAAGAGGAGCAGCCAGGACTAGAACCAGTGTCCATATGGGATGCTAGAACCACAGGCGGAGGATCAACCTACTGTGCCACAGTGCCAGCCCATCATTTTTGTAATTAGAGAAACAGTAATGTTATAGGGATGGATAAGAGTGTACCAGCCAGGACAGAAGACAAAACATGTATGAACTGAGTGGCCCAGTGAAGAGAGGCAAATAATGTGTTCAGGTCACATCATACTGTATGGGGAAGACGCAGACAAGCCCATGTGGCCCAGGAAATTGACAGTGTCCTGTTCTCTAAATCTCCAAATCTACACAGGTCTGCAGGAACTGGGCCCAGGGCTCAAGGAGGCTCAGACACTGGGTGGTGGCCCATTTCAAGGGTGCTCCCCTACCCCAGCACAGTGTCCAGCCTGCAGCTGCCCCTGGGGAAGCAGGGCAAGGTAGAAGACAGCCTGCACTGCTCAGTGCTCACCTGCTACATGCTAGCAAAGCAGCATCCCACCACAGGGCTTGCTGCATTCCCTACTGGAAAGTACCTGAGCTCCTTTCTCTTTTCTTTCCCTTGTTCTAGTTCCAAATATCATACTCCTGGAGAGGGGGCGGGGTGAGGAGTCAGAAATCTGGAAGGAGGGTGGACCAGTTTTCTGGCCCGAGTCCCAGGGAGAAAGCAAACAACCAGCCTGTCACTGGGTCTGCTATGTGAGGCAAGAAGACAGGCCTGGCTGTGCAGACCCACTCCCAAGGGAGCCCAGGCAGCAACTTAGCAAGAAAGCAGACCACTGCACCTCATCCAAAGCTGTCCCAGCAAACACCTCCCTCCTTACCAGTGCTCACTGTCCCTGTCCTCTGGGACAGCTTCTTTCTTTTCTTTCTTCCTTTCTAAAAATATTTATTTATTTATTTGAAAGGCAGAACTACAGAGGCAAAGGCAGAGAGAGAGAGAGAGAGAGAGAGAGAGAGAGAGAGAGAGAGAGAGGTTTTCCATCCACTGGTCTACTCCCCAAATGGCCGCAATGGCTGGAGCTGGACCAATCTGAAACCAGGAGCCAGGAGCTTCTTCCAGGTCTCCCACATGGGTGCAAGGGCCCAAGGACTTGGACCATCTTCCACTGCTTTCCTAGGCCATAGCAGAGAGCTGGTTTGGAAGTGGAGCAGGCAGGACTCGAACTGGCGCCCATATGGGATGTCGACACTGCAGGTGGCGGCTTTACCCACTACACCACAGCACTAGCCCTGGGACATTTCTGAAATCTCAGTCATAGTTATCCCTTTCGTTTTTCTATTCTAGTAATAAAACCATGTTTTATGTAAAATTCTCCAAATGCCAAGAAGGTACAAAAGGAAAATATTAATAACCCTAAGATGGCCTCTGTGAATCTCTTCACGTGTCTCCTCCAGCCATGTACATGGACACGTGTATATTGTTATCAGGATTGAGACCCAACTCTGTGCAGGGCTGTGATAGTACTTCTTTTTTTCTTCTAAGCCTAATTCTTCTCCTTTTTTTTTTTAAATAGATTTTATTTATTTGAAAGATAAAGTCACAGAGAGAGGGAAAGGTCTTCTATCCACTGGTTCACTTTCCAAAGGCCACAATACTGATCCAAAGCCAGGAGCCAGGAGCTTCTCCCAGGTCTCCCATGCGGGTGCAGGGGTCTAAGCACTTGGGCCATCTTCTACTGCTTTCTCAGGCCGCTATCAGAGTCGGATGGAAGAAGAGCAGCCAGGACATGAACTGGTGCCCATATGGGATGCCAGAACCACAGTCAGGGGCTTAGCCTACTACACCACAGCACTGGCCCCTAATTCCCTTTTTTGTGACATGCTACTTAAAGAACAACATGAATAATATTAATTGCTTCCATGTATAATGCCAGGGTACTGTACTAGGAGCATTATTTATATTATAAAGTAGATACTACTGTGTTTTTTTAAGGTTTGTTTATTCTCAAGGCAGAGTGACAGAAAGAGAGACAGAGAGAGACAGAAATCTGTTGGTTCATTCCCCAAATGACTGCACTAGCCAAGTCAGGGCCAGGGTGAAGCTGGGAGCCAGGAACTCTATCCTAGTTTTCCACGGGATGGCAGGAGCCCAAGCACTTGAGCCATCTTCTGTTGACTTCCCAAGAGCATTGAGAAGGAGCTGGATCAGAAGCGGAGTAGTCAGGAGTTGAACCAGCACTTCCAAACAGAATGCTGGCACTGCAAACAGCAGCTTCAGTCACTGTGTCACAAGGCTGGCCTAAAGCAGACGTTATATTACCTGTGTTTCACAGATGAAGTAGCCATGTCTTGGAGATGTTCAGTTTTGAACATAGCCAATCTGGGATTTGAATACAGGAACTCTGTTACTCGGGCTCCTGCAATCCGGTTATAAAGGGGGTTTACCTACTACAGAGATGCTGAGTCTAACACTCTAACTTTCCAGTGCTCTTCTCTCCTGGCCAGTGGCCCTCACTGCCCCCTTTAGGGAGCCTGCAAGAAATGCAGGTGCTAGAGACAAAGGGGTCACAATCTGGTGAGAAGAGTCAACCAATGAAGGCTCCACAAAGGTCCAGAGAAGAGAAGTAGTCTGAGGTGAATTATCCTAGCTGAATGCCTGTGTCAACTAGCCTCTTCCACTACAAAGCTGCAAGCATTTCATGCAGCTCTCCAACTCAGATACAGACCCAGGGAAGCCAAAGGAATTTGCCTCAAATCCTGCAGCAGCTCAGCAGGAGATGCGTGCCTGCCTCCCCGCCAGAGTCCTCTGGGTACTGTGATTCCTCCACTGTAGGCTGGGACAGGACCCAGCTGAGAAAATTCAATTCATAAGGCCTCTGGAGTCATTGGGCCACTTCTCCATCTTTAGAAACACTCTCAGAGCCAGCGCCACGACTCACTTGGTTAACCCTCCGCCTGTGGCACCGGCATCCCATATGGGCACCGGGTTCTAGTCCTGGTTGTTCCTCTTCTGGTCCAGCTCTCTGCTGTGGCCCGGGAAGGCAGTGGAGGATGGCCCAAGTGCTTGGGCCCCTACACCCGCATGGGAGACCAGGAGGAAGCACCTGGCTCCTAGCTTCAGATCAGTACAGCGCCAGCCCATAGTGGCCATTTGGGGAGTGAACCAATGGAAGGAAGACCTTTCTCTCTTTCTCTCTCTCACTGTCTACAACTCTACCTGTCAAATAAATAAAAAAAAAAAAAAGAAGAAGAAAGAAAGAAAGAAAGAAAGACTGACTCTCAGGGGTTGGCATTTTTTTTTTTTTTTTTTTTTTTTTTTTTTTTTTTAGTGAAAGGCCAGATGGTAAATATTTCAGGTTTTGAAGACTATAAAATTATTTTCATAACTACTAAAAAAACCCCACAGGTAATAAATAATACAATAGAGAAGACTGCATTCCAATAAACTTTTTTTCTTCTTAAAGATTATTTGAAAGTCAGAGTTAGAGAGAGGCAGAGAGAGAGAGAAACAGAAAGGTATCTTTCATCAACTGGTTCATTCCCCAAATAGCTGCAATGGCCAGGTCTTGGCCAGGCCAAAGCCAGGAGCTAGGAGCTTCGTTTGAGTCTCCTAGTTGGGTGGTAGGGGCCCAAGTACTTGGGCTATCTTCTGTTGCTTTTCCCAGGCCATCAGCAGGGAGCTGGATGGGAAGTGGAGCCAGCTAGTACATGAACCAGTGCCCATATGGGATGCTGGCATCAGAGGGGGCCACTTTGCCTGCTATCCCACAATACTGGTCCTCAGTAGACTTTCCTTTTTAAGAACAGGTGGATGGGGTCAGTCCTGCGGTGGGCGCAGTGGGTTAATGCCCTGGCCAGAAGCGCTGGCATCCCACGTGGACGCCGGTTCAAGACCCGGTTGCTCCACTTCCGTTCCAGCTCTCTGTTATGGCCTGGAAAAGCAGTGGAAGATGGCCCAAGTCCTCGGGCCTCTGCACCCACATGGGAGACCCAGAAGTGGCTCCTTGTTCCTGGCTTCGGATCGGTGCAGCTCCGGCCGTTGCAGCCAACTGGGGAATGAACCATTGGATGGAAGACCTCTCTCTCTCTCTCTCTCTCTCTCTCTCTCTCTGCCTTTCCTCTCTCTGTGTAACTCTTTCAAATAAATAAATAAATCTTTAAAAATAATAATAATAAAAAAACACAGGTGGCCATCAGCTTATGGCCTTCAGGCTGTAATTGCCAACCTCTGTTCTTAGGGTTTAGGTCTTACACCCAGACTTAGATTTTGGCAAAATCCCTGAAGTATTAGGGTGCGAGCTCGATTCTGTTTTTCTTCAGTGGACTAGGAATACAATCTTTCAACTATTAAATAAAAATCTTGGGAAAGTATAGAGAATCAGGGGTTGGTTATTTTCCTTTATAGAGGCCAGTATTACTAACAGATGAAAGGGAAAATATTTTACAGATCTGTAGTAACCAGAAGAGAAGATAAATCAGGCTGAGGGAAGGAAAATATCAGTAAAATCAAGAAGAGTAGGAGGAAGAAAAACGACATTAATGTAACCAGGCAGCTCCACTTGGCTTTGGTTAGCTGACGCAGCGACGGGCAGCTTACTGCACCTAGGACACTAGAGAAGCAGTAACTCCACTGGTAACGTCAGATCTCCTTGCAGGAAACTCCACACACACTTGGGACATCAGAGAGAAGCAGGAAAGCAGCAGGTGAGAAGCCGAGCTCATGTCTTACCTGGGGGGAGCTCTGAGCTCCTCACACCACCTCCCTGATGTCCTTCACTCACCTGATGAGGAAGCAAATCTGATCCTACTTCTGGACCTGGGAAGAGAGCCTTGCAGTGTGCTGGTGAGCAGAGGTGTGGTGAGGCTGCTGGCAGCTCCAAGAGGGAAGAGGGGTGGCCATCTAAGCTGCAGAGGGCAGGCTGGGGACAGGGTTATCCTCAATTCCAGGACCCAAGGATAAGAATGCCAGTGCTGGGAAGCGTCCCTGACTTGGGCAGCTGTGCTCTCAAAGCTGCCATGGAATCAGAACATTCTGGGGAAGAGTTCCTTTCAAAATGCAGGCAAAGTCTTGGCTACCTCAAATCCACACACAGCTTAACTTCAAAAACCCCAAAAAGTTTTCACTGGTCATTTCTCTTCCTCCTTAAAGCAGTTTTGTAGCTTTCCACTGCTCTGAGAACCAAATGCAGACTCTCCATCCCCACTGGCCTCAAGGTCAGCGCTTTCCCAGCCCTGAGGAGCCACCTGCTGTGCCTGGCCTTCCTCCCCCTCATCTCCCTCCAGCTCCTTCCCTCCTCACCTCCTTGGGGCCCACACTGCTGTCCCCTGTGCCAGCAAACGTTCTGCTCCTGCTTGCCTTCAGTTCTTTCCTTTCTCAACCCTATCCTCTAAAATAGGCCACTACCTGAATTCTTTTGGAGTTCCTTGATCTTTGACTTTCTGTATTCTATAGAATCATGTATTTATTTGCCTGTTTTTTCAGTCTGTCTGAGGGCAGGGATCCTGTTTCACAAGGTTCACTGAGCATGTGACATAGCCCCTAGTATGTAGCAGGTGCTAAAATAAAATAAATACAACTGGGGCTAGCACTTGCATTGGGTTAAGCCTCTGCTTGCGATGCCAGCATCCCATATTGAAGCACCAGTTTGAGTCCCAGCTGCTGTACTTCTGATCCAGCTTCCTGCTAATGAACCTGGGAAGGCAGCAGATGATGACCCAATGTACTTGGGCCCCTGCCATCCACGTGGATGACTCAAATGGAATTCCTGGCCTCTGGCTTCAGCCTGGCCCAGCCTTAGCTGTTGCAGCCATTGGGGAGTGACCAGTGACTTACTTTCCCTTTCGCTCGCTCGCTCTCTCTCTCTCTCCTTTCAAACAAATAAATAAAATTTTTTTTTTCAAAAAAACTCATACAACTGATGAAAAAGATTTCCTTTCCTGTATGTATTTATTTTTTAAAGAATTATTTTTATGGGACTGATGCTGTGGCGCAGCAGGTAAAGACGCTGCTTATAGTGCCAGCACCCCATTTGGGTGCCGAGTTGAGTCCTGGCTGCTCTGTTTCCAATCCAGCTCTCTTCTGTGGCCTGGGAAGGCAGTAGAAGATGGCCCAAGTCCTTGGGCCCCTGCACCCGTGCGGGAGACCCAAGAGAAGATTCTGGCTTTGGATCGGCAAGGCTCTGGTAGTTGCAGCCATCTGGGGAGTGAGCCAGTGGATGGAAGACCTCTCTATCTCTATCTCTCTGCCTCTATCTCTCTGTAACTCTGCCTTTCAAATAAATAAATATTAAAAAAAAAGAATTATCTTTATTTACTTGAAAGACAGAGTTACAGAGAGATGTAGAACCAGTTGACAGAGAGGTCTTCCATTACGCTGGTTCACTCCCCAAATGACCACAACAGCCGGAGCTGAGCTGATCCAAAGCCAGGAGCCAGGGGCTTCTTCCAGGTCTCCTACGTGGGTGCAGGGGCCCAAGGACTTAGGCCATCTTCTGCTGCTTTCCCAGGCCATAGCAAAGGGCTGGGTTGGAAGTGGAGCAGCCGGGTCTCGAACCAGTGCCCATATGGGATGCCAGCAATGCAGGTGGCAGCTTAACCTGCTACGCCACAGTGCCGGCCCCATCCCCTCTCTATTTAAAGCAAACCATTGCAGGCTCAGAGGTCAATGCATACACACTTGGGCTGGTCAAGCTACCCTTGGAGGTGGCCTCTGCCACTGACCAGGTGCAGGAAATTCTGCATGACTCAGCCCCTCTCTCAGGCCTCTTCCCTGTCAGAAAAGGGGCAATGTTAGTATCTTCCTCACTAGGCCACCTACTGCAGAGGTCAAAGGAAAGATTTTAAGTGCCTAGGACAGTTTGGAGCTCAATAGCTACTGTTTTATTTACTTACTTTTAACTACAGAAAAGCAAGTTAAAAAAAAGAGCCTCAGCAGGAAGCTCATGTAAGCCACATGTAAATTTTAACTTTAGGAAAGGGAGGAAGAGGAAAACTCAAGAAAACTCCCCAATCTCATGCATAAAACTTGATTGTTTTGCATGGGGTCAGCGCTTGACATAGCAGGTAAAGCCAATGCCTACAGTGCTAGCACCCCATATGGGTGCCGGTTTGAGGCCCAGCTGCTCCACTTCCAATCCAGCTCACTGCTATGGCCTGGGAAAGCAGTAGAAGATGGCCCAAGTCTTTGGGCCCTGCACCCACGTGGGAGACCCGGAGGAAGCTCCTGGCTCCTGGCTTTGGATTGGTGCAGCTCAGGCAGTTGTGGCCAATTGGGGAGTAAACCAGTGGATGGAAGACCTCTCTCTCTCTCTCTCCCTCCCTCCCTCCCTCCCCCTCTCCCACTCTCCTCTCTCTGTGTAGCTTTGACTTTTAAATAAATAAATAAATCTTTGAAAAAAAAGCTTGATATGTTGTCAATATCTGGAAGTCTCTCTGATTTAAGGCAGCAGCCTATGTCCCTCAGCACTTCCAACTTCAGAGACAGGAAGTGTGATGGATGGGTTCCTGTGCTAAATCTAAACTGTCCAAAACACTGGAGAAGGGCTGGCTAAGCCTTCCTAAGCCCAAATCTATGCTGTTCAACATGCACTAACCCATCTCTCCCAGGCCAAGTAAACCAAGAAAGGGGCCAATTCTCAAGAATTCAGTTGCTATAAAAAGGCTTTTATGTAACAATCATTCTATTGTTTGTTGAAAACAGTTATAATATTTACTGGATGGTCACAACAGCATTAGTATAATACTACAGTCATTCATCTAACTCCCTCTTATTTTAAAAACAAGTGCCCTGGCCAGCGCCGTGGCTCACTAGGCTAATCCTCCACCTGCGGCGCTGACACACAGCATTCTAGTCCCGGTTGGGGTGCCGGATTCTGTCCCAGTTGCCCCTCTTCCAGTCCAGCTCTCTGCTGTGGCCCGGGAGTGCAGTGGAGGCTGGCCCAAGTGCTTGGGCCCTGCACCCACATGGGAGACCAGGAGAAGCACCTGGCTCCTGGCTTCGGATCAGCGCGCTGAGCCGGCCGCAGTGGCCATTGGAGGGTGAACCAACGGCAAAAAGGAAGACCTTTCTCTCTGTCTCTCTCTCTCACTGTCCACTCTGCCTGTCAAAAAAACAAAAAAACAAACAAACAAAAAAAAAACAAAAACAAGTGTCCAATGGCAGGGGGCTAGTGAAATAAAGGACAGTATATCTGGACAGTAAAGAAATGCATAGTTAAAAAGAAGGTACTGGGGCTGGTGCTGTGGCCTAACAGGTGAAGCTGCCACTGCAGTACCGGCAACCCATATGGGCAGATTTTCAGTCCCGGCTGCTCCTCTTCTGATCCAGCTCTCTGCTATGGCCTGGAAAAGCAGCAGAAGATGGTCCAAGTCCTTGGGCCCCTGTACCTGTGTGGGAGACCTGGAAGAAGCTCCTGGCTCCTGGTTTCGGATTAGCCCAGTTCTGGCCATTGCAGCCATCTGGGGAGTGAACCAGCAAACGGAAGACCTTTCTCTCTATCTCTGTAATTCTTTCAAATAAATAAATAAATAAATAAATTTTAAAAAATAATAAAAAGAACATGCTGACATAGGTGGATGTCTAATAGATATTAAGTTCAAAAATAGGAAAAGCCTGGTTTATTTTATGAAATAATGACAATTCCATCTAGATACATGCATTAGATCTAGAAAAGAAACACCCTTTTGCCAGTGGGATTTTCATTCATTTTCTGTGTCATATATGTCCTGTTTCCATTTGTAAAATGTCCAAACATTTCTTTCATAAGCAGAAGGAAGGAAAGAAAATTAAAAAAAAAAAAAAATCCCTGTGGCGTTATTCTGTCCATACCTCAGAGTTCAATCAGCCACAAGCTCCAATGGCTCAGGAGAGGTTCCCGCTCACATGACACCGTGTGTCCCCCTCTTTAGGCCCAAATCCTAAATCAAGCTGAGTCAGCACATGTCATGAGGTTGCCATTACACAGCAGCAAGTGGAGGCACATGAATTTCCACAGTATCAGTTACAAGTTAGGGGGCCATGTTTCTCCTAAAATCTCAAGTGAAATTGTCTTGGAATTTGTGGTTAAGGCTTACCAATGACAGAACTGAGAGCAGACAGCCTCTCCAGCAGAATTCCAAAGAACAGCCCAGAAATCAAGCCCTGCTGAGTTGGGGAACAGTTTCTTTCTAATGAAACCCAGACGGTAGGGGCAGGGAGCAGTCACTAGCCATCTGAGGAGAAAGAACAAGCTGATCATGAAATTAAAAGGGAATAGAGAAGTAAAATAAACTGCTGTAAAGTAGAAGACAGGCATTGGCGCGTCCACTGGAGAATTCACTAATGTACCGACAGCAGACCTTTCCAAATGGTTACCACCAGAGGCAGATTTGGGTCTAAATCTGCTGCAGCAGGTGAAATGACAGCTGCCCTGTCCTAAAGAGGGGAATGGTCTCTTCCCCCGGTACTTTCGTATGGCACAGCATCCTGACCGAGAGGAAGGTTCTTCTGATTCCAGGCAGGGCTGGGGCTTCTCAGGCGGAGCAGGAGCCATCCACCTGGCGGCCATTTCCTTCATCATTAACAGAACCCCAATTTTGTCTTTCTGCCCTTCTTTGGTGATGCTCTCTGGGGAGCTGGACCCACTTTCCTTGACCTAATTCTAGTCAATGAGATGCAAGGGGACATGAACAAGAGGACACCAGTGAAAGCTTTGACTGATCTTTAGGACAGACATGGAATAGCAGTGAACACATGTAAACCATCAAGTTGACTCCAGGATGCTAGGGATCCATGGCAGGCATCTTTGGAATATGAGGGACACAGCTTAAAATGATGAGCCAAAGTGCTGAGGAGGGCAGAGCAAAAAGCCAAAAAGAACTCATGTCCCAGACAATATCATCTAGCAGATGTCACTCAACCCTGGAAGATTTGCAGTACAGTAGGTGGCCTTACTGTTAGGCCATCCCAGTCAGGGTGTTCTCTTCCTGGTAGTCAAAACCCTCCCAACAGATACAACAAGACAGAACAAAAGGCGCTCACACCATCTACACTTTTGTCAATGACTTCACTTACAAGCAGAACTGCACACCAACATTGCTGAAGTGAGCAGTGTCCCTACAGCCTGAGGGAGTAATAACTTAGTCTACTGGGAGCCATCTCTCTTCTTTAACTGTTGCTAGCACCTCTGCTTTAGAGGCCTCCAACTCCATGCAGTCGAAGTGAGGTAGTGAGGTGGGGAAGAACTTTATGTAGTCTCTTTCTTTTCCTTCTTTCCTTCTCTTTCTCTCTCTCTCTCTCTCTCTCTCTCTCTCTCTCTCTTTCTTTCTTTTTCTCTCTCTTTCTTTCTTTCAAGATTGATTTATTTACTTGAAAAGCAGAGTTAGAGAGAGGCAGAGAACAAGAGCGAGACAGGGAGAAGAAGGAGAGGGAGAGGGAGAGGGACGGGGAGAGGGAGAGGGAGAGGGAGAGAGAAGATTCCATCCGATGGGTCACTCCCCAGATGGTTGCAACAGCCAGAGCTGAGCTGATCCAAAACCAGGAGCCAGGAGCTTCTTCAAGATCTCCCATGTGGGTACAGGGGTCCAAGGACTTAGGCCATCTTCTACTGCTTTCCCAGGCCATTGCAGAGAGCTGGATAGAAAGTAGAGCAGCTGGGACTCGAACTAGCACCCTATGGGATGCCGTCACTGCAAGTGTTAGCTTTACCAGCTACACCACAATGCTAGCCCCTGATGTAGTTTTCATAACTTAGATTTCATTGGTTTTGTTGAGAGTCAGTACACTGACATTTCAATTTGTATGTAATTCTTCACATGTCACAGAAATTGAAAGTCACACGTTGTAATTTTTTTTTAAAGTTATTCCAGTGACAGTCCAGCTTCAAATTTGGAGACAAGTTTTCCTCAAGAGAATATAAAATATCATATCTTCAAATGTTGATAAGCTATTACAGAAGTCTCACCAATTCACAATTTAATATCACATATACTATATATATACATCACATTAACAAAGTTATTAGGCTGGGGCTAGTATTGTGGCATAGCAGGTAAAGCCACTGTCTATGACATTGCATTCCACATGGGTGCTGGTTCATGTCCCAGATGCTCCACTTCCTATCTAGCTCCCTTGGTAATGGCCTAGGAAAAAGCAATGAAAGATAACCCAAGTATATGAGCCCCTGCCACCCACATGAGAGATCTGGATGAAGCTTCTGGCTCCTGGTTTTGGCCTGGACCACACCCAGCCCCAGCCATTGTAGCCATCTGGGGAGTGAATTAGTGGATGGCCACTCTGTCTTTCCCTCTCTCTGTAACTGTTTCAAATAAATAAATAAACTTAAAAAAAAAAGTGAACAGGCAAACTGTACTACCATGACCAAGACATTACAGAATGCACACAATTCTGACAGGGCAAGGATCAAGGTGTGGTTCTCTGTAGGAAATAATTCACTAACAAGGACATGGGAGTAATCATTGAAAATGTTCAAGATGTATTAAATGCACAAATGTGACTCTAGATTTTCATTTAGTATGCTTTGTGTTGTAGGATGTAAAATCCACCACCACCTATGGAATGTTAAGCTGACAACAAAGATAGTTAAAGTCTCCCATAACTCAATATCCCATTATTTTCTGTTTTAGTGAACAATAAACAACCACCAAACAATCTCCCCTCTTTAAAAAAGTCATTTACATTTAAAATGGGATCAGGTGGGATTCCCTCCTTCTTAAAAGTGTTTCTAGAGGGGCTGGCATTGTGGCACAGTAGATTAAGCTTCTGCCTACGATGCTGGCATTCCATATCAGAGTACCAGTCTGAGTCCAGGCTAATCAGCCTCTGATCTAGCTTTCTGCCAGCAGGCCTAGGAAAGCAGTGGAAGATAGCCCAAGTACTGGGACTCCTGCCACCTACGTAGGAGACCTATAGAGTTCCTGGCTTTTACATGGCCCAATCCTGGATGTTGCGGCTATTTGAGGAGTCAACTGGTAGATGGGAGATCTCTGTCTCTTTTTCTTCTTCTTCTTTTAAAGATTTATTTAGTTATTTGAAAGTCAGAGTTACAGAGAGAGGAGAGGCAGAGAGAGAGGTCTTCCATCCAATGGTTCACTCCCCAAATGGCCACAAAGGCTAGAGCTGTGACCATCTGAAGCCAGGAGCCAGGAGCTCTTCCAGGTCTCCTACACAGGTGAAGGAGCCCAAGGACTTGGGCCATCTTCTACTGCTTTCCCAGGCCATAGCAGAGAGCTAGATTGGAAGTGAAGCAGCTGGGTCTCAAACCACCGGTGCCCATATGGGATGCTGGCACAGCAGGCGGTGGCTTAACCTGCTATGCCACGGCGCTGGCCCCATTGTCTCTTCTTCTTTGTTGCTCTGCCTTTCAGATAAATAAAATCCTGTCCACTCCACTTCCAATCCAACTTCCCATTAATGTGCCTGGAAAGGCAGTGGCAGATGGCTCAAGCCCCTGCTACCCATGTGGGAGACCTGGATGGAGTTCCTGGTTCCTGGCTGTAGCATGGCCGAGACCTGATTGTTGTTAACATCTGGCAAGCGAACCAGTAGACAGAAGACCAATCTCTCTCTCTCTCTCTCTCTCTCTCTCTCTCTCTCTCCCTCCCTCCCTCCCTCTCTCTCTTTCTCTCCCTCTCTAACTCTTTCAAATAAATAATTTTTAAAAAGTCTTGAAAATGTTTCAAGAGCTACTAAAAGCTTGAGTTTCCAAATTTCTTGATAAGAATATCCCTTGGGATTGTACAGGACCACTGAGAAGACATGACGGATGGCAGTCATCAGCCTGGGCTGCTTTTTCTTCTGCTTCATCAGAGGCTGGACTCCTTTTAGTTTCTCCATTTTCTGTAGTCACAGCTTCTTTAGTTTCCTGGTGAGTGACCTGGGCCTGTGCTTCTCTCTCTCTCCCTTTCTCTCTCTTCCTTCCTTTTTCTTTTCTTTTCTTTCTTTTTTTTTTTTTTTTTTCCATTTTTAATCTGAAGACGTATCTTTTTCTGCTGGCTTCATTTCCTCTTTTGCAGGATCAAGTTTAGCTGACAACCTCACCATTCCAATCTTGGGCTCTTCCTTCACTGCCCCTTCTGCCAAGCTGACCTTCCTCTTGAGCATCTTGGTGGTGGGGAAGGCACATGCTGGATGCCGTGGGCTGCAGTGAACCAAGAGCCAGGCTACCGTACCTATGACACTATTCCCACCACTAGCTGCTGTGACCCACCACTCAGGATTTTTATTTATTTAGTAGAGAGGCAGAGAGAGGGACAGAGAAAGAACTCTTGCTCTTTCATTCTCCAAACTCCCGTAACACCTAGAACTGGGATGGGCTGAAGCCAAAGCCAGGAGGTGGGAACTCAATCCAGGTCTCCCAAATGGATGTCAGCAACCCAATTAATTAAGATACTGCTGCTGTGAGAGTCCACATTAGCAGGAAGCTGGAGTCAGGAGCTGAACTTAGGCACTCAGATACGGTATACAGGTATCCTAACTGCTAAGCCAAACGCCTACTTCTAGGAGATGACTTTTTTAGTTCATTTATTTTAAAAAAATATTTGTTTACTTGAAAGTCAGAGTTACAAAGACAGAGAGACAGAAAAAGAGAGAGAGAGAGAGAGAGAATCTTCCATCTGCTGGTTCACTCCCCAAATGGCCACCAACAGCCAGGGCTACGCCAGGTTGAAGCCATGAGCCAAGAGCCAGGAGCTTCATTTGGGTTTCCCATATGAGTGGCAGGAGCCTAAGCACTTAGGCCATCTTCTGATGCTTTCCCAGGCTATTAGCATGGAATTGGATTGGAAGTGGAGCAGCCAGGACATAACCAGTGCCCATATGGGATGCTGGCATGGCATGCGGTAGCTTTACCCACCATACCACAATGCTGGCAGGAGAGGACTTTAAATGTACATCCTGCTGTCCATGGCCGGCGCTGAGGCTCACTAGGCTAATCCTCTGCCTGCGGTGCCGGCACACCAGGTTCTAGTCCTGGTCGGGGCGCCAGATTCTGTCCCAGTTGCTCCTCTTCCAGGCCAGCTCTCTGCTGTGGCCCGGGAGGGCAGTGGAGGATGACCCAGGTGGTTGGGCCCTACACCCCATGGGAGACCAGGAGAAGCAGCTGGCACCTGGCTTCTGGCTTCGGATCAGCGCGGTGCGCCAGCCGCAGTGCGCCGGCTGCAGCGCGCCGGCTGCAGCAGCCATTGTGGGGGTGAACCAACGGAAAAGGAAGACCTTTCTCTCTGTCTCTCTCTCTCACTGTCCACTCTGCCTGTAAAAAAAAAAAAAAATCCTGGTGTTCCATTTGTGCCACTGTTAACAACCAAGGTGGTCACATGATACAGACAGAACTAATTTGAGGTCTTCCTTTGGGGCTGATGTAGGAATGATCCAGGTAAAACCACTTCTGCCTGTGAGAACTACATACTGACAGGCCCCGGAATAAGAATAGAGGTGTTCACCTTTCCTGACACATGGGTTCAGTCAGTTTATAGGGCAAGGCCAACACACAGAAATCAACAGCCCCAAGGAAACTGAACATACAGATCAGGCCATACCTGAAACCCTGGATGTCCCAGTTACCCGGGCCAATCAAGTTTCTTATTGTTTAAGGTAGTTTGAGTTGGGTTTATCACGTTCTCATAACTAAAATAAACCCTAACCTATCCCACCCCACATCTGGAGACCTTTGTCTTCCTGGATGAAATGTTCTTTCCCAGGTCTCTCCCATTTCTTCTTCCTTTTCTCTCCAGCTCAGCTTCCCACCTCTGAGCAAATGTCTGCTGGCAGGCCAGGGCTAAGTTGCAGGGCCCCTCTGAGTCATTCTTCAAAGCAGACTCACACAGCTCCATGGTTGTGTGTGGGCATCACCACCTTCTCCCCACCCCACCCGGCCTCACCATTTCCCCTTCTCTTGCTTGGCACTGCCAGTGCTGCTTCCAAGCCTGGATGGTGAAACAGTGGATGCAACTTAGATCCAGAAAAGCAGGTCTGAACAACATCCCACTTACCTGATTGCCTTGTTCAGCATGTCCTCACATGCAAACAGGTAGGTGGAGCGCTCCACCATAAAGTCACTGGGGCTTAAAGTGGACAGGACAAGTGTGGCCAGACCATTTAAGAGAATGATGATGCTATATACACATGGAGGTGTATCTGTGTACACATGCAACACAAAATACACATGTTCTGTCTAATATGTATATATGTAAACCTTGTACAGTGTAACTACACTAGGAATGAGTGACGCCTTCAGGTCACAAGGGAGTTCTCTAGGGCCTCAGGGGAGTGTGCTCTGCTCTGGGACACCTGACAGGCCTAACCCAGCCTTACAACACATTTGCAATGAGAGCTAATTATTCATGCTTCAGTATAAAAAGATTTCTCCTACTAAAGGGTTTACTACATGGTCTCACAGAACAGCATGGACTCAGCTGCATTTCAAATCAGGGTTTTTTTTTTAAAGATTATTTATTTGAGAGATAGGGTTACAAATATACACACACACACAGAGGAAAACAGAACGAGTCTTCCATTGGCTGGTTCACTCTCCAAATGGCTGCAAATGGCTGCTAGAGCTGAGCTAATCCAAAGCCAGGAGCCAGGAGCCAGGAGCTTCTTCCGGGTTTCCCACACAGGTACAGTAGCCCAAGCACTTGGGCCATCTTCTGCTGCTTTCCCAGGCCATAGCAGAGAGCTGAATTGGAAGAGGAGCAGCCGGGACACAAACTGGTGCCTATGTGGAATGCTGGCTCTGCAGACACCAGCCCCTAGAATCAGGTTTGATTGGCTTCATACTTCACAGGCAACTACATTAATCAACTACATAAAATCAAGAAGCCATATGTGAAATGAATTTGTGTTTGGTTATATAATATGAAGTACAAAACAGTTATTTTGGGGTCAGTGTTGTGATGCCACCATCCCACATGGGCACTGGTTCAACTCTCAGTGCTTCACTTCCGATCCAGTTCCCTGCTGATGTGCCTGGGAAAGCAGCAGAAGATGACCCAAGTCCCTGGGCCCCTGCACTCATATGGGAGAGCCAGATGAGTTCTAGGCTCTTGAATTCCATCTGGCCTAGCCCTGGCCATTGCAGCCATTTGGGGAGTGAGCCAACAGATGGAAAATCTCTCCTCTGTGCCGATCTGAAGTCAGTAACACTGACTTTCAAATAAAAATAAATATTTTTTAAAAACACAATCATTTTATTTGTATCACTATGATGGATTTTCTGTGTGGGAGCAAGACAACAGCACCAAATGACATCACATTGGCTGAGAGTATCTCATTCTGGGACAAGCAAGGCATTTCCTGAAGGGCTTTGTGGTTAAATAGAGTCTTTATTGCCATTGCCAAAAACAATAAAAAGAACAAGGTACCCTTAGCCAGCGCCGTGGCTTAACAGGCTAATCCTCCACCTTGCGGTGCTGGCACACGGGGTTCTAGTCCCGGTCGGGGCACCGGATTCTGTCCCGGTTGCCCCTCTTCCAGGCCAGCTCTCTGCTATGGCCCGGGAAGGCAGTGGAGGATGGCCCAAGTTCTTGGGCCCTGCACCCGCATGGGAGACCAGGAAAAAGCACCTGGCTCCTGGCTTTGGATCAGTGAGATGCGCCGGCCGCAGCGGCCATTGGAGGGTGAACCAACGGCAAAAAGGAAGACCTTTCTCTCTCTCTCTCTCTCTCACTATCCACTCTGCCTGTCAAAAAAATTAAAAAAAAAAAAAAAAGAACAAGGTACCCACCTTCCTGACCCATATAAAGATTTTTAAGACTGAACAACAATTACAAGTAATACTTATAAAGTACTCACTACATTTCAGGCACTGTTGTAAGCATTTTCCAGGTGTTAACTCATTTTATCCTCTCAATAACTTTATGCATAGTTACTATTATTATCCTTGATTTATAGATGAGCAAATCGACATAGGAGGTAGCGACCAGCAGAGCTAAGCTGTGAAGGCAGCAGCCTAGAGGCAGGGGTTTCCCTCTGAAACCACCTTACTGCCCCTTTGACTTGGTCATCTTGTGAGGGATGGAAAAGAGCACAGGGCAGGGAAGAGGAGATGGGGACTGCGAAGGCTATTAGCACTGAGTTCAGGGTCATGGTGCTGAGGGATACACAATGTAGTGAAATAGTGGGGGCAAAGGGTGGTACTACTGGAAGTCAGGATGGGGAAGGGTAATGCCTAAAAGGAGACATGATGGAGGTTTCTGGAAAACTTGTCTGTCATTTGATTTGGGTGCCAGTGACATTGGGGTATGCTCGGTTTGTGAAAACTCACCAAGCTGCACAATCACATGTGTACTGTTGCTATGCATATTTTCATGCATAAAAAGTTAAAGGATGAAAGAATGAATTTAAGAGGAATTTTGGTAATATTATGAATGACTTTCCCCCCTTTTCTGTTTTCCAAATGTTTCAGAATTTCATTATTTTATTAAATATAGCAAACACTGAGCAAGGCATCATGATCACAGAGGCCATGTAAGCCAACAGCAATCACCTATGTGGATGATTTTCAGGTCTAGCCTGAGACCCAAAAGATCAGATGTCAGCTGAGCATGGTTAAGTGAGTGCTGTTAAGAGTTACACTGCTGGGGCTGGCACTGTGGCACAGCGCCAGCATCCCATATGGGCACCGGTTTGAGTCCCAGCTGCTCCACTTCTGATCCAGCTCCTAATGTGACTAGGAAAGCAGCAGAGGGTGGCCTGATAAGCTCCTGGCTTTGGCCTGGCCCAGCTCTGGCCGTTGCAGCCAATTGTGAAGTGAACCGTGGACGGAAGACTCATTCTAGCTCTTTCTCTCTCTCTCTCTAGAGACAGAAAGAGAGAGATCTTCCATTTGCTGGTTACTCCCCAAATGGCCGCAACAGCCAGGACTGGGTCAGACTAAAGCTGAGAGCCAGGAACTTCTTCTGGGTCTCCCACATGGGTGCTGGGGCCCAAGCACTTGGGCCATCCTCCTTTGCTTTCCCAAGCACATTAGCAGGGAGTTGGATTGGAAGTAGAACAGCTGGAACTCAATTGGCATCTGCTTAACCATTACAACACAATGCCAGCCCCTAAACATTAACTCTAATCTCCATTTAGACCTTTAGCCAGGGTCTCCTTGTGTTAAATCAGTTACTATCTACTTCTATCATTTTCCCATTATTTAAATAACTTACTATTCCATCCAGGTCTTCCACTTGAATGGTAGGAATTCAAGCACTTGGCTACCTTCTGCTGTGTCCTAGGTGCAGAAGTAGGAAGTAGATGTAGGTGCATTAGTAGGAAGCTGGATTAGAAGTGGAAGAAGAGTGCCAGCGTTGTGGGTGTAGCAGGCAAAACCACCACTTGTGATGCCGGCATCCCATGTGGGCACTGGTTCAAGCCTGGGTTGCTCTAAACCAGCTCCCTGTTAATGCACCTGGGAAAGCAGCAAACGATGGCCCGAGTCCTTGGCCCCTGCACTCATGTGGGAGACCAGAAAGAATCTCCTGGCTTTGGTGTGGCCCAGCCATGGCTGTTGTAGCCATTTGGGAAGTGAACCAGCATATAGAAGATTTATCTCTCTCTGACTCTCCTCTCTCTATATAGCTCTGCCTTTCAAATAAATAAAATAAATATTTAAAAAATAAAGTGGGGGCCAGCGCTGTAGCATAGCAAGTAAAGCCACCACTTGCAGTGCCAGCATCCCATAGGGGCACCGGTTTGAGTCCTGGCTTCTCCATCTGATCCAGCTCCCTACTAATACACCTGGAAAAGCAGCAAAAAGATGGCTCAAGTCTTTGGGCCGCGGCATCCATGTGGGAGACCTAGAAGAAGCTCCTGGCTCCTGGCTTCAAATAGGCCTAGCTGGCCATTGGGACCATTTGGGGAATGAACCAGTAAATGGAAGACTCCACCCGGCCCCACCTCTGCCTCTTTGTAACTCTGCCTATCAAATAAATTTTAAAGAATAAAAATAAAAAAAGAATGTACTTCTTAAAAAAATTAAGAAATAAAATCAAGTGGTGGTAGGATCCAATGCTGGGCACCCTGACACAGGGTGTGGGCATCCCCGGAGGCAACCCATCCCTGGCTGTCATTTCAGTGTTGCAATCCTGCTGCCATCCCACCCTGCTCTAAAGTGCCTTAAGTGGTCTGCGGGTGCCATCAGTGCAAAACGACTGCAGGACGCACACTGGTCAACATACTCTCCAGAAAAAGCCCCAGCTTTTTATTTTGATCATTTCAGTCTTCAAGAAGAATCAGAACAGTCCAATGAATACCCCAAACACCCACCGCTTAGATTCATCAGTTGTTAACATATTGCCACATTTGCTTTCTCTTCTTACTCCACACAAAGAAATTTAATTTTTTTTACCAAATCATTTGACAATTTGCAGATATTTCATTTTATTCACAAATATTTCAGCTTTAATCTCCTAAGAACAAGGGCATTATCATATATAACTATAATCTCATAATCACAACCAAGGAATTTCATAGTGTAGCACTATTACTAAAAGTAAGTTCACATTTGTGCTTCTTTCAATTACCCTAAAAAAATGACTATTTTTTTTTCAACTCAAGGTCCAGTCGAGGATCACACAGTGTATGTAAACTGTCATGTTTCCTTATTTTAGGGCGCCCCAATCCTTTGCCTTTATTTGTCTTTCATAGCACTATCATTTCTGAGGAATCCAGGCAGTTGTCTGTCCAGGCAGTGTCCCATAGCCTGCATTTGTTGGATTGCTGTGATTGCACTCAGGTTCAGTGATTTTGAAAGAGTACCGCCTAGCTGATGATTCACACCTCATAATGAAATGTATAAGGGACACAATAGTTTGTTCCATTATTAGTGCTACTATGCTTGATCATTTGGTTAAGGTGATATCTACTGAAATCCTTCCATTGTAAAGGTATTCTTTTCCTCTTCTTAAACTTTTTTTTTTAAACATTTATTTATTTTATTTGAAAAGCAGAGTTACAGAGAGGCAGAGGCAGAAAAAGAGAGAGAGAGAGAGATCTTCCATCTGTTGGTTAACTTCCCAAATGGCCTCAATGGCTGGAGCTGGGCTGATCTGAAGCCAAGAGTCAGGGGCTTCTTCCAAGTCTCTCACATGGGAGAGGGGCCCAAGGACCTGGGCCATTTTCCACTGCCCTCCCAGGCCATAGCAGAGAGCTGGATTGTAAGTGGAGCAGCTGGGACTTGAACCAGTGCCCATATGAGCTACAGCACTACAGGTGGAGGCTTTACCCACTATGCCACAGTGCCAGCCCCCTTTTCCTCTTTTTAATAAATAAGAAATATGTGGAATGATAACTTACTTTCATGAGTACTGTATTCCCCAAAAGCTTCTTTTTTTTTTTAATTTTTTTAAAATTTTTTGAGAGGCAGAGTGGATAGTGAGAGAGAGAGACAGAGAGAAAGGTCTTCCTCTTTGCCATTGGTTCACCCTCCAATGGCCGCTGCGGCCGGCGCATCTCACTGATCCAAAGCCGGGAGCCAGGCGCCTCTCCTGATCTCCCATGCGGGCGCAGGGCCCAAGGACCTGGGCCATCCTCCACTGCCTTCCTGGGCCATAGCAGAGAGCTGGCCTGGAAGAGGGGCAAGCGGGATAGAATCCGGCGCCCCAACCGGGACTAGAACCCGGTGTGCCGGCGCCGCAAGGTGGAGGATTAGCCTGTTAAGCCACGGCGCCGGCCCCCACCCCTCCCAAAAGCTTCTTATCTAGAAGTTTATCAGTCATTTATAAACTTTGCTTGATTCAATAGTCACATTAGTGGTTACAAAATGGCTATTAGTGATGTTTACTATGTGAGTGAAATGAACCCTCACTGGAGCCAGCATCCTACATGGGCTCCAGTTCCTGTTCTGGCTGCTCCACTTCCCATTCAACTCTCTGCTGATGCACCAGGAGAAACAGAAGATGGTCCAAGTACTAAGGCCCAGGTCACCCATGTGGGAGACCAGAATAGAGTTCCAGGCTCCTGGCTTTGGCCTGACCCAATCCCAGCCATTGTGGACATTTAGGGAGTGAACCAGAGGATGGAAGATCTCCCCCTCTCTTTTTTTCTCTGTCTCTGTTCTTCCCTTTCAAGTAAAATAATCTATCTCAAAAATAAAAAAGAAAGAAAGAAATGAACCTTTGCAAATAAAATCCTATTTTCCCACTGGCTTGCAGTATAATTTCAGAACGATTCCATATTTCAGAATTTCCATCTGCTTGACTCCCACTTACAGTGGTTCATAACACATAGTTTACATTTCTCTTATCTCTGCCTGAGCAGGTCCTCATCTGAATGCCTCATATGAATGCCCTGGCTTAAGCAGTGGGAGTTTCCTGCCTATACAAGGAAGAGATTGCCCAGTTTTTAGAGTGTCTTTTCCTATAGCATGTTATATTCCACAGCAAGAACAATCTATTTTCCCAAACACAGTTCTATATTAGAGTCAGCTTCAGGCACAGCCAGAAGGGAGAGAGCGGGTGACACAAAGGGCTCAGCAGACTCCTGGCATGGTTTGTAAAGATCCTGCAAACTATACTGGAACATGACCAAATGACATGGGCCAGCTGTTTCAGTTCCTTCAGGTATCCTATTTCCCCTGTCCCTAAAAATGGTGCTTCTTGCTGGTCAGTGTCCTTTAGATGTTCAGAATTTCAGAATTTCCAGAGCAGCTACATCAGAATCCCCTGGAAGCTGGTTAAGGAGCATGTACCCCAGTCCCACCTCTAGCCAATTTAATCAGAGCCTGAGTGAGGTTTGGGGATCACTGTGTAGAAAAGCTCCCCAGGGGATCTCATGAGCAGCCGGGTTTGAGAACTCTGCTTAGAGAAGACTCACTATATAGCCTCCAAAAGTGGACTAGCCCAGAGGAAACAGGATGGCAGATGGCAGTTATGACTCTTGTCAAACATGACAGCTACCCTGCCAACAACCGATGCTCACAGGTCTAGACCAAGGGTAGAGGAGTTCAACCTAGATAGGTCTATTGTACCCCAAATTTACAACCTACTCAAGGCTCAAAAAAAAAAGTCATGGTACCTAGAGAAGCTATCAGATCTACGGTTCTCTAGATTTCATCTCTACCTAGAAGTATGTGGGAACATCACCCTCAACGATCCTGAGTCTGAGGGCTCTAGGAATGCGTGTTTGCAATACGGTCTCCAGGTGCTTCAGATACAAGTGGCTGGGGGACCACACTTTGAGAAACCCTGGCCTAGATGCTGCTCTGCACTTTATCTATGAGAGTCAAGGAACAAGTGAGTTGTTGAATGAAACAACTAAAAACGTCTCAGCCTTCATGTGAAAGTTGCTTACCAAACCTGAGTCCACATGGGAAATACTTCTGAGTAATTGCGTAGCCACACAGAAACATGCCGATGATCCGAAAGCCTCCCTGAGACATACTAATTTTCATTCAGATCTTTCATCCCAGCCAGAGACAGGGGGAGCCTGAGCCAAGACAGTGAGACCAAGGGTCCCTGAAGGGCTCTCCTCCTTGGGCTCCATGTTAGCAGTGGCCAGAGGAATACCTAGAGCAAAGGACGAGCTCCTGGAGGGGTCTAAGGTATCTGAGTCAAACAATATTCCAGGCTCTCAAGGCCCTGCTGGTTCCAGCTTCCCCTTAACACTGTGAGGGAGCAAGCTCCTGGCAACTCCTTTTCTCTTCCAGTGTGAACCCAAGCTCTAGCCAAGCTTAGAATGGATGCTGCGGCCCCAGAAGCTGAGATAGCCAAGCTATGGGAGCAGGGAGCAAGGCCCATGCCAATGGCCCCATCTGCAGCCTGAGGGCACAGTGGTAGCACCCTCTCTGCTATGGCCCAGGCAGCTTTCACTTGAGGCAAAGTAAGACACACTCATGATAGAAGGGTTCAGTGCCCTCAAGGAAGGTCATTCCACAGACATCAAAATATACCTGCAAGTTCCCAAAGCCAACCAGGCTCATGGCAAAAGGACCAGCACACAAGCCAGCTCCTGGGCTTACCTGACTGGAACACATATCGGGCCAGCCCCTGCATTAGCTCTGCTGGCCACGTTGGTGGGGCAGACTCCCCTGTCTCTCTCTTCAGACGAAATGTTAACTCAAAGCCAAAACCACTAGGTCCATCTGTTCCTGTAAACCTGAAAGGAATAAGAAGTAAATGTTTTAAGTTCAATTATCTTAGGAAAAACACTGTTTTGAAAGCGTAATGTTCCCCAACATTTTTGGTCGTCTCAGCATCCAAACTTTCTATTCTGAAGAATTTCTTCACGTTTGAACCTTTGGGGTGGGGAAGCCCTTGGAAGCCTGTGAGGAACCAGGACTGTTGCCTTGTTCTCTTGGCAGCTGAGGGTATAAGAGCTTGGCCTGATCAATCCAATTCCTTGCTGGCATTTTGAATTATGAGTTCTAGATTCTGTGATTCTAGAACATTCTTTGCTGTTTAACTGAGGCACCACTACTGAAAAATCTTCCTTACTCATGCCCCCTTTTCCTTTAAACTGTTAGGAAGTGCCTACCTGGTTTGTACCTATATGTCCTGTGAGCCACCAATGAGGCTGTGAGCTCTCTGCAAACAAGACCCTTTCTCCATCCCTACTCTGTCCAACTGGGGTACAATTCTCGGGCTGGACAGGTTGGTCTCTAAACTCAGCATTTAGGGACAGGTTCCAACTTTGATTCCAAATACTGGGATGTATTCGTACCCACATTTGCTTGGAAGGACACACAGCACTTCACACCACACACCAAGCGTGTGCCCTCTTTGATCACTGGAGCCCAGAAGTACAGTGTGCCTTCCCTTTCCTCCCTCGGGTAATCCAGAACGGTGAGGATTAGCATCTTCTGTGGTCACAACTCATGAGTGACACTGAGATAAGGGCAGAATGCCTGCCGCCCTGTCTGCTAGGAAATGCTCAAGAGCCCTGTGTCTTAGGAGGTCCCCAAATGGACTTCTGCCAGGGAGGCAAAGGTGTGACTCGGTGAGCAGGGCCTGGCTAGTGAGGGAAGTGTCCAGGGAGGAGATCCTGAGAGCCATGGAAGGTTGCCAGCATGGGAAGAGTTAAGAGCTAAAATATGCTCATGACATAATTTTCAGTAATTATATCTTGTACAAACATGAGCCACTATGATTATACACATGTAAACTCCTCATCATACAAACACAAACCATAAACTAAGATGACAGCCAACCGCTCCTTGCTAGACAAGCTCCTGGAACAGGCACTCAGGGGGGAGAATTCTCAAGGGCTGATGCCTAAGCCTGGAATTCCAGGGCATCCTCCCTGGAATTCTTCATCATCACTCCCAGAGGCCAGGCCAGGAGGACGGATAGAAGGAGATTCCAGAGTCTCTGACGCCGACATCAGTCTTTGCTTTGGCTTTGAGCACCTGGGTGAACCCAATCCTCCTACACTTTGCAGGGGAAGAGCACCTGAGAGAAGATAAGTTCTCCAAGGAATCTGAAAAAGAATCCTTAGAATTTATCACAGCCAGACCCAGTTATATTTACAGGACATGTCCATGGTTTGCATTGTCTCCAGGGATCTGGCCATGGGGGACGCAGCATCCTCGTGAGGGTACACACGTAGGATTTGGAGAGCAGGCTACAAGGGGAAGCTTGGAAGGACACAACGTAAGCTACTTTACTTCCTTCCAAAATTATCCTGTTTGAAGCAATCCAGTCCAGGGAAGTGGAAGAAACAGCTACACAAAATGAGGCTGGAGGAGCTGCTTCCTGGGACTGCAGGTTTTGGAGGGGTGTGGAAATCTGGGGGTAAGAGTTAAAACTCTGCAAAAGGATACTGATCACCAGGGCAAAGGGAAGGTTTCAAGCGGCTGCCAATTAGAGGCGGCTT
Organism: Lepus europaeus; assembly: GCF_033115175.1. Classification (NCBI taxonomy): domain Eukaryota; kingdom Metazoa; phylum Chordata; class Mammalia; order Lagomorpha; family Leporidae; genus Lepus; species Lepus europaeus. The sequence goes on from NC_084843.1 coordinate 26,905,077, forward strand.
TGTAAAATGTATTAGACCGTTATTACAGAACTTTCATCTTGGGCCAAGAAAAATACATGATTTCTAACCACAAAAACTTGAGAAATGGACTAAAAGGAACACATTCCTCTTGGGCTGCCCAATGGGGAGAACCTCCAGAGGCAGAGAGATCACTGAGTCAATGCGTCCGAGCAGCACAGCTCACTGAGGGCTGTGGGCACACACACTCTGGGTGTACACACATGCATGTGCATGTGTAAACCATCTGCCTCCACACTCAGTGCTTTCTGGGCCAGCTCTGTGGTGGGCAGGCCATCCCTCACTTGGCTAGGGAGAGGGACAGATGACACTGGCCAGATGGTCTCCACCTGCATTTGATTACCACCCACCAAGCTGGCTGGACACAACCTCTAAACTCTGAAACATGAGTTTGGAATGGCCTGGCCTCAGGATAAACACACAACCTGGAGCGTGTCAGAAGGACTCTTTTTCAAAGCAGGCTGCCCAGGCAACAGGCAAATGACAAGGTCATTCCATCTTTAAAGTTTCCTGGAGGGGTCTTGGCTGGGTCTGAACTTGCTCATGTGAGGATTTCTCCAGCCAAAATGGTTTTGTCTGGCTACAGAATGAAGCCCCTTGGAGGGAGCAGCTGTCTCCCCATCTTCAAGAAAGAAAAGCACAAGAGGGAGTCGTCACGTGCTGTAAAAGGTGGATTTGGGTCAGAGCAAAGAATTTTCTAACACAGAAGACTGCCAAAATATTGGCTGGTGGTCAATGGGTCAGTAGAATTTCTTCCTATGGGGACTTTTAGAGGAATAAATTAGAGACCCTCCCCAATTGGGTAGGGTGGGGGTGAGGGAATCAAACTCTCTAGTAACAGAAGGATGGATGAGACAGCCTCTCAAGATAATTTCCAGCTAGAGATCTGATCCTGCTCACTGTGGTGTCCAAGAGAGAGGCTGGCTTTGTCCCAGGAGTTTGGCAAAGCAACATAATGGCTGTGCCAGCCTCGACAATAACATCAAAGCTTCAGACAGAAAAGCACGTGCTTGAATCCCAGACACACCTGCCTGACCACTGGAACCTGCCCAAAGGTCTCTTCCAAGGCACTTCCCTAAGAAGGCATCCATCAACCTCCAACAGGCAAAATGACTGCTAAGTCCAGGCAGGAGAACACGAACCCAGGAGAGCTTTTAAGGGAAAACATACAACTGGGGCATAGAAGGAGCTAACCTAAAAGTTGGCAAGTCATGCTCAACATTACTAGCTATTAAAGAGATGCAAATCAAAACCACAGTGAGGAGCAGGCAATCGTGGTAGCGGTAAAGACAGTCCTTGGGATGCCTGCATTCCATATTGAAGAGCCTAGGTTCAAATACTAGCTCTGCTCCCAATTCCAGCTTCTTGCTAACGTATACTCTGGTAGGCAGCAGTGATGGCTCAAGTAACTGGGTTCCTGCTACCCTTGGGGGGAAACCTAGATTGAGTTTACAGCTCCCATTTTTGGCTCTGGTCCAGCACAGCCCTGGCCACTGCTAGCATATGGGGTTTGGACTAGCAGATGGGAGTTCTCTCTTTCTATCTGTCTGTCTCTCTGCCTCTCAAATTAAACAACAACATGGTGAAATATCACTCCACACCTTCTAGGATAGCTAAAGTAAAAAACAACTGTAGTACTGATGATGATGTGGGGATATTAGAATGCCTGGGGGCTGGCACTGTGGAATAGTAGGCTAAGCCTCCACCTGCAGCACTGGCATCCCATATGGGCACTGGTTCAAGTCTCGGCTGCTATCCTATCAGCTCTCCACTATGGCCTGGGAAAGCAGCAGAAGATGACCCAGGTCCTTGGGCCCTCGTACCCATGTGAGAGACCTGGAAGAAGCTCCTGGCTCCTGGCTTCAGATCAGCCCAGCTCTGGCTGTTGCAGCCATCTGGGGAGTGAACCAGCTGATGGAAGACCTCTCTCTCTCTCTGCCTCTGTCTCTCTATAACTCTGCCTTTCAAATAAATAAATAAATGGACCTTTAAAAAATGAATAGAAACAAGCTATTGACAGCCTCAAAATGCCTATACATGAGAAAATTATTAATTACTAACAGGAAAGTAGTAACTTTCCAATAGAGAAATCCGGCAAGGCACTGTCTTAATCAAGCAATCCAAGTAATCAGATTTCAGACTTCCTCAGTGGCAAACAAATCAACATCAAGCATCTCCTGATAGGCTCACTCAGAAAGGCACAACACTTGTGATACTCCTATCCAAGAAATGCATACCCTCATTCTAATTATGAGGAAGCATCGGGCAATTCCACATTCTACAAAATAACTGACCTGCACTTCTCCAAAGATCATCAAAGACAGGAATCATCTGAAGAAGTCTAAGATACGTGACAATTAAATTTCTAGAAAATATTTTATCCCGAACTCCAGGACTCTAGTCACTGAAGTGGGGTCACCAATTTGACCTTGTCTGCCTAAGCATTTCTTGGCTTCATCCTAGGAAAAGCCACTAGGCAAATTGGAACAGTTAACCAACCTGCAAGTGTCACTTTCTGACCCATGCAAAGTAAAATGTTGCTACGGGGCCAGCACTGTGGCATAGGGGGTAAAGCTGCTGCCTGCGATGCTGACATCCCATACAGGCACTGTTTCACATCCTGGCTGCTCCACTTCTGATCCAGCTCCATGCTAACGGCCTGGGAAAGGCAGCAGAAGATGGCCCAAGTACTTGGGTCCCTGCTACCCACGTGAGAGACTCAGAAGAAGTTCCTGGCTCCTGGCTTTGGCCAGGCCCAGCCCAGGCTGTTGCTGCCACCTGGAGAGTGAACCAGCAGATGGAATATGTATCTCTCTGTCTCTCTCTAACTCTGCTTTTCAAACAAATGAGTAAATCTTTTAAGAATGTTGCTGCACTTAAAATGCCCCAAATATGCAGTGAAAGATATCAGCAGTACAGGGGAGCAGTCTCTGGAACCAGGATGCCTGCCACAAGTTTAGGCTCTGTCATTTGCTCGGCTGTGTGATCTTAGGCAAATAAATCATTTATCCTCTCCATGCCTCAGTTTCTTCTTCTGCACAATGTAGCTATGCTGAATGGGCTCTAATACAAACTATGAACTTTGGGGGACAATGACTTGTCAATGCATGTCTGCTGACTATAACTAATGTACCTTTCTGGTGTGGTATGTTGACACAGAGAACCTCTTGGTTTCTAACTTTGAATCAGCACAGCTCCAGCCATTGTGGTCATCTGGGGAGTGAACCAGTGGTTGGAAGACTCTCTCTCCGCATCTGCTTTTCTGTAATTCTGCCTTTCAAATAAATACATAAATTTTTAAAAATGTAAGGGAAACCACCTAAGTACTATATGAGAGAGAAAACAGTGTGCTTTGGAGAACATGGTATGGGACATGAGCATAATTTCACTTAAAGATGTGGCAGGTGATTTGAGAAGAGCATTGACAAGAAAACTTGAGAAGATAAGGCAGGGCTAGAAGGACTTCAGGCCTAGCAGACATGGCCTGAGGTGGGAGATGTGTTTGGGGAACATGGTGTCTGCTGGGTTATAACACAGATAACATACATGATGGTAATGGTACAGGCACAGTGGGACCTATGGAAAGGCAGGGCAGTATCAAGAATGTCCACACCTGTGGCCTCCCTCACTTCCATAACTTAGCAGGATCCTGCCCAAAAAGAGACATGAAATTAGCCACACATAATACAGTCTTGGTAGCTGGCGCCGTGGCTCAACAGGCTAATCCTCCACCTAGCGGCGCTGGCATACCAGGTTCTAGTCCCGGTCGGGGTGCTGGATTCTGTCCCGGTTGCCACTCTTCCAGGCCAGCTCTCTGCTGTGGCCAGGAGTGCAGTGGAGGATGGCCCAAGTGCTTGGGCCCTGCACCCCATGGGAGACCAGGAGAAGCACCTGGCTCCTGCCTTCGGATCAGCGCGGTGCGCCGGCCACGGCGGCCATTGGAGGGTGAACCAATGGCAAAGGAAGACCTTTCTCTCTGTCTCTCTCACTGTCCACTCTGCCTGTCCAAAAAAAAAAAAAAAAAAAAAAACCAGTCTTGGTTCCATGGGCATGGACACACACTTACCCCTGAATCCTTTTCTAAATGCTCACAAACCAACTCTGTAACTCTGACTCTCAAATAAATAAATTAATAAATGAATTTATTCACTTATTTGAGAATCAGAGTTACAGAGAAGGAGAGGCAAAGAGAGAAAGATCTTCCATCTGCTGGTTCACTCCCCAAATGGCCACCACAGGCAGAGCTGGGCTGATCCAAAGCAAGGAGCCAGGAGCTTCTGCTGGCTCTCCCACAAGGGTGCAAGAGCCCAAGCACTTGTGCCATCTTCCACTGCTTTCTCAGGCCATAGCAGAGAGCTGGATCAGAAGAGGAGCAGTTGGGACATGAGCCATCTTCTGCTGCTTTCCTAGGTGTATTAGCAGGGAGCTGGATCAGAAGTTGAGCATCTGGGACTTGAAGTGGTGCTCATGTGGGATGCTAGTGCTGCAGCCAGCACCTTAACCTGCCGTGCCACAATTCCAGCCCCTATATTTAATTTTTTGAGGAACCATCATGCTGTTTTTTGCAGTGACTACATTCTTTTGCATCTCTGCCAGCAGTGCACAAAGGTTCATTCTCATAACCATTTCAAATGAGGTTTTTTTTTAATCCTATAGTTAATAAATGAACAGCAAACATTGGAGGCTATCAAGTACTTTTTTTTTTTTAATTTGACAGGTAGAGTTATAGACAGTGAGAGGGAGAGACAGAGAGAAAGGTCTTCCTTCCATTGGTTTGCTCCCCAAATGGCCGCTATGGCTGGCGCTGCACCGATCCGAAGCCAGGAGCTTCCTCCTGGTCTCCCATGCAGGTGCAGGGCCCAAGGACCTGGGCCATCCTCCACTGCCCTCCCGGGCCACAGCAGAGAGCTGGACTGGAAGAGGAGCAACCAGGACTAGAACCTGGTGCCCATATGGGATGCCAGCGCCGCAGGCGGAGGATTAGCCTAGTGAGCCACATCGTCGGCCCTCAAGTACTTTCTGATGTCAGCTCCTTCCTACCAGGAAGAGGTGGAGAGAAAGCCCTTTGCCTCTGGAGCTCAGACATTGTCCTGCTTTCATATCCCTCCTCCATAATGATGTCTTACCACACACCGTGCCAGAGCTTGTAAAAGACCCTTTCTTGTAGAACACTTAGATTATTTCTAAATTTTTTACTCCTTTAAATACCACTGAATGTGTTTATACAAAAGGCTTTTTCGGAATACAAGATTCTTCCCATGGGGTAAACTCCCAGTACCGGGAACTACCACCATGAGTAATCAGTGACAGATAACACCTATTATATTTCAGGTACTATTCTAAGTATAGAACATCTGTACATTCCTTTAAGTAGCTAAATATCTTCATTTTTATATGTCTATTTTTCAGAGGAGTTTTAGGTTCTTAGCAAAACTGAGCAGAAAGTAGAGCTGCTACATGACCACTGCATATGTGCAAAAGCATATGCACATGCATGCACACTGTCCTTGTCCTCTGGGACAGTTTTTTCTTTCTTTTTTTTTCCTAAATATTTATTTATTTATTTGAAAAGCAGAGCTACAGAGGCAAGGGGGGGGGTGTGAGAGAGAGAGAAAGGTTTTCCATTCACTGGTCCACTCCTCAAATGACCGAAATGGCTGGAGTTGGGCCAATCTGAAGTCAGGAGCCAGGAGCTTCCTCCAGGTCTCCCACATGGGTGCAGGGGCCCAAGGACCTGGGCCATCTTCTACTGCTTTCCCAGGCCACAGCAGAGAGCTGGATCAGAAGTGGAGCAGCTGGAACTCGAACCGGTGTCCATGTGGGCTGCCGGCACTGCAGGTGGTAGCTTTACCCGCTACGCCACAGCACCAGCCCCTCAACAATTTCTTGACCTTGGATCTCTCCCAGAACTCTCAAACCAGGCCTGAGATTCTGTGTGACTGTTATCAAGCCTCGGATAACAACCATTACAACAGAATTTAGTAAATAATTCCTAAAAAAAAAAAAAAAAAAAAGAAGTTTGCAGAAATGATGTTTTCATTCTGAACAATTCACAATTACTGATACTTCATAAGTCGTTTGGCAATGGTGTTTGGTTGACAGCACAAGTAGGTAGTAAAACTTTATAGAATTCTTTTGAAAGATGTTTATATGGTAATATTCTCACATAGCAAGACTGTTTTTAAACTTCCAGTTAAATCAATTTTGTATAATCTTCAAAAAAGAGAAAGGAAAGAAGGAAGGGAGGAAGAGAGAGAGGGAGAGGAGGGAAAGAAAAGATAAGAAAGGGAAAGAGAAGAAAAGAAAAGAAGAGTCAGGAAAAGTCCATCAGCTAAGATTATACTCCCATGCTCTTGAGCTGGGAGTCTGATTTGGCTTCGATGCAGGCAGATGACTTGTGAATTTTAACTCTGGGTTTTAGATGCTCTCTTTCCACTACTACACCCCATCCAATCAGATTCAAGGAATGCATTCGCCTTGCTCAAGTAGACAAGGACCACTTTCCCACAGCATTCCTCAAGTATAAAAACAGCAGCTCCCAGGACTGATTCAGCTGAGAATCTAGTCACAAACTCTCCTGGCTCCCAACACTTGGGGCAGCTCAACTCTGTCCTAGACTTTCAATGAGCAAAGAACTTCTAGGCTCCGATAATAAATTTAAGAAAAGTCCCAGGGGCAGCAGACCATTTCTTGTAGGGTGGAAAAAGTTCACAGTCAGCAACCCCCTGGCGGAGAGCTACTGTCCCTTCTTCCTTCTACACCCAAGCTCCACAAAGAATGGAAGGGGCAGCCCCCTATGGGGGTCCCCAGCTAGCCTGGTACACTGTAGAAACTCTGATAGCTCCCATTCTTGGCTTTGACTTAAAGAAAAACCTTACAAAGGTATTTTTAAAAATAAGAAGGGGTGGGGCTGGCACTTTGGCACAGTGGGTTCACACCCTGGCCTGAAGTGCCAGCATCCCATATGGGTGCTGGTTCAAGACCCGGCTGCTCCACTTCCAATCCAGCTCTCTGCAATGGCCTGGGAAAGCAGTAGAAGATGACCCAAGTCCTTGAGGCCCTACACCCACTTGGGAGACCTGAAAGAAGCTCCTGGCTCCTGGCTTCGGATCAGCGCAGCTCCAGCCGTTGCAGTCAACTGGGGAGTGAAACAGCAGATGGAAGACCCCTCCCTCTCTCTCTTTCCCTCCCTCCCTCTCTCCTCCCTCCCTCTCCTCTCTGTGTGTAACTCTTTCAAATAAGCAAATAAATCTTTTTTAAAAAATAAAATAAAATAAAAATGGGTAGACATTTGGTATAGCAGTTAACTTGCCACTTGGGATGCCTGCGTCCCATACTGGAGTGCCTGGTTCAAGTCCCAGCTCCTCTACTTCATATTCAGCTTCCTCCTAAAGTACACCCTGGGAGGCAGCAGATGAAGGCCCAAGTACTCGTGGGATTCCAGGACGGAACTCCTAATTCCTGACTTTACCCTGGAACAGTCCCGGTTACTGCAGGCTTTTGGGAGAATGAGCCAGAAATGGAAGATCTCTCTCTGTATCTCTGCCTTTCAAATAAAATGAAAATAAGAATTAAAAATGTATTAAAGACTGGGGCTGGCGCCATGGCTCAGTGGGTTAACGCCCTAGCCTGGGGCACTAGCATCCCATATGGGCGTCAGTTCGAGACTCCACTTCCTATCCAGCTCTCTGCTTTGGCCTGAGAGTGCAGTAGAGGATGGCCCAAGTCCTTGGGCCCCTGCACCCGCGTGGGAGACCTGGAGGAAGCTCCTGGCTCCTGGCTTTGAATCAGCGCAGCTCCAGCCGTTGCAGTCAACTGGGGAGTGAACCATCAAATGCAAGACCTCTTTCTCTCTCTCTCTCTCTCACTGGGGAATGAACCATCAGATGCAAGACCTCTCTCTCTCTCTCTCTCTGCCTCTCCTCTCTCTGTGTAACTCTGACTTGCAAATAAATAAATAAATAAATAATTTATGGGCTGGCGCCGCGGCTCACTAGGCTAATCCTCCGCCTTGGGGCACTGGCACACCGGGTTCTAGTCCCGGTCTCGGCACCAATCCTGTCCCGGTTGCCCCTCTTCCAGGCCAGCTCTCTGCTGTGGCCCAGGAGTGCAGTGGAGGATGGCCCAAGTCCTTGGGCCCTGCACCCCATGGGAGACCAGGAGAAGCACCTGGCTCCTGCCTTCAGATAAGCACGGTGCGCCGGCCGCAGCTCACCGGCCGCGGCGGCCATTGGAGGGTGAACCAACGGCAAAGGAAGACCTTTCTCTCTGTCTCTCTCTCTCACTGTCCACTCTGCCTGTAAAAAAAAAAAAAAAAAAATTATGAAAGACTAAGTCGATGGCAGCCAGACACAGTCTGACCTGGAAAGTGAGGTGCCCTCTGCACACAGGTGTGTAGCTTCAGGGTTTCTTGCTGACCAGAGCCAGGTACCTGCCCAAGGGCCTTTTGTCTACCCACGATCCTCAAGGACTCTGAGCAGACAATGGCCCAAAGAGGTGAAGGCACCTGAAACAGGGTAATGGGAAGAAAAAAATCTTTCTAGCATCTCAGTTCACCATGGACAAGGACTGTGCTTTTTGAGTGTTCTGTACATGGGTACATTTTGGCAAATGGCAATAATATTCCCATTGCTCTCCAGAGAATATCAGACCAAGACATTCAACTATAAGCAGTTAAGATAGTATTTTTTTTTTTTTTGACAAGCAGAGTTAGACAGTGAGAGAGAAAGAGAGAGAGAAAGAAAGGTCTTCCTTCCGTTGGTTTACCCCCCAAATGGCTGTTACAGCCGGTGCACTGCGCCGATCCGAAGCCAGGAGCCAGGTGCTTCCTCCTGGTCCCCCATGACAGTGCAGGGCCCAAGGACCTGGGCCATCCTCCACTGCTTTCCTGGGCCACAGCAGAGAGCTGGACTGGAAGAGGAGCAACTGAGACAGAATCCGGCGCCCCAACTGGGACTAGAACCCGGGGTGCTGGCGCCACAGGCGGAGGATTAGCCTAGTGAGCCATGGTGCCGGCCAGGTAAGATAGTATTAAAAAGCAATGAGGGTTCCTCCTAGTCATTATCAAAGTCCAACTCAAATATCTTAATGGCATTTCCTTTAAGCCACTTCTGCTGTTTTTTCCTTTTTAGGGAAACAAAACCATTACTCAATTCGGTTCTCCTGACTTTGCACCAGATGAGATCCCAGCTACTGGAAAAGCTTCCTAAAACCCTGTTCCTGTTCCACCATGTCATCCCTTTGCTTCAACAGGAATTTGTGAATGTCACATTCTTTACATTGCCTTCAAACTCTGCAACCTCATCTTCCTTCCTCTTACTCAAGTAGTTGAGTTCCTGCTACCCATGTGGGAGACCTGGATTAAATTCACAGCTCCCAGCTTTGGCTCTGGTCCATCCCTAAACATTGCTGGTATTTGGAGAGTGAACCAGTAGAAAGGAGCCATCCTCCCTCCCTCCCTCCCTCTCTCTCTCTCAAATAAATATATATATTTTTTAAATCTTCCAAATATTTGTTGATGCACCGAGGAAACAGCGAAGTATAAAAGATATACATCCATCCCTTCAGGGAGCTTAGGTTTTAGAGGGAAAGAGGGGAAACAGACCATAAACAAGCCAAAGAAGTCACGTAAGTTGGGCAGTGATAAACGTGTTAAAGAACAATTAGGCAGGAAAAGGAGGCAGCACTTCATGGAAGGAGTGCAGGGCTCCCATTTCAAATAAGATCAGGGAAGTTCTGAGAGGTGATATTAGAGGAAAGACCTAAGAAGGCAAGGGAGCAAGCAGGGGCCATTGGCAGGTGGAGCTTTCCAGGCACAGGGAGACTAAGTGCAAAGGTCCTGAGGCAGAAGAGTGCCTGGCACTTCAGGGGAGGAGCAAGGGAGTCTTCATGGGTACAGAGGAATGAGGAAGAGGAGAACACCAGCAGACAAGGGGATAGAAGTAGGCTGCACAGGCCCCTGAAAGCATGTGAGACCAGAAGCCATTGGAGGGTTCTGAGCAGAGAAGTGACTGCATAAGATGGTGTGGACACTGTCCCTGACCAAAGAACTAGCACAGAACTAAGGAAGCTACATCAGCAAAGCTCCAACTCCAGAGACTTTCCTCTTTCCCCCTGGGTCTTTTCTCTATGCAAAACCCCTAGTTACAGGAATGAAAAACTGCCAGACTGGCTTCCAGAGGGCAGGAATCCAGCATGTTTGCAACTCGATATATGGGAAAAGCTGGAGTGGAAAGGAAGGCGGTTAGGGAAAGCCATGGTGTCGCCTGTTGGTTTGCACTACATTTTTTTCCTCTAACCAACCAAGCTTTTCAGAAGCATTTAGGAGTCAAATCCAACACAAGCAGAAAGTATAGCCAGCCAGCTAGAACCCCCAAGACCGGAAGCCTGGGCCAGGTCCCACACTCCAGCAGTTACTACTCCCAACAGTCATGGCTCCCAAGCTCCTGAGCACTTGCTGAAAGGCATGAGGTCAGAGTAAAGAAAGCTGGTGGCCACAGTCAGGGTTCCAAGCCACCCCAGGTGTAACATGAAGGTCAGTTCTGGAAAAACAAAAACATCTCCTTGATTGGCCTTTCTGTGTGTCTTTGACCAGAGATTCTGGGACCCTGAATTACAAGAATGATCTGTGTGGCCGGCACTGCGGCTCAACAGGCTAATCCTCCACCTGCAGCGCTGGCACACCGGGTTCTAGTCCCAGTTGGGGCACCAGATTCTGTCCCAGTTGCCCCTCTTCCAGGCCAGCCCTCTGCTATGGCCCGGGAGGGCAGTGGAGGATGGCCCAAGTCCTTGGGCCCTGCACCCGCATGGGAGACCAGGAGAAGCACCTGGCTCCTGGCTTCGGATCAGCGCGATGCGCCAGCTGCGGCGGCCATTGGACGGTGAACCAACGGCAAAAGGAAGACCTTTCTCTGTCTCTCTCTCTCTCACTGTTCACTCTGCCTGTCAAAAAATAAAAAATAATAATAATGATCTGTGTAAAGAATGAATGGCCCTCCAAAGACAAGGAGGAGCCAACTGTGCCTGCCCACCCATCACCTGGTAGGCCCAGTGCCAGGTCCCCAACCCATTTGTCAGTCCTGCTGCAAACACACAGTATTACATTACTTGATTTCCTATATATGACAGAGAGTCTCCCAATCCCTACCTGAAAAGGACCTCACCCATTCCTGAACATTTGTACTTATGCTTGTGAACCTTCTGGGCACCCTGGGTACAAGGAGACTGGAGTCCTGGGTAAGTCTATGTCAGCCTTCTGTATCTACACGCCGAAGAAAGGGGGAAATAGGAGGTATATGATGTTAATTTCTAGGTGACACTGATCACCAAATTTTAGGAAAACAATAACAATAGGATCAACACATACCCTTGGGACTACTACCACCATACCTGACAGTGAAGCTGTGATTTGCATTTAAAGAATCTAAGTATTAACTGAGAGGTGGGCAACCAGCAGTGAGTACATAGACTACCTAAACTATACTTCACTTCTCTGAGAAGTCAAGGAGGAAGAAAACAGATGAACAGCAGTTAATGTAACAGCAAATGTAGGAGCCGTCTTGCCAAGCAAAGGTGCTGTTTTCAGAATCTACCCCGACCCTAAGTAGCAGCAAATTTAGACAACAGGGTTAGCCAGGTAGCAGGTGAGCCTTGTAGGACACTGGGCAGCTCCCAAACTGAGGAGACTCAAGGCAAAGTAAGAGCCCACTCCCTATAAATGTTCTATGAAATCTATGAATATTCACAGAATGTTCTATGAATGTTCACAGAAATCAAAAGAATAGATACCCAATCAAAATCAAAAGTGGAGGCCGGCGCCGCAGCTCACTAGGCTAATCCTCCACCTGTGGCGCCAGCACCCCAGGTTCTAGTTCTAGTAGGGGCGCCAGTTCTGTCCCAGTTGCTCCTCTTCCAGTCCAGCTCTCTGCTGTGGCCCGGGAGTGCAGTGGAGGATGGCCCAAGTGCTTGGGCCCTGCACCCGCATGGGGGATCAGGAGGAAGCACCTGGCTCCTGGCTTCGGATCGGCGCAGTGCACCGGCTGTAACAGCCATTTGGGGTGTGAACCAACGGAAGGAAGACCTTTCTCTCTATATCTCTCACTGTCTAACTCTGCCTGTCAAAAAAAAAAAAAAAAAAAAATCAAAATTATACCTAAGAAGCTGGACAATAATGGATGCAATAGAAAAAGGCCAGGCCAAGCAAGTTTCAGATTTTGTCTTCTTGATGTTTCTTCAACTCAGATGGAGTTTGAGGTCTGGTTGGGGTCAGGATATGCTCATGCCTCATCTAAGGGAAGGTTAGCTTGACAGAGCGGGGGGGGGTGGGGGGGAGAGGTCCGCACAGCAGGCTTTGCACACTGTGTACTGGAGGGTCCGGTGCATCTCAAACCCTGGGACTGAGGCTGCAGATCCCAGTATCAACCACACTTTATAGCCGATATCATCACTGGAGAGAACAAGGCACAGAGCACATGAGCCAACCCTAAAATCAAGAGATCAAGGAATTCAGAGGTGGGCCCAACACCTATTCAGGGGATCTAACTCATTTACTGGCTTGAGAAATATCACCCCCCCCCCTTTCAAATTAATAAATAAATCTTAAACAACAACAAAAAGAAACAAAGAACTACTTCAAGAAGTGAACCTTAATGTAGACCGGGGGGGCTTTAGTTAACAATAATATATCAATATTGATCATCAATTGTAACAAATGCTCCACAATAATGCAAGATATTAACAATAGGGGAAATTATTAGCAGAGGAGAGGGGGGAACTCCATGGGAACTTTGTACTTACTACCTCCCCAATTCCTATAAACCTAAAACTGCTCTTAAGGCCGGCGCCGTGGCTCAATAGGCTAATCCTCCGCCTTGCGGCGCCGGCACACCGGGTTCTAGTCCCGGTCGGGGCACCGATCCTGTCCCGGTTGCCCCTCTTCCAGGCCAGCTCTCTGCTGTGGCCAGGGAGTGCAGTGGAGGATGGCCCAAGCCCTTGGGCCCTGCACCCCACGGGAGACCAGGATAAACACCTGGCTCCTGCCATCGGATCAGCGCGGTGCGCCGGCCGCAGCGCGCTACCGCGGCGGCCATTGGAGGGTGAACCAACGGCAAAAGGAAGACCTTTCTCTCTGTCTCTCTCTCTCACTGTCCACTCTGCCTGTCAAAAATAAAAAAAAAATTTAAAAAAAAAAAAAAAAACTGCTCTTAAAAAAAAAGTCAAGTCTAGGGGCCAGTGCTGTGGAGTTGCCTGTGGTGCCGGCATTCCATATGGGTACCAGTTCAAGTCCCAGCTGCTCCACTTCTGATCCAGCTCCTTCCCAATGTGCCTGGGAAAGCAGCAGAAGATGGATCAAGTACTTAGGCTCCTGCACTCATGTGGGAGAGATCCAGGAGAAGTTCCTGGCTTCGTATTGGCCAGGCTCTGGCAGTGGTGGCCATTTGGGGAGTGAAACAGCAGATACGAGATCTCTCTCTCTCTCTCTCTCTCACTCTGCCTTTCCAATAAATAAATAAATCTTAATTTTAAAAAAAATCAAGTCTATTAATTAAAAATAAATCATTAAAGGAATTAAAATGTTAAAAAAAAAAAAAAAGGACTATCCGCATTGATAAAATGACAGAGGAAAACAGTATTCTCTCCAGGGTGGCAAGACTGTCTTTATATCAGAACAAAAATTCTTCCTAGATTGGCATTTTTTTTAAAGATTTATTTATTTTTATTTGAAAGTCAGAGTTACACAGAGAGAGGGGGGCAGAGAGAAAGAGAGAGAGAGGTCTTCCATCCAATGGTTCACACCCCAATTGGCCACAACAGCCAGAGCTGCGCCAATCCGAAGCCAGGAGCCAGGAGCTTCCTCCAAGTCTCCCACGAAGGTGCAGGGGTCCAAGGACTTGGGCCATCTTCTACTGCTATCCCAAGCCATAGCAGAGAGCTGGATCGGAAGTGGAACAGCTGGGTCTTGAACCGGTACCCATATGGGATGCCGGCGCTTCAGGCCAGGGTGTTAACCCGATGCGCTACAGCGCTGGCCCCGGCATTTTTTTTTTAAAGATTTATTTATTTACTTTGAAAGTCCGTGTTACACAGAGAGAGAAGGAGAGGCAGAGAGAGAGAGAGAGAGGTCTTCCATCTGCTGCTTTACTTCCCAACTGGCCACAATGGCCGGAGCTGCGCCAATCTGAAGCCAGGAGCCAGGCACTTCCTCCAAGTCTCCCACGTGGGTGCAGGGGCCCAAGGGCTTAGGCCATCTTCTACTGCTTTCCCAGGCCATAGCAGAGAGTTGGTCTCGAACCGGTGCCCATATGGGATGCCAGCACTGCAGGTGGTAGCTTTTACCTGATATGCCACAGCGCCAGCCCCCCTAGATTGGCATTTGCAGACAGCTTAGCTAAATGGCTGTCAGGTACACATAGGTGGGATGTGTTCCCCATTTCTACAGCCAGCCTGAGACTGAATGATCAGAACACTATAAATGCTTGACAAGGTCTGCTTTGGGCTACTGGAATACTGAGCACATTCCCGACCACAAAACAAGAAGCACAATCAGGTGACTTGTCATCCAAGCCAGAAACATCACCTTTGTGTTCTTCCCTGGCAACTTACTGAGGATGACTTACGGTGAGGCTGCAGAACCCTGGACTTGAGGGATGGCACAGGATCCTGTCACTTACTGTACTGCTGGATCCTCCTGTCACGACCCAGCAGGGCCCTCTATTCTCTACAAAGTTGCTTCAATATCCAGCTCAGCATTTCCCCTACAAAGCACTTCCTTGTTAACTCTGCAGCCATGATCACTCCATTAATCCAAGATATGTTTGCATGCAGGTCATAATTTTAATAGAGATCTTCAGCTCTCTTTCATGGGGGCTAGAGAAAGAAGGGGATGGCAACCACTACTGAATCCAGACTGCCTGGTGTACAGCTCCAGCATTCACAGTGGGCAGGTAAATTCCTTAACACCTTTTTACCTCACTTTCCTTATTATGTAATAATTAGTTCTACCTCAAATTTGTCTTGAGGATTAAATGAGGTTACATAAAGCACTTAGAATAGTATCTTATGCAAAGGAAGGGCTATAAGTGTTTGCTGTTATTATCACAATCACATCTTCAGTTTCTTGAAGTTCTCGCAACCACAGGGTGAGGGAGGACAGCTTTGGTCAAGGGCAGGGACAAAGCCTAAGGCTACCCCCAGCCCCAATCCTGTCTTCTTTCCCAGGACTTTGCCCATTTTTTACCAAGAAGATGTTGGGTTTTCTTAAATTTTATTTATTTAATTTAAAGGTAAAAAGTGAAAGAGGGAAAGACAAAGAGATCTTCTATCCACTGGTTTATTCCCCAAATGTCCACAAAAGCCAGGGCTGGGCCAGGCCAAAGCCAGGAGCTCCATCCAGGCCTCCCATCTGGGCAGCAGGAACCCAAGCACTTGGGCCATTATCTGCTGTTTCACAGTGCATTAGCAGGAAGCTGGACAGGAAGCAGAGGCCGGGCTTCATCCCAGGCACTCTGAGAGAGAATGCAAATGCTCCAGGCAGAGGAGCTGTACCACAATGCCCACCCCGATGCTGGATCTTCAGGGATGGACTAGGTCTGATTTCTCATCATCCTCCCTACCCAAACACATCATCTTGCCCAGCATTCTGCCTGAACAAGGGATATGCTGCACAGCCTAGTCCTGCATGTCAGAAAGCGTGGCAGGCAGCTCAGTGGGCTGCATTTGTCCACAGGGGTGAAGAGCCCATTCCTCAGGGCTCAGGTCAGAGAGGACAAGGTCACTCCACCTGTCTTTCAGGAATAGCTATGAGAACCGAGTTCCTGAGATGGGAAACACAGTAGAGTTGGATACCTCAGAGGCCGGATTTAGGAATGAATTTAGGAGTCAGAGGCCAAAGGCCATAGTCAGAACCTCTGAATCAGACTTCAGACTGCTGCGTAAGGGAGATGTTGGCAACGCCAGGCCTTGCACACAGGAGATATGAAAGCCAACACTCAACGTAGAGAAAGCCACAGCTTGAAAGATGGGAGCCGGGAAGGGTGGGCTGAGCAAGGATGAACCCTGACAGATCAGATTGCCAAATCCACTGAGGCATCTGAATCTCCTTAGGAAGAGGAGGAAATCTCCCTGGCTCCCCCTCGCCTGGCAGTCACTCCCCAGTGCTAGGCCTCCTGGCCGCTTTTAAGTGAACTGGACTGGGCTAGCTGGTGGAACCTCGTTCCAGCTGTCCCCTCACTGCTGAGGGACTCTTTGAACTGGACACCTGGGAATCTGCCACGTGAAGAGACAACCCACAGTGTCAATGGGGCTTTGCAGAGGATGAAGGCATCACACACACACATCTGCCAGGAACCCAGGGCGCCTGAGGTCTCCCTATGGCTACAAAAGAAAAGGAGTTCTCCTCAATATTTAACAATTCAGAGATCTGGGGCCTGAAATTTAACCCAAAGTGGCAATTTCCACTTCAAGAAGACCTCTAGGCCCCCTGATGGCCCCTACCTCACCCCAGGCCAAACCAAGGGCACCCCTGTCTTCCTAGGGGACTCAGATCCCCTGCCCTCAGCAAAGGGCTCCACTATTCTACATACGGTCATCCTGAAATTAAACTTCCATAATGTCCATCCCCCATTGAACCTGCAGTGTATGATAAACCTGTTAAACACAGCAGCGGGTGGGCTGGGGACGGGACTGCTATTTGCCGGTGACTTAGTGAGGTATTATGGTTACCCGCCTCATGAAAGCTTTGGGAAGAAAGCAAACACCCAACTGGATGAGGGACCAAGCTCCCAGAACAGGTGTGTATGGCAAAGGCAAGATTTCTATTGGAAACCCCAGAGGATAAAATGGCACTTAAAAAGTTCCTGTAAACCAAGCATTGAGCAGGGATAAACTAGCATTTCTCAACAGCAGGGGACCAAGGCCATGCTAAATAACAAGTGGAAAAGTTAATCTGTATCCAGTGTTTTAATAAGTAACTCATGTGGGTACAGAGCCCTGCTAAGAACCTGAAGGGAGAGGGAAGCTCTCCACCCATCCTGCAAGGGGAGGCAGCCACAGAGCTCAGCCTCCAAGGGGGGCAAGAACAACTCCAAACTCCATTGAACATACCTGCCAGGAAGCCAGGGTTGGTGAGGCAGCGCCTACACCTCCCAAGGAGGTGAGGCATGGACTCTACCCATGGGGCTGCCAGCATTCAGGCCAGCTCCACACAAAGGCTGTCTTTGGAAGCAGCCCGGTGTGTATAGCAGATGAGCTGCCCCAGATGAACCCCACCAGGATCTGTGCCTGAGTTCACAAATAAACTCTCCAATGAGCCAGCCTCCCGCATGCCTTGGTTAGGCCCCCTGTAGCTTTTGTCCTGCCAGAGCTGCTGGTGGTATCAGAGGAGGCCAGAAATCCTTGCAAGAGAGTGGCATCGAAACCACCTCTTTCACAGACCCACATACCCCTGCATTCCAGTCCACAGCTGTCTTGCCACAAGGGAAAGGCCAGAGCCGCAGGCTTCCAACAAGCACTGGGCAGCTCAGGCCCAGTTTCTGCACACTTCCCAAGTCCAGGGGAAGAAGATGAAGAGACGGCGCAGTCTCTCCCGCTAAAGTCAGTTGAAGTCACTTGCCCTCCTAGGTGCATTAGCAGGGAGCTGGAGCTGAAGCAGGGCTGGTGTCCAAAGTGGCAGCTTAATGGCTGCAACACAAAGTGGACCCAGCATGTCTTTCCAGCACCCCTCGTATACTTGATAATCTCTTAAAGCAAAGAGAAAGCTGGCCTCAGGCTTAGAATCTTCTGTGGGTCAGCGCCGCGGCTTACTAGGCTAATCCTCCGCCTGCGGCGCCAGCACACCGCGTTCGAGTTCCAGAAGGCAGTGGAGGATGGCCCAAGTGCTTGGGCCCTGCACCCGCATGGGAGACCAGGAGAAACACCTGGCTCCTGGCTTCGGATTGGTGCAGCGCCGGCCGTAGCAGCCATTTGGGGAGTGAACCAACAGAAGGAAGACCTTTCTCTCTGTCTCTCTCTCACTGTCTATAACTCTACTTGTCACATAAAAAAAAGAAAAGAAAGAAGAATATATTTATATTGGGGCCGGAGCTGTGGCGTAGCAGGTAAAGCCACCTGCAGTGCTGGCATCCCATATGGGCACCAGTTGGAGTCCTGGCTGCTCCACTTCCAACCCAGCTCTCTGCTATGGCCTGGGAAAGCAGTAGAGGATGGCCCAAGTCCTTGGGCCCTTCCACTCGCGTGGGAGACCCAGGAGAAGCTCCTGGCTCCTGGCTTCAGATTGACACAGCTCCGGACGTTGTGGCCATCTGGGGAGTGAACCAGTGGATGGAAGACCTCTCTCTCTCTCTCTGCCTCTCTGTAACTTTACATTTCAAATAAATAAATAAATATTTAATATATATATATATTTATATCAGTTCAAAAAAGAGAGGAACATTTAAAATAAAGTAAACAATACTAGAGGTGGTAAAAATTACAAAGATGGCATTAGGAGTTTCAAGACACTAGAAGTTTTTTTAAGTTTATTTATTTATGTTTTTCTTTCTAAATTTTTTTGAAAGGTAAAGCAACACAGAGGGTGAGATAGAGAGTAGAGTAGAGAGTAGAGAGAGTGACTGAGATATTCCATCTGCTGGTTCATTCCCCAAATGACTGCAATAGCCAAAGCTGGCCCAGGTTTCCCAGCAAAGCCAGGAACCAGAACTCTATCCAAGTTTTCCACATGAGTGGCAGGGATGCAAGTCCTTGAGCCATCACATGTTGCCTCTCACACTGCACATGAGATCAGAAGCAGAGGCCAGACTAGATCCCACACACTCCCATATGAGATGCCAGGGTGCCAGCATTGTGGCACAGTCGGTTAAACCGCCACCAGTGATGCCAATATCCCATGTGGATGTCAGGTCAAGTCCCTGCTGCTCCATTTCCAATCCAGCTCTCTGCTAATGCAGCTGGGAAAGCAGCAGAGGATGGCCCAAGTCCTTAGGTCCCTGTCACCCTAGTGGGAGATGTGGAAGAAGTTCCTGGCTCCTGGCTTCAGATTGGCTCAGCTCCAGCCGTTGTGGCCATTTGGGGAGTGAAATAGCAGACAGAAGCACTCTCTCTCTCTTTCCCACTCTCTCTCCGTAATTCTGCCTTTCAAATAAATGAATGTCTTTTTTTTTTTTTTTTTTTTTGGAAAAATGGGATGCCAGCATCCCAAGAAACAGTTTAACCTGCCACTGCCACAACAAACATCTGTCCCTAGAAGATTTTTTTTAAAGATTTATTTATTTATTTGAAAGGCAGAGTTACAAAGAGGGAGGGAGGGAGGAAAGGAAGGAGGGAGGGATCAATCTTCTATCTGCTGGTTCACTACCCAAAAGGCTGCCGGGGCTGGGCCAGGCCAAAGCCAGAGTCCTGGAACTCCATCTGGGTCTCCTACGCGGCCAGCTCCCTGCTAACGTGCCCGGGAAAGAAAGAAACTCACCAGGATAAGAAGGACCCAGTCATCTCAGACAAGGTGAATTATAAAGCTACTTTTAATTTCTGAAACATGGACCAGAATCGGGTAAACATCTGAGAATGTTCCTTTCATCTCCTTCTACTGGCAAGACATAATACCGGAAAAAACTAGACTTGAATGTGAGGTGAGAGCAGAGGTCTCACTCTTGTCACAAATGACACATAAATATCAAAGTGCTTTACCATATAGAAATGAATCACATGAAACAGGTAGTGTTAAACTAGGAAAAATTGCAAGCAAGGGCTCTGTTTCAAATTCAGAGGTTGCCTTTTCTGAAATATGAGCTTTCTTTATTATGTTCTTCAAGTTATTTTGGGCCTTGAACCCACACCAGTTAAGCAGGTCAACTAGGAGTATCATTGTGTCACACAGGAGATAGTATTCTTTTAGCTAGAACAAATCTGTCAACGAAATGCCACAGGCTAGCTGTACTAAATAGTTTCTGCAGGTTCTTATTAAGAACTCCAGCATAGGCCCTTTACTTTTCACATCTGTTTGCTATTCTATCTCCATTACCAATACTGTGATGCAAAATCCCCATTCAGGCAAAATTAATTCCCTGTTCCCAAAGCCTTCTGCTGACACTGCAATGGATCAGTTTGGAAGGCTGTAAAGACAGGCCCAGACATTGCTCTCAACACATTACCTGGGTCTCTGAGCTAACAAGAAAGAGGAAGTTGGGTTGGATTTGTGATTAGAGAGGTGGTATGGCTCAGTGGTTAAGAGCTCAGACTTCAGACTCAGGCAGCCCAATTCAGTTCTAGCTCTTGTACAGCCTACATGTATGACCTTGAGCAATTCATTTAACTTCCCCAAGAGACTCAGTCTGTAAGATGCAGATAAGAGAACATCATAAGATTGGAAAGCAAAATAGGAGACACACTTACAATGGGGAAAAAGGCCATTGCCTATTACCACCTTCTACATCATCATCATCCCCAGATTCAGCCTTCATACTTTAGTAAGACAGAGCCTTGCTACTCTTTCAACCAGCCCAGGCTAAAAAGTCATCACCAAGGTACCAAAAAGATGGTATAACATGTCTTTGTCAAACCAGTGAAGAATGCTATACTACTGGGGCCAGCATTGTGGCATAGCAGGTAAAGCTGCCACCTGCAACACCAGTATCCCATATGGGTGCCGATTCAAGTCCTAGCTGCTCCACTTCAGATCCAGTTCCTTGATAATGGCTTGAGAAAAGCAACGGAAGATGAGCTATGTACTTAGGCCCCTGCCCATGTAGGAGACCTAAAAGACGCTCCTGGCTCTTAGTTTCAGCCTGGCCCAGTCGTGGCCATTGTGGCTGCCTGGGGAGTGAACCAGAGGATGGAAGATTCTCTCTTTGTGTAACTCTTTCAAATAATAAATAATCGTAAATAAAAAAAGAATGTTATATTACTATAGCTTTAATGATCTGTGATTTTTTTAAAAATTTACTGCATATGGGTGAAATGGCCATCTTTCCATTTGATTATATATAGTCCTTGCCTATATTACTGCTGAACTAGCATCTCTTTACTTTTCACTTGATCATCTCTCT
Source organism: Lepus europaeus (assembly GCF_033115175.1). Classification (NCBI taxonomy): domain Eukaryota; kingdom Metazoa; phylum Chordata; class Mammalia; order Lagomorpha; family Leporidae; genus Lepus; species Lepus europaeus. Next base: position 26,926,130 of record NC_084843.1, read on the forward strand.
ATTTAGTGGACCATGAAGCCCTTGACTGTTAATGTTAATTAAAAATAATGTTAGCTCTGCGGCGCCGGCACACCGGGTTCTAGTCCCGGTCGGGGCACCGATCCTGTCCCGGTTGCCCCTCTTCCAGGCCAGCTCTCTGCTGTGGCCAGGGAGTGCAGTGGAGGATGGCCCAAGTCCTTGGGCCCTGCACCCCATGGGAGACCAGGAGAAGCACCTGGCTTCTGCCATCGGAACAGCGCGGTGCGCCGGCCGCAGCGCACCTACCACGGCGGCCATTGGAGGGTGAACCAACGACAAAAAGGAAGACCTTTCTCTCTTTCTCCCTCTACTGTCCACTCGGACTGTCAAAAAAATAAAAAATAAATAAAATAAATTAAAAAAAATAAAAATAATGTTAGCTCAAAAACTGAAAAAAAGAAGGAAATAAAAAAGGAAGAAAGAAGGAAACGGGAGAGGGAGGGAGGGAATATCATTCTATTCTTTAAATTCTATCAATGAACTACACTGAATCTATTCTTTTTGCATTAACATTATATTAGCATGAAAAAACTACCAGAAAAAAATTTTAAAATGAACTCAATAAAGATTTTAAAAGATTCAGAAAGAAATCAGTGAGTTAAGCTGCCACCTGGGATACCACAGCCCTTAGCAGAGAACCACCTCCACTTCGGATCCAGCTTAAAGCTAACCCCGGGAGGTAGCAGATGATGGCCCAAGTCCTGCCACCTACCTGGGAGACCCAGGTAGAGTTCCTGGCTCCCTGCTTTGGCCTGGCCTCATCCCAGTTATTCCAGGCATTTGGTGAGTGAACCAGCACATGGAAGACCTTTCTCTGTTCCTCTCTCTCTTTCTGTCACTCTGCCTTTCAAATAAGTAAACTTAAAAAAAAGTAGAAAAGCAAAAGAAGATATGACAACAGAAAGAATATCAGCTCCTGATTAGTGCTAGTAAGGGAGAGGGAAGACTATATTTAAATTAAAAAAAAAAAAAAAGAACACCTTCTTCAAAAGAATATAAATGGAAAAGAATTTCTAAACAATGATGGCAGTTTACTGGAAGTACAAGAAATTATTATTTAAGAGGCAACCAAGTGCAATCATTTAGAGTATGGACTGGGGCCAGTGCTGTGGCATAGCAGGTAAAATCGCCGCCTGCAGTGCCAACATCCCATATGGGCACTGGTTTGAGTCCCAGCTGCTCCACTTCTGATCCAGCTCTCTGCTATGGCCTGGGAAACAGTAGAAGATGGCCCAAGCCCTTGGGCCCCTGCACCCGTGTGGGAGACCTGGAAGAAGCTCCTGGCTCCTGGCTTCAGATTGGCTTAGCTCCAGCCATTGCGGCAAACTGGGGAGTGAACCAGCGGATGGAAGATGTGTGTGTGTGTGTGTGTGTGTCTCTCTCTCTCTCTCCCCTTCTCTTTCTGTGTAACTCTTACTTTCAAATAAATATATAAATCTTAAAAAAAAAAAAATAGAGTGTAGACTGGAGAGGTTTGGTTCAGCTCAGGATGCCCACGCCTACATTGGAGTGCCTGGTTTGAGTACTGGCTCCTTTGCTTCCAATCCAGCTTCCTGCTAATGACCACCCTGAGAGGTAGCAGGCGATAGCTCAGGTACTTGGGTCTCTGCCACCTACTTGAGAGACCCAGACAGAGTCCCAGGCTTATGGCTTTGGCCTGGGCCAGCGCTGGCTGTTGTGGGCATTTGAGGAGTAAACCAGCAGATGGAAGCTCTCTTCTGTCTCTGTCTCTCTGCTTTCAAATAAAAATTAGAATAAAAACTTAAGAGTATGGACTTGGGAGCCAGACCACCTGGATTCAAATCCTGTTGCTGCCACTGCCAAGCTATGATGTTAAACAAGTTACAGAGACTCTTTGCATATCAGTTTCCTCTTCCGTACAGAAGGGTGAATATTAGATTCCTCCAGTATTATATGGTGCTGTTGTGAAAATTAAATTCATTAGTAACATAAAGAGAGAGTGGGACCAAAAGAGTATCTGGCTTATAATCAGTGCTTAATAAATGTTCTGCTTGTTACTGTTTTAGCAGATTTAATATCAAGTGGATTATGTTAATACTAAACTTTTTTTTTCTTTTCCTAAACATAAATTAGGTGACTACAAAGAAAAGTAGGAGAGGCAGGACTTTTTTTTTTTTTTTTGATGATTTTTACTGCATTTATCTGAAAGGCAGAATTACAGAAAGAGAGGGAGAGACAAGGATAGATCTTCCATCTATTTGTTCATTCCCTAAGTGGTTGCAATGGCCAGGCGCCTGCAACTCCATCCACATCTCCCATGTGGACACAGGAGCCCAAGTACGTGGGCCACCTTTCACTGCTTTCCTAGGTATGTTAGCAGTGAGCTGGATCAGAAGTGGAGCAGTCAGGACTCGACCTGACATCCACATGGGATGCTGGTATCACAAAGGGCCACTTAACCCGATGCACGACAATGCCGGCCCTGAGGCAGAATTTAGAAGCATACTGGGCAATAAATGAAAGCAAACTAGGATAAAAATGTGCTGTGAGGGCCAGCACCATGGCTCACTCGGTTAATCCTCCGCCTGCAGCACCGGCATCCCATATGGGCACCGGGTTCTAGTCCCGGCTGCTCCTCTTCCAGTCCAGCTCTCTGCTGTGGCCCGGGGAAGGCAGTGGAGGATGGCCCAGGTGCTTGGGCCTCTGTACCTGCATGGGAGACCAGGAGGAAGCACCTGGCTCCTGGCTTTGGATCGGCGCAGCGCTGGCCGTAACAGCCATTTGGGGGATGAACCAACGGAAAGAAGACCTTTCTCTCTTGTCTCTCTCTCACTAACTCTGACAAATAAAAAAAAAAAAAGTGCTGTGGATAATCCAAGCACACAGAATGCAGGTAAGGAGGAAGTAAATGAGGTGAATAAAGGAAGGTGGACAGATACAGGATGTAAAGGGTAGAATCTGAGCTCTAGGTATATTTTTCAACTTTGGCCAGCGCCATGGCTCAATAGGCTAATCCTCCACCTTGCGGCACCGGCACACGGGTTCTAGTCCCGGTCGGGGCACTGGATTCTGTCCCAGTTGCCCCTCTTCCAGGCCAGCTCTCTGCTGTGGCCCGGGAAGGCAGTGGAGGATGGCCCAGGTCCTTGGGCCCTGCACCCCATGGGAGACCAGGAGAAGCACCTGGCTCCTGCCATCGGATCAGCACGGTGCGCCGGCCGCAGTGCGCTGGCCGCGGCAGCCATTGGAGGGTGAACTAACGGCAAAGGAAGACCTTTCTCTCTGTCTCTCTCTCACTGTCCACTCTGCCTGTCAAAAAATAAAAAAAAAATTTTAACTTTGTTTCATGTTTAAAAATTTTCATAATAAGTTGGGGCAGGTGGGAGAGAGAAGTAGACGCAGAGGCATCAGCCCAAGTTCTGTGTCATAGCCACACTGCTTGTCCTGAACTAACTCCAAGGCAAGCTTGAAAAATCACGATGGTTTGTTCCGGAACTCTTGTTCATTATCAGCAATTTCCTGTACCAGATGAGCAGTACTCAGGGGCTCCTGGGCCACCTGGGCATGAGTAGAAATGTAGAAGGAAGAACCCCAGAGGTTCCGTCTGAGAAGTGCCAACCTCACAGGACTGTGATGTTATCAACCTTGCTCAGGAAAATGTTAATGGTAGAGAACCTCAGAAACAAGGCTCAGGGATAAGGAATGGGCGGTGGAGGGGGACAGGCGGCACACACTCACTCGTGGACTCTATTGTCGCCATAGAGATCGCTGAGGCCGAAGCTGACGTAGTGCCAATGCTCAGGGATATTGGCAGAAGGGCTCCCCACGTTCCTGTACATGCTGACATAGTCCAAGGGATCTGGGCCACCCAACCTGCAAAAGACAAACACAGGCAAATCAGTGTGAGCCTAGAAAGCAGACAGTGTCAAGTTAGGGGCCTTGGCCCTGCAAACCTAAAGACCCCATCTTGGGGGAACCTGAAGCAAAAGAAAACTAAAGTGCAGCTACACCTGTCTGGGATGAGACCACAGGATGGGCAGTTCGGGCTACCCAACCACATGGGCACGAGATGCTCCTTCTACCCTCGACAGGCAAGGCCTCTTGTAGAAATAAAGCAGACAGGGTAGTTGCCATTTTACTTTCTCCTGTTTCAAACTGCCAATAGCAAATAGGATTGACGGGGATTATTTCTCTTCTATGGGGCCTACAAATAAGCCAAGGCTCAAGGCAAGAGGTGCATCAGTCAATCAATGGGTCTCTGTTGAAAGACCCTCCGGAGCATCCCCAGTGGACATTGTTACTGGCAGCAGAGGCTCCCCTCCACTCCTGCCTCTTAGCTAATTCCTGAAAGACTACATTGTGCCCTATGTTAATTACCGTTTGTTCTAAGCAAATTCAAAGCCTCCAGTCCCTGCAGACTCCAGCCTGCGCCCCATAGACCAGAGCCGGTCTTTTATCATGGCAAGTGACAAAGGCCAAACTCAGGCTCGCTCAGCCCTGCAACAGTGAACTGCAGCAGGGACCAGGCTGAGCCCTGGGAGTGCCTGCAGCCAGAAGATGGTCCAAGGAGACTTCTGCCTCAGCGGTGGAGCTGGGACATTAAATGACTTGGAGCCTCTGAGAACCACATTAAATTTCCCCACAATTCCACCAGCGAAGCAGTTGAGGACAGAGTCAGTCATGAGCTCACTGAGGATTTAATTAACAATTCCCTTTAGTAGAATAATTAGTGGTTTTTTTTTTAAATCCTTGTTTTCATCAGAATGATAGGGAAATGTGGTGAACTTGAGAAACAGCCTAAATGGAAACCATCAGCAGGAGGTCCGCATTTAGCCCACAAACACTGCATCTGAGCTGCCTCATATATGTGCCCACTTCACACAGACGCTGCAGCAACCTGGCCTGCCCTGAACCCTGGCTGAGAGCGCTTTGCAACAGGGAGAATGTGCTACAGGAGAGCAAAGACCCAGGGGAAGGCAAGTTACAGGTGATCCCAGCACACGCGCCAGTATACACAGCATAAACGCTGCTTAACACCAGTGGGTCTGGTTTCACCCTCTTTGGCCGGGACATTATCAGCCTTTGTAAAAATCCTTGTTCTCTGCTACAAAATGCTAAATTACTTATAAGAAAGTCATTACAAATAGCTTAGAATCTCTGCTGAGAAAGTTAATGGTTAGATGTCCAACTATGCCATTAACACTGATTTTTCCAAATCAGTTGACTAATTCTACAAGCAAGTCTGTGGGAGAAGGGAGAAAGTAAAAGGGCAGCAATCCCTGGATGGACTCCACTATAGCCACAGAACTCCAGAAGAGATGGCAGTGCCTGCAGGCCCCATAAAGGCTGGTTTCCTGTGCAAATTCCCAATCCTGTGCCTCCCACAGCCTAGGTCCACCCAGCAACAAGCGGCAAAACTGCTCCATCTACCACCCCACTGCAACTCTCTTCCTGACCAGGTCTCCAGGTGTCACACCAAGGAGAGAAGCTTTACCTTTAGACTCCTGCGGGAAAGACCAAGAGTCAAAGCACAAAGTGTTCTACTGCTACTGAGACACCAGGTAAGTATGTAGAAAATAATCATATCTTACGCCTAAAAGAAACATTGGCCAGGGTCCCAGACGTCCCTCAACTTAATTCCTCAAACACCTGCAGGGTAGCTGCAAGCCTAGAGTGGGCCCAGGGCACAGGTGCTGCCTCTCTGTTTTGCTCCTTGCAAACAGAACATCCTTGCTGGCTGGGGACATTAGCCAAAGAGCCAACTTTCTGCCTCCAAAGAAATCTCAGGGTACAGCGAGTGACCGCCAGGCCCAGGCAGCCTGTGTCAGCCATCCTGCTACAACTGATGAGGCCTCATCAGATCCCAGAGGGGAAGAACAGGCATGTATCTGTATGAATACATCTGAGGAACATGATCTTACAAACCCCCCTAGATCTTAGAAAGAACCAGTCACTGGCTGTAGCCTCTGACATTTTTCCTAATCTAGCAGCTTTTCTAGCTTCACAAAGTGCCGTCTAGCCCCCCTTCTCCATCATCCCCTGCTGGCCCCATCCCTCAGAATACGACCTGGAAACAGCTGCAAGGGAAAAAAAAAAGCATTCTGGGAATTTTTCTAACTTTGTCCTTAGCACACTTTTCAATACCTTTGACACACTTCTATCCTCATGGCCACTGGGGTGACAGAAAAACAGGTGCATGAATCTGTAGGGAGTCCTCTTTGTACTCCAATGAGACCTGAGCAAAAAGCATGGCAGAGCCAGGCCCACTCTTCTCATGACACAGACAAGTCCATGCGAGGTAAGTGCAGACGTACAGTCAGAATGGATGACTAAGTCACCAAGAGTAGCTTTCCACTCAAAAGTGTAGCTCAAAAACTCCCTCAACCAACGACCAGCGTGCCTGCCAGAGAGGACGGCACCACTGGCCACACCTCCTCCTAACTGCACGTGGCCACCTGCTCTCTCCAGGCCCTTTGCATCTGCCCCCCTGACAGAGGAGCTGGCCTCAGCCCTGCAGTCTTGCAAAGAAGTAAGAGATTATCCTGGTGGAGAAACAGTCCTAACGGGGGAGGCAACAGGCAAAGATGCCCACTTCCCCTGCAGGACTTACTGAAGGGGCTCACGTAAAACGTGCCTCTGTGAGTGCGGTCTGCACAGACTCAGCCACTTTCGCAGTCAGCATTCGGTCCAGAAAGGCCACAAGCACGGCTAACACCCGTTCTGCCTGAAGGCTGTGAGAAGATTCAAGCCACAAACGGGAATGGGAAATTAGGAAAGACCATTCCTACCCCTTTAAGGCCAGCCCATCAGGAAACTGACTCTTAACAGGGGGACCCCTCAGCTATCCAGAGAAACTGAGGCTCCTGGTCAGGAAGCTGCGTGTGTTCCCTCTCCGCTCCAGGCCCAGGTCTCCATCAGCTACTCCCCATTGGAAGTGAGGAGCTTGGATGCCCTTATGTCCCGAGCCAACCCATGGATCTCCTTGGGCTTGTTCTCTGCTGACGTCCTAAAGCCAAGCAGCTGCAGAGCCGGAGCGAGGCTCTGCAGGGAGAAAGAGAACTGTGCAGAGTAAGCAGAAAGTTTATCAGGAAGAGCTGCCCCGGCAAACTTCAAAAGCAAAAGCTCTGCTCCGATACGAGGGCTGAGCTCATCGCGGAGGTATCAAAAGGAGGCCTCCTCCTCATCTCCTCTCAGGCTCAGCTCTCCTCTCGCTGAGCTCCTAACCCACAGGAGAGCCCCGGGCCCCCGGGCCCGCCCCTAGCCCCTGCAGTCTCGTGCCCTGGGCTTCTCCAGCCACGCTCCTCCAAAGCCCTCGCCTAGGCTCCCCAGGCCCCGCCTCGCCTCCCCCATCCCACTTCAGCCGCCCCCCTCGGCTCCCCCTCGCCCACAGATGACCCCCTACAGGCGCCCCCTCCTTTCAGCACGCTCACAGCTCTCTCCTGACCGCTCCCCCCCCCCCAGCTGCTGCGCACCCCTAGGTCTCACTCTTCTCCTAATCCCGGTTAACCCTTCACGACCCTCCGGCGCCGTTAACCCCTTTGTCCCCATCCCCAACTTCAGCCTTAACTCCTTCCCTCGCAGCAGGAAGCCCTCCTGCCTAGTGCTTTAACCATTCTTCCTCCTCGCCTCCCCTCCTCGCAGAGTACTCGCCCCCAGCGCTCTAAACCCTCCCGGCCCGCCCGGGTCGGTCTCCCCGCGGCCCAGGGCATACCAGTACTTGACGATAGCGGTAACCTGGAGCGGGTTCGGCTGGTCAGGGTAAAGACGGCGGCACTCTCCGTAGATGGCGTGCAGTCCCGGGGGAAAGAGCGAGGCGAAGGCCGGAGGGGCAGTAGGGCCGGGGGCCGGGGGCGCGGAGGGGCCGGGGGCGCCGCTAGGCCGCAGCTCCGCCATCCCGGCGCGTAGAGCGCTAGGGGAACCCGGGAGGGCGGACGAAGGGAAGAGCACTGACGGGCCAGCAGGCGGACTCGGTGGGTGCGACTCCCCGAGGCAATGGGGGCTGCAGCGAGGTCCAGCTCCGCGCCTGCGCACAGTGCACCGTCCACCCCAGCCGTCGCCGCCGCGAAGTCTGCCAGAGTGTGCCTCGGGGCCGCGGGGAGACCAAGGGGGCGGGGCGCCGGCGCGCCCTGTCCCAGCACCCATTGGTTGGTGTCATTGTCAGTCACATGTGGAGAAGGCGTGACTTTATAGTAGGCCCCGCCTCCCTCTGCCTGCGCTGGGAGTGTCCCGAGGCTCTTAGCCTCCCCCTAGTGTTAGGAGGAACCCAGGTCCAAAGAGAGACGTTGAGGCATCTTTCTGAGGTGCTAGGGTCCCACGAAGGCACTGAGGAGTGCGCTGACAAAGGGCTTGTGACTGGTTTGCTGACAGGCTGCTAACATCGACTTAAACAGAAATTTGAGAGTGGATTGATTCAGTCGTCTGTGGGGCATTAGTTTTAATAGATTATACATGGAATGCTTCCTACTGCTATTGACAGAACGGTCCCTGCAACTCGAAGGAAGGCAGAGTTAATAATCCAGAGAAAAATGCACCGGACTCGTTTCAACGCGTTGGCTCAAAACCTCTCTTCACTTCGGTTTCCCACTCCTCAGTGTCGATTCTACTCTTTATGAAGATGAAGAGATACTAGAACAGTTCCTGAAATCTTTAGACGAGTTTAATGATCACAAGGTCACCTAGGGGCCGGCGCTGCGGTGTGGCGGGTAAAGCCGCCTGCGGTGCTGGCATCCCATGTGGGCGCCCGCTGGGGTCCCGGCTGCTCCACTTCCGATCCAGCTTCTCTGCTGTGGCCTGGGAAAGCAGTGGAAGATGGCCCAAGTCCTTGGGCCCCTGCGCCCGCGTGGGAGACCTGGAAGAAGAACCTGGCTCCTGGTTTCAGATCAGCCCAGCTCTGGCTGTTACGGCCATCTGGGGAGTGAACCAGTGGATGGGAGACCTCTCTCTCTCTCTCTCTCTCTCTCTCTCTCTCTCTGCCTCTCTTTCTCTCTGCCTCTCCTTCTCTGTGTAACTCTGCCTTTCAAATAAATAAATAAATCTTAAAAAAAAAAAAGATCACCTAAACTAGTAGTTCCAAATCTTCAGACAATGATAGCCCATTAAAAAAATTTACAACAATGTACAGCTTTTCCCCCCAGACCTAAATTTATACAATCTAAATTCTCATGCTTAAGAATACATCCTGGCGCCGGCTTCCATATAGGTTAAGCCTCCGCCTGAGGCGCCGGCCTGTCATATGGGCGCCAGTTCGTATCCCGGGTGCTTCACTTCTCATCCAGCTCCCTGATAAGGGCCTGGGAAAGCCGTGGAAAATGACCCAAGTGTCTGGGCCCCTGCATCTGCGAGGGAGGCTCAGGGGAAGCTCCTGGCTCCTGGCTTCGGGTCGGCCCAGCCCTGGCCACTGTAGGCATTTGGGGAGTGAACCAGTGAGTGGAAGATCTTTCTCTTTGTCTCTCTGTAACTCTCCCTCTCAAATACATTAAAAAAAAAAAAAGAAGAAGAAGAAGAAGAATATATCCTCCCCTTGCACGTGTGTGTGTGTCAAAATTTCCTTTCTGTTAAGAGTGTGAGGTAGAGGTGCTAGGAGGTGTCTATTAATGTATTATAGACCCAAATAAAAGCATAGGAATCTTATATTGTCCAAGAGAAGGGAAGGTGGGAGTGGTAGGTCTGATCTGTCAAATCCAAACATCCACGAATTACAGACCAATCCGAACTCAGTACAGACAAGTAACCAAAGAAGACTATATACTTCAGCGTGCATTGCGAGCCCCTTCAAAAGGACTACAGATCCAGGCATGCAACATAATCATCAACCTGTGACCCTCTCTAGATAAGCCAAGAAGACTACAAACCCCAGGGTACTGTGCGTCGGAAATGCGACGTCCAGTCGCTGACACCAAGCGGGGCTCCAGAGCAGGCGTGCTGTCACGGGTGAAAGGCATGCTGGGGATTGTAGTCTTTCTGAGGCACGGTCGAGCCGCTCCCTGGCCGCCCAGCGCCGGCGGCCAGACTGCGCATGCGTGTCAGTGGCGTTAGCAGCGGACCCGGCTGGCAGTTCCTTCCTCGGAAGGAGAGATTCCTCTGCCATGGAGTCCTACGATGTGATCGCCAATCAGCCCGTTGTGATCGACAATGTGAGTTGCCTCTTTCCTATTTATAAAGAGACTCGTGCTCTCCTCCCTGAAAGAATGGCTTTCCGGTTTTCAGCCTGGGTCGCCGGCTCTTTGTCACTGGCCCGGCCTGTCAGGCGGGTTCAGCTGCCGCCACCTCCGTCCTCCCTCCCACCATAGTCTGCAGGCAGGGAGCCTGGCCAGCAACCATAGGATGGAGAACTTTGGGGCGGATAAAGGAAGAGCTGTAGTGCGAGCCGAGTCCTTGGGCCCTTGGTTCGAGGGGGCCTTAGCACTCTGAGAGCCTGGTGCCCGCCCTCTCTCCAGTGTCCGATTATCCTACTGGGTACTATGGCTGTCCATCTTTTCCCGATAATCCCGCCTCTGGGCCTTGCCGGATGAGGGCAGCGCTCTGCGGTTATTGGCTCGCGCACCTGCCGTTCTTCCAGTCCGCCATAGTGTTTCCCCTGTGGAAGGGGCGGGGCGGTGCACGAGGGCTGAGGGGATTGGCTTCCGGGACTCGGGTGGCGGGGCCTGGAAGTGAGGGTCCTCCTGTGGCTGGAGAAGGGCTAAGTTTCCTCAGGTGCCAGCCGGTGGGACCGCCCGGTGGTCTGTTACCTGGGTGCGGTCCGAGAATCTGGTGCCCGAATCGGCTCTCGGATTTCAGTTCCCTCTGTGATTGTGAGTTGTAAAGGGAACAGCGATCGAGAAGAAAGGAGAGTGACAAAGCAAGCAGGGAGGCGCCCTCCTGTTCCGAACGCCTAGCTGGGGAACATGACTAAACATTTGCCAGACGCTTGGCGCTTCCGGGGCGCTTTTACACATGGTGGAGTTGGAGCCTCACAAAAACTGGATGGACGGTTAAGAAGGAATTTGTTCTCGGTCTTCCTGAAGAGAAAGCTGAAGCGCGAGGGGTAAAGTGAGCCCAAGGTCACATGGCGGAGGCGCCCTAAATCCGATGCTGTCTTTCCTTTTGCTGGCATCCCCACGCAAATGCATCCTCAGTGACAAGTGGAAGGAAATCTAAACACTGCGCCCATTTTTGGGAGGAAAGGGACAATTGTAAGACAAACTGCAGTTCTGCCTGCCTTCAAAGATTTGGTCCCGCCCAGATTAGTTGATACCTTTTTGTGCCCCTTCTAGGTCCCTCCGCCGAGGCAGAACTACCTCTGTCCTAAGCTGTCAGATTCACTTTGTGGAGCCAGTCCTTGGGACTTTGGGCGTGTTACAAGGCTCTTTCATGCGCATCATCTCCTTTATAGTTTATGCAGGTAGATAGTTTATCCGGGAAAGTGGGACTTTGAAAGATTATTTAGGACATGAGGAGCCAAGACTGAGATCCGGTTCCATGTTCCTCATCTTTCCCATAAAAGGTGGATTTTTTTGGTGTTGTTTTCTTATTTCTCTCAGGGGGCATAGCTTCTGCATTGAAAAGATTGCGCTTTAAAATTTTTTTTAAAGATGTACTTATTTATTTAAGAAGTGGAGAGAGGGAGAGACAGAGAGAGAGAGATCTTCCATCTGCTGGTTCACTCCCTAAATGGCTGCAACTGCCAGAGCTGGGCCGATCCGAAGCCAGGAGGTTCTCCTGGGTCTCCCACATGAATGCAGTGGCCCAAGGACTTGGGCCATCTTCCACTACTTTCCCAGGCCATTAGCAGGGAGCTGGATCAGAATCTTTCGCAGGCCATTAGCAGGGAGCTGGATCAGAAGTGGAGCAGCTAACTGGGATGCCAGCACCGCAGGCGGATGCTTAACCTACTATGCCATAGCACCAATCCCCGACAACTAATTTTTTAAGAAATATATATTTATTATTATTTATTTGAAAGGAAGGGAGACAGAGAGAGAGAGAGAGATGCAAAAAGAGATCTTCCATCTGCTGGTTACCCTCCAAATGCCTGCAATGGCCAGAGATGGACCAGGCTGAAACCAGGAGCCCAGAAATCAATCTTGGTCTCCTGCCTCCAAGGTCATGAGCCACCACGAGCTGCCTCTTGGGGTGTGCACTAGCAGGAAACTAGATAGGAACTGGAGGAGCCAGGACTCAAACCCAGGTACCCCAGTAAGGGATGCAGGCATCCCAAGCAGCACCTTTATCCCTGCAACAAATGCCCAACCCCTAGACAACTCATTGTTGAAAGCATTTTTTTTTTTCTCCTTCACTAGATTTAAATTTTTGTGCAAAGATAGTATTCCTTTTTTTATGATACCCTCTCTTTTACCCACTTCCCTCCAAATATAATACATAGAGCCTGACACCACTTGGACCCAGTAAATCCTTTGTCAATGGATTAGTGGGAGAGTGACTAAATGTCTCTACTACAGGAACAAAAATGTTCCTAAGAAAGGATGCGCTTTCCTTAGTTGGTTATCAAAGAGGATGAAATAGGACTCCTTGGTGCTGATTTTCAGAGAATAGTGCTCTATCTCTGTGTGCTTTCTCTGCCTTTTTCTGTTTGTGAAAAGAAAAATTATGTAGACGTGATCAGTTTCCCATTTTCCTCAGCAGTGCAGAAGGAGCTGCCTGTCCATCCCACCAGTTCTTTGCTTTTTGAATTGTTGGACAAAAGCTCCATCTCCAGCTGTTGTCTTGAACATTGCTTAAGCTAATGCTTCTTAGTTTCTCCTTTCTCTTTTCTGGTATAATAATCAGCTCACCTCATCTGCAGGTCCCATATTCATGGATTCAACCAACCTTAGATGGAAAATATTGGGGGGAAAATTGCATCTAAACTGAATATATGTACATTTTTCTTCTGGTCATTGTTCTCTAAACAATACAGCATAACAACTATTTATATGGCATTGAGTATCATAAGTAATCTAAGATGATTTAAAGTCAATGGTAGGGGAAGCATTGGCACAATTGTTGTGTTACCACCTGGGGTGCTCACATCCCATTTCAGGGGTCTGGTTCAAGTCCCAGCTATTCCACTTCCCATCCAACTGCTTGCTGTTATACGCTGTGGGAGGCAGCTGTTAATGGCTGAAGTACTTGAGTCCACCCAAATGGGAGACCCAGATGAAGTTCCAGGCTCTTGGCTTTGGTCTGGCCCAGCCCTGGCTGTTTGACAACTAGGGAGTGATCCAGTAGATGGAAAATCTCTCTCTGTCTCTCTATCTCTCTTGGCCTTCCAAATAAGAAAAGACAATAAATAAATAAAGACTAAGGTATACAGGAGTATTGTATGTAGGTTATATACTCAATACTATGCCTTGAGCATTAAGGGTTTGGGTATCCCTTTCGTGGGGCACAGGGCAGGGGTATATTAGAACTAGTCCCCTATGGATACCAAGGGACAACTGTGTATTTGAAATACATCAAAGCAGTATTTTCATTTAAAAAATTTTTAAATTGGGGAAACATTTCCTTTGTTACGTGATAACTTTGCCAAAAGATGAAGTAGGAGAACTTTAAGTCGTTTTCCTCTTAGGATTTGCTGAATACCTACCTCATTTTCAGATTTGGAGTCCCATGTGGTTCTTGCCATTTGACATTTAGAAGCTTTTAAGATGAAATGTGGATGGGGAAAAAATCACTTGATGTAACAGCTCCATAGTTTAACATCTTGCTACAGTTTTATTTCTGGGCTAAGGAAAGGGTAATTAGAAGAAAGGAGGGGGCCGGCACTCTGGTTAACGCCCTAGCCTGAAGCACCGGCATCCCAAATGGGTGCCAATTTGAGTCCCGGCTGCTCCACTTCCGATCCAGCTCTCTGCTATGGCCTGGGAAAGCAGCAGAAGATGGCCCAAATCCTTGGGCCCCACACCCACGTGGGAAACCCAGAGGAAGCTCCTGGCTCCTGGCTTCATATTGGCCCAGCTCTGGCCATTGTGGCCATTTGCAGGGTGAACCAGAGAATGGAAGACCTCTTTCTCTGCCTCTGCCTCTCTGTAATTCTGCATTTTAAATAAAAATAAATAAATAAATAAATCAGAAAGAAAGTAAAATAAAGAAGGACAAAGAAAGCTGGGAAGAGTTCACAGCCTTTACCGGTCTTTATACACTTGCGACCACTCCTTTTTTTTTTTTTTTTTTAAGACTTATTTGTTTATTTGCAAATGAGTTACAGAGAGAGAGGGAAAGAAAGACACACACACACCACACACACACACACAGATCTTCCATTCTCTGGTTCACTCCCTAAATGGCTGCAACACCCAGGGCTGGGCCAGGCCCAAGCCAGGAGCCAGAAGCTTAATCCAGGTCTCCCTGGTGGGTGCAGGGGCCCAAGCACTTGGGCCGTCTTCCACTGCTTTTCCCAGCCATTAGCAGGGAGCTGTATTGGAAGTATGGTATCCTTACCTGCCATGCCACAACATAGGCCCCCAGTGACCACTCCTTTCATCATACTCTGGCACCAAACCTATTCATTAGAATTTGGTGAGGCAAATGGAGGGGGGTGAGCGCATGCACGCGCGTGCACACACACACACACATTAATGATAACAATAAAGCAATTGGTATTTCTTAAACAAAAAATATATATACATATATAATTGAATTATCCCAAGTATCCCAAGTTTACCGTGTTGAGCTGGCACTGTACAGAAATTAACATCCATACGGTCTAGAAACATTAAACTTAATTTTTTTCCATTTGTACAGGGGTAGTGCACTGTATTAAATATGTAAGGTCCTATCTATATGGGTTTGATTATAGGATTAATAAAGTATTCTCTAGATAATGAAAAAAATAAACTAAATATAAGTAATTCCTTCTCAAAGTCGCATCACAGTCAATAATACAAGACGAGGAAACTCACTGACCACATTTCGAGGACTACAACACTTTGTTCAGAATAAATGTTTATTCTGAAGCTCAAAGTTTTGCTAGAATCTTAAAGTTTTTGTTTTGTCCTGTAATTGATCATCCTTCTTGTCAGTATTAACACTGTCTTTGTGACTGTGTGGACTTGTATGCAGGAACAGTATCAGAGCATCAGAATTTCATCAGTAAGCCAAGAGTTTCACTGGTCTTTTTTTTGTTTGTTTGCTGTTTTTTGGTATAAGAGATGTTGTTATGCTTTAGCCCCCTTTTCAAAAAAAAAAAAAAAAAGATACTTTAAACAAACATCCAGAGAAGTACATAATACTCATGTAACAAGTCTTACATATTAACATCTAACCATGTTAATATTTTACCATACTTGCTTCAGATTTTTTTTAGGAAATAAAACATTACAGGTAACATTGAAACTTGCTGTACTCCTCCACAACCCCATCCTCCTGTTCAAGAAGCAGCCTTCGTTATAGAACTGCTATGCTCCATTCCATCTGTGATTTTATGAAAAGATGTACTGGGACTGTGGCATAGCAGGTAAAGCTGCTGCCTGCAGCGCCAGCATCCCAGATGGTTGCCAGTTCGAGTCCCCGCTGCTCCACTTCCAATTCAGCTCTCTGCTATGGCCTGGGAGAGCAGTAGAAGATGGGCCAAGTTCTTGGGCCCCTGCACCTGCATGGGAAACCAAGAAGAAACTCCTGGCTCCTGGCTTCAAATAGGCTCAGCTCTGGCCATTGTGGTCAACTGGGGAGTGAACCAGCAGATGGAAGACCTCTTTCTCTCTCTGCCTCTGCCCCTCTATAACTCTGCCTTTCAAATAAATAAATAAATCCTTTTTTAAAAAAAGTATTTTAAATTTTCTGTGTATAATGTTTGTGTTTTGAAATTTTATTTAAGTGCTATCATCTTCCTTGACAGCTGTTTTATATATATATATATATATATATGCATATATATAGTTAAGATGTATTTATTTATTTGAAAGGCAGAGTGACAGGGAGGGGAAGGGAGAAAAGAGTAAGGAATGAAGAAGGGAAGAGGAGAGAGGGCAAGAGGGAGAGAGATTCTATGTTACTGGTTCATTCTCCAAATGCCCACAACAGCTGGGGCCAGGTCAGACTGAAGCCAGGAGCCAGGAACTCCACCCAGGTCTCCCACATGGGCCCTCATCTGCTGCCTCCCAAGTGCATTAACAGGAAGCTGGATTGGAAGCATGGAGTAGCCAGGACTCAAACCAAACCCTCTCAAGCAGTGGCTTAACTGCTGTACCACACTGCCCATCCCAACAGCTGTTTTTATTATAACAAATTTCCAACATACAGAAGGAGAGGGACTAACATAATGAGCATCCACATATTCCATCACCTAGCTGTAACAGTTATCAGCACTTGGCCAGTCCTTTCCATTACATTCTTGCCTACTTCTCTATCTCCTACACTCTTCTAAAATCATAATCCAAGGCAGGCAGTTGGTGCAGCAAGGATACTGCATTGCATATCAGAGTGTCTCAACTCCCTTCCTGATACCTGCTTCCTGCTAGAGCAAACCCTGGTAGGCATCAGGTGATGACTCAAGTACTTGGGTCCCTGCCACTCATGTGGGAGATGCATTCTGAGCTCCTGGCTCCTGGCTTCTGCCTGGCCCAGCCCTGGCTATTGTGGGCATTTGAGGAATAAACCCCCACCTATGGATCTCTGTCTTTGCCTTTCAAATAAATAATAAAAAAAACTTAAAATAAAAACCTAATCAATCTACCATTATCACACCTAATAAATATCAAGTTTCTTAATATCAAATTTCTAGTCAGTGTTCATATTGCATTAACTGGTTTTTCAGTTGTACAGCTTAAGCAATTACCCATTCTTCGTTTGATGCAAAAGTTGAAAAGTAGATGCCTGATAAAGTTATCCTGTTTTCCATTATGTGTGTTTTGCAGTCCAAAGATATGCTCCATGCTGAGTTGACTGCTCAGAGGGTAAGAAAGAAGCCAGATATCCTGTGGATAGAGAAACATCATTAGCCAGTTGCTGGGTGGGAATGCCTAGGCTAGAGAGCTCAAACTCCATTCCTTCAAAGGCCATGCAGGGATGAAAATACACTAAAAAGAAGAGGGACAGGATAGCCTGAAAGCCACTTCTTTCAGGGTGGGATGACTGGAAGGTGACTGCACTGAGCGTGCCTGACAAAAGGCAACAATTTCTCATTTCCGTGCAGTTGTCTTTTTTTTTTTTTTTAAGATTTATTTATTTATTTGAAAGGCAGATTTACAAAGAGAGAGAGAGAGAGTCTTCCATCCACTAGTTCACTCCCCAAATGGCCACAATGGCTAGAGCTGTGTCGATCTGAAGCCAGGAGCCAGAAGCTTCTTCTGGGTTTCCCACATGTGTGCAGGAGCCCAAGGCCCATCTTCTACTGCTTTCCCAGGCCATAGCAGAGAGCTGGATCAGAAATGGATCAGCCGGGACTTGAACCAGCACCCATATGGAATGTTGGCACCGCAGGCGGGCTTTACCCACTACGCCACGGTGCCAGTCCCACAGTTGTCTTCCTGCAGGAGTGCAGGCTCTGGCTTGCCAGATTCTCTGATTTTTTTTTTTAAGATAAATCAAATATTTAATTTCATGGGAAACCTCCAATTTTTAATTGTTGGCAGTTAACGTAAAAGTCCTTTGTGGTCTCCAAAGACAGATTTGTGATTGTTTCGGGGGACAAGCCCAGAGGCGGGGGGATGAGCAATAACTACTAATGGGTACAAGGTTTCTTTTGGAGTAATGAAAAATTCTCAGATTCGATTGTGGTGCTGATTAAACAACTCTGTGGACAGACTAAAAACCATTGAATTACGTACCTTAAATGGGTACATTGTATGGTATGTGAATTTTAACTCAATAAAGTTGTTTTTTAAAAAGTATGTTTTAGGCCAAACAAAATGTCTTTGGGCCAAAATGGGCTGCCAGTTAGTAATCTGTGACTTGACTTGTAAAATGGAAGACAACCAGCCTCCTTCTCAGCTTGTCAAGAATAGTCAGAAGTGCTTAAGATAATGTTTGCCTAAACCACAGGCCTATAGCCAGTAGGTATTGGGAGAGCCTTGCCGAGGGAGTTGCTATTTTTTATTTTTATTTTTATTTTTATTTTTGCCAGTTTTCACAGAACGGTCAGTGGTGGCTGGCAGCTGATTTGAGACCTCATAAATCAAATAATTTGATGATACCACTTTTTCAAGGAGCCTCTACAGAGCATTTGTTCACTTGACTTTGCCAGGGTGAATAATAGACAGTAGTAGCTCATTTCCCAGGTTCACAGCTCCTAGCTGTAGATGTTGTTATAAAATGGACAAGACCCCTGTCTGTGTTCTTGTGATGTGGCTTGGACAGAACAGAAGCGGCTCAGCTGCCTCCCTTTCCCCACTGATTCTTCAGCCAGCTCCTGGCCTGGCTGGCCTGCCTGGGGTTGCAGGGACAAGCCAGATCTGGTTCCTCCTCGTGTGTTATTCCCAACAATGCCTCGGACTCTCCTGCACGCCTCCGCCTGGGGCCTCTGGTATTCCCACTGCCCATTCAGGTTCCATAGTTTAGGTTTCATCTGCCAATTATATACACTTGATTTTAATTTTAGTTAGCCAGCATCTGTGGAGTACCCAGCAAATACCAGATACTGCTGATATATAAATTTTCTGACTTCAAGGAACTTGGACTGAAAAGAGACAGAAGTTGAAACCGTAAATTTTAATAGAAAGCAGAAAGAAAAGCATGCTGCCTTTTTTTTTTTTTTTTTTTTTTTTGACAGGCAGAGTTAGACAGTGAGAGAGAGACAGAGAGAAAGGTCTTCCTTTCCGTTGGTTCACTCCCCAAGTGGCCACTACAGCCGGCACTGCGCCGATCTGAAGCCAGGAGCCAGGTGTTTCTCCTAGTCTCCCATGTGGGTGTAGGGGCCCAAGCACTTGGGCCATCCTCCACTGCCTTCCCGGGCCACAGCAGAGAGCTGGACTGGAAGAGGAGCAATCGGGACAGAATCTGGCGCCCCAACCAGGACTAGAACCCAGTGTGCTGGCGCCGCAGGCGGAGGATTAGCCAAGTGAGCCGCGGCGCCGGCCAGCATGCTGCCTCTTAGTACAGGTAATGGTGATTTGCTTTGAGATAATGGAATAGGATAATTCTAGCTGGGGTCAGTTTTTCAGGAGGAAAGCAGTCATGCTTGGTGATATCTGAATTGAGCCTGTTCTATTTTTGCTGGGAAGGACAGAGAGGAAAAGATGGATCTGGTATCTTCACTTGCCTTGTGACTTAGAATCTAACCCTTTTGCTGTAAACTTAAAAGAGGTGGGTGTGTGACCTAGCAGGTAAACACATCAGCCTCCCACATCCCACATCCAAGTCTCAGCTCCTGACAACAGCTTCCTGCTAACGCAGACCTGAGAGGCAGCAGTGATGGTTCAAGGATTGGGTTCCTGACACCCTCATGTGAAAACTGGATTGAGGTCCTGGCTCCCAGCTTCAGCTGGCCCAGTTATAACTAGTGCAAGCATTTGAGGAGTGAACCAATGAAGAGAGTTCTATCTGCTTCTCAAATAAATTTTGAAAAAAAAAAAAAAATTTAAGAGTATCAAATATCCAGGAAAACCCTTGTCTTAAAAATACCCAGGGTCAGGGCCGGCACTGTGGCATAGCTGGCACCCCATATGGGCACCGGTTCAAGTCCTGGCTGCTCCACTTCCAATCCCACTCTCTACTATGGCCTGGGAAAGGCGTAGAAGATAGCCCAAGTCCTTGGGCCCCTGCACTTGCGTGGGAGACCCGAAAGAAGCTCCTGGCTCCTGGCTTCAGATTGTCGCAGCTCCAGCCATTGCGGCCATCTGGGGAGTGAACCAGCAGATGGAAGACCTCTCTCTCTCTGCCTCTCCTCTCTCTGTGTAACTCTTTCAAATAAATTAAATTTTTTTTTAATTTTTTTTTTTTGACAGGCAGAGTGGACAGTAGAGGGAGAAAGAGAGAAAGGTCTTCCTTTTTGCCGTTGGTTCACCCTCCAATGGCCGGCGCACCGCGCTGTTCCGATGGCAGGAGCCAGGTGCTTATCCTGGTCTCCCATGGGGTGCAGGGCCCAAGGACTTGGGCCATCCTCCACTGCACTCCCTGGCCACAGCAGAGAGCTGGCCTGGAAGAGGGGCAACCGGGACAGGATCGGTGCCCCGACCGGGACTAGAACCCGGTGTGCCGGCGCCGCAAGGCGGAGGATTAGCCTACTGAGCCACGGCGCCGGCCAAATAAATTAATTTTTTAAAATTTATTTGACAGAGTTAGACTGAGAGAGAGAGAGAGAAAGAGCTTCCTTCCGTTGGTTCACCCCCAAAATGGCCGCTATAGTAGGAACTACGCCGATCTGAAGCCAGGAGCCAGATGCTTCCTCCTGGTCTCCCATGTGGGTGCAGGGGCCCAAGCACCTGGGCCATCCTCCACTGCCTTCCCGGGCCACAGGAGAGAGCTGGACTGGAAGAGGAGCAGCCGAGACTAGTACCTGGCGCCCATATGGGATGCTGGCGCCACAGGTGGAGGATTAACCAAGTGAGCAACGGCGCCAGCCCAATTAATTTATTTAAAAAAAAAAAAAAATCCAGAGTCGAAAGAACAGGTCTCATCTTTACCGCTCTAGTTTTCACGCTCTGCTGAGAGATACAATTAGTCTGCCAGCATCACCACACCCAGGTGAAGGCGGCGAGCAGTCCTGCGGCGCTGGAGCTAAGAAGTTCCAGTTCTCTTACGCCACGCTGTTCTCTTCCATCCATGCTGTCTCAGAGTCCTTGCGTTTGCAGTGGAATATTTCCCCTCCCTCAGCTCAGTTTACAGCTGCACCTTTTCCAGGCTCCTTGCTGTGCTGCCCAGGCCGATGAGTTTGCACATTGTCTCATGTTTTCTTTCTCTTCTGTTGGCAGAGGTTCCTGCTCCCTTAGGGAACTGGCTGCTCTCCCCCCATAGCACTTTCCCTGTCCATATTCAGTTCTCACTTCCACCCATGCCGTCCCCAACTCTGTCTTGCCAGAGCCAGGCATCAGGACAACCAATCTGACTCCCCCTTCCCCTGTAGGAAGACAGGAGTCAGAGTCAGGGAGGGAACCAAAGGTGTTGCTGGGAAGCCTTTGGGGCAAAGCTTATCTTGGCTACTTAGTACCTGCAGGTGTGTGCACTGCCTGGTTGGGCCCCAAGAGATGGGGTCAGCAGGCAGCAGGGAAAGGCTTGCCCCAGTTACACATTCAGCTGCAACCATGACTGGGTGGATGGGCAGGGGTAACAGTGTGGTGGCTGAAGAGTTAAGAAGGAAGAGAACAGGGTCTGTCCATCTACAAGCAGTATCAAGCCTTGGTGTCTGTGTGTAGAGTCAATATTTACAGTGCTGGGCCCTGGGTGGTACCAGAGATGCAGATGGGAGGGCTTGGATTCTTTTACGGATACTACACCCTGCAGACCAGGTATTGGAGCAGCAGGACTGTGGTCTCTCCTATTCTGACAAGGCTTTAGGTCTTCCCCACTCTCTACCAACAGCAGACCAAGAAATAAAAACATAGTCAAAGAACCAAACAATCAAACCCCTACTCAGCATGGTGCTCTGCCCCTGCAATAAGAACCAGGCAGCCTGTGTTCCAACGGAGTCAGCTGCAAATGTGACTACGCAAGGTGGCATCTGTCACGGAGGTCCCCTAGGCAGCCAGGGTTCAGGCCTGAGCTGGGAGGGAAGGTCACAAGCATTCCACAGTGGTACACCAGAAGGAATCACGTGCTTTCCCACCTAGATCAGATTCCTGAACTTGGTTGTTTAGTTGCTTTCACATTCTTTCCTCTTCTCACCCCAGATTTTCTGTGTTTTTCTACCTTTTATTAATATTATTAGGACTTTTTAAAACATGTTATCAGTGAAAGAGAAAGAGTTCCCATCTTGTTTCCCTCCACAGATACCTGCAATGCCGGCCAATGCCAGGAGACAGGAATGCAATCAGGTCTCCCGTATGAGTGGCAGGAATTCAACTGAGCCGTCACCACTGCCTCCCGGGGTGCACGTTAGCGCAGTGCTGGATTTAGCAGCCAGGGCTGGGAGTCAGACCCAGGCACTCTGATGTGGGATGTGGGTGTCTTAGTTGCTAGGCCAAACACCTATCTGTAGTATTATTTTTCATTCTCAAAGTAAAACGTGTTTGATGTAAAACAAAGACTACAGAAAAAACGATATATTGAATAAACAGTGAACAATGTTCCTCATTGCCATCTCCACTCCCACTTTCCTCTCTTTGGTATGCAATCTCCTTTTCCTAGGCCCATCAATTTTATCTATTCTATACAAATATAAGGTCTCTTTTTCTAAATAAAAGTGGAACCATATAATGTATATCTCCTCTTGTGTGTGTGCCAGTTCTGACTTACTTTGGTTTGTCTCTCCTCTCTTTCCAGGGATCCGGTGTGATTAAAGCTGGTTTTGCTGGTGATCAGATCCCCAAATACTGCTTTCCAAACTAGTAAGTCATCCTATAGCTTAGGCAGAATTGGGGCAGTTTGCCAGCTTTTTTATGAGGCTGGGCCTCTCTTTTTAGGAAGAGGAATTCTCATTCAGGTCAGCCTTGAGTACTCAAAACAATAGGAAGCAAGGGGCAGCCGCTGGGTTTGGAGTGAGCAAAGGAAACAGTTGTCCACATGGGACAACATGAGAGTCACGGGGAAGAGGCCTCTTTTTTAAAATCTCATTTTTATCTGGTGCCAAATATTTTTCTTTTGTCATTGGTGACTCATTGCTTTGGATGAGTGCCTCTTGGTGGAGTCCCCTGTTTAAGTCTATCATCCGGGGTGGGTTTAGCAGTAACCCACACCTACCATCTTGAGAATGAGTTTTCAGAGGCAGAGAAACTGCAGTCAGGAGAAGGGCATGGAGGCTAGAAAGGAGGCTCAAACGGGGAGGAAAAGAAGGTCTCTCTCTCTCTGAAGCTGGATCATCCCAGGGATTTAGGGATTGAATCCTCTAACGTTTGTGTAAATAATTTGTTTTTTTTTTTTTTTTTTTTTTTTTTTTTGACAGGCAGAGTGGATAGTGAGAGAGAGACAGAGAGAAAGGTTTTCCTTTTGCCGTTGGTTCACCCTCCAATGGCCGCCGCGGTATCGCGCTGCGGCCGGCGCACCGCGCTGTTCCGATGGCAGGAGCCAGGTGCTTATCCTGGTCTCCCATGGGGTGCAGAGCCCAAGGACTTGGGCCATCCTCCACTGCACTCCCTGGCCACAGCAGAGAGCTGGCCTGGAAGAGGGGCAACCGGGACAGGATCGGTGCCCCGACCGGGACTGGAACCCGGTGTGCCGGCGCCGCAAGTGTGTAAATAATTTGTAAACAGGGCCTGGCACTGTTGCATAGAGGGTTAAGCTTCTGCCATCTCATATGGGCCAGTTCTAGTCCCAGCTGCTCCACTTCTGACCCAGCTCCCTGCTGGTGTTCCTGGGAAAGCAGCAGAGGATGGCTCAAGTGCTTGGGTCCCTACACCCAAGTGGAAGACCTGGAGGAGGCTTTTGGCTCCTGGCTTCAGCCTGGCCCAGCTCTGGCCATTGAGGCCATTTGGGGAGTAAATCAGAGGATGAAAGATCAATCTTTCTCCTTCTCTCTCTTTGTATCTCTACCTTTCAAATAATGGATAAATCTATAAAAGAATGTAAAATAATATGAAATGATGTATAGATAAGACAGTAGGTGTTCATTGTAGAAATTGTGAAAATACGGAAAAGTGTGAAGAGGAAAATCCAGCCTAATGTGACTGCTCACAGATGATCACGGTAGCATGAGCATGTCCGTGCCATACGTTCTGTCGTGAAATGAAAACTAACTGTCCTCCCTGCTGTCTTTTCCAGTGTGGGCAGACCCAAGCACGTTCGGGTCATGGCAGGAGCCCTGGAAGGCGACATTTTCATTGGCCCCAAAGCCGAGGTAATTCCCAGTCTGACAAAGAAGCCTCAGGCATGCAAGCAACCTTCAGGACTCAGCGTGTGGGGAGTGTCCCAGGAGCTGGACACAGCATGAGCAAAAGGAGCAATTTTCTCTGAAAATCTTCCTTTTGGCCCTCTCATCCTGAATCTAGCCAGATTATTTCTCCCAGGAGCAGCTTTTGGCCTTGGAGAAGGGATATCTGGGACCCTGATCTAGGGAACACTTGAGACCAGTCTAGAAAATGAGTCTTGCCTTTCTTATGTGTCTGGCGCTGCCTTGCCAGTCATCAAATTGCCTGGCTTAGTTTTGTTGGTGTTGTGTTTTTGGCAAAGTGATTTGGAGGGGAGATGCTGGCTGGCATACCCTAGGGATGAGTTAATTAGTACAGGTCTGGCAGAGCCTCAGGCAGGTCTAGTAAGCAGAACAACAAAATCATTGTTGCCCACTTTGGCGTCAAGTGCTGAGGCCCAGAGATGGGAACCAGGAGATTGTGTCCTGGAACCAGGCAATGAAGAAGGTGCCTCCTGTCACTTGCCCTGGGAGTGCCTGAAGGCCACAGAAATGCAGGCACCCTTTCCTTGGCTTGGCAGCAAGGGCCGTTTGCAGCATGGAGTCCAGAGACACAGAGAGCAGGGGCCCACCTTTAGCTTGGGGTCAAGACTGTAGGGGACGAGGAGAGTTCAAGAAGCTGAGGCTGCTCTATGAGCAAGTCAGCCTGTGCAGCATGGTGCGGGGAGAGCAGGGGCCCAGGCACAGCGTGACTGTGCTGCAAGTCCTGCCCACTGTCCCCAGGAGCACCGAGGGCTGCTCTCAATCCGCTACCCCATGGAGCACGGCATTGTCAAGGACTGGAACGACATGGAGCGCATCTGGCAATATGTCTACTCTAAGGACCAGCTGCAGACTTTCTCAGAGGAGGTAAGGGGTCTGTGTGCAGGGTACTCCCTGGGCGAGGGGAAGCACACCTCCTCCCCCAGAGAGGATGAGGGTGATAGTGATGCTGCCCTGGGTGTTGGCGTGTGCTTCTCAGACATGATCTAACTGAATCTCCACATTAGCTCCGTTTTACAAACAAGGGAGCAGACATTCAGGAAAGCCACATAGCAATATATTTCTACGATCACCTTGTGAGTAAAGTGACAGAGCTGGGATTCAAACCCACATGTTTCAGAATTGAGCGCCTCATTTCAGAAGTGTAATTGATATATGAGGTATATCAATTTCCAGTGGAGAGATATTTTCAGTTTTTTTTTAAAGCATAATCAACATTGAAGTTTATTTTTAAGTTATTGTTTATTTGAAAGACAGAGAGGGGGAGACAGACAGAAGTCTCCCATCTGTTGGTTCAATCCCCAAATGCCCATAACTGCTAGGGCTGGGCCAGGCTATAGCTAGAAGCCAAGAACTCAAATCAGGTCTCCCACAAATGTGGCAGGGACCCAAGTTTTTGAGCCATCACCTGCTGCCTCCCGGGGTGCATGTTAGTGGGAAGGTGGAGTCAGGACTGAAGCCAAGACTAGAGCCCAGACACTCTAATACGGAATGGGGACGTCACACGTGATGTCTTCCACCAAACACCTGCCCCCAGTATTGACATTTAATCTATTTTGATTAAGTCAGCCGTAAGGTATTTTATTATAATCCAGACTGTAGAATGTAACAAAATCTTCTTGAGAACTGGATTCACACAACAGATACAAAGGCATCTAGAAGAATCTTGGAGGACAAGGAAGGGAGTAAGGGGGTGGAGAGACAAGGATAGAATGAGACGTTAAAGGGGCACTTGGGCAGGGCTGAGGGACAGGCCCCGCTTACCTCTCTTTGGAGGGAGGCTGACAGAGGTCCCCCTGCTCTCAGACCAGCAAGGCTGAGGCTTCTTCCCCAGCACCAGTGAGGGTGGAAATCTGGCCTCCCCCTAACTGCGTCCTGGGCTCCTTCCGCAGCATCCTGTGCTCCTGACTGAGGCGCCGCTAAACCCTCGGAAAAACCGGGAGCGAGCTGCCGAAGTTTTCTTCGAGACCTTCAACGTGCCGGCTCTTTTCATCTCCATGCAAGCTGTGCTCAGCCTGTGAGTAGCAGCCTGGCCTGACCTCTTGCAGGGAAAAAAACAGTCCTTCGGCACCACCGAGGCTGCCTCCCCTTTGGGCTGGGCCCTCTCTGCAGCCCTGGGAGGGTGAAAAGTTGTTGGAAAGGGAGAGACATGGCCGTTGACACCAACACCAGTGTTCTCATTTGAAGCCAAAAAGGAGACATAGCTGGTATTGAGACTGTGGCCCAGTCCTGTCAGTGGGGTTGGCACCTGAAGCTCCCCTCCAGGCCTGCTGAGAAGGCCCCTGTAATATGTTCAAATGTTTATTTGGTGCCTACTGTATGCCGGTGCTCTGCCAGGCTGGTGACAAAGTCAGAACCCAAACCCCAGCCTGGGCCCTGTGTTCATGCCCTGTCACTCCAGTCCTGCTGCCCCACCGCCTTGCTGCGGGCTTAGGTAACTGCAAGATCATCCGCTGACAGCCTACACATGGGATCTGCTTGGTCCCATTCCAAAACTGGGAGCCAGCATTTCTAAATTGGGAAGTTTCTTGCCAAAATCCAAACTTGTGGCTTCTCTGATAAAGCGAGAGGAACTGGTACTGCTGCACCTGCATTCCTACAGGGCAAAAATCAGCAGGAGCAGATAGCAGCGCCATGTTAGAAAGGGCTGGCACGCTCCCCTCCCCCGCAGTCTGCTCACTGCCTGTTGTCCTCCCAACCCTGAGGCCGAGTGTGACGCTAGTTTCCCTCCATACATCACAGAACTGTACACCAGTACCCTTATCTTTACCAAAAGTGAGAAAATCAAAGAGGGACCTAAAAGGCCATGTAGAGAAAAAGTGGTTTTTGTACATGAAAATCAGTAATCTTCCTTTACTCATTTACTTTTCCCACCTGGCCCCTGTATGCATTTGAGGTTTTTCCTCTTTTGGGAGAGTTAAAATGGCTCTGGGGGCTGAGTCCCAGAAGCAGTGGAAGACCAGGCCATCTCCACACGGGAAGGCTTGCTCTTCTGGGAGTCCGGAAGGGAGCTTGTAGAAGCCCAGCTCCTTTCATGCGGGTATCTGGAGGCCTCCCTGGTACTGGGTCCATTCGAAGGCCCCTGGAGAAAGGCCCCAAAAGAAGTGAGTTTCTTCCAAGAGTGAGGAGCCAGGGGTCACTGATGCTTTTTATGCTTGCTTCAGTTACGCCACTGGCAGGACCACAGGCGTGGT
Source organism: Lepus europaeus (assembly GCF_033115175.1). Classification (NCBI taxonomy): domain Eukaryota; kingdom Metazoa; phylum Chordata; class Mammalia; order Lagomorpha; family Leporidae; genus Lepus; species Lepus europaeus. Next base: position 26,953,193 of record NC_084843.1, read on the forward strand.
GCTGGACTCTGGGGATGGTGTCACTCACGCTGTGCCCATTTACGAGGGCTTCGCCATGCCCCACTCTATCATGCGCATCGACATCGCTGGCCGAGACGTCTCTCGCTTCCTTCGCCTCTACCTGCGTAAGGAGGGCTACGATTTCCATTCATCCTCCGAGTTTGAGATCGTAAAGGCCATCAAAGAAGTGAGTGCTGCCCCATGGGCCTAGGGATGGGATGGGGAATGGTGACCTGCAGTGCAGAGCGATTCCTGGCCACGGGGACTGTTCAGGTCCCACCCAGCCAGGCCTCCCGGCCACTGTGTGATCCCAGCCCACTCTGGCTGATGCAGTCAGGTTCCCGAAGCACTGCCATCTTGTGGAAGGAATGGGAGCTGCTTCCATTTCCTCAACTGAATAATGGGTACAGAGGAGCTCATGACTTTTTCAAGATTTTATTTATTTATGAGAGAAGAGAGGCAAAGTTAGAGAGAGAGAGACAGAGAGAGTGGTCTTCTATCTGCTGGTTCACTCTGCAAATGGCTGCAACAGCTGGAGCTTGGCTAATCCAAAGCCAGGAGCCGGGAGCTTCTGCTTTTTCCAGGTCTCCCACATGGGCACAGGGGCCCAAGCACTTGGGCCATCCTCCACTGCTTTCCCAGGCCATAACAGAGAGCTGGATTGGAAGAGAAGCAGCCAGGACATGAACCAGCACCCATATGGGTACCGCAGGCGGAGGTTTAGCCTACTACATCACAATGCTGGCACCTCATGATGTTTTTTATACTTTAGGTCCAAATTAAGTTGCATAGGTTCTTCTACATCTTTGAAGAGGTCATACTACATTTTAAGTAATTGAACTGTCATGCCACCTGTCACTGTAGGGAAACTCCTGCGCTGGGTCAGGAGGACCTAGAACTGTGTGAAAGGTAGGAGAAAGATGTCATCTAGACCTGTGCTAAAATTCTGCGTGGTCTCAGACCCACAGTCTAGACAACCAAGCATCCAAGCTTGCCCACCAGAAGGTGGAGCAGTACAAACACGTAGCCTAGATGCCATCCAGTGGAGGCTGACAAAGACTTCCCTGCTTCTGCTTCTGGGTAGCAGCTCTTCCAACTTTGAGGGCAGTCACTGTCGGGGGTCAGTGTCTGCAGCACGTGGCTCCCCCGGGATTGTGGGTGTGTGCTACATGTTCCTGCCAGCTGGCATTAATGCTTGTTCTGCAGAGGGCTTGCTACCTGTCCATAAACCCCCAGAAGGATGAGACACTGGAGACAGAGAAGGCTCAGTACTACCTGCCTGATGGCAGCACCATTGAGGTAGGTGGCTGGAGCCCTCCCCTTCAACCCATCAGGTCCACAAAAACTCTGGGCCCAGACAACAGGCCTGGAGGGGCTATGGTCCAGTCCACCAGTCCTTTGCCCTCTGCCTAGAGCCACGTGAGCAACATGAGCAGCCCTGCTCCTGCAGAGCAGAAGGCAGGGCCTTTGCTCCCTCCCATGTAGGGGGCGGGGGCTCAAGCAGGATCACGCTAGGTCTTGGGGTTATACAGTGGAAGGCTGGTGCCATCCTTACCACTCCTGGGCACAGTGCAGGCTGAGTTGCTGCTCCCTGGATCTCCCATTGCAAGAAGTTTCCATGATTAAATAAATGAGTGAATCCACATATTAATGTTAAAGATCTCTTAGATAGAAAATGCCAGAGCTAGAATTAAACATAGGCACGTCCCCTCTTTGTTCCCCAGAGCCTTATCTCTGTCCCTTGGGCCCCTAACATGTGAGTGTAGGAGTGTCATGAGGCAGGCCTTCAGAGCCACCTGGTTACCGAGAGATGGGCAGAGGCGCTGCTTCGATTCCCACCCCTAAAGGGACTTTGGCCCCAACCCCACCCTTTGAAGCTGGCCCTCCACCCTGCAGATTGGTCCTTCTCGGTTCCGGGCCCCTGAGCTGCTGTTCAGGCCAGACTTGATTGGTGAAGAGAGCGAGGGAATCCACGAGGTCCTGGTGTTTGCCATCCAGAAGTCTGACATGGACCTGCGGCGCACGCTGTTCTCCAACATTGTCCTCTCGGGGGGCTCCACCCTGTTCAAAGGTTGGTCTTTGCTCATAGGGCCTTTCCCCTGGAAGCTTCCAGAGCCTGCTGAGCCCAGATAGCCAGAGAATTGACTTGAGATTCTACTTTTCTGCCCATTCAGGTTTTGGTGACAGACTACTGAGTGAGGTGAAGAAGCTGGCTCCAAAAGATGTGAAGATCAGGGTAGGAGCATGGCGGGCCCCGGCGGAGTAGCCCTGGACCCCACGTGCTCTGGCCTTCCTCTGGTTCTGCCCGAGTTGTTGGGCAGCCAGCACTCTACAGGCAGTAGCAGGTGGTTCCCAGCCTACACCTGGACCCTCAGGCTTAGGTTGGCCAGAGGAGGGCTTAAACATTCCCACTCTTCACTCAAAAGGAGGGTAATTTTAATACCCAGATGTTGTGGGGCCTGGCGCTGAGGACCCCATGTGCAGTCTTTTCGGGACAGTGTAAAGTGGACAGGGGATCAGTTTTATTGCTGCTGCGCTCTGGCTTCCGTGTGGTGCAGTCTGGCATCTTAGTGCAGAAGGGACCCTGCAGGAAGGAGTGTGGTTCCTGTGTGGAGTCTTCACCCCCTCATAGCCCCAGCTTCCCCAGGTGAATGTCGGGCCAGCCACAGTTCTTCCACAGAGGCCACGGGGTCCAGCAGGGACAGACAGAGCTTGAAGCCTATTGCATGGACTGCCTTGGGTGGTGAGGTGCGCCTCCGAGGGAAAGCGGGGGCAGGGTGGACGACTCACATCCACCTCTTCCCCTACCTTTGCAGATATCTGCACCTCAGGAGAGGCTGTACTCCACGTGGATTGGGTGAGTAGCCCTTTTGGGAACCAGCGGGATGCAGCAGGCAAAGGTGCAGGTTACCCGGCATCCCATTCCTTTCAAGAAAAGCCTCAGCTGCTGTGGCCCCAGGGGGATGGCTGGCCCTCTATCTCACTGTTGCTTTGGATTCCCTCCACCGCAGGGGCTCTATCCTTGCCTCCCTGGACACCTTTAAGAAGATGTGGGTCTCTAAGAAGGAGTATGAGGAAGACGGTGCGCGGTCCATCCACAGGAAGACCTTCTAATATTGAGACAGCGTCTTCACCTCTCTGACGTTAACTCCACTTTAAAACTTGCTTTCTTGAGTCGGAGTGTTTGCGAGGAACTGCGTGTGTGTGTGTGTGTGTGCGCGCGAATGGGTGGGTACGAGTGTGTGTGCAACACGAGTGCCGTGTGGCCCAGGGCTGCCCGGGCCCAGAAAGGACGATGAACTACCCACGATGGCGACGGTCTGAGGCCTGGGCTTTACCACTGAGGGGCCCCGACAGGGAAGAGCACTGGCAAAGGCCCCACCCTTCCTCAGTGGAGCCTTCGTCCTACTCTGTGGGACTATGGTTACCACCCCGGGGAGACCTTGCTGCTGCTGGCCTGGCTCCACCTCACTCCTGCCCCCAGGGTCCCTAAGGCCCTCCCCTTGTCCATCATTCTGCCATCAGTGCCCTCTGCTGGTGACTGAGGGTGGGGCTGGGCTTGAGTTCTGTCTGGTTCTGTTGCAGTTTGGTTTCAGACGTCTGGAAAAGTACTCCTGGAGCAGTCACAGAGACACTGGCGCCAGGGGAGAGCACGATGCCCTCACCTAGTCCGCCTGGGAACTGGGACCACATTGGGCATTCGAGGCAGGAGCAGAGCTGCTTCTGATTGGTTGCAGAATTAATGCTCCAAGCCACAGGCCCCATCCAGGGGGTCTTCAGAGGGTTTAAGGAGCCCGTTGGCTCCAGGTCCTGTTACTTGTTTTTCATCCATCCTTGTCTCAATGGCATCTTCAGTTTTATTTATTGAAGTGTTTGTTCAGTAAGGGGACTTGGGTGGGGGGGTCACTGCCTCCTGCCCACCAGTTACCCTGCTCACACTGATGTTTACAGCACCTAAGCCTAGCGTAGTACCTAGGGCCCCACCGCTCCCTGGTGACGGCAAACCGACAGTGTCCATAGACCTCAGGACCAAGACACTCCCATCAGCCTCTGTGTTTCTCCTTCTCCCACTTGCTCGCTGCCCTGGAATCAACAGGTTGGTTGCTGGGAGGAGTTTCTGAAATCAGAGATAGAATCAGTCTTTGGCAGAAGCTCCTGGCAAAGGAGGGGGATTCGTGATCCCATCTGCTTAGGACTAGAGAAAGCTGCAATTAATCAAGTGGCCTTTTGCCACCCTGGCTGAGCAGGGGACAAGGTTATGGAGGTGGGCAAGCCCCCTCTGGGCTGATCTGTGCCATTCTTGACTTGGACGTGCTCGGTTAGGGAGGGAGGGGTCGGACCAGAGTGCTGAGAGCTGACGGGCTCAGGCCTGGCTCCTGGCAGCGGTCTGCAGATGATGCAATGCTGACGTTAGCCTGTACTTGCCGGCACCCTCGCCTGTGACACCGAGAGTCCCCAGTTCGTTTCCAGGCAGTATTCTCCCCCACGCCGTCCTATGACCAAAGGCCCCTGCCAGATGTGGGCTGCAGCAGCAGGTGTGTGTGAAAGCGATGTGGTGACCGCAGACTGCAGTGCGCTTACCCAGCTCACCTCCCTTCCCTTAGCCCAAGCCCGTCCCTCGCACAGCCTCGCACAAACCACGTTGCCTGGTGGGGCCCAGTGTACTTCAATAAAGTCGTTCCAATAGACTCATCAACTGAGCCTCTGCGTGGCACCAGTGCTGGCTGGGAAGAGGGAGGAGTGCAGTCGCTGCATCCGAGGCAGTGACCCCGCCTGGGCCCTGCAGCAGGCACTGTGGCACCAGGCAGCACGGGCAGGCTGCAGCCTCGAGTGCCAGCTTGACAGGTGATGCAGAGAAAATGGCATTTACACAGAAGCGCAGGTTCAGGGCCTGAGGGTCCTACCCCTGCACGGACACTCAAGCCCATGCGTGACCTTGACACTGGGTGAATGATGGGACATCCCTCAGTCAGAATTCTCAAAACTTGTAAGACGCTTAGGAGCTTATTAGAATTATTAGACATTCTGGTTAATCATTTGAAACTCCATACTTGAGAGGAAAATTGCCCAGTGCCTGGCAACTATTAACCCATTTAATCTTCCCAATAACCTCCACCAAATGTTCTCATTGCCAGTTTTACAGATGAAGAGGTGGAGCCATGAAGACCAAGCAATATCTCAAAAGGCTCCCCCCTTTATTAGCTACAGTGTTAACCCAGGCAATACAGCCTTAGAAGCTACACTTTTTAAAGTGTGTTGCTTTATTTTTATTTGAAAGGCAGAATAAGAGAGAGATTCCATCTGCTGGTTCACTCTCAAATGCCCCCGATAGCCATAGCTAAGTGCCAGGTACTCCATCTCAGTCTCTCACATGGATGGCAGGGACTCAAACACTTGAGCCATCCTCTGCTACTTCTCAAGATGCATATTGGCTGGTGCCGTGGCTTAACAGGCTAATCCTCCGCCTTGCGGCGCCGGCACACCGGGTTCTAGTCCTGGTTGGGACGCCGGATTCTATCCCCGTTGCCCCTCTTCCAGGCCAGCTCTCTTCTATGGCCCGGGAAGGCAGTGGAGGATGGCCCAAGTCCTTGGGCCCTGCACCTGCATGGGAGACCAGGAGGAAGCACCTGGCTCCTGGCTTCAGATCAGCACAGTGCGCCGGCCGCAGCAGCCATTGGAGGGTGAACCAACGGCAAAAAGGAAGACCTTTCTCTCTGTCTCTCTATCCACTCTGCCTGTCAAAAAAAAAAAAAAAAGATGCATATTAGCAGGAAGCCAGGTCCGAGCAGGACTCAATCCCAGGTACTCGGAAATGGGATGCCAGCATCCTAAGTGGCACCGTAACCCACCATGCCAAAAATAACTGCCCCTAGAGCCTACATTTTTAACCACTATGCAGACCCTCAAAAACCAAAAGCCTAAGGGTGGGCATTTTGCCGAGCAGATCACACATCAGAGTGCCCAGGTTTGATTCTCAGCTCCAGCTGCCTGCCACTGCAGACCCTGGGAGACAGCAGTGCTGACTGAGGTACTGTCAGTGGGTACCTGCAACCCACAGGTGAGAGCCAGATTGTGATCCTGGCTCCCTGCTCCAATCCCAGCCACTGCAGGCAACTGGGAAGTGAGCCAGGAGATGGGAACTCTTATCTGGCTCACGCTCTGCATTTAAAAAAAAAAAGCCATCAGCCTAGAGCAATGATTTCCAAATAGGGTAATTTCACCCCCCAAGACACAATTGGCAGTGTCTAGAGACATGCTTGGTTGTCACAACTGTGAAGGGGAGGCCACCACTATGCGTCCACAACAGAATTATCTGTCCCGAATGTCTCAAGCAATGGTTGTCAATGCCAGCTGTGTGGTAAAATCACCTAGATTTTCAAAATCCCAATGAGCAGGTCATACCCCAGGCCCAGGAAGTCAGAGTTTTGGGGACTCAACCCAAACACTGACACTTTCTGTGCCTGACAACCTCTCGCCTGCCTCCCATGACCAGCAGGGTTGCACAGGGCACGCACCGGCGCCTGGCAGTCATGTTGCTCCCAGTGCCCAAGCAGCTAGCAGTCTGCATCTTTCTCCCTGGCTCCCCCAGGCACTGAAACAGGGGACCCTCCACCAACTCCTATTTAGAAAAATGCTCTCGGAGTGCTTTCCTGTTCAGGCCACCACACAGACACACCTTAGGAATGACTGGCTTTAATCGGCTGTCATGAGATGCGGCTCTTCAGAGACCTGCTGGGGTGAGAGCCCTGTAGCAGAGAACATGCCCCTTCCAGCACAGCTGAAGCAAAGAACCCTCGGAGAAACCACCAGAAGAATGGCAGGAGGGCGAGGGTGAGACGTACAGTCCGCTTCCCCTGACTAGGCAAATGGAGCAGCTGCAGTACCAAAAGTGGTTCCTGAGCCCACGAGGACAGCCAGCCCCACCCAGGCGGCGGGACAGGGCCCTAGGCCCCACAGTTACCCTGTGTGTGCCACCCAGCAGCCCCATCCTCTGAGCCCTCATCTTTCTGCCCCCCAAGAGAAGCAGGCCCCTGAGCATATAGGGCCCAGCCCTTGCCCAGGCCAAGCAGGCTCTTGGCCCTCAGTGACGTTCCTGGCTCGGCCCCAGGTGCTCCTCCCACCATCTGTCCTGTAGCTGATGGTAGAGGAGCAGGATGCAGCTGGCAAAAGTGGCACCTGCCCCAGGATGTGGGCGCTGTTGTCCACAGGGCAGCCTTGCTGCACCTCTCACACCGTCTTAACATCCAAGCTTTGAGCCTGAGCCAGGTTCTGGCGCTGGGCCTTGACCATGTGCAGGCGTCTCCCGTGCAGCGTGAACTGAGACCAGGTGAGGAGCTGCAGCAGTGCACAGGTGATGGGCACCAGCACCAATAGGTAGAAGCAGCCCTGGCGGAGCGCTGGGGCCCGCGCCGGGGCTGGGGCTGGGGGCTCTGGCCAGGGGTGGGCACTCCCCACTGGGGTCATTGGGGGCTGCTGGAAGAGATCATGACCTAGGACAAGAGAACACAAAAAACATGTGGCCAGCCCTGCTCCCCTCCAAGCCCCAGAGCCCTCCAAAGTCCATGGAGTAGCATTGTAGGGTCACATGCGCACACCCAAAGCATAGCTCCTGATGCCTCCCAGCCAATAGCATCGCCAGCCCAAGGTCTCCCTCGATGCCCCAGTTAATTCCGTCACTCCTCAACACCCAACCCTTCATCTCCCCGAACTCCAGAACACACGGCACCACCCGGGACCCAGCCTCCCTGGGCTCTGCCAGTCTCCCAATGATCTCCCTGCTTTCCCACCCTCACCTCCCCACAATCGGTTCACACTGCAGCCAAAGTGAACTTCCCAAGATGTAAATCAGACCCCATGCTTCCCTGCTTAGAACCCTCCCAGCAGCGTCTCTCTGCCCCACAAGAAAATCCAAATCCAAACCCTGACTTGCTCCACAAAGCCCTGCTCGCTTCTCCAGCCTCTTCTCTAACCCCTCCCGATTCCCCAGGTCTTTGCTCATGCTGCTCCTTCCACTCCCTCTGCCTGTGATGAGCTGAGATCTTTCCTAGATTCAGTTCACGTTCTGAGGGTCACCTTCTCAGACCGGCCTTCCGGGACCACTAAGTAGCTTCTCGGTCACATCGTCTCACATCTCCCCACCTGTTTTACCACAGCACTTAGAGCTGCCTGGCATTTTCTTTTTGGCCACTTATTGGCCAATTCCTCCCCACCACCCCCACCCCCCACCCCCGGCTACAGGCAAAGACCTTGTCCGTCTTAACCATTGTTCTCCCTAGCACCCAGAGCACAGCCTGCAGAGGATTCTGTACCTATTTATTGAATGAATGAATTAACAAAATAATTAAATAGAGGAATGACTACTCATTTCTGGGGGGTCAAGGACAGTGACAGCCCACACCCACAGCCTGGCTTGCCAGGCCCTCACCTGTATAGAAGCAGAGTAGCCAGGTGCCCAGGAGTGGAGCGAAAGTCTGGCCTGGTTTGGTCACCAGGGCGACCATGCCAAAGAGGAGCGCTGAGGCCGCCTGCTTGCGGTGGTTCAATACCAGGTCCTCGTCTACCAGGTCCGTGACCACCAGGGTCAGCAGCTTGCAGGTGCCCTCAGTGAAGACGCGGTTGCTGCCAGTAGGGAGAGCAGGCGGGATGAAAGGGCGGGGTGGGGTGCAGGGCCCGGGCGGGGCAGGGGCATACCTGGCGATGAAGAAGCAGAGCAGGCCCGGGTGGTCCGGGCCCGCCGCCAGCATGAGCAGGCTGAGGCCCAGCTTGAGGAGGAAGAGCCCCCGCACCACGGCGTAGACGCCCCAGCGACGGCACAGGGGCAGGAAGTAGAGGTTGTTGAGATGGGGAGCGACATAGGAGATGCCTGGGGAAGGACGAGGGGCCCCACGTGGTCAGGGGCACTGCACAGCTGCGACAGTGACCAATCGCGCATTCATTCAGCACTAACAACGGCTTCGTGCAAAGAGCTCCCCGTTCACAACCCTTCTGGTACGTACAGCCAGCCTCCTTTCCAGGGACCGCTGTGGGTACCAAAACCCAGGGCTGCTCAGGTCCTGTCCACAGGGCGGCACTGTGCTTGTGAGGAACCAGCCACATGCTCCCATATACTCTAAGCCACCTCCAGCTTACTTCCAACCCCCGGTGCAGTGTGAATGCTATGTGAACGATCCTGGCCCTGCATTGTTTAGGGCACGATGACAAGAAGGAGCCTGCACACGTTCAGTACAGGGGCACCCACCGCAGGCCCAGCCACACTTTCAGTCTGCAGTTGGGTGGCAGAACTCGCAGATTTGGAGAGCAACTGTACAGCCATTATCCTTGCTTTACAGCTGAGCCAGGGAGCCCAGGGAGATTCAATAGCCCTTAGCACACCCACGCCACCCGGCAAAGGGGCAGAGTCCAGGCTCACACCAAGGCCTGTGGACTGCGCCCCTGCTGCTGAGCTGCACTGCACAGTTTCGCCTCTGGGTGGCACCATCATCAAGAGGACCCGTGAGAGAGCAGCCCGATACCCCACACCCGGTGACATTTTCCCACCCTTTCCTTGGGAAAACAAAGCTGGGAGCTGGAAGTGAGACCCCCGTGGCCGACTCGTGCCTGCCCTCCACCACCTGGGCCCCCGCCTGAGAGGTGGACATGCCTCCAGCTGGCCGAGGGGCTCCAGGGTGCAGCCTCTGTCCCCCCAGCCTGCCCGAGACACCCACTCACCCAACAGGAAGGAGCCGGTGGAGAGGGAGATTTGGTCCGACAACAGATGCTCCAGGAAGAGGGGGAAGAAGTTGCTGTTGAAGTGGCAGTGGAAGACCTGCAACCCCACGCGGGCAGTGAGTAGGGCCCACGGCAGGGCCGGAAGCCAGCTGGGGAGCGCGGGCCCGGTCCCTCACGGCAGCAGGAGGCAGAGCGGGCCGTGACCCCAAGGTCCGAAGCATGGAACAGGCCAGAACAAAAACTAAAACTGCCTTCCTGCTGCTTAACTAGCTTTAAAAAGTATTTTTTTATTTTCCCTAATTTGAGAGACCGATCTACCATCCCCTGATTCACTCCCCAAATGCCAGCCGAGGCCAGGGCTGGGCCAGAAACCAGGAACTCAACCCCGGTCTCCCACGTGGGTGGGAGGGGCCCAGTTAGCTGAGTCATCACTCCTGCCTCCCAGGACCTGGAAGCCAGGATGAATAATAGTCATTGTTCCAGTCCCAAGTTTTTATCTTCTTAACTGAAAACACCTTAGGAAAACAAGTTTTCATAACACGAATACAACTTGTTTCTAAATCTGGCTCCTCTAAGTACGTATGTTTTAGGTGTGACACTTAGTTTGTAAGAAGACTGTCGCCAAGCCCCCAGAGGGGACACCTCTCTCACATCTCCACTTTACAGGTGAGGACAAGGCTGCCCAGGGGGTCGAGACCTGCCTGAGCACACACAGGGAGTGAGGAGCTCCTCTGGGGCTCGGATGCAGGCCTCCTAAGGACCCAGGCTGCTGTGTTCCTGCTGCCAGGCAATCAGGCCCAGAACTAAGTTGCCAGCTCCCGAGGAGTGAGGCCCAGCCCAGCACGGGGGCAGGGGCCTGCTCCTCATACCTGCACCAGGTCCATGCCCACGAACCACAGGAAGTTTTGGTGGCGTGCCAGCTGCCGGAGGTACTGGCCCAAGGTGATGCTGCCCGCTTCTTCAGCGCCCACCAGCAGCTCCTCTTCACACTGGCTACAGGGCAGAAGGGAGGTGAGACCAGCCAGGCCACCCCGCCCCCCCACCCCGCCCCCATGCGGCCGCACATCAGCCAGGGCACTGGGGAAAGTCAGCCTCGGGGGAGTGCCGAGGGAGCCTGGAGAGCCAGGGTGGCACTCACCCGCCGTCCACAGCCAGGGCTGAGCACCCTGGCTCCCTTCTGGCCACTTCGACCCGCCGCCTCAGCAGTCGTGTGGCCCCTAGAAAGCCCAGCCCAGAGCCGGCAGCCAGTGCCACACAGAAGGCACGGAAGGAGGAGAAGTCCTCCTTGTTCCAGAAGGGGTAGGAGGCGAAGACAGAGAGGGAGCCAGCCGCGCTGAAGAGGGAGCAGTAGAAGTTGAGGTGGGTGCGGTCGTGGGCCGACAGGGCCAGGTCAGCCAGCAAGGCGTGATGGTGCAGGTCCACGAGCGTCAGGAAGCCGTCATAGAGGCACAGGCACAGCAAGAACTGCAGGCCGGCTGGGGCCCAGTGCACCCAGAATGCCAGGAAGGACAGCGCCAGCAGCGGCCCGTGCCAGCCCAGCGCCCGAACCCGGGCCAGCACCACGGCCCTCGAGGAGAGCCCAGTGCCTGACCTGCCAGGGAGAGGAGGGCTGTTGGGAGATGCCCCCTCAGCTCTGGCCCCCCAGGGACCCTGCCCAGGCCTCAGATGGGAGGCAGAAGCCCAGAGTGTGGGGCTTCCACCAGGGTGGCCCTATTGCACTCCGACCTAGGAAGCACAGCTCAACATAGGGTCCATTCTCCTCTACCTGCCCCCCCCCCACACAGCCTATCAGGGTCGGGGGCAGTGACAGCCCAAGCAGAAGGCCCCAAGCAGACGGGGCCTGCCGGAAGCAGCAGAGGGCATTCACAGTGCGGAGGCCTGAGCAGCCAGATAAGCCGAGCAGGGGCAATGTGTGCCCGCCACGAGCCAGGCGAGGGTTAGTCGAGGCCAGCTCACCAGCCTGGACCCAGGAAGGACCTTCTCCCCACCCTAAACACAGGCAGGGGGTTTCCAGCAGTGGGGCGGAACTGCACCAGTGAGGAGCTGTCCCCAAGACACAAACCCGGGCTGGGAGCTGAGGAACTTGCGGTCACTGAGCCAGCCGAAGAGGGGGTCGTTGAGGCTGTTCCAGAGCAGAAACACCGTCTGCGGCGGGGGGAGATGGCGCGGTGGGCTCCAGGCGGCTTCCTCTCCAGGGCTTCCCCCCGCCCAGGCTGCTCACCACCCCTCAGAGCGGGCCCCTGCCTGCCTGCCAACCTTAGCTCAGGTCAGCTCCTTAGCTAAAAGGCACTCAATCAGCCGCTGCCCCCCATCAAATTTCTACCAGCCCAGGGCCCATTAGTACATGTAGCCAGCTGATACTTCAATCTACGCAAATATCTATTGTACCAAAGAATACTTCTTTATAAAAACAAAAAAAGTGGATTAAATGATTCATTAATTTTGGTGCAAAAATAAATAAATAAATAAAGCCCACGCCTAGTTTTTCAATAATAAGTGTTTCCTGTGAGCTTTGTAAAGACCCCTAGCATGAATATATAGAGCAGTGAAAAGAGAAGACAGCAGTCGCGAGAGCCCGTCTACTGCCCACCAGGGGTCTCCCTAGCTCTTCCTGCTGAGTCTTGGTGGACTGTGCAGCTGGCCCCATGCCCCGACTGGGTGGCCCTAGCCTTGCCATCTGCCCAGCAGCCGTGCACCCTCGAGATCCCCCTCCGGGGATGGCCGCAGAGCATGGGCCTACCTCTCCGACCCAGAAGGCCACTTTGTTGATCTTGTACACGGAAACAAAGGTGTCCACGTAGTAGAGCAGGAACACATTGTGCAGGATGGAGGTGAAGAGGGCCAGGGAGCCATAGACCACTGCCGTGGGGAGGCCCAACAACCAGGCCTGGGGATGAGGCAGCCCCATGGCTGCCAGCCCCAGCCTCAGCCCCAAGAGCACTGAGCAGGGCTCGTGGCCACCTGCCGTCTTGCCATTCTGGTCCCTGAGGGAGAAGGAACAGTTAGTAGCAGGGATCACAGCCAACTCTGCTGGAACCCAGCCCTCTAAGCGCTTCTACAATGCTTCCACTGAAAGCGCTGGTCCATAAAACAAAGCCTGGGAATCTCCAAGGCAGTGCACCAGGAACAATGCGGGACTTGATATGAGGCTGGGAGTAACTGACAACTGATAAGCCTGTGGGAGGAGAAGGCAGGCGTCCAACAAGGCCTGTGCTTCCTGGTGAGGGCCGGATGCCCAGAATCTTCTGCCACCTGCACTGGACGACCTTAACGGTCTGGCCAGGACAACCTTGAGCTTGGATGCACACGGCACTTCAAGCGTAACCTGAGGCAAGGTACAGAACCCATGCCCACGCCCGAGTTTCTTTTTCTGTAAAAGAAAAGGGGGAATGATTAGGCCTACCCTGCGGAGGAACTTAAGGAGTAAGCGAGGGAACGCACAGCAAGTGTTCGGTAGACGGGTGCTGCGGTGTCACCGTCTCAGCAGGGCCCCTACTACGTTGACAGCAGCATCACCAGTGTGCAGGAGTGCAACCCCAAGCTCTGAGATGTTCGTCTGGCCAATCCCACACAGCAGAAGAGTCACACTCGAGACCCAGGCCCACCTGGCCACAAAGCCTTTCCTGCCACTTGACCTCCCTAATCCAGTTCCCAGCCACTGCCGGGGAGATGGGGAAACCCAGTGTAGTGTCTGCTCTGCAGGAAGAGTGACAAGACATGAATTCTGGAAGTTCCAGCTCAAGGAGCGAGCTCAGAGACGCTTGTGGCAGCCATCTTTATCAACAGCAGAAGGCTGTGGCCCGAGAGCGCCACAAACGGGCTGGCTCAGCAAGCTCCACGCGGCCCCAGAGGACTCACACACAGGCCACATCAACAGCTGGGAAGGGAACTCCAGCACACAGCAGGACTAAGACACACTGACCTGTGGTGCAGAAGCAAACGATGGCCAGCAGCACTTCTCAGACTGTGCCGGGCACACGAGCCTCCCGGGGACTGCAGAGGTCTGGGGACGCGGCGGAGCTTCGGCAGCTCCTACAGGTGCACAGGTGACACTGAGGCTGCCGGTCCGCGACTGCCCTTTAAGCAAGAAGCACGGGGTCGTCTCTTTTCAGAAAATGAATGCCTCACGTGTGCTTGTCTGGCCCCCAGAGGGAAGCAATGGGGGCTTCCTTCTTGCAAACTCCCTGTGCTAGATGAACTGTGTCCCCCTAAATGGTATGTCCAAGTCCTATGCGCCCCACCCCCGACCTGTGAATGGGACCATATTAGGGGAGGGTCTGGGCAGATATCAACAAATTGACCCAAGGTCACCCTGGATCAAGGTGGGCTGAAGGATGTTGTCCTTAGCAGGAGAGGGGGATGTGGACCCAGGGAGAATGAGCAGAAACCTGAGCACCGTGGCTCCTAGCGCTTCCCAGGCCAGCAGCCAGCACAGCCAGAGGTGGCACGGGGAAGGTCTCTTCCCTCAGCCTCCACGGGAGTCCCGCCCTGCTGGAACTCAGACTTGGGACTTCTACCCTCCAGACTGTGCCAGAGGAAACCTACTCCACCATTGGTGATCATCTGCTAGGACGGCCTTGGAAAGCTGAGGGGCGGGGCCTCGGGGAGCTCAAGCCTGCCATGGCCTGTCCCAGGCCCATGCACACACTCCCACATGGACTGCCCAGGATCTGTCCTGTCCCCAGGACCCTCCATGGTGCCCAGTGCCTGGTACGGAGGCTGCCCCACCCCATCGCGCATGCCAGGCATCCCCAGCCCAACAGGCCCAGCCTCCCTCTCTGGCCAGGTCTTTGTTCCTGCTGCTTCCTCCACCAGCCCCACGTGCATCTCCCCCTGGCTTCAGGAGCCAACCCCACTTCCACAGCTTGCTCTGGCTGCCAGCAGAGGCACCTGCCTCCTACCCCAACTTGCCCTGGGGCTTCCAAGGGCAGAAGTTGGGTCTTCAGGGAGACGGGGCAGAGCCACTGCTCTAGCTCCCGGCAGAACTGACAGCAGAGCCTAAGAAAGAACAGGTGTGGTCATGGTCATGTGCACCCCCCGGCCCCCGCGGCTGTGCTCACCAGGGCCAGGCCTGCCTGGCTGAGGGGAGGGACCAGAGGAGGGCTGACAGTGGCCTGGAAGCCTGCAGAGGCTCTCAGGGCCAGCCCCAGACATCCCGGCATGGCAGGAGGGTGGCCTCATGGCCTCTCCCTGGGGGCTCCTGGGCCCCTGAAGGAAATGCTCTCCTTTTTTTCTGCTCAGAGCCTTCCTGAGGTGTAATTGATACACAATAAACTGCACACAGTCTGGTCTGTTTTAGCGGGAGGTGCACCTGCGACACCATCACGATGGAGATGAGCACACGCATTCCCCTTGGCTGCCTGGGCACAGCTTTTCTAAGTGACATGGGAAAAAGACACAACTGAGGTCTCCCAAGTCCTCCTCCTGTGTGATCTGGAGCCATCTGCCTGCCCTCTCTGTGCCTGCATCATCATCAGGGCATCATTAGCAATGAATGAGATGATACAGTGCTGAAGCTTTGGGGATGACAGCAGCTGAGCCTCCCAGACCGTCACAAAATGGGGGGTGAGGTGGGAGGGTGCAGGATGAGGGTTCGATGAGATGCCTCTAAAAGGCTCTGGGGCTGTCGAGCACACGGTCTATCTCCAGCACGATCCTTAACCCAGGCCACAGTGTCTGCCTCCCCCGGGGCCTCACAGAACCCCCTGAACTCCAGAGCTTTTGTCGGAAGGGAGTGAAGCCCCCCTAAGATGCCCGGCCCTGTCCTTGGTGCTGGAGAAGGCCAACCCTGCCGCACATCCCCAGCCTCCACCTCAAAGGGTGGGGAAGGGTCAAGGGTATGACTTCTGCCATCGGAAAGACAAGGTTCAAATCCCGGCTGCGCTTCTACTAAGAATGTCAGCTCAGGCAAGTCCCTAGCCCTCCTAAGCCCTGGTTTCCACATCTATCAAATGGGGTAATAATGCCTATCTTTACAGGGTGCAGCAAGGATTAGGGTCCAGAAGCCCAGTGTGCAGTGCCTGTCACATGAAACCAACTCAGAAACTGGCTTTTTGTTGGGCTCACTTGTAGCCCAAGCGGAAGGGTGGGAACAAAGAATAACCTGGTAACCAGGCCCCTTCCCCAGGGAAAGGGAATTTGAGAAAACGACAGGGCCCAGGAGGGAGTCAGAAGAGGCGTTCTGCAAGGAGCGTTCTGCAAGGGTCACAGGACGGCTGGGAACTCCAGAGACCCATGCAGCAGGCAACAGCACCTGCCAGGTGACCCGCGTGGCTGGCGAGTGAGCAGGAGAAGCACCGAGCCAGGAGCCCCAAGAAGCATGCAGGCTGACTTCAGCGGCAGCTTCCACTCCCCCACCAGGAAACAGCCTCCCGCACTCGCACTCGCCCTCGCCCTCCCCCTCCCTCTCTCCCTCCCCTCCCCATCCCTGCTGAATCCACCCCAGCTGAGAACAATTGGGGGGGGGGGGATCGTCGGGCTGGTTGCATAAGCTGGGTGAGGCTGCCTGTAACCTGCAGCCAGCGCCACCCCGCCCCCTTGGCACCTTGCACGAGAGCCTGCTGGAGGCCCCCCACAGCCCATCCCCTTTGGTCCAGTCCTGTTGGTGGCCTTGAGCCAGCTACTCCCTCTCTCTGAGCCTCATTCTCTTGCCTACAAAGTGGGGACGTCAGTGCCAACCTCTCAGAGGGCTGGGACGGCGGCCGCGGGGCGGGGGGAGCACCGTGCCTGGCAGAGCAGACCCTCAGTGAACAGCAGCTATTTTTCTCACATCTCTGTAATGTGGTCTGACGATCTTTTCAGATCAGTTACTGACCACACTGCCAAACCCACGACCAGCGTGGTCTCTGTCGCACCCGACATGAAGACCTTTTGCTGCCTGGAAGATCCTAGTCTCTCTCACCTGCCTTCCCTCAAATTCTTTCTTGAATGCCAGCTGCACGCCGTTCCTTCCATCTGAGATGGCCAAGACGCAGCTACTTTCCACCTGCCAGGCAAGGAGGGCGCACCTGGCTTTTCTATGCCTCATCGTGCAGCCTCGCCGCTCAGTTCCCACCTCCGTCTGCACGTCACAGAGGAAGAAGCCATGGCTCCAAAGGTCAAAACACCTGACCCAAAGCCACAGAGCTCTCAGGTGCTAGAGCCAAGATTCAAAACAGGCTTGACCAGAAATCATAGCATTTCTCACTTCACCGCGCTCATCCACTCATCCACGGCCCAGGTCAGCGTCACGCGGACTCCCAACCAGGCGTTCTCTCCTCTTCCTGTCCCTAGGCCTCTGCATCAGGATCCAAGTGCCTTCCTTACCCTCCTCCCCGATTCCGCACCTGCCTCCACCAGGCGCCTTCACCACACAGGTAGCAGATCACCATCCCCAGTACCCCTCCGCCCTAGCTGGGCTCTGCTCGACTGTGGGCATGAAAGGGGGAGACAACTGGGGAAGCCCCGTGTGCTCCTCTGAGGAAACCGTGTGAAGACGGCAAGGCAACAGGTGCACAAGGAGGAGTACTGAGCGCAACACGGAGCAACATTTGTCAAGCCTCCACCTCAGGCACAGCTCTGGGCTAAGAAGCAGAAGCGACTTGGGAAGAGGGCTCAGAGCAGGGAGGCAGAACGGGGCCAGACACAGAGGCCTTGTAAACCTGCACAAGAGTCTACCCCGAGGACACGGGGCAGAATGGGGTCTGCTTGGAAGGCACCCTCCGGCGCTGGGCCACACTCTTCCCCTTGCACGCCATCGGGCTCCTGGGGGAAAAGGAGCTAGACAGGCATGGAGACCACGGCAGCCCCCTGGTTTCCGAGCCAACCTACGGCTCTAACAGCAGACAGGCTGGGCGCCTGGGTGAGAGGCATCAGGAGCCCAAGTGCTTGCCTCGGAAGCCCTGGAGCAGGACTGAAGAGGGCGGGGCAGAATTCCGAGTCAGGAACCCCAGCTCAGGGCTGGGCGGTATCAGTAACCAGCTGCCAGCTTATGCCGGCACCTGCGAAACAAAACAGCCTGTCCCTGCTGGGCCTCGGGGGTATCAGATGGGCAACTGAAATGGAAAGGCAGAGTACCCAGGCAAATGTCCGCATGCCCTCCTCTCGACACGCAACGGACCTGTGGCACTTCCTGTTTCACAGTGCAGCCTCTGCCCAGCCTCCCCACTGCAGGGTCTGGCCTTGGGAGCCTGTCTATCAAATATCCCAAATACTACAGGGCACATCCTCCGGCTGCTGCTCCTTCACTTCACCCTGCTGGGGAAGGGCCCTCGCTCGCCCCTCCTGGGGCTCAGTACAGCACCGACGGCCAGCGGCTTCCCTCCACGCCCCTCCCAAGCCCGGAGCTCCCGCTCCACAGCTGCACTGGAACACGAGTTGTGGTTCACGAAAATCACCTGAGGAGCTGGTCAACCAAACCGAGGCCCTGCCTTCACCCCAGACCTCTCAAACCGCAATATCTCAGTGGGACCCAGACCCATGCTGTTTTTTTTGTTTTTTTTTACTTTAAAGCTCCCCAATGGTTCTCCTGCACCACCTGGGTCAAGAGCCATTATATTAATGAATGAATCCGGCCTGCCCCATTGCGTCCCGCGACCCCACTCCCTCAGGAAGCTACCTGGCCCATTGCGTCCCCTTCCCCCCCGGAAGAGCCCTTCTGCAGGAGGTCTACCCTGACCCCTGGCCCCAGAACTCTCCTAACCCACAACCTGATCACCTCAAGGACCGCCCCAGACAACCCCAAAAACCCCGAAGCGGAA
Organism: Lepus europaeus; assembly: GCF_033115175.1. Lineage (NCBI taxonomy): Eukaryota > Metazoa > Chordata > Mammalia > Lagomorpha > Leporidae > Lepus > Lepus europaeus. Next base: position 26,971,639 of record NC_084843.1, read on the forward strand.
AGCATTCCCGTCCCACTTGGGTTTGTCGTTCGTGTCAGATCGGCCCCCAGTCCGGCCGCGGGCCAGCCTCTCACCGCAATCGTGGCAGACGAAGCCTAATTCCAGGGCTGCCAGGAGCCAGCTGCGAGCCAGCGCGCCTGCGCGCACGGTGCCCAAGGCTCCCCTAGCCTCCCCCTCCGCCCCCGCCCCACGATTGGCTCCGCGCATCTCGGGCAGGTGACCGCGCCTGAGGCTGTCGCCGCCATGTTTGTCTTGGGCGCTTGCCCTTAGGCACCAAAAAGAGAGAAGTGGCCACTAGCAAATGGGAAGCAGGTTGCCCGGATGGCTGCCGCCCTCCCCTGCTCTGTCACCTCCACGAAGGCTTGACGTCATTGCACTTCAAATCCAGGTTTTCCTGGGCACCCCCTTCCTTCCTGCACATCTTTGCTCAGTAATGAGAATGAAGACTACTCAGTACCTTCCCTCAAGCCAGTGTTCTGACTGGATGCACAGTTGAGGCAGACACGGAGCGGGCAGTGGCACGGCCTGGGCTCCCAGATGTCCTTCAAGGATTAGCGGTGGGCACCAGGCCCTGAACTCGCAACCACGCAGCACAACCTCCTCCTACTAATAACTCCGTGACGCTGTGATGTAGTAGGCTCAGCATCTGCCTGTGGCGCTGGCCTCCCACATGGGCTCCGGTTAGTGTCCCGGCTGCTGCACTTCCGGCCCAGCTCCTTCCTGGAAGAATTGCCGCCATTTAGGGAGTGGACCAGCAGATCGAAGACCTCCCTCCCTGTCTCTCCCTGTCTGGGTCTGTAACTGTGCCTCTCAGCAAGCATCCCATAGTTCTGGCTACTCCATTCCCACCCAGCTCCCTACTGGTGTGCACCTGGGAGGCAGCAGGTGATGGCTGGAGTAGGTGGATCCCTGTCACCCATGTGGGAGGCAGGGTTTGGGTTCCCAGCTCCTGGACCCAACCCCAGACACTACAGGCATTTGGGGAGTGAACCAGTGGTTAGACGATCTCGCTATCCCCTCCCCGACCTGAGACTGGGGAATGGAGTAGTCAGTGCCCCCTGACCCCGACTACTTTACTACGAACAAGTGTGTAACTCTTAAAAATCAGGGGTGTGCTACTGGAATCAGGGTGGACTAATGCTGAAAAACACCAGCTTGGTCCTTAATTTTCTCATTTTGTCTGAAAATTTCCCCCCTAGACAGCCAATGCCTTCAGCAAGCACACAGGGACCAAAATAAAAATGCAGACTTCCTGGGCTGCCCGAGCAGGCTCCACAGCTGCCCCACTCCACACCCAGGTGTGATCTGATACCCCAGGCAAGTGGAAACAGGTGGCAAACGTGGCCAGGACCACAGGCCCATTACTGAACTCCAGGCTGGAGTGAGCTTGGCCCGTGATTATCCTTGGACACCTTTCAGGTGCTGGGACTTTAGGGGACAATTTATAAACAGGAGCGGGCAGGTGTATTGGTTTCCTATTTGCTGCTATTACAGCTTACCAGACTTAGTGACTTAAAACCGTGCAAATTCATTATCACACAGTTCGGAGGTCTGAAGTCTGAAATGGGTCTTGATGATAAAATCCAGGGGTTGGCAGGGCTGTGGCCCTGCCTGGAGGCTCCAGGGGGAATCTACTTCTTGCCTGTTTGCTCATGAAGCCCTCCATCTTCAAAGCCCGAACAGCTGCTCAACGCCTCTGAACTATCTCGTCCCCATTCCACACTCAAGGCCCACTGGCCACTAGATAGCCAGAAAATCTTTTTAAGGTCAGCTCATCAGCAGCCTGATTACCACCTTAATTTTCCCTTACCACATAACAGTCACAAGCTTCCAGTAATGACATTATGAACTTTTATTAAGATTTTATTCATTTGCGGGGCCGGCACTGGGGTATAGTGGGTAAAGCCACTGCCTGCAGTGCTGGCATCCCATATGGTTGCTGGTTCGAGTCCTGGCTGCTCCACTTCAGATCCAGCTCTCTGCTATGGCCTGGGAAAGCAGTAGAAGATGGCCCAAGTCCTTGGGCCCCTGCACCCACGTGGGAAGACATGGAGGAAGCTCCTGGCTCTTGGCTTCCAATCAGTGCAGCTCCAGTGGCCAACTGGGAAGTGAACCAGCAGATAGAAGACCTCTTTCTGTCTCTCTCTCTCTCTCTGTGTAACTCTTTCAAATAAATAAACCTTTTTTTAAAAAAAATTATTTATTTGAAAGGCAGAGTGGGAGAGACAGACATGTCTTCCATTTGCTGGTTCACACCCCAAAATGGCCACAATGGCTAGGGCTGGGCCAGACGGAAGCCAACAGCCAGGAGCTTCTTCCAAGTCTCCCAATGTGGGTGCGCTTGGGTCATCTTCTGCTGCTTTCCCAAGCCATTAGTGAGGATCTGGATCTGAAGTGGAGCAGCCAGGACTCAAACCGGCACCCATATGGGATGCTGGCATGGCAGGCGGTTACCTGTTACACTAGAGTGCCAGCCCCAAAATCATGGTCATCTCTGATGGGGGCGGGGGTTGGAGGTGTAGGAGCATGGTTCTGCCTCCCCTAACAGAGGCCATTGTGTCCCAGGACCAGTCCTTAGAATGCACAGAGGGTGAGGCTCCCTCTTAGAGCTGTGGAGTAGGGAGTGTCAAGTGGATTCCAAACTGAAGCCCTAGCCAAGTCCTTTTCTCCATCAGGCACCAGCCTCAGCAGCTGCCCTCACTAGGCCACTGGCCCAAACCAGACGATGCTGCAAAGGCCCAGTCGGCAGTAACGTGACATCACCAGGCGTGTGCAGGAGGCCTGCACAGAGGGTAGTTGGGTTTTGAGGGATATATACATATATATATATATTTTTTTTAAAGATTTATTTTAAAGGCAGAGTTAGAGACAGAGGGAGGGGGAGACCTGGAGAGATCTTCCATCTGCTGGTTCACTCCTCCAAATGCCTTTACCGTAGCCAGCAGTGGGAGCCTGGGCAAGTTAACCTACATGAGGCCCAGTCGTTGCGACAACTACTGTTGCAGAGAGCTCCTTGCAGGGTAAAGCACCTCCTTCCTAGGGCTCACAGAAACTCAAGTGAGAGGCTCACCAGCAGCCTGATTCCCTCAAATGTTACCGCGACCCAAGCCATCTACAGGGCTAGAGGTCTTGGGTGGAGGCAGGGAAAAAGCAGTGGGGAGAGCATCCATGAGCTCAGGCTCCCGCCTCCAGGCTGACTCAGGTGTCCACACAGGCTGGCTGGCTCCTGGCCAGGCTGAGCTGTTTGCCTCTGCCTGGTAACAGGGAGGCGTGGCCGAGGCAGTGCATGGAGGGGAGTCACGCAACTAAAAGGTGGTGAAGCGTCCTCATCGGGACCCCCCCACATGCTGGGCACCAGCTCCTCCAGGCTGAAGGAGTCAAGTGAGTGGGGGCTGAGGGCTTGAAAAGGCCCAGGGTTCTCCTTTCCAGCTGGAAGCCTGGGGTACCGGCTTCGAGGTGGGGAACAACTGAACGCCTTAGATCAAGTTCAGCAGAGCCATGAACCACAGCCTCGGGATACCAGCTCTAGAGACGGGTGGTGCTAAGCAAAAAGTACCCACACACCCCTCTGCCACAGGTCTGGCGCAGGCTGCCGCCCCCATAAAAACGCCCAACGCGTGAGGTTCAGGCCATGTACTCCTACTGGTGCAGCCCGCTGTCTGGGGAGGGCGTCTGGCCACTGCCGCAGCCGAGCACCTACACCTACCTGCCCGCCCCGCCGCTGCTGCCCCCCATCCAGGCGCACAACTTCTGCAGCCGGCCCCGGAGCCTGGGCGCGGGCGAGTGGGCGGCCCCGCGGGAATACCACTTCTTCTACGGCACCACCGCGCCGCCCTGGTGGGTGGTCCCTGCCGCCTACGCCACAGCCCTGCCCCCGCCGCTGCCACCCGCCGCCGGCGTCCTGGGGCCGTCGCTGCAGGCGCCCGCCGCGGCCGGGCCAGCGGCGGCGGCTGAGCCCTGGGAGCCGTGGCCCGATGGGGGCAGCCTCCAGGCCGAGCTGCGCTGGGGCCGCGTGGAGCGCGTGCGGGGCCCGCGCCTCCAGCTGCCCCACTTCGTGCGCCGGGAGCTGCGGCGCGTGTACGGCACGTACCCACGCACCGACGTGCGCGTCACCTACCGCCGCGGCGAGTTCCTGCTGCAGGCGGCGCCGCGCGTCCCGGAGCCCGAGTACCACGTGGAGAGGCGCGTGGTGCGCCGGCCGGCCAGCGGTGACAGCGGCGACAGCGGCCTGGCCGGGGAAGCCCAGCGGCTCGGCCGCTCCAAGAGGAAGAAAGGCCTGAGCTGAGCGCGCCCTGGAGCCGGCGAGCACCAGGGAGGCCTCACCTGTGCGCAGGAGCCGGGCCGGCTGCATCCCCTCCTCACGTGCCTTTACTTTTTTCCCCTTTTCCTCTGCCTGCTCGCCAGCCCCAGCTGCACTCCGTTGATTTATCGCGCGCTTCCTCCCGGATGGTGGAGGATGTTTTGTTCCTTTTTCCCTCTAGATGGGTTTAGGAAGCAAGGGAATGAAGTGACAGGAGGGCCTGGACCCTTTGTGCCCCAGGTCCTCCTTCTTCCCCCAAGAAGCCTGCCCCATCGTGTGGTCCAACTTTCTTTGCCTTCTACCAAGCTGGCGGAGCAACTGTATATCCACAGTTTGTTAATAAAAGTAAAGAAGTGGAGCTGACGCTGTGACGCAGCGGGTTAACGCCCTGGCCTGAAGCGCCAGCATCCCATATGGCCGCCTGTTCGAGACCCGGCTGCTCCTCTTCCGATCCAGCTCTCTGCTATGGCCTGGGATAGCAGTAGAAAATGGCCCAAGTCCTTGGGCCCCTGCACCCGTGTGGGAGACCCGGAAGAAGCTCCTGGCTCCTGGCTTTGGATCGGCGCAGCTCTGGCCGTTGCGGCCAATTGGGGAGTGAACCAGCGGATGGAAGACTTTCTCTCTCTCTCTCTCTCTCTCTCTGCCTCTCCTCTCTCTGTGTAACTCTGACTTTCGAGTAAATAAATAAATATTTTTTAAAAAGTAAAGAAGTGAATGAAGTAAAATGTAGGCTTTCTGTTTAACAGTGGGTGTCTGGCTCCCTACCTGGGTAATAGGACCTTTACCTCCCTCCCTCACACGAAGGTGGGGGCTGGGGAGCCCGCGTGCCCGCTGCCAGCTGAGTGGGGGCTCCCGTCCAGGGCGCAGGCCCATGTCCTCTTCTAACCTTCCCTGGTCCTGTGGCCCGGAGTCTCAGGGTGCAGGCTCCACTGCTGACGTGTGGCAGGCATGGCTGACATTTTCTGCCGTGTAACCGTAGGCTTTCTAAGCCTCAGTTAATCATCTGTAAAAGAGGCATAGGGGAAGGTGCCATGGATTAAGCCACAGCCTGTGATGCTGGTATCCCAGTCAGGTTCACATCCTGGCTGCCCCACTCTGTCCAGCTCCTGCTAATGTGCCTGGGAGAGCAGCGGAAAATGACCCAATACTTGTACCCCTGCACTCTTGTGGGAGACCTGGCTTCTGCCTGGCCCAGTCCCAGCTGTTGCAGCCATTTGGGGAATGAACCAGCAGATAAAGATCTTGTTCTCTCTGTAACTCTGCCTTTCAAATAAATACATAAATCTTAAAAAAAAAAAAAAAGGCATAAAATCCGGAGTGGAGATTGTGGAACAGCAGGTTAATGCCTGGGACTCACATATCGAGTACCTGTGAGGTTCTTGGTCCTCTGCTTCCCAACCAGCTTCTTGCTAATGCATCCTGGGAAGGCAGTGAGCCGATGATGGCTCAGGTTATTGGGCCCCGCCTGCCACTTGGGAGACTCAGATGAAGGCTCCTGGTTTTTGCCTCGACCAGCCTTGGCTGTTGCAGGCATTTGAGGAGTAAACCCAAGGATGAAGATCTCTCTCTCTCTCTCTCTCCCTCTCCCTCTCCCTCTCCCTCTCCCTCTCCCTCTCTCCCTCCCTCCCTCTCCCTCTCCCTCTCCCTCTCCCTCTCCCTCTTTGACTCTGTCTTTCAAGTAGATGAATATATATAAGCATCAAAGTAAATAAACTAGCTTACTTGGAAGTTAAAATAAATGGCATTTCTTGTCTCCTGACTCTTGCTAATAGTTTTTGATTCTTAATAGGCTGAGGTTTTCAGTATTGTAGAAGTTTACTGGAGGGTTAAGCCACACACCCGTTTTTAAAAAGATTTATCTATTTACTTAAAAGGTAGAGTGACAGAGAGAGGGAGATCTTCCATCCACTGGTTTACTGCCTCAAATGGCTGCAACAGCCCCCACTTGCCAGGCTGAAGCCAGGAGCCAGGAACTCCATCCAGGTCTCCCATACGGGTGGCAGGGGCTCAAGGACTTGGGCCATTGCCATCTTCTGCTGCCTTCCCAGGCACATTAGCAAGGAGCTGGACTGGAAGCAGATGATAAGAAGTTTAGCTCGTTGAGCCACAATGCTGGCCCCTACATACCTAATTTTAACTATGAGCTGGGCCCCTGCACCCACATGGGAGATCCAGAAGAAGCTCCTGGCTCCTGGCTTTGGATCAGCCTAGTTCAGCCATTGCGGACATTTGGAGAGTGAACTAGCAGATGGAAGAGTGCTCTCTCTCTCTCTCTCTCAACTCTGCCTTTCAAATAAAATAAATAAATATTTGTTTTAAAAAAGTCCATCTGGGGCAGCATTGTGGCACAATGGATTGAACTGCTTGTGACACAGGCATCCCATATTGGAGCAATGGATCCTGTCCTGGCTGCTCTGCTTCCAGTCTAGCTCCTGCTAAGGCACTTGGGGAAGCAGTGGAAGATGGCCTAAGTGCTTGGACCCCTGGCACACACGTGGGAGACCCAGATGGAGCACTGGGCTTCTGGCTCCTGGTTTTGACCTGACGCATCCCCCCCACTAGGAGGCCATCTGGGGAGTAAAACAGAAGATGGAGCCCCCCCTATTCACATACATTAATAGATCTTAAAAGACCATCCAGCAAATTTCTTGAGTGCCCATTGTTTTCCAGGAACTTTCTTTTTTTTTTTTTTTTTTTTTTCTTTCGACAGGCAGAGTTAGACAGTGAGAGAGAGAGAGACAGAGAGAAAGGTCTTCCTTTTCCGTTGATTCACCCCCTAAGTGGGGCTACGGCTGGCACATTGCGGCCGGTGCGCTGCTCTGATCCAAAGCCAGGAGCCAGGTGCTTCCTCCTGGTCTCCCATGCGGGTGCAGGGCCCAAGGACCTGGGCCATCCTCCACTGCCTTCCCGGGCCACAGCAGAGAGCTGGACTGGAAGAGGAGCAACTGGGACAGAATGCGGCGCCCCGACCGGGACTAGAACCCGGGGTGCTGGTGCCGCAGGCTGAGGATTAGCCTAGTGAGCCGTGGCACCGGCCCTTCCAGGAACTTTCTAGGCCTTGGAAATATTGCAGTGAATTAGACACTGCAGACCCTGTCCTCATGGAGCTTATATTATAGTGGGGAAGACATGAGGATGGGTCAAGGAAAATACATAGAAGGAAGTTGTTATCAGTACTAGAGCAACAAGAGGATGAGAGGGAAAAATGAGAGTGGGAGAGCAGAACTTAATTTAGAATAAGTTAATTAGGGAAGGCTTCTCTGAGGAGGTGACATTTAGGCTGAAATCAAAAAATGCAAAGATGCTACCTGTGCAAAGAAAAGGGAGGGGGGATCTGAGCAGGGGGTATTATGGGTGCAGAAGCCCTAAGGAGTAAAAGTTACCTTCATTCACATAGGCCCCCAGTGTGCCAGGTAGCATTCCAGGTGCTGGGGCTACCCCAGAAAAACCAAGCAAGTCGCTGCCCTCCTGAGCTTAGGTTGGAGGTGTAACGCAGAGAAGACTGGCAGCAAGCAGACAGGCGGATACACGACGTAACGGCAAGTAGTAGTAATGAGTGAGGGCGCTGTTTTACAGAGACTTGGCCAGGGGAGAAAAGCTGGTTCAACAACCATGTGGATGAGCGTCTTCATCCTGTGGGCGAGGAGCAAAGTCATCCCAAATGCGGTTAGAGAGGAGGCCAGATCCCGGAGGCTGGAAACCATATCAAGATGTTTGGGGGTGAGCATTGGGATGCCCACATCCCATGTCCAGAGTGCCTAGGCTCAGGTCCCAACTCCACTTCCAAATCCAGCTTCCTGCTGATATGCACCTGGGAGGCAGCAGATGATGGCTCCAGGAGTTGGGCCCTTACCCCCCACATGAGAGATCCAGAGTGTGTACTGGGCTTCTGGCTGCAGCCTGGCTCAGCCTTGGCTGCTGTAGGCATTTTTAAATTAATTAATTAATTAATTAATTAGAAAGTCACAGCTACATAGAGAAAGAAGAGGCAGAGAGAGAAAGAGAGAGAGGTCCTACATCCACTGTTTACTCCCCAGTTGGCCGCAATGGCCAGAACTGTGCTGATCTGAAGCCGGGAGCCAGGAGCTTCCTCTGGGTCTCCCACGCTGGGGCAGGGGCCCAAGGACTTGCGCCATCCTCTACTGCTTTCTCAGGCTATAACAGAGAGCTGGATTGGAAGTGGAATAGCTGGAACTCAAACCAGTGCCCATATGGGATGCCGGCACTACAGGCAGCAGCTTTACCCACTATGCCACAGCACCGACCCCTGCTGTAGGCATTTGGGGAGTGAACCAGCAGATGGAAGGATTTCTTACCCCCAACACTGGATTTCTCTCTTCTTCTCTCTCTCTCTCCCCTTCCCTTTCAAATAAATAAAAGATAGTAAAGGATACCTTTTATAAAGCTGAGAGGAGGCCATGCTATGGTAGACTTTAATGGCAAGGTCAGAAGACTTAAGGAGCCATTGGAGTCTCTAAGCAGAAAAGTAGCCCAAGTCAAAGTTATTAAGAGGTGTGGCCTGGAGGCAGGGTGGGCACCCGCGGGAGTGTCAGGCTAGGACACTATGAACTGTGGCCATCAGCTGCCCCCGAGCCTTGGCACAGATGGTGCAGCACAGCCGGGCACCAGAACTGAGTCCCTAGGGCATCTGCTAGAGCTCACGGCCTATGGAATTCAGTTCTCAGAGCCAGGTAGCCAAAGTCCTCGCACCTTTGACACTGCCCCCACCCCCCACTCTGTTCTGTGAATGTTCTCCCCTCTCCAGGATGAGCAAGTTAAAGCCCAGGGTAGGTCAAGCGAGGAACCTGGGATTGCAGGATAGCTCCTAGCCCAGAAGCTGAGAGTGGAGGCCCACAGCTCGCAGAAGGGATGAGGGATTCTGAAATCACAACAGGAACTGGATGAGGGTATGAGGAGAGGGGGCTGGAGACCACGGCAGGGATTCTGAGCCTCAGGGGTACTGCAGTCTTGAAATCTGGCCGGCGCCGTGGCTTAACAGGCCAATCCTCCACCTTGCAGCGCCGGCACACAGGGTTCTAGTCCCGGTTGGGGCGCCGGATTCTTTTTTTTTTTTTTTTTAATTTTTTATTTTTGACAGGCAGAGTGGACAGTGAGAGAGAGACAGAGAGAAAGGTCTTCCTTTTTGCCGTTGGTTCACCCTCCAATGGCCGCCGCGGCAGCGCGCTGTGGCCGGCGCACCACGCTGATCCGTTGGCAGGAGCCAGGTACTTCTCCTGGTCTCCCATGGGGTGCAGGACCCAAGCACTTGGGCCATCCTCCACTGCACTCCCTGGCCACAGCAGAGAGCCGGCCCGGAAGAGGGGCAACCGGGACAGGATCGGTGCCCCGACCGGGACCAGAACCCGGTGTGCCGGCGCCGCAAGGCGGAGGATTAGCCTAGTGAGCCGCGGCGCCGGCCATGGGGCGCCGGATTCTATCCCGGTTGCCCCTCTTCCAGGCCAGCTCTCTGCTATGGCCCAGGAAGGCAGCGAAGGATGGCCCAAGTCCTTGCGCCCTACACCTGCATGGGAGACCAGGAGAAGCACCTGGCTCCTGGCTTCGGATCAGCGCGCTGAGCCGGCCGCAGTGGCCATTGGAGGGTGAACCAACGGCAAAAAGGAAGACCTTTCTCTCTGTCTCTCTCACTATCCACTCTGCCTGTCAAAATAAATAAATAAATAAAAATAAAATAAAGAAATCTGCCCCGATGTGATCCTGGTGGGGCCAGACACAGGACTGGGGCGGCAAAGGGTTGCAGAAAGAGCCAGATTATGTACACTGGAAGGGTATCTCTCCACAGACTGGGGGACTTCCTGAGCCAAAGGGGATCCCCCAGATAAGAGCTCGGGAGTCTCAGCTCCCTGAAACCTCCCAAGCTGGACGAAGATCTGAGGCATCCGGGACAGCGGAGTGGAGGAGAAAGGTGTCCCAGAAGCACACTTGGTTTCTCTGGAGAGCTGGACCCAAGGCTGGGTGCAATGCTCACGTGGTCGAGCTGCAGCCCACCCGGGGTGGGGGAGGGGGAGAGGGGAGGCCAGGCCTGCAGACCCAGGAGTCACCTGCCCCAGCCCTGTGTGAATTCGGAGCAAGGGGGCAGCACTTACCCATGAAGCCTCCTCCCTGGTTTCTGGGTTGGACCTGCAGGGATGTGCTCAGCCCAGCCTTAAATAGTGACACCCCCCCAGTCCCCTCCCATGTCTCTGCTCCCCCCACACACCCGACCGGCTCTTCTGAGAAAGGAGGAAGATGTGGGAGGGCCAGGCACCCTGCCCGGCGGCCCTTTCTGACCTCAAGCAGAGTGGGGACTCCCTTCCCCCACCCCCACCATCCCTCTCAGCATTCTTCCTCGTCTCTGCCTCTGACCGAGTCCCTCCTTCTGCCATCGCCTGGATCCCAGCCCAATTCCTCATTCTGAGGCAGGATGGCAGGGAACCGCGCGAGGGGAGGCCTCAGCCTGCGCTTCCGCTTTTCCCACCAGCCCATGAGACCCAGGCACCCAAACAGCAGCTGCAATATCCATTTACCTCTCTCGCTCGCTCGCTCTCTGCCTCTCCTTCACTCTCTGTGTAACTCTGACTTTCAAGCAAATAAATAAATATTTAAAAACAATCCATTTGAGGTAGTGGGGTGCTGGGGTGGGGGGCTTTGCCTCCTTCCTGGAGTCTGTTCCCATCTTGGGGAGGGAGGCACTGAGACCTGAGGGGAGAGGAAGGGAAAATAAAGGGCTTAAGGTCTGGCCAACTATGGAATCCAAGAGAGCAGGGTTCCCCTGGCACCCTGCCCTACAGTGTGTGGGGCCTTGGGCCTGTGGTGGTCCCTCTCCTCAGCCCACCTCTGTCCCCCGGCCCCAGAACCTGACCCCTGCCATGGAGAGGTGGGACTCCCCAGAGTCTGAGATCTTTCCCTTCATCCTTCCCTGGAAGCTCAGAAAGTTCTTTCTGGTATCTAGCTACTCCTAGCTGCCAACCAAGAAAGGCGGGGCAAGGGGGAAGCCACAGTGTCAAGGACAGCTGCCTGGGCCTTGGGCCAGAACTGGGGGCAGTGCCACAGGGGAACCGAGGGTAGCAAAGAGAAGAGTCACTGAGCATTGTGCAATGGGCAGGGGAGGAGGCAAGGGGACTGTGGGGGAGGGCGGCAGGGAGGGATGGCTTGGTCCCTGGAGGACTGGCCATTATCCCCTTCCCAGGGGCCTGCCTGGCCCCAGTTCAAAGTGGCTGTCACCCACCCCTCATTAACCCCAGCAGCGCCAGGCTGGCCACAGCAGTACTTCTGTGGGAGAAGCGAGGCCTAATATGCTCCCCCCTCCCCGGCCTCTTGCTGTCCCCTCACCCCAACAGCCAGCTCTTTGCTCTCTCTGAGGCCAGAAGACCCTGGGCAGAAGGAGGGAACCTGAGGCGAGGAACAGCAGTGGAAGAAGGAGCAGTGAATCCCCCTCCCCTCCAAATCTGGGCACTGCCTCAGGCCCTGGTGGAGGGAAGAGGACAGAGCGTGGGCTCCCGGAGGGCAGGCACAACTTGGGGCCCCCAGGCTCCTCCAAGGCGCCTAGCATTGAAAAGTGGCTCACCCCCTGCCCCTGCCAGCTGGGGTCGGCTTGTCCTGGAAGGGGACTCTCCTTCATGACTCCATTTTGAGGTTCCTGGGAAAGATGGCTGTGGGGTTCCCCGACAGGGTAACCCTGGGAAGCTGAGGCCTCAAATACAGAAAGAGGAAGCCGGGGCCTTGCCGATGCCTGGACTGTAGCTGTCGGGTCGCAGCCCTGCCACAGGGGCACAGCCGCCCCTACACACACACACACACACACACCCAAACCAGATTCCACAGTCCCAGGACTCATCCTAATCTTGGGGAGACATTGCCGTTGAGGACATGCAAAAGGAACAGACCGCGTGGGCAAGTCAGACTCTGACTTGATTGGGTGACAGGGCTTGAACCTGGACTGGGCACGAAGGGAGAGACACTGGGATTCGGAGAAGAGCACCACTTCCCTAAGAGTCACCGGATCCAACCAGGAAGCCGCAGCGTCGTCTGTGAAGGGGCGGGAGAAACGCGGAGGGGAGAGGAAGAAAGCTACAGAATTGGCGGGCAGAGATCCTGGGGGGTGAAGACTAGATGCTGTCGAAAACGCACGGCTACTGGCCGAGGAGAGCAGCAGGCGAGGACACACAAAGACATAGCCACCGCAAGTCCACCCATTGGTGGGGACCTCCACGCCCAACTCCTCCTTACCCTCAACAAAAATGGCCGCCACGGGAGCCCATCCGAAGCCCGGGGACGGATGAGAATGGAGCCTGCAGTCCCTCCCCGTTGTGGGCAACCCGCCCTTCTCAAAAATGGCCGCCAAAGCATCTCTGGAAGGGGACCGCTCTGGGCCCCGCCTTTGATCTCGTTGGTGGGGCTGGGGGATGAGAGCTGCACCGCGCGGGACAAGTCGCCGGCGGCGCCCGACGGAGCAGGTGATTTCCCCTCCAGTCCCTGGCCCGGGGCTTGGAGAGTCGCGGAGAGCGTTGACTCAGGGTACCTGATCTGAGTGTTTCCCTCTGGTACCCCCCGGGGCTCGCCGGACCCCCGTCTCTGATGCTCGCCGTGCCCTGTATTAAGGCACATCCACTTTGCTCAGGCCTTCCTCTCCGTGTGGCCCCCCCAGGCCGCAACCGCATCCCCGTGCCCTCGGGTCCACTATTCCGGACTCTTTCGGATGCCCCGCTAGCGGGTTTCGGGAGCTCTTGCTTCAAGGGGTCGGCCATCGTCGCGGCCCCACTTCCTGTGCTCCCCCACCCCTCACCCGGGTCTGTGCCCCCTGACTGGATGTCAGGATCACTTGTTCCCCTGCGTGTCCTTGCTGCCTGTCAGGGTCAGGGGAAATGGTATTCTCTGGGGCTTTCGTAGCGGGGCTTCACCGGGGTGGGAGAAGCAGGGACGACCTCCTGCCAGACCCCCTGCCGCCGGCCGGAGTTCCTCAGGACGGCTGCTCCCTCTGGGCCTGGAGCGTCTGCCCGCCCAGGGAGCAGCACGGCCTGCGATGCCCAGGGGGTCCCGGCCCGGGCAGGTCCTCGGCGAGTGTGGGCTTGTTGGGGTTGGCTACAGCGAGAGAGGGAGCCCCACAGAATGGGGTTGGGGAGGCAGGAGGAAAGCTGTTCTGCATTGGGAGAGTGGTGTGAGCAAAGAATCTGAATTAGGCCAGACCAGAGAGGAGGATCAGGCTGGGGCCGCTTGGCTGGCGTCATGGAGACGGCCTGGCGCAGGTTCTGCGGACCGGCTGCAGAGTGGGAACCTGCAGTTAACTTGCTTTGTGACTTCGGGCAAGTCACTCAACTTCTCAGTGTCTCTATTTCCTTTTAGGTAAGATAGGGATAATATTCGTGTCTGTATTTTAGGTTTATTGTAAGGATTAAGTAAATTAATACAAGGGTATTTCACAACGTTCGTGGAAAATGGAATTTTAAATTTTATTTTGGTGCAAAAATTTTTTGAAATCCTTGTTTATTTTTCTATCCATGAACATTTTTTAAAAAAGATTATTTATTTATTTATTTATTTGACAGGTAGAGTTACAGTGAGAGAGAGAGACAGAAAGGTCTTCCTTCCGTTGGTTCACCCCCTAAATGGCTGCTGTGGCTGGCGCTGCACTGATCTGAAGCCAGGAGCCAGGTGCTTCCTCCTGGTCTCCCATACGGGTGCAGGGCCCAAGCACTTGGGCCATCCTCCACTGCCTTCCCAGGCCACAGCAGAGAGCAGAACTGGAAGAGGAGCAACTGGGACTAGAATCCAGTACCCATATGGGATGGTGCCCATATGAGATGCCAGCGCTGCAGGCGGAGGATTAGCCAAGTGAGCCACGGCGCTGGGCCTATCCATGAACATTTTTTTTTTTTAAATGAGAGACCAGGAGGGCTGAAGGTTTTTGTGCTTTATTTTTTTAATTGAAGATTTTATTTATTTGAAAGTCAGAATTACAGAGAGGGAAAGCCAGAGAGAGCTTCATCCGCTGGTTCACTCCCCAGATGGCTTCAATGGCTAGGCCGAAGCCAGGAGCCAGGAGCTAGGAGCTTCATCCAGGTCTCCCACGTAGATACAGGAGCCCAAGCACTTGGGCCATCCTCCACTGCTTTCTAAGGTGCATTAGCAGGGAGCTGGATCCATGGTAGAACAGCTGGGACTCGAACCAGTGCCCATGTGGGATGTCAGTGCTGCAGACAGCGGTTTAACCTGCTATGCCACAGCATCAGACCCTATCCATGAACTTTTTTTTTTTTTTAAAGATTTATTTATTTATTTGAAGTCAGAGTTACACAGAGAGAAGGAGAGGCAGAGAGGTCTTCCATCTACTACTGTTTACTCCCCAGTTGGCCGCAACGGCTGGAGCCATGCCAAAGCCAGGAGACAGGAGCTTCTTCCCGGTCTCCTATGCGGGTACAGGGGCCCAAGGATTTGGGTCATCTTCTACTGCTTTCCCAGGCCATAGCAGAGAGCTGGATTGGAAGTGGAGCAGCCAGGACTTGAACTGGTGCCCATATGGGATGCTGGCACTGCAGGCAGAGGCTTTACCCGCTATATCACAGTGGCAGCCCCTATCCACGAAACTGTTTGAAGGCTCCCTCATATGCATGGATTTCAGCATCTTTTTTTTCACCAAAATAAGCCTATTTAATTTAAGAGACAGAAAGAAATAGAGAGAGAGAGAGAGAGTCCCTATCTGCTAGTTCACTCTCCAAAAGCTGGGAGCTGAATTCAATGCAGGTCTCACATGTGGGTGGCAATGACCTAGTTACTTGAACCATGAGGGGTCTGCATTAACAGGAAGCTAGAATTGGGCCAGGGCCCAGTGTTGAACCCAGGTAACCTGATGGGACAGCCTGTTCTTATATGAATTTTTAAAAATAATTAATTAATTAAATATCTGAAAAGCAGAGTGACGAGAGAGAGAGAGAGAGAGATCTTTTCACTCCCCAAATGAGCACAACAGCCCAGACTGGGACAGGCTAAACCCAGGAGCCCAGAATTCCATCTGGGTCTCCCATGTGGGTGGCAGGGGCCCAGGTACTTGGGTCATCGTCTGCTGCCTTCCCAGGTACATTAGCAGGAAACTGAATCACAAGTTGTGTAGCTCAGATTCAAAACAGGCACTCTGATATAGGATGTGGGTGTTGCAAGTGGTAGCCCAACCTGCCGCACTGTAAGGCCCACCCCTCCATGAGCTCTTTGAAGTGCCCTTGTGCATGTATAGTGATTCGGGCAAGGCCAGGTAGCAGTCAGTAAATGCTGCTGTTGTTGCCTTCATCAGAGCGGTGCAAGGAGGACTAATGACAGAGTGGCAGTCACATTTCATAGGCAGCACTCACCAGTGATCCCCCCTAAGAAGCAGTGGATTCTGTAGGTTATATCTGGAATTTGGAAAGCCTAATGGAAATCATGTCTACACTGGAGGAAGCTGGCTGCTCAGGCTTGTGACTCAGGAAAACAATTTAGTAAACCAAACCCTAGTTCAGGCCCGGCTCGGGGACAGAGCTTAGGAGGAGCCCCTGAGCAGGAGGGACACGCTGAGGGCAGGGCTCGTGAGGAGGAATGAAGAGGGCAGTGGGCAGCTGGGTGAAGTTTAGACAGCCCAAGAAAGGATGGACGCTGTTCCCTTAGGAGACAAGAGCAAAAGCTCGGGGAGGAAGACCTTTTCTTTGGGGAATTGAGTTTCCCTCTCACAGCTCCCTGACCACCAGACCTTGGTTAGAAAGCCAGAGTCCTCAGACACATCCCTGAGATGTTTCTCCCCTGGAAGCTAGGCTTTCGTGCGGCAGCCATGAGCCTTTGTCCCAGCAGAGGCTGCTGGAAATACAAGGTCCCATCATGCGGCTGCTAGAGGCCCACCCCCTCAGCTCCCCAGGGCCCAGGGTGGGAAGCAGGAGACAAGCATCCCTGTGGTTTCCACAGTGACCCCTGCACTACCACAGCAATTCTGTGTTACCACTCAGGGACTAGGCGACTCTGACCATCGATGATATCCCTGGTCCAACCCACTTGGAAGTCTCGATACCCACCATCTGCAGAGTAGCGCCTAGAATAGACACTGAACCAGAGGACCTGGATGTCAGTCTTAACTGCCATAGTCAAGCCAGGTGACCCTGGGCAAGTCGTTAAAGCCACCAAGCCAGCCGGCGCCGCGGCTCAATAGGCTAATCCTCCGCCTTGCGGCGCTGGCACACCAGGTTCTAGTCCTGGTCGAGGCGCCGGATTCTGTCCCGGTTGCTCCTCTTCCAGACCAGCTCTCTGCTGTGGCCCGGGAGGGCAGTGGAGGATGGCCCAAGTGCTTGGGCCCTGCACCCCATGGGAGACCAGGAGAAGCACCTGGCTCCTGCCTTCAGATCGGAGTGGTGCGGCGGCCATTGGAGGGTCAACCAAGAGCAAAGGAAGACCTTTCTCTCTGTCTCTCTCTCTCACTGTCCACTCTGCCTGTCAAAAATAAATAAATAAATAAAGCCACCAAGCCCCCATTTCTCTGTGGAGTGGGGAGTAGCTGTTTACCAAGCACCCACTTTGAGAGATGCCGAGCGTGCACTGGTGAGGAAGCCAAGTGTGGAGTCCCCACCTTCATGAAATAACTGAAGCAACGCTGGACACTGTCCAAACACTGATAGCCTAGAACGGTGCTGCTACGGAAGGAGAGGGGCGGTCTGCAATGAGGACGTGAGGTGACGGGAGCCAGGGCAGGCATTGCCCCCGCATGGGATACCTGTATGCCGTATCGGGGTGCCAGTTTGATTGCCGGCTACTCTGCACTTCCTACCCAGTTTCCTGCTGATGTACCTGGGCAGCATTGGATGACGGTTCAAGTATCTGGGTTCCTGCCACCCCTGTGGGAGACCCAGATGGAATTCTTGGCTCCTCAGCCCCAGCTGTTGCTGGCATTTGGAGAGCAAACCACTGGATAGATCTCTCTCCTTCAGCTACTCTCTTTGCCTTTCACATCAATCAATAAATAAATCTTAAAAAAAAAAAAAAGAAGGTAGGGGCGACCAAACCAGTTCTAGAGGTTCAGGGGAAGTGTCCTTGGAGGCAAGGAATTGTAAACTGAGACCCAAGAGTTGAGAAGGAGTGAGTGAAGGGGTCATGTGGGATGGTGCCCAGGCAGAGGGAACTGTGCACAGGCCTTGCCATGAAAGAGCTTGAGTGCTGGCAGACTGAAAGCAAGCGAGGGTGCAGGGGAGGGATTGATGCATGATGAGGCTAAGGCCCTGAATTGAAGTCTGTGAAGATTTTTGACTTATCTGAAGAGTAGCAAGAAGGCACTAAGCAGAAAAAAAATGCTTTTTTTTTTTTTTTTAAATGTATTTATTTGAAAGAGAGAGCTCCCATCCCCACATGCCTGCATTGGCCTGAGCTGGGCCAAGACCAGAGTCAGGACCCAGGAACTCAATCCACGTCTCCTCCGTGGGAGATGGGAATGCAGTTACTTGAGCCACCCCCGCTGCCTTGCAGCATATGCGTTAGCAGGAAACGAGTCAAGAGCCGGAGGTGAGAACACATGACTGTGGTAAAGATCACATGGCTGTAGTGTGCAGAAGAGGTTGCTGGGGAAAGATGATAGTGGGGAGAAGGGTCTGAAGGCTCTGACAGGCAAGAGACAGAGCAGAGAGGAGGCAGAGAGGGACAGTAGATGTGTTGAAGGAGAATGTTAAGATTGAATTAGGGCAGGCAAGGATACTTTCCAGACTTGTGAAACGGCTGGGTGCCTAGACATGCATTTATTTATTTATTTATTTTTATTTTATTATTATTTTTTTTGACAGAGTGGATAGTGAGAGAGAGAGACAGAGAGAAAGGTCTTCCTTTTTGCCGTTGGTTCACCCTCCAATGGCCGCTGCAGCCTGCGCATCTCACTGATCCGAAGCCAGGAGCCAGGTGCTTCTCCTGGTCTCCCGTGTGGGTGCAGGGCCCAAGCACTTGGGCCATCCTCCACTGCCTTCCCGGGCCATAGCAGAGAGCTGGCCTGGAAGAGGGGCAACGGGGATAGAATCTGGCGCCCCAACCGGGACTAGAACCCGGTGTGCCAGCGCCGCAAGGCGGAGGATTAGCCTGTTAAGCCACGGCGCCGGCCTAGACATGCATTTATTGAGGATGGCCTTGGAGGAATGTAAAACTTGGGAAGATGTCAGTCTGGGATGTGGTAGTGTCAGGGAGGTAGATGTACACGTTTGTAGCTCAGAGCAGGAGACTGGGCCAGAGGATAAGGTTGCTACATAGAGATAGGGGTCCAGATGAGATCTTCCAGAGGAAGAGAGCAAGAGTGGAGTAAGAAGGGCAGTGACTTTGAGCCTGAGGAACTCCAACATTTAGAGGGTGGCAGAGGAGAGGGGGCTGGAGAAGGAGCCAGAGAGGAAATGGCCAGAGAAGTAGAAGGAAACCAGGAGAGCGTACTATCTTGAATACAAAAGTTGGTGCTATTGAAATGGCAAATATTAGATGAACTCATAAAAAAAATTGCCCTCCCTGCCCTTTTTAAATTATTTGAGAGGCAGGGAGAGACAGACAAGAGTTCCCATCCACTGGTTCACTCCATGTGTGCTCACAATGGCCAGGTGGAGAGGCTGAAGCCAGACCCCAGAACTCAATCCAGGTCTCCCATATTGGTAGCAGGAACCCAACTATTTGAGCCATCACCTGCTGTCTTCCAGGGTCTACATTAGCAAGGAGCTGGGACCCAAACCCAGGTGCTCTGATATATGGAATATGGGCATCCTAACCAGTGTCTTAACTGCTGGATTGAACATCTGTCAAAATTGGCAAGTTCATATAGTCAATCTAATTTTACCAAAATTGGAAAAATTATCTGGTGTTGACCTTAAGTTGAGAAGTTTTGGTAGTGATGATGGAGAAGCCAGACTGGAGGTGAAGAGAAGTGGATAGAATGGAGATTACTAAGGGAATAGGATCAGCATTGGGTGTTGCAGGTGAAATCAAGGTTTGGCAGCCGAGTGGGTGGTATCAGGTGATGCACCAGGAGGTGCACGTTTGGAGAGGTGTGCGCAGATGGGAGGAGCTCCTGAGTTTGGGGTGGGTGGAATGCAATGGCAAGCCAACATTTGGACATGTGGGTATGGAGCCGCTGCTTCTGACCTCTATGATCCTGACTCTCAAATACAGATTTCTGAGAGTCAAAGCGTGTAGATGGGAATGAACTAAGTCACCACATATTTACTGAGCACCTGCTAAGTGCAGGCATTTTTCTAGGTGCTAGGGCCCCACCACCTATTCACCCTATAGGAAGGACAGACAGTAGCAACTGAATGGAAAACACCATGAAACCATAGTAAGTGCTGTGCAGCTGTGTATGGGGTTAGGGAGTGTGGAGAATCCATATTTTTGAATAGGTTAGTCAGGGAAGGTCTTTCATTAGCAGAGCCCTGGAGGAAGTGAGATGAGCCCCTGGATGTGTGGAGGACATGGTGGGAAGAGACTCAGCAGGTCTGAGGAGCAGTAAAGAGGCTGGTGGGGAGCACTGGAGGGAGTAGAAGGCAGCGGTGAGGCTGGAGAGGTGGGCAAGGCTCAGGTCTTGCAGGGCGCCGTGGGCCTTGGGAAGGAGCACAGACAGTCCTGTGGACATCCCAAGCTGCTGGAAGGGCAGGGATTGGGCAGGAAGAGCAAATCCACGGAAGACTTCCCCTTCTGTCCGGGTCCCAGAGCCAGAAAAGCCCCTTTGTGCAGAGAGGGTGGGCGGCCTGTTCTGGGTGGGGGAGGAGCTGTGCTTGGTCCCTAGGCCTGCTCCTTGTGGGGCTGGACAATGGAGCCCCTTGTGGTTGGACTTGGAAGCCAAGGCTTCCTCAATGATAGGATTCCTCCGCAGCCAGGAGGCATGTGACCCCGAGACCTTGGCCTTTTGCCAGATAGTCTGGGCCTGCTGCTGGAGAATGGGCTGAGGGACGGTGGGAGGCAGGGGGAGGGGGACTCTCCCTCGAAGCCTTCTCAGAGACAGTGCCCTGCCCTGTTTGAGGCTGGAGGAGGTGGCAGGATGGGCAGGAGAGGGGACTGGGAGGGCCACATCAATCAACAGATGGCTCCACAGCCAGCCAGTTGGGAAGGGCAGCTACCCCCAGACCTAGTGGGTGGAGGCAGGCAGAAGAAGGCCTGGCAAGCCCGTCTGTCTTGTGTTCCCTCAGAAGAGGAGAGAGCATGGAGCTGGAGAGGATCGTCAGTGCGGCCCTCCTTGCCTTTGTCCAGACGCACCTCCCAGAGGCCGACCTCAGGTAGAGACAGCTCCTGCAGGAGGGTCACACTGGGGCCAGGGCTGGGGGAGACTGGACTGGAATGCACTCTGCCTGCTCCCGAGGTTGGGGAGGGCCCATGTGATTTGCTGAGATGGCCAGACCTCGCAGCCCATCCCGTGACCATTTCAGACAGGTGGGAAACCAAAACTCTGAACTGTGTGTGAGGGGGGTTATTCCAGCTCAAGGACTGAGCCCAGTGACACCAAGAGCCAGTCTCCAGCAAGGTGGAGGTAGGGGAGTGTCCATCGTCCGACCCAGGCCTTGCCCTCTCCTCTCCCTGCAGCGGTTTGGATGAGGTCATCTTCTCCTATGTGCTCGGGGTCCTGGAGGACCTGGGCCCCTCGGGCCCATCAGAGGAGAACTTCGATATGGAGGCCTTCACTGAGATGATGGAAGCCTACGTGCCCGGCTTTGCCCACATCCCCAGGTGGGGCCTGCCTGGGCCAAGAGGAGGAGGGGAGCCGGTTGGTGATGGGGGATGGGCAGAGTTGTTCCCTCACAACTCTTGGTCCTTTCAGGGCCACAGTGGGGGACATGATGCAGAAGCTCTCAGGACAGCTGAGTGATGCCAGGAACAAAGGTGAGTCCAGGGCCCTTGTGTCCAAGCACTTCAGTGAACCACAACCCCTACCCTCTGCCAAATCTCATGCTTTCTGCCTCTTTAAGAGAACCTGCAACCACAAAGTTCTGGTGTCCAAGGTCAGGTGCCCACGCAGCCAGAGCCCCTGCAGCGGCCTGAAAAGCTCAAAGAAGAGGCCAGGTCTTCTGCGGCTGCTGTGGACACCCAAAAAGAGGTACCATCGGGGAGGGCACTGATGGGGGACCTAGGAGGTGGGGCAGAGGGGAGTGCCGCTTCTTGTCAACATCTGTGCCCACAGGCAGCCGGCACCGAGGAGGAGCTACTGCCAGGAGTGGACGTACTCCTGGAGGTGTTCCCGACCTGTTCAGTGGAGCAGGCACAGTGGGTGCTGGCCAAAGCTCGGGGTGACCTGGAAGAAGCTGTGCAGATGCTGGTAGAAGGGAAAGAGGGGCCTCGAGCCTGGGATGGCTCCAACCAGGTATCCTCGCCCAGGTCCCCAGCCTCTGCCCACCTAGCTGCAGCTGTATTCCACCAGATGCAAAGCCCCATCCCTCCCTATTCCCATCTGTCTCCCCTGCTGCGCCACTGGGCCCAGACCAGGCCTCCCTTCCCTGCAGGACCTGCCCAGGCGTCTCAGAGGCCCCCAAAAGGAGGAGTTGAAGTCCTTCATCCTGCAGAAGTGAGTCTGGGCTGGGCCGGGCTGGGCTCTGGATGGTCTTCCTGGGGTGGCAGGGGTTCACCCAGCCGGTTTTGGCAGGTACATGATGGTGGATAGCGCAGAAGATCAGAAGACTCACCGGCCCATGGCTCCCAAGGAGGTGAGAGGGTTGGGGCTGCGGGGGATGTAGAGCAGGTGGGACTGGCTCCTGCCTCTGCCGCTCACTGTCTGATTGCTCCCTAGGCTCCCAAGAAGCTGATTCGATACATTGACAACCAGGTAGTGAGCACCAAAGGGGAGCGATTCAAAGACGTGCGGAACCCTGAGGCTGAGGAGATGAAGGCCACGTACATCAACCTCAAGCCAGCCAGAAAGTACCGCTTCCACTGAGGCGCTCGCTGGACTCTGCACAGGCCTTCCAGGCTTAGATCACAAAGGGATGCAAGAGCCCTACCTCCCCACACAGGGGCCTCCCTGACTCCCACCCCAGCCCCGGTCCCTTTCTCAGCTTCCTTGCTCTGTAGCGTTCACCTACTGTTGGAGCCGCCTCCATGGGCACAGTAAAAGTGGCCCAAGGAAGGTATGAGTGCGTTCTGGTCATTTCCGCTTCAGGGTTGGGACCCTTTGCCTCTCCCCTCCCCTCCTCCCCCCAACTTCACATTCCCTATCTCCAGCAGGGCAGCACCAGGCAAGAAGGGATAAAAAGCTCTTTATTTGAACCTCCAGGGTAGGGCAGGGCCCTGGCCTCTTTGCCAGAGAGCCCCAAAGTTCAGTTTCCCTAAGCTCAGGGCCAGGTCCCAGCCACACAGTCCAGCTGTGCTCCAGTGGCAGGCGGGTCAGACCTGCAGGTTGACAAAGGGTGCGAAGCCCGCCATGTCCTGCAGCAGCACCAGGGCCTGGTGCAGCGGCGGCTCCACGTCGATGTCCACGCCGCGCTTCCGCAAGCGGCTCAGGCTGGACTCGGCCACGTGGTGGCAGTGCCGCACCCGCAGCGAGCGCAGCGCCGGGCAGTATTCTGCCAGGGTCCTGAGGGAGGAGCGGGGTGAGGCCAGGGGCACAAGGCCACCACACGCACTGCACGCACTGCGGGGCAAGGGTCAGGGCCCTCGGGCTGGCTCCAGCTCCAAAGTCCAGGTCTGGACAGCTGGGGGGAATTTTTTTTCCCTTCCCTACGCAAAAGAGGAGGCCTGGGCTGGGGTAATTGCCTCTGTGCCTCCAGGGCAATGGAGACTTCCTGTCCCTCAGCTCCGCCCAGGCTCTGACACTGCCAGGAACCGACTTCCTAAGTGAACTCTCCTAGTGTGTAAATACTGGCTCAGAAGGTTGTAAGCTGCGGGCTCTCTGGCCTAGGCAATCCAGAGGCCTTTCCTGTTGTTAGCAGGGAGATGCAGAACCCTCTCTCAGCCGGGTCCTGTGACAGCTACAGCCCGAGCCATCGCCCTCCTCCCACCTCACCGCCCCCCGAGGCCCCGGCACCTGACGCTGTCGCTTCCCACGCGGAGGCAGCCAGTGAGGTCGAGGTGCTCGAGTTGTGGGCAGTTCCGAGCCAACTCCTGGACCGCGGCGTCCCCTACGTTGGCGTTTACCGCCAGAGAGAGGCTGCGCAGGCCGGCGCCGCGCCTCTGCGCCAGGTACACTATGGCTTCGTCCTTGAGCTGACGGCAGGCGGTGAGGTCCAACTCCTCCAGGGCCGGGCAGCGGTCGGCGAGGCCACGCAGCGCTAGCCCGTCCACCCAGTCGCAGTGCGCGAGCGACAGTCGCTGCAGGCGAGGGCAGCCCTCGGCCAGCGCCCCCAGCGCGCGGCGACTCAGCTGTCCGCAGCTGGCCAGCGCCACACTCCGCAGCTGCGGATTCCGCGCCAGCACCGGCACCAGGTCCTCGTCCGACAGCCATTCGTGACACGGCGCCAGCGCCAGCTCCTGCAGCCCTCCGGCGTCCCGCAGCAGCCGGGCCAGTGCGGCCCGCGGGATCTGCGGACCCACCTGCGGGAAGGGAGGCACTCCGACTTCAGCCCGCCAGGGAGGGACGGACGCTGCCCTCCTGACAGCCGCCTGCCCAGGAGAGTCTAGGCTCCTCTAGAGTCGCCACCCAGTACTCGCCGTCGGGAGTACTCCCTGCTGGCCTGGATCGCAGCGGGGCAGCACTGGCGGCCAAGGGGGTCGGGAAGGGCAGCTATGGGGCCGGCGGCCGGCGGGAGGCGGGGCGGGGCGGGACCCCGGCGGGGGCGGGGCCCCAGCCGTTAGCTCACCTGAGCCGCGTCGAAGCGGCGCAGCCCCGCCAGGTGCAGCTGCACTAGCGCCCGGAAGGCTCGGCTAACGCGCTGCAGCCGGAGCAGCTGGCACAGCGGGACGCGGTTCAGGACGTGGGGAAGCAACACATCTTCCCAGGGCAGGTCCAGGAGCCTGCGCGCAATGGAGAGTTGGTGTTTCCAGGCCGCAGTTACCTGCGAGTCTGCCTCCGCTGTGCTCCCACGCCCCGGCTCCCAAAGACGCCCCCACACTCAGCCTTGGCTCAGCTCTCCTCCCCCGAGTGTTCCTTCCCTCTTTGGGCCCCTCCAGAGCTCGGTACCTGACGGCTCCGGGCTCTCGCTCCCCTCCGGAACGCTCCATTGGTGGCTCCGTGGGCTATCTACTGCGCGTGCGCAGTACGGCCTCGCTCCAGCCCGGAGCCGCCGTGACGAACCGCCTCCTTCGGCTGTAGAGACAGGCCGATTCAATCGAGCGCCGTCTCACCGAGGCTCCTGTCAAAGCTTTCCGGATGGTCCCCGAAACTAAGGCGGAACAGACACTAGCTTAACGTTAGACCTCGCCTTCTCCGCCGCAAGGCTTAAGGCCCGAAGCTGGAGAGCGCGGCGGGCGCCAGGGCCCGGTTTCTGTCTCCGTCTTGAGCAAGTAGACGCCTTGGAGGAGGAGGAGATGGGAGGAGTCGGCAAGGCCAATGGCAGAAGGGGCGGAGCCAGGGCTCCCAGGTGGCCGGCCTTTCCTACCCTGGGGTCGCGTTTAGCGGCTGAACCACCGGGAGGGACTCGGTGGTACTTGTGGAGTGCCTGTGACATGCCGGGCCCTTACGTCTGGCACGGAGTAGGTACTCAGTAAAAACGCTGGAAGCACGAATGGATGGGGCGAAGCTAGGGTTTCTCTCCCTTCATCCAGCCAACTTGTTCCAACCTCCCGTTCCTGGTTCACTGTGAGCAAAGCCGGCCAGCCCTGCCACGCCGGGACAGCGTGGCGCGGGGTTCACCCCGAGGGACACAGACGTAAAGGATGCCAGGAAGCATGGCCTGTTACATCTACAGTCCCTTTCTGCTCCCGCGATCTAGGACCCTAGGCAGAATGGGTGCTTAGCTCAGTGGGCAGGGATACGGCTCCTCTGCTGGCCCTGAGTTTAGCTGCAGAGTCGCGCTGGACCCCAGCTGGGACAGTGACGCCCGGAGCTCTGGACCCAGCCTGCGGGCTGTCCTTTTACCAGGTCCCAGGTCCTACTTCAGGGTCTGCTCTGGGCAACGCCGGGGATAGTGCTTTCTCCCCACCATTCCCCGCGAGGCCACCGCCATCTGGAGGGCTGCGCACTCTTTTGGTGCAACCGCTTCTGCAGCCCCTTTGTAACGAAAACTGCTTCCCATTCCTTTCCGCGTCACTCGGGTACCTCGGCAAGGTGGGCAGGTCTGGGCTGTCATTCCATTTTAAACACGGGGGAGTCATGGAGGCAGGGTCGTTACTGGGTCCAGGATAGAAGGAATAACTTCTAGTGTTCCATAGCATAGTAGGGCAGCCATGTTGCTATGACAACGATGAATTGTATATTTCCAAGTAGTCAGATTGTGAATGTCCCAGCACAGTGTTTGAGGTGACGGATAGGCCAGTTACCCTGCTATGCTGATTATCACAGCGCGTTCTATACATGGATTGGAATATCACAGTGTACCCCACACATACGTACAATCGTTATGTCAGTTAAAAATATTCAGGGAAAGCCAAGGGAATGGAGAGGATTTGCTGTCCAGGATCAGGCCGGTCATTCAGGTTCTTCCAGAATTCCTTCCACGCTGCCTCGCATACAGGGCGAAGGGAGAAGCCAGCGGCAGGCAGGCCCAGAAGAGGGTCGGACTGGGTGAGGGGCTTGCTGGCGCTTCTTCCTCAGCGGGGTCGCTGGGAGGACTGACCTCTGCAAAGATAGAACTACATGAACGCGCATCACCTCTGGCCACGCGCCTCCTCCCCCGCCACCACCCCCCCCCGCTTTGTTCGCGTTTGAGCGCCTGCGCAGTGCGACAAATCTGGCGCTGTCCCTTCAGCACCACGCGGAGCCCGCGCCGCCCCTCCCCGCGGTGAGCCCCGCGCGCCCCCGCCTCGCACGTCCTCGCGCCCCCGACCGCCCGCATCGACCCCCTTCTTCCTTCTGAGGTCACCACCTACTCACCCTGGCCTTCCCAAGAGAGTAGCCATAGTAGCTCGAGCGGCGCTTTCCTCCATGCAGGACGAGGGGACAAGGGTTGCCTGTCCCCCGCTTGCTCCACTCCCGGGGTCATCTCATCTAAGCTAGCCGTGGGCGGACGGGACGCCTAACTCGGGCAGCAAGGAAGTTCTTCTTGAAGTCTGACTTAGCATCCGTCCTACTGCGTTCCGGGCGTGTGGTCGGGGCTGGGACCTCCGGGTTGAGACTCAGAATCCCGGAGGGTTCGAGGCGCTGTTGCCTGCACCTCCTCCCAGAGGCGGCCGTCTCCCGGATTTAGGGGGCGGGTCCAGCCTCACCCGTACGGGGTGCCTGGCGCGGCCGCGTGCTCGTGGGGGCGGGGGCGCGTGTGGCATGTAACAGGTCATGTGGCAGCCTCCGAGGGACACGCGTGGGGTCTGGAGCGGGCCACGCGTGTGCAGCTGGGCCCGACGAGCGGTTCAGGGGGCGGTGGACGACAGGGACGTGGACTTGAGCGGGGCGGGGCTCATGAGGATCTGGGGAACAGAAGCAGGGGTTCCAATCGCCCTCCCCCTCAACTGGGGCGGGTCTTAGGTTGGCGGGAGAGCCCAGCGGGGACCTAGCGACGACGGGGGCTGGCAGCCTCCGGGACTCGGGACCCTGGGAGAGGGCGGGGTGGGGGGTGGGGATTAGCGTTGCCTGAGTGGCGTGCATCGGGGGAGGAGGAGGGACTGAGAGGCGGGCGGGCCTGGAGCGAGCGGGAGCCGCGCTGCCTTCACAGCTGAGCTGGGCCCAGCCTCTCCCCTGCCTCTCCTCGGTCCCAGCTCCCGGCGAGCAGCGGTGAGTACAGAGGTGGCTCTGCTGAGTGAGGACTGCACAGGGGATGCCCTGGGCCCCCGCTGAGCTTCAGGAACCTGCCTGGCAGGATTGCTGCTCCCGACCTCTGCCCCTACCCTGCCTTGCCCCCAGAAGCCCTATTACCCCTCTGATGGCCCTCTCGGGCTGGACAAGATCCGTTAGCCACCCCGGGGAAGGCAGCAGGAAAGGGATTCGGGGCAGTTTTCCCTGCCAGAGACTCGGTGACAGGTGGGAGGGGGGAGGGGAGGGTGTGTGTCCATGCCTGAGTCTGTGTGTAAATGGTAAATGTCCCTCTTTATAGCTGGGGGTGGGGGGCTGTGACCAGTAGGTTTCTGCATGTGCCTGATCTACCTGTGTCTGTGGGTAGTGAGAGGCTGTGTGTAGGTTTGTGTGCCTCTTTGTGTGTTCCTGTTTGTTGATGGTGTGTGTGTGTGTGTGTGTAAGACAAGTATGCGCCTTCCCATTACACACATATTTGTTATGACTGTGAGTGCATGAGGGTGTGTCATTGAGCAGTGTGTCTGCACCCGTGTGTGCCAGGGTGTTGCCTATGACTGTGTATAACTGTATCCCGACATGTTGGTCCTTATGTGTGTGTGCACGTGTGTGTGCATGCATGTTTGTAGCTGGATGTGTATCCATTCGCACCTGTGTAGTGAACAAGAATGTTCCTTTCCCATGCAGCAAGTATGGGGTGGGGACGGGGTGGGGGGCTGCTGTTCAGGCCTCCCTCCCCATCCCCCGTGCCTTCAACCCATCCCCGTCCCTAGATAACCCCTGTTCCTCCTCCCTCTCCTTCCAGGAGGCCTGAGTCCCCCACCACCACTCAGGGAGGAGAGGGAGCTACAGGGGGCCCACGGCTGTATGCAAGTGACATTCCTGATCAGAGGGTGGGGTTGCAGCTTCCCTCACAGCAGAAGTAGCTCTACAGTGCCAGGGGACTCTGGGCTCCCTCAACTTCTGAACTGGCTTCCTCTCTCCTCCCAGGCAGGACAGGAACCAGGGGCCTGTGGGGTGGATCATATTGTTTTCTCAGGCCTCCGTGGAAGTAGCCCCCAGGGGTGGGGTCTCTAGGCCTGTGTTCCCAGTGGGGGCTAGGTCCCTGGTACTCGGAGGCTCCAGCCAGCGTTCCCCTCCCTGTTTGTGCTTTCCTGCCCACCTAACTCCCTAGCACTTCACCCCTTGCTCCCTTCCTCTCTTACAGGCCTGTCTGAAGAGCATGCAGCCCCCTCACTCCCCGCCTGGCTTCGCCATCCCTGCCCCCCCAGCCTGACCCCCGGCCCCAGCATGGCCCAGGGTGCCATGCGCTTCTGCTCGGAAGGCGACTGTGCCATCTCCCCACCACGATGCCCTCGCCGCTGGCTCCCGGAAGGCCCAGTGCCCCAGAGCCCCCCCGCCAGCATGTATGGCAGCACAGGCTCTCTGCTTCGGCGAGTAGCAGGTCCAGGTCCCCGAGGCCGGGAACTGGGACGTATGACAGCACCCTGTACACCTCTGCGTGGGCCCCCCTCACCCCGTGTGGCTCCCTCGCCCTGGGCACCCTCTTCACCCACTGGGCAGCCTCCACCAGGGGCCCGGAGCTCCGTGGTCATCTTCCGCTTTGTGGAGAAGGCCAGTGTGAGGCCACTGAATGGGCTACCGGCTCCAGGAGGCTTGAGTCGGAGCTGGGACCTGGGCGGAGTTTCTCCTCCCAGACCCACCCTAGCCCTTGGGCCTGGCTCCAACCGGAAGTTTCGGCTGGAGGCATCCACATCAGACCCCCTCCCAGCTGGACGAAGCTCAGCCCTTCCTGGCAGCCGGGACGCTGTCCGGGGGCCATCAGTTGCATCCCAGATTGGGGCAGATGGCCTCTACTCCTCTCTCCCCAATGGCCTGGGGGGGCCCCCTGAGCACCTGGCCACGCTCTTCCGAGGACCTGCTGACACTGGATTCCTGAACCAGGTATACAAGCTCCCTTGGACTCCCAGTGAAGAGGCAAGGATTGGGTCCCTGTCTGGCTTGGGTGTGTCTGCTCCATTCTGAATCCTTTAATTTGTCCTAAATCTGTCTCTTTCGTGCCCTTTGTGCTGTCCCTGTGTCTCTGGACCTCCTTCTCTTACATGTTTTTATGTCTGTTTCTGTCCCATATTCTTGTGTCCTTTTATGTTTGGCTCTATCTCCGGGTGCTTGTGTCTCTCCTCCCTGCTTGGCTCAGGGGGACACCTGGCCCTCCCCCTGGGAAGTCTCCTCTCGTGCCCAGAGAATCGCTCGAGCCAAATGGGAATTCTTCTATGGCTCCTTGGACCCCCCCAGCTCAGGTAAGGCTTGGAACTGAAGTGAGGTGAACAGGGCAGGGTCTTCCCCTTGGCAACCCCTCAAACCTTCCCCAAATGGACCCTGGGCTCCTGAGGCAGCTAATGCCTCTCCAGGCCTCAGTCTGCCCATCTGTGTTATGGTGCAGCCTGGAGGACAGGGGCCAGGCTAGGCACCAGGGGTAGCAGGTGGTAGAGAGTAGGAATGATGAGACACCAGGGGTCAGTCCTTGGAGAGGCCCAGGAGGCTGGTCTCCCTCAGGCTCCTCGGAGCTGTCCGGCATGAACTTGGTTTGAATAAGCTAACTTTGTAGTGGGGGTGGGGGGTGGAGAATGGCGGCTAGACTGTGAAAGAACTTCCTGCCCATGTGAGCAGAGCAGGATCAGGATGGGGGCCAACACCGCTGACCTCCTGCCCAGTTGCCTATGCATACCACAGGTGCTAAGCCCCCAGAGCAGGCCCCCCCATCCGCAGCTGGGGCGGGCGCAGGGCAGAGCTCTGGGGTGTCTGTGGGGCGAGCAGCCAAGTGCTCCGAGACGGACCTGGACACGGTGCCCCTGAGGTGCTACCGCGAGACTGACATCGATGAGGTGCTGGCCGAGCGGGAGGAGGCTGATTCCGCCATCGAGAGCCAGCCGAGCTCTGAGCGCCTGCCTGGCACTGCCCGCCTGCCTGCCCCACGTCCTGGCCCATGCCTGGGCCCTGGTTCCAGCTTGGGCAGTGGCGATGAGGATGAAGATGAGGCAGGCGGGGAAGAGGATGTGGACGACGAGGTGTTTGAAGCCTCAGAGGGGGCCCGGTGAGTGGGGGAATGGAAGGGACAGGGGCTTGCTCCTTCCTGCTGACCCAGAGGTAGTGCTGGGGTCAAAAGGGACCAAGGACAAGATGAGAGTGGAGCAGGGGGTGCTGGCAGGGCAGTTGTTGGGAGCAAGAGTTTGAGACAGAGGCCTCCAGCCTGGCAGGGCTCTGGAGATGGAGGAGCACCCACAAGAGCCCTGGAGGGTTGGGGGCAGCCAGGACAGGGGAGACAGGGGTTGGGGGCAGAGTCAGAGGCCAGAGGCCAGAATGCAGCCAGGAGAAATGGGTTCTGGCACGAGGGTGGGGAGCATGTCTCTGTCTCACACCCCACGGCAGCATGGAGCCTCATCTCCTAAGATGTTACCAGAAATAGAAATGGGATGGCAGGAGGGAAGCGGATCAGGGGAAAGGAGAAGAAAGGGAGATTAGCAAAGAGGGAGGGAGGGAGGGAGGGATTGGGCGCTGGGGACGGCTAGGGCTGAATGGCTTCTCAGGGGGTGAGCAGCCTCTGAAAAGGGGGTGATAACCTCCTTGACAGAGTCAGTCTGTGAATTCAATGAAATCCTGCCCAAGACTTGTGCTCTGGGCCTCTGACCGGAGATTTCTCCCTGCCTTTGCAGGCCAGGGAGCCAGATGCCTCACTCTGGGCCTCTCAAGTCACCTGTGCCCTTTCTTCCTGGGACCAGCCCCTCAGCGGATGGGCCTGACTCTTTTAGTTGTGTGTTTGAAGCCATCCTGGAGTCACACCGGGCCAAGGGCACCTCCTGCACCAGCCTCGCCTCGCTGGAGGCCTTGGCCTCACCTGGCCCAACCCAGAGCCCCTTCTTCACCTTTGAGCTGCCTCCCCAACCCCCTGCCCCCCGGCCCGACCCACCTGCTCGTGCCCCACTTGCCCCTCTTGAACCGGATTCTGGTACCAGCTCCGCTGCTGATGGTCCTTGGACACAGAGAGGGGAGGAGGAGGCAGAGCCGGGAACCAAGCTGGTCCCGGGGAGGGAGCCCCCTAGTCCCTGCCACTCGGAGGACAGCCTTGGGCCGGGGGCAGCACCCCTTGGCAGGTGAGTAATCCTTCAGGCCCCAGGCACAGCTGATTAAAGGGGCAGCTCCTGAACGTGGGGATGCAGTTCGCATTCCTGATCCCTTGGTAGAGATAGCCAGGGGATGTGGATGCCTGTTTTGCCATTGGCTGTTGGGGGAGCCCCTCACAGAAACCCCCTGGTCTCAGATTCACTGATCCGAGAAACCGTGATTCAGAATTGAGGATTCCCCAGGACCATCCTCCTTTCTCTCCTGGAGGGCCCCTGGCACTAGGCAGTCTCCAAGCCGCTTGGAATTCTTGTGATCTTATCCTCACCCAGCCTGGAGGCTTCTCCAAAGACGCAGCCACCAGCCTCTGCCATCTCCCCCCTCTCGTGGCACCCGCCCCCCCACCCAGTCAGGCGTCTCTCACCCTGCTCCAGGAAGTCCTTTCGCAGCCTAACCTTTCTGCTCTTCCCTCTTGCAAGCTACCCTCTCAGTCATGGAAGCCATGGCAACAGGAGGGGGTGGCCAGGGAGACTGGGTTGCCTAGCAACCAGGAGTTTCCGGCCTCTGTCTGTGGGGTGACAGGTGGCTTTAGGAGTAGAGCAGCTGGGGTGGGAAGGGTAGGAGAAGAAAGGGAATTGGGGGTACACCCTGACCTCCATCATCGTGGCCCCAGAGTCTGCTGCTTTGTGGGTAGATGGAAGCACAAAGGAGAGACTTCTTTCCCTGAAAGGCAGGGCCTGGGAAGACTTGGGAGCAGGAGGAGAAGTGCTCTCACATCTTTGCCTGACCGTTCAGCATTCCTCGCCTGCACCCCCCTTCCCACCCTTGCCCATTTGCTCCATGTGAGGATGGGGACTCTATACCTAACAACAAACTTAGGAGCTTTGGGGGGTGCAGCCAGCACTCTTATGGCAGAAAGATGGATGTGGTTAGATTTGAAGCAGGACTTCCTTCCATAGAAAGGACTGAGGATGGAATAGGCTGATGGACAGAACCTGTACCATTATCTTGCCCTGGAGAAAAAAATGCTTTGCCCATGGCCCTCTCTCCCCTTCTCTGTCTTATGGGTCTGGAGACAGAGAGAGGGTCTGGATGGGCTTTGAGGGCTGGTGTTCCACCCTGGCAGCGAAACACCTCTGAACCCGCTGGTGTCTGACTCGGACTCAGAGCTGGACAGCACAGAGCGGCTGGCTCTGGGGAGCACAGACACCTTGTCCAACGGGCAGAAAGCGGACCTGGAGGCCGCGCAGCGCCTAGCCAAGAGGCTGTACCGACTAGACGGCTTCAGGAAGGCCGACGTGGCCCGGCACCTTGGCAAGAAGTAAAGCCACCAGGCTGGCACGGAGGAGGGGGTGGAGGGGACGCATCCTGGGGCATCGCCTCCACATCTTCTCCATCGAATGCCCCCATGTCTCTAGGCGACCCCCCCATCCCTTGACGCCTCCCCTTGAGACCCCACTTGTCTCTCTGCCCCACCTATAGCAATGACTTCAGCAAACTGGTGGCTGGCGAGTACCTCAAGTTCTTTGTCTTCACGGGCATGACGCTGGATCAGGCTCTCAGGTGGGTGGTAAGTGCTGTGAGAACAGCCCCTGCTCTCCAGGCTTGGTGGGCAGGGCCCCAGCTGTGCTTCCTTTGAGCCCCCTCTGTCCACGCTAACATCGCCCTCTTCAAGCTGGGCATGGCCAAGGGCCAGGGCTGCCTGCAAAGTGGCCTTGGGTGGGGATGAGTGCTTCCTCTTCCTCCCTCCCAGGGTGTTTCTGAAAGAGCTGGCCTTAATGGGCGAGACCCAGGAACGGGAGCGTGTGCTGGCCCACTTCTCCCAGCGATACTTCCAGTGCAATCCGGAAGCCCTGTCCTCAGAGGGTGAGAGGGTGGGAAGCAGGGTGGTCTTGTGGGGTCACTGAGGCTGCTGGGCTGGGCACAGGAGTAGGAGCATGCTTGTAAGCACGTGACCATGCATGTGTGCAGATGGTGCTGTCTACACGGATGTTGCTGGAACTTTCCCTGTAGGCAGGTCAAGAGTGCGCTGTGAAGAGGCAGGTGCCAATGCGTTTGTGCACAGCTGTCCTGCAGACAATGCTTGGCTTGCGTGGGGCTCAGAGACACTCTGGGAGCCAGGGAAGGGAAGCTGAGAAGAGGCAGGGGTCCTTCCTGAGGGATCTGTTAGAAAGGAGGTCTCGGCTGGCCAGGGTTCACTTAGGTTAAGGTGTTGCTGTGGGCCAAAGGGAGTTTCAAAAGCGGATGGGCTAGAGCCGGGGGTGGGGGGTAGGAGGAGTTGGGGGGGCCAGGCTGAACGCCCGCTCTTCCCTAGACGGCGCCCACACGCTGACCTGCGCCCTCATGCTACTCAACACCGATCTCCATGGTCACGTGAGTGGGGGCGGGCGGGCGCTAGGAAGACAGACCCCGGTGCGGAGACTTCTTCAAGGCCTGGGAGGCCCCGGGGCCCCAGGTTCACAGGCCTCTGCTGCCTCCCTTAGAACATCGGGAAACGCATGACCTGCGGAGACTTCATCGGGAACCTGGAGGGCCTCAACGATGGAGGCGACTTCCCCAGGGAGCTGCTCAAGGTGGGGGCGGCGCAGGGAGAAGCGGCCGGAGGGGAGGCTGGAGGACCCAGGCGGCGGCTGACTCGGAGGGAGGGGCGGGGTGGGGCTCGCTGGCCCCCGGCTCTCGTGACTCAGCCTGGGGACCGCCCCCTCTCCCTGCCCCCACACGCGGCGCTCCCGGAACCTGCGCACGCGCGTGCAGTCGCGGCGGCGCGCGGCGGGGGAGGGGAGCCGGAGGCCCCCGACCCCGCTCTGGCCTCGGGCGGCTGCCAGTCTTGGCATTGCCGTCCACAGGCACACCGCGGCCCACCCCAGGGTGTACAGCCACAAAGACCTAACTGCGCCGCTGCGCTGCAGGGACCCCGGAGGTGGAGGGGCCTGAGAGGGACAAAGGCTCTTCCGAAGTCTCGGGCTCGAGCTGGGCCCAGAGCCCGGGTGTCAGGCGCCGGGGTGGGCGGGCCCTCCAGGGGTCAGAGACACAGGGACTGGTGCGGACCCCGAGGGGAGCAGGGCGCGACCCTCCGCGGAGCACTCCTCCCTGGCCAGCAGTGTTTCATCCAGAGAGGTCTGGGCCCACCTGAAGAAACCCCCAGGGTTGAAAGGAAGGGGCTGTGGGCGCCCACACACAAGAAACTGTACAGGACGACCCCGAGCGGGGCAGTGGCTTGGGGGTGTACCGAGAGCTAGGTTGTCCGCGAGTTGGGGTGTGTGCTTGGGTTGAGCTGCGTCGGTGACAAGGGGTCGGCGCAGCGAGGGTTTGAATGGCGGGCTGTGCTCGTGCGTTACTGAGGGCTGGTGATTCCGTGCGCGTGCGAGCCGGCGCCGCTGGGTGTTTGTGTGTTGGGGTGGACATCTCGAATTGGCTGGCTGGCTGATGACAGAAGCCGGTGAGTAAGGTGTGTGTGAGTTAAAGGTTGTAAAGTGCGAGGTGTGCATCTGAATTTGTAGGGCCTGTGGCTTGGGGTGCGTGTGCGGCGCGTCTGATTAGTTGGGGCGTATTCCTGAGAGGGGGGGTGTATGTACACGGGCGTTTCAGGGTACCTGCGGGTGGGCTGCGGGGAGCCAGAGCTGTTCCGTGGCTGTGTTCATCCAGCCCCGCGCACCCTCTGCCTCGGCGGAGGGGAAAACGCCGTGGGGAGTCGGTCCGATCCTTCCGCTAGCCCCCCCACCCCCACCCCTTCCACCCCGAGGAACCGGGAGCCAGCTCCTGGCCCCGGGGACAGCCCGGGCCGAGCGTCTCCCGTGCCCCCTGCCAGTGTCCCCAGGGCCGCCCACCCGCGCAAAAGCGCCCCCACTGGCCTCCCCGCCCCTCCCCGCGGCGGCGCGCCGAGGGCCCCCTCGCTGCCGGGCGCCTCCGTTGTGCGCCGTCCCCGCCCCCAGCCCGCGCCCTCCCCTCGCCGCCGGCGCCCCCCCTCCCCTCGCGCCGAGCTGCAGAGCAGACCGCGCCGCCGCCGCCGCGCGCTCCGTGCGTCGGTGGGAGCCGGCCGGGCCGGGCCGCGCCGCTCGCGCC
This sequence comes from Lepus europaeus, assembly GCF_033115175.1. Classification (NCBI taxonomy): domain Eukaryota; kingdom Metazoa; phylum Chordata; class Mammalia; order Lagomorpha; family Leporidae; genus Lepus; species Lepus europaeus. The sequence goes on from NC_084843.1 coordinate 27,006,879, forward strand.
GGCTGTCGGGGGAGCCGTCCGCGGGCCGTCCGGGCGGTCCGGGGGCGGAGGGCGGGCGGGGGCATGGCCGGCGGCCGCGGCGCGCCGGCCGGGCCAGCATGATCGGCGTCAACAGCATCCACAGCAGCGCCGGGCGGCTGCGCTCGCGCTCGCTGTGCTCCGTGCGCTACGGGCGCACCCACCGCGGCGCGGAGACCCTGTGCTACGGCTGGCCGCAGCGCTCGCGCAGCCTCAAGCCCGTGCTCTACACCGACCTGGTGGTCAGCCGTCTGCAGAGCCGCAAGAAGAAAAAGGCGGTGAGGGCGTTGGGGCCGCTGCCCACGCCAGGCTCGCGGGCGGCAGAGGGGGGCGGCTGGAGAGGGGCGCGGGGAGCGGCAAAGCTGAGGTGGCCATCGGTGGGGCGGAGGGGGAGCCCAGCAGGGGTAGAGCTCGTGGGCAGCCAGAGGTGGGCATGGGCTGACCGGGGAGGGGGGCGGGAGGACACAGACCCCTTGAGCCCAGGTGTGCCTAACAAACCGAAGAGTTTGGGTGAGAAAAAGGGATTTCTAGCTGGGACAGCTGGGAGCGTGACACTAGGGGCTCAGGGCCTTGTAAGGAAGGTGTGGCTGTGGGCCAGAGGGCTTGAGCCGGTGCAGGCACGGAGTAGCAGGCTGGAGACAGGGCTTGCAGGTTGTCTTGGTGGCCACTTCGGCTTCCTGGCCAGAGTGGAGCAAGTGAGCGTTCAGGGTGTGAGCTGTGCTGGGTTTGGCCAGGTCTGTGTGTGCTGAGAAACTGTGTTGATTAGCATGGGTTGTGCTGTGCGGGGGCCGGAGGCTGTGGGGTGTACCCACCCCCAGACAGGGTGTGCTCAGTGGGAAGCTGGCTAACCTTGTGGCTGAGCACGGCTGTGGGCATTGGGAGAGTCGCCGATCGCGGTGTGTTGGAGAGTGTGGGGGTGCTGTGTCCCATCACGGGGACGGCACCGACGTCACCACTGCACCCAGCTCACATGCAGGCAGCATCACACGCCACACACTTAGCCCAACACGCACATGCTGGGGACACACCCACTCACAGACAGGCTGTTGGCAGCACCCCCACAGTCAGAGGCACTGGCATGGACCCATGTGCCAGACCACTTCCAGGAAGAGGGGTAGTCCGCACCACTCCTGGAGCCTATTCTCTGCTTCCGCCACAGCAAGGCCCCAAATGTGCCCCAGGCCAACTGTACGGAGGAGAGCTGATTGGCACAGGCGCCTCCGGCAGGGTTGGGGTGGGAGCTGAAACCCTTGTATCTTAGACTGCTGTTCCGGAGTGTGCACGTGGGCAGGAGGGGGACCACCGTGGCATTTAGCTTGGTGGCAGAGGCCTGAGCTTGTCAGCCATCAGGGTGTGTTCTCTACGGGCCGAGGACAGAGCTGAGAGGGGGTTCCCTATCCTATCCTGGGGCCTCAGTTTCCCCATGCACTCTGTGTGGGTTTATCATGTGGGAAGGGCACATAGTTAGGGCATGGAAGTTCTTCAGCCAGCGCTTCTGCATTCCCCCTGGGACCGTGCTTCTCCTGCCCAGGAGCTGAGTGGGATAACCCCTTAATAACAATACAAAGAATAGCAACCACCGTTACCTGTGCGTCAGCCACTGCCAGGGTGCCCTGTGCTAGCTGCTTCCCCCCCCCACGTGTTGCTGCGTTCATTCCTGCCCACAGGTACCTGGCCCAAGTCCTGCGTTCCGGGGGTGTTCTGGGGGCCTGCATCTTAGGACTCCACTCCTCAGCCAGTGCTTTCAGTCGTTCTAATCTGCTGCCCCTCCCTCTTAGTTCTCTTTCCTCTCCCAGGTTGGGAGGGAGGGCTCTGAGCTCTGACGTCGGGGTACATGGTGGACTTCTTCCCAGGACTGACCCACACCCCTGATTTGTCTCCCCTCCCCAGGCCTTATACAGCTCCATCAAGAATGAAAAGTTGCAGTGGGCCATGTGAGTCCTGGGCCCATGTGGTGGGGTTAGGGATGAGGATGGGGCATGGGGTAGGGGTTGCCCAGGGAGGCCCCGAGTCCTGGGGCTGTCGGGAAGGCTAGGTGGGTGAGGCTGCCTCACATCCTTCTTTGGTGATGCCTGCCTGGGCTTAGGGCTGTGTTTTGTCTCTAGCGGTTGTTATGACAAGCTGGGTTGGGACTGGGGGCAGGGAGGCCCCTGGCAGCCCTAGTCTCTGGAGGCAGGGTGCTGACCAGTGACGCAGGAGGCCTCCCTCAGGTCCTAGAGATCCCAGATGTCACAGAACGAGGAACCATATTCTCTGCTTGGCAGCTCCCAGGAGAGACAGGGAGGCGCAGGATAAGTCTCGGAAGAATCCAGTCTGAGGAGGAGGGTCAGTTTCAGCCTTGAGGGCTCCGGTCTGAGGGCAGAGTCCTCCTTTAAGCACCCAGAGATCACTCAGGCTGCAGCCATCTGCTGAGTCCAGCGGCTGTGCGGTTTAACCGGAAGCCCCCAGGCTTTGAGTGAGGAGGAGGCAGAGTCCAGGGTTGGCGGGGGGGGGGGGGGGGGTCAGGAAAGGCTTTTTGGAGGACTGGGACTGAGGCAAGTCTTGAAGTGGAAGCACTGGGAGAGAAAAGGCTGAGCTGGCAGAGGTGTGGTAACTGGAATGAGTGTCATGGGGGAGCAGGAGGAAGCAGGCCTGGCTGGGATCAGGAGTGCGAGGAGGACAACATCGCTGGGGACATAGGATAGGATTCATGTGGGGGGCAACAGACAGCTCCTTTTGTTTTATTTTTTAAAGATTTATTTATTTATTTGAAAGAGTTACAGAGGGGGAGAGATGGCGAGAGAGTGATCTTCCGTTTGCTGGTTCACACCCCAGATGGCTGCATCAGCCAGGGTTGAACCAGGGTGAAGCTAAGACACAGTTTTGTCTGGGTCTCCCACATGGGTGCAGGGGCCCAAACACTTAGGCCATCTTCCGCTGTTTTCCCAGGCCATTAGCAGGGAGCTGGATTGGAAGTAGAACAGCTAGGACTCAAAATGGCACCCATATGGGACACTGGCATCACAGGAATTGGCTTTATCCAATACACTACAATGCCCACCCCTACTGCAGGTTCTTGAGCAAGGGAGTAACAAGATAGAATCCAACTTTTTAAATTATTTATTTAAAAAATGTTATTTTTTAAGATGTTATTTATTTATTGGAAAGGCAGAGTTACAGGGAGGCTGGAGAGAGAGAAAGGTCTTCCATCCACTGGTTCACTCCCCAAATGGCTGCAATGGCTGGAGCTGAGCCAAGCCAAAGCCAGGAGCCAGGAACTTCTTCCAGGTCTCCCCCATGGGTGCAGGGGCCCAAGGAGTTGGGCCGTCTTCTATTGCTTTCCCAGCCATAGCAAAGCTAGATCGGAAGTGGAGCAGCCAAGACTCAAACCCGCTCTCATATAGGATGCTGGCACTGCAGCTGGTGGCTTTAACCATTATGCCACAGTGCCCCCCCCCCCCCCCCCCCTTTATTTTAAAGTCAGAATTAGAGAGCGCGCGCGAAGGCTCTTCTATCTACTGGTTCACTCTCCAATTGGCCGAAACAGCTGGGGGTGGGCCAGGCCAAATCCAGGTGCTGCTTCTGAGTCTCCCTCGTGGGTGCAGGGCCCAGGCACTTGGGCCATCCTCCACTGCTCGCCCAGGTGCTTTAGCAGGGAGCTGGATTAGAAGTGGAGTAGCCAGGTTCTGAACCAGCCTTCACATGGGATGCTGGCGTCACAGGTGGAGGCTTAACTTGCAATGCTACAGCACTGGCCCCAAATCCAGGTTTTTTTTTTTTAACCTGACAGCTATCAGGGCCTGGAAACCAGGAGATGTACTGAGGGAGCTGTTAGGAAGCTATGCTTTTCTCGTGCCACCATTTAGTCATCAGGTTATGCGCAAAGCCTGGTGCTGGGTGTGGTTGAGACAGAGCAGCGTCAGCCATGTGTCTGTGTTGCAGAAGGCTGCGTGCAGGAGTGGAGAGGAGGGGCTTGCTGGGAGAGACCGTTGTGGCCCCACTCTACAGCGCTCTCTGAGGGAGGGCTGTACTGTGAAGGGGGAGCCTCAGATTGAGGGGCTCCCCAGCGCCTCCACACAGGTCGGGATTGAAGGGGGCTGTGGCTGCATGGCCAGCCCCCTCTGAGGCTATCTCACCTGCAGAGACGAGGAGGAGCTGCGACGCTCTCTGTCTGAGTTGGCCGACCCCAACCCCAAGGTCATCAAGCGGGTCAGCGGGGGCAGCGGCAGCAGCTCCAGCCCTTTCCTGGACTTGACTCCCGAGCCGGGCGCTGCCGTCTACAAGCACGGGGCCCTGGTGCGAAAGGTGCACGCAGACCCTGACTGCAGGAAGAGTACGTGGCCAGGCCCGGAGGAGGACCTGGGGGCTGGGTGGGAGCGGGCCTGTGCCCGGTCCCCCTGACCTGTTTCCCTCCCCTCCAGCACCTCGGGGCAAGCGGGGCTGGAAGAGCTTCCACGGAATCCTCAAGGGCATGATCCTCTACCTGCAGAAGGTGCGGGCGGGCCGTGTTCTTTGGGCTGGGGAGTGGGTGGGCTGGAGGGGCCAGGACAAGACGGGCACCCCCTGCAGGAGGAGTACCAGCCTGGCAAGGCCCTTTCAGAGGTGGAGCTCAAGAATGCCATCAGCATCCACCACGCCCTGGCCACACGCGCCAGTGACTACAGCAAGAGGCCCCACGTCTTCTACCTGCGCACAGCGGACTGGCGCGTCTTCCTCTTTCAGGCCCCGTGAGTGCCCTCCTCCTCCTGCCCCTCCCAGGCCCTCGTGCCCCCTCCCATCCTGCTCCCTCCCTTTGTCCCTGGATGGCCTCGTTCCTCCCCAGGCCACACCCTGGTCCAGGACTGCCATTTCTGGACACAGACCCTGCCCAGGTTCCACGGGGCTGCGCTGTCTTCCCCAGGAGCCTGGAGCAGATGCAGTCCTGGATCACTCGCATCAATGTGGTGGCTGCCATGTTCTCTGCACCTCCCTTCCCAGCTGCTGTTAGCTCCCAGAAAAAGTTCAGCCGCCCCCTGCTGCCCAGCGCTGCCACCCGCCTCTCCCAGGTAGGTAACCCCAGTTGGGCACACCTAGTGGCTTTGGAGCACCTTTTAAAAATTTTTACACATATGCGGTATGGGCTCCAGGGACCTTGACCATGCTCCCCTCTGGCTGCTAGGAGGAGCAGGTGCGGACCCACGAGGCCAAGCTGAAGGCCATGGCAAGTGAGCTGCGGGAGCACCGGGCTGCCCAGCAGGGCAAGAAAGCCCGCGGCAAGGAGGCTGACGAGCAGCGGCAGAAGGAGGCCTACCTGGAGTTTGAGGTAAACCTTCCTGCCCGGGCCCTGTCTCCCACACGAGCTCAGACTGGGGCTAGGGCACGGGCCTGAGTGAAGGCAGCGGGGTGGCTGTGGGCAGGCTGCCTAATCTCTCCGAGCTGCGGTTTCCTCTCCTGTAGAACGGAGCTGACCTGCCACACCCACCAGGGTCCTGAAATGAGAGATCTGCCAGGTGCTTCGTTTTCCTAGTTCCACCAAAGCTCAGGAGGTGTTAGCCCCGGGGGACCACAGAGGGTCTCCAACCTGCTAGGGGATCATCTCACAGTCCTTGGGGCTTTAGGGGATCCAGAGGTGGGCAGGCACCTGCCATCTAGCCTGCTTGGCGCCCCTCCCTGGTCCAGGGGCAGTGGCATGGGCAGGTGTGGAGGGCGCCCCACAGTCTCTGCCCCTCTGCCCCAGAAATCCCGCTACGGCACCTACGCTGCGCTGCTTCGGATCAAGCTGAAGGCAGCGGCCGAAGAGCTGGATGCGGTCGAGGCAGCGCTGACCCAGGCCGGGTGCGCCGAGGACGGACTCCCTCCTTCTCACTCCAGTCCCTCCCTGCAGCCCAACCCTTCCAGCCAGCCCCGGGCTCAGCGTCACAGCTCCGAGCCTCGGGCAGGGGCAGGCAGTGGGCGGTGGAAGCCCTGAGCTGGGGGTGGGAGCGTTGTGGGGGGGCGGTGCCTGCTGGGCACCTGCATGACATGGCCCTGCCTGAGCCTGGGCCGGCTGCGGGCCACCCGTGCAGGCCTCCTGGCCAGGGCCCGACCGCGCCGGACGCGGTGTCCGGGGCAGGGCAGGGCTGGGGCATGGGCCTCAGGAGCCAAGTCTGAGGGCCCCTCCGAACCCCCTTTTTGTGATAATGTTTTGCACTTTTTCGTACAGGGTGGGTGGGGGTGGGAGGGGCCAATGCCCTTGAACTTTTGATGCTTTTTTTTTTTTTTTTTTTGGTGGGGGAGGCCTGACGACGTTTCCGCTTTCTGCTGAGACTACCCCCACCCTGACACCAGCAGTCCCCCTCCGTCCTGGGGTCTGGCTCAGGCAGAGGCCAGGAGTGGGGCTGAGCTGGTTCCCCCCGCCCTTCCTCCCCAAGGGCTCACCCTCTTTCCAGAGGCGGAGGAAGGGAGTCCACGCCAAGGCCCTGTTCATGGGCTCGGGCAGCCCGGCCTGCTCCCCTTCCTGCCAGTGGGCCCTGCCCTTTGTACAGCCTCCGCCCCCATTAAAACTGCTCGGAATTGCTGGCTGGGCCGCCGCCGCCGCCTCTTGTCTGCAGTGCTGGCTCAGGGCCAGGGCAGGTAGCTGGTTCCAGGGTTCCAAGGCACATCGGACACGGCCGTGAGTTGGGAAGGGGGCCCTCCCCTTCCCATGAGAATCCTTTATTTGCCCTGAGGGGTAGGCACGGAGTGTTAAATAAGATTTGGCACAGGTGGGGCACTGTACAGAGGGGCCGGGGTCTGGTGGGAGGGTGGCAGTTCAGTGCACCTGAGGCTGGGGGTGCCCATGGCAGAGACCTCCCGGTGGCTCAGGGGGCAGGCCCAGCTTCTCGGCCTCCTGCTCCACAGACTGGCTCCCGTATGCACTGTCTTCCTTCACCTCTGCCGGGGGTGAAAGGAGAAGAGGAGTCAGGGCCCCAGACCTCCCACCCTCTAAGCCTGAGTCCGCCTGCCGGGTGGGCCTCCTTTACCTGTGCTGGGCAGTTTGTCCCGGGTCTCGGGACCCCTTAGCAGCCTCACTCCTTCCTCCAGACCCATGTCAGACAGGGCCTCCAGCAGACCCGCCAAGTCCCCACCAGCCAGCTGTGGACAGGAAGAGGCGTGAGGTGGAGTTGGGGCCCTGGGGCTGGGGCAGGGTGCAGGCCCGTGACCCACCTTGTAACTGCGCAGGAGGCTGCCGCTGGGGGATGCAGTCTTCCTGTAGGTGTCCACCAGGCTGCGCAGCCCCAGCCGCTCCGCCAGCTCGGCCCAGCTGCCCTGGGCTTCGGGCCTGTCCAGCAGCTGCTCCAGGTTCTGTAGAGCTGTATCCCCAAGGGACAGCCCTGGCCCTTAGGGGGACCCACAGACATGTCAGATGCTCCAGAGATGGGCAGAGACAGAGACACGTGGACCATGCCTTTCTGTCAGTGACCTGACAGCCAAGGCAGACGGGGCCACTGGGAGCTAAGAATGGAGGAAGGGGACCCGCAGAGGTGGCGTCTGGGAGTAGCTGATGAGACCTCACCTGCAGGGCTGGGCGGGGTCAGGGGCGGCTCCACGGCGCTCTGAGCAGCATTAAGCAGCAAGGTCTTCACCTGGGGGGCACAGCTCAGACTACTTCCCACCCCCTGCCCCCCAGCCCAAGAGACTGTGCCCTGCTCATTCTAGTCCCAGGCTGGTCTCACCTTAGTGCTGCGAGTGAGGTCAAGAGGTGTGTGGCCCCGGAAGCTGCTTCGGGTGTCCCTCTCGGGCCCCTCGGAGTCGGAGTCACTCCCGGAGGTGGGCGGCGAGGGCAGTGGGCAGAGGGGCTCCTCGTTCTCCGCATGGATGTCAGCACCTGGTGAGGGGAGGCCGTGATGAAGGGGCCATGGGGCCCACCTGGAGGAATGGGAAGTAGGGGCGCTGGGGAACACCCCTTTTCCGCCCCCATCCTATTCCTATGTCCGTAAGGGCAAAACTGACCAGCCTTTAGGAGAAGGCGGGTGAGGGTTGGGGACCCCAGTCCAGCTGCAAGGTGTAGCGGCGTGTTTCCCGCGAAGGTGCGGGCATTCACGTTGGCATGGAGCTGTGGGGTGCAAGGGAGCAGCTGACCACAGTACAGTCTGATTGGCTGCCTCCTCCCACACACCTTTCACCTTTCTTGGTCCCACTCCTTCACAACCCTCAGTCCCACCTTGGTGACCAGGTGGGTGACCAACCCCAACTCTTCCAGCTCGGTGGCCAGGTGCAAGGCTGTTCGGCCCCCCTGCCGCTCTGCTGCCTCCACTTCAGCCCCACTGTCCACCAGCAGATCCAGGCACTTGGGGCTTCGGGCATGGACCGCCAGGTGTACTGGGTACAGTCCTAGGGATACAACATACTCAGTAGCTGCGACTGCAGGATGGCTCCTAGACCAGTCCCGCCCAGTTGGTCTCCATAACTCCTGTCCACTCTGTGCACCTCCCAGATACCCTTCCTGATCCCAGACCCTGCCCCTGCCCCCAGTCGTGGGGTAGAGAACTCACCCTCGAAGTCAGGCATGTGTAACAGTTGGGACACAGCAGGAGCTCCACTGCACAGCAGCGCACGGAGCAGGTCAGGGGCTCCAGCACCTGCCCGCAGTGCCAGGTGCACAGCCGAGTCTCCATGCCGATCCAGGAGTGCTGGGTCTGCACCCACCTGCAGCAGGAAGCTCACCACCCTGGTCTGCCCAGTGATCACTGCCAGGTGCAGGGGTGTCTGGGGACAAAGGCAGGGTGAACTAGGCCTGTCCTTGGTTTGGACCCTTTAGCTTTCTAACCCCTATCCCTGCCCCCTCACCAGTAGGTGTCCCTCACCTGGTGTAGGTGGTTGGTGAGGTTGACGACACCAAGGTGTTGGGCATGGTAGATGACATGGGCGATTTGTTCAATGACACTGGTCTGCCCGTGGATGATAGCCAGGTGTAGCGGCCTAGGGGTTGAGGAGTAAGACTAGACTAGCAAGCCCAGCCACTTAGAGCACCCTCCACCCTCCAACCTCACTGCCTCCAGTCTCCCTCCCTGGGGCTTGCTGAACCCAGAATGTCTCCAGGGGCACATTTTATTTTTTAATAAGCTTATCTTAAAATTATTTGAAATACAGAGAGAGATTATCCATTTACTGGTTCACTCCCCAAAAATGCCCAAAAAAGCCACGGTTGGGCCAGGCCAAGACCAGGAGCCAGTAATCTAATGAGGGTCTCTGACATGGGTGGCAGGGATCCGGGAGTACCTTAGCAGGAAGCTGGAGCAGAAGCAGTGCTGGGACTTAAATCCAGGGACTCTGCTCTAGGATGTGGGCATCCTAACCGCTGCACCAAAAACCTGCCTTCCTCTCCCCCGAACCTTTTAAAGTTAATTAGGGGCAGGAGTTACAGAGCGGTAGGTTAGGCTGCTGCTTGGGGCACCTGGCCACATCCCCTGCTGGAGTGCCGGTTCGAGTCCTAGCTACTCTGCTTCCTTTCAAGCTTCCTGCAAGTGCACCTGGGAGTCAGCAGATGACAGCTCAGGTACTTGGGTCCCTGCAGCCCTCATGACAAACCTGGAGTTCCTGGCTCCCAGCCAGCCCTGGCTGTTGCAGCCATTTAGAGAGTGAACAAAGATTTGTACTCTGCCCTTCAACTAAGTAAAGTTTAAAATTAACTGAGAGGCACAGCGAGAGAGTGAGCTCCTATCTTCTGGTTTGTTCTTGGCTGGGCTGGAACCAGGAACTAGGAACTCAGTCCAGATCTCCCATGTGGGTGGGAGGCACCCAATCACTCAAGCCATCACCACTGCCTCCCAGAGTGCATTAGCAGGAAGCTTTTTTTCGGGGGGAGAACACACACACAAGCTTTGGAGGGACACTGTGTCCCCTTCACCAAACAATGTGGAGAGCCTTAGCAACTTGAATAGAACTAATAAATGGTAGATCTGGACTTGAGACCGGCCCTTCCATCTCCTGAGTCCGGCTCTTTATAGGTCCCTTTCTTGTCCCAACCCCAAGACTTGAGCTCCCAGCTTCAGCCACTCTCCCCGCCTACGTGTCTCCATTCTCGTCCTGCGCCGTCAGCAGGTGGCGCTGCCCCGCCAGCAGCGAGCGTGCGTCCGCTGTGATGCCGTAGTCCAGCAAGGCTCTCGCGCTGCGCTGCGCCAGGCCGAACAGGCGTGCGTTGTACTCCCGCGCTGGGGGGGGGGGGGGGGCGAGAGGGGGCGGCAGGCGCGTGGGTACAGGCTAGTTTCTCAGCACCCGAGTCCCAGCCGCCCGGATTCTGAGGCTATACCTCGCTGCAGCATCTCGGGGGCCTGTGCTTCCCTGGGCTGCGCGGCTTGCTCCCCGGCTTCCGTGGCTTGCTCCCCGGCATCCACGCCAGGCGCCGAGGCGGCCATCTGCGCCCCGCCCCCGCCTCCTGGGTAGCAGCCCATTGGGGCTGCGCCCGACTGGTAGGGGCTGTAGGCCAAGGAGGAGGGGAAAAAGCCGAGGCTGCTCCCTGTGGGTACAGAGAGGACTGTGGGGAACCGGCCAGGATTCGCCCGGATTTCTTCCCCCGCAACTTCCCCGCACCCCTCCCTCCTCCAGCCCGCTTCCAGCCGCCAGCACTCACCTCCTCCTCCTGCTCCTCCATAGCCCCCAGCGGAGCCCCCTGAGCCTCCGCCCATGTGGGAGCCACCGCCGAAGGGCTGGGAGAAGGTGGGCAAGGCCTTTCTCCGCTTGCGCTGCACCTCCTCCTTGTCTGGGGGCAGAGAGGAACAGGGTGTTAAAACCCCTGCTCCTGGGGTCATGCCTCCGGGCCCTTCCTCCCGCGGGCTCCTCTCGCCCACGTCCTGGGGCCCTCCTCCCCTGCCTGGGCTCACGGGTCCCCTGATCTGGTCCTCGGGGCCCCCCAGCCCCACCTTCCACCAGCGGGTAGTAGGTGAACTGCTTGGAGTCGGAGACGTCTCCTCCGCGCTTGCGCTTCAGCTGCAGGAACACGGTCACCGGCCGCTCGATCTTCATCTTGTGATAGGGGGGTGTCCTGAACACAATGGCGTACTGGGGCAGGGGGCAGAGAGTGTCAGTGTGGTCTCTGCCCACCCCAGCCCCCAGCCCCGGCTCTCGCTCCTGGGTACCTGTTTGTGAACATCTGTGGGAGAGAAGTCCCCAAAGGCCTGCCATCCATTCTCATCATCCTCATAAAAGCGAACCTCGATGTCATCTGTGGGGAAGACTGGAGCTTGCTAGCAGCTCCTGGTGGGGCCTCCAGGCCCCCGTCTTAGGCCCGTTGTCCCTGGCTCCCAGCCTGGGCTCCAGCTCACCTTTCTGCACCTTGTCACACAGCAGGTACACTTCATCTCCACCCCGCACAGAGCCTGCTGTCTTGTCCATTCGAGAAATCTTCAAGTTTGAAGCCCCAGGAGACTCTAGGAGGGCGGGATATGCGTTCGTTGAGAGGCCAGAATAATACTTTACACTTTAGGGAGCCAGCTACTCTATATGAGGGCATTCCAAAAAGTTCGAGGAAAAATGGAATTAAAAACTAGTTTATTTGGGTGCACATATTTTGAAATCCACATAAATAAGGGAGGTTTTCAAAAAGCCCTCATGGAGGGGCTGGCGTTGTGGCGCAGCGGGTTAAAGCCCTGGCTTGAAGTGTCGGCATCCCATATGGGCGCTGGTTCTAGTCCCAGCTGCTCCTCTTCTGATCCAGCTCTCTGCTATGGCCTGCGAAAGCAGTAGAAGATGGCCCAAGTCCTTGGGCCCCTGCACCCACATGGGAGACCTGGAAGAAGCTCCTGGCTCCTGGCTTTGGGTCAGCGCAGTTCCGGCTGTTGAAGCCATCTAGGGAGTGAACTAGCGCATGGGAGACCTCTCTCTGTCTCTACCTCTCTCTGTAACTCTGCCATTCAAGTAAGTAAAATAATAAATAAATCCTTTAAAAAAAAAAGCTCATGGAAAATGTATATTATGGAAAAATCATGCATGGATTTCAAGTTATTTTTTGCAGCAAAATCGTCTCATTTAATTCCATTTCCATGACCTTTTTGAAGTACATTCATATTCATTACCTCAACAACCCTGGGAGGTACAGGAATTACTAATATTCTCACTTACCAAAGACAGAGCCGTACTCAGGGGGGAAGTGACCTGCTAAAAATCACTCAGCGTGCGTGTGGCAGGCCCAGGTTCAACCCCAGGTCTGCCTGACCCCACAGCTCGCGGGTGCCCCTTGCGTCCCCTCTGACCCCCAGGCCTGCATACTCACTGCTGTCGTGGATGGGCTGGGAGATAACGGGTTTCAGGGGCAGCGAGAAGGAGCCGTCGCTGGCCCGAAGGAAGGCCGAGAAGCGCAGCCGGACAATGCTCAGGTCCATCACCTTCTTCAGCTCCTTGGCCTCCTGCTCCAGCTCTCGCCTCTCAGCCTCTGGGCAGCGGGCACACGAGTGACCCCTGGGCTCCTCCTGCATCCCAGCACCCTGCCTCCCACGACTTCCCTGTCCCCATACCTGTAAGGCCCTGGGGCCTGGACAGGAGCCGCTGCCTCTGAAGCTTTTGTATCATAATCTCCATCATGTTCTTCTTGGTCACGTGTAGGACACCCAGGTTGTTAAACCTGGGGAAGAGGGGAAGTCAGGTTGTTGCCGTGCAGCCCTTTCTTCCTGAGTGCGCTCCCCCCACCAGGCTCCACGCAGCCCTGCCTCAAGGCAGCTGTTCCGGTTTTCACTTGGGTCCTTGGGTTCTGGGCCCTACCTCTCTCCCCTTAGTCAGGTGCTAAGCTCAGAGGTGGGCTGGGGTGCAGGATGGTAGACAATGGGAGCATCCCATGGGGGGCCACAGGCAGGGGGCACCTACTGGGCAGTCATGTCCTTGGGCCCCACGGACACGGCGCAGATCCCCAGATCCGAGCACTGCTTGCCCACCAGGCTGTGGGCATGAGCACGAGGCGGGTCGCTGTGTGTCACCAGGTCCACTTCAATCTTGGCCGGTCCCTCGTAGTTACAGATCTGGGAGGGGCAGGGGGTGTCGTGAACGCCCCTGGACGTGCTGTCTCCTAGCCCACCCTCCCCCATCATCCTGGCTCACCTTGACAGTGGGGTAGGTCTTCCGGCCCTTCTCACTGGAGGCACCGGGCAGCCCTCCGTGGGAGGGGCCTTCACAGCCATATCGAAATCTGAATCCTCGCTGAAAGTCATAGCACAGCAACATTGTGATCAGGAGAGACCACCCCAGCCAGCCACACCCCCGGCCCGCAGTGACCACGGTGACTGGTAGTGTCCACTGGGAACCACAGCCAGGCCGACCACCCACCCCGTAGCAGCCTTGTTGGACACACTCCTCCCCCGCCACCCTCCCCCACCCCTTGTGCTCACTCACCTGCTTTGGCTGTTCCACAATCACCAGGTAGGGGCCGTCATCTGGGGACAGAGGGGCCTTGCTGAGCCAGGCTTTCCTGGCCCATCCCCCAGGCAGGACACATGCGCTCCCTCCTCCCTCCCTGTAAGGCCAGGTGGGGTTGGGGGCTTACTGACCTGTCTCCGGGGCTGGCTCCTTGGGTTCCACAATGGAGGGGTCAAATTTGAACCCTTCGTATTCGATGATGCCATCCAGGCCCTGGTTTGGAGGCAGAAGGGGGGGGCGGGCGGAGGAGGTGGGGCAGCCGATTCGGAGCCACCTCCGGAGCCCTCCCCCCTCCCTCCTCCCCAGGTCCAAGAGAAAGCCCTTTTGGAAGCAGAGTTTGCAGACTGACAGATGGACAGGCTGATAGGCAGGTTGAGATCATCTGAGGGCGCACAGGTGGAGGGAGGGCAATTGCAGGCGAGCGGCCGGCTGCAGGGCCCCGCGGCGTGACTCACTGGGTCGTAGCAACTCTCCATGTCTCTGGGCTAGGCCCGGCTCAGCGTGGTGGCTCCGGCCGGGTTCTGCTTCCCAGAGTTTCAGGCGCCCGCCTAAGGTGGGGGGGAGTGGCGAAGGGAAGGGGGACAGATCAGGACGGGGTGGGCAGGAGGGGGGGGTCCAGACTCGAGCTGGGGTCCGAGCTCCTCCAGCCGCCCGTCCGGGTGTGGCGGGCGAGATCCGGCGGAGGGCGAGATCCGGCGCTGGGCTGGGCCGGGGAAGGGGCAGAAAGTTAGAGCTGCTCAGGAAAGTCCCGAAAATACCAGGGGGGCGGGGCCGGAGGGGGAGGGCCTGGAAATGACGCCCTGGCCCCGCCCCCGCGGCGGGTGGGGCGGGAGGCCCCGGCCAGCCGCGCCCGCCGCCGCTCGGCGGGCACCTGGGCGCGGGGAGTCGGGGAGGGCCCGGTGGGCCTCCGCCCCGCTCCTAGCTCCCGGGCCGAGTCGGCACCGGAGGGTCTTTCGCCGCTGGGGCAGCCTCGCCGTACGGGGCCGGGGCCGCCCCTCGCCCGCCTCCCCTCCCCCGGCCTGGAGCAACCTTGGGATTTTCTGCCGGGAGGGAGGCCACGGCTGATTCACCCCGGGGGCTTTTGGGGGGACATTCCTGCTGTCGGAGGCCTCCTCTGAGTGCTCTGTAGGCGGGGTGGCGTGGGGGAGCTCTTCCCAGCGGCTGGCCCCGGGGTTCTTCCCCGAGAACGCGATTCTGGGGCCGCGGGGCGAGGGAAAACGGTCTCCGTGGGGTGGGCGTCTCGACATCTCGACTGCAGTAGGTTCCCGCCCCGCACGCCCCCGCCTCCGTCCTCCCCCTAGTGCCGCGGTGCGTGTGCACGTGAGCGTGTCTGTGTGCGGGTGCGTCGCGGGCTTCAGCGTGGGAACCGCGGGGAGGCACCGGCGCACAGGCGAGCGTGTCGGTGTTCGCACGCCGGCGTTGGCGCAGGTGCACGGACGGGGCTGCGGACGGGTACCCGCTGCTGTGCGCGCTCCGCGTCCCGGCCACTCACCGTGTCGGCGGCTCTGGTTCCGGGTTCTGTCCAGGTCCAACCCGCCTCAGACGGGTCGCGACGCCTCTCCAGCCACCGGGGCCCCAGCCGGGAAAGCCCCTTTTCGGCCCCCCGGAGGGGGGAATTCCCGTGACGTTTCCGTGCGTCACGCCCCGGGCCCTTTGTCATTGGCTGAAAGTTTCAGTCTGGGACTGGCGCAGCCAACCGGGAGCGATTCAGGTGCCTCCGTTCGTGGGGAAAAGTTCGCGCGGGGCGGGAAGTGGGGATGACCGTCAGCGTGGCGCGAGCTGTGGTCTCGGGGCCGGCCCGAGGTGGGACCCTCCGTGCCCAGGCCCCCGACTCCAGCCTCTTCACTGACAGGCCCGCTGCTTGTCGGCCGTGGCTGTGCCTAACGCTTGGCTACCTCTGAAGCTGGGGAACCCCGAGGGGAAGCCGGCCGGCTCCGGCCCCCCGGTCTCCCGCGCCCGGCTGGGAGCCACTGCCGGGAAGAGTCCGGGGAAGAGGAAGGAAGTTGATCTGCGGTCGGTCCCTGGGCGCCATCTGGCGGCCCCCCTGGAACTGCAAGGAAACTCCGTGCGCTCCCCTCCGGCTCTCTAATTGGCAAATTCAGGCTGACCTGAATTCGGGAGCTCTGCGAGGGGTAAGGAAAAAGTGTTTGGAGGTCTGGAATATCAGAATTGAAAAAATGTCGTAAGTCTGAATAGGTCAAGCTTTCTCTGATGTCGGGAATCATCGGCTCCAGTGCTTCCCACCTTCCCCGGGAACACTTCTAGCGGCAGGAACGCACCCAGCTCTCTTTCTGCCTCCTCTCAGTCGCCTGCACATGCAATGCGCCAGATCTTGTGTCGGGGAACTTGAGCAGAGTTCTTGTCCTCTCCCAGTAACCCTAGCAGGTGGACATCACCTCTAACGGAAGGAGAAAGTAAGCGGAAGAGTCGTAATAAAACCAGGCACAGCTAGGAAGAGACAGAAACAAGATTTCAAAGCAAGTTTGTCAGCCCAGGGCAAAGCTTTTCCCCCTAAATTTATATGAAATTAAGGGGCCTTTTCTATCTTCCTGTGGGCAGTTAAAGAAAATACAATAAGATGCTTCCAGAAAATTTACTGAGTTCAGCAATATTGTTTACTATATTCCCCTGGTCAGATTTTTAAAAAATAATTTGTTTTAATTAAATCTTTTTTTTTTTTTTAAGTTTGAGAGAGATAAAGCTCTCATCTCTAGTTCACTCCCTAAACGCCTGCAGTGGTCCAGTAGGGGCTGGACTGCCCAGGTCTTCCATGTGGCTGGCAAGGCTCCAGCTACTTGGCTGTCACTGCTGCCTCCCAGGGAGCTGGCGTCAGGAGTAGAGCTGGTTATCAAAGCCAGGCCCTCTGTTCTGGGGTGCAGAGGTCGAAACTGGTATCTTTTTATTTATTTATTTATTTTTGACAGGCAGAGTGGATAGTGAGAGAGAGAGACAGAGAGAAAGGTCTTCCTTTTTGCCGTTGGTTCACCCTCCAATGGCCGCCGCGGTAGGCGCGCTGCGGCCGGCGCACTGCTCTGTTCCGATGGCAGGAGCCAGGGGCTTATCCTGGTCTCCCATGGGGTGCAGGGCCCAAGCACTTGGGCCATCCTCCACTGCACTCCCTGGCCACAGCAGAGAGCTGGCCTGGAAGAGGGGCAACCGGGACAGGATCGGTGCCCCGACCGGGACAAGAACCCGGTGTGCCGGCGCCGCAAGGCGGAGGATTAGCCTGTTAAGCCATGGCGCCGGCCGGGAACTGGTATCTTTAAAAAAAAAAAAAAATTACTTATTTGAAAGTTGGAGTTACACAGAGAGGAGAGGCAGAGAGAGAGAGAGAGAGAGAGAGGTCTTCTATCCGCTGGTTCACTCCCCAGTTAGCCGCAATGGCCGGAACTGTACCGATCCAAAGCCAGGAGCTAGGAGCCAGGAGCCAGGAGCTTCTTCCGGGTTTCCCACGTGGGTTCAGGGGCCCAAGGACTTTTTCTACTGCGTTCTCAGGCCATAGCAGAGAGCTGGATCGGAAGTGGAGCAGCCGGGTCTCTAACTGGCGCCCATATGGGAAGTGGAGCAGCCGGGTCTCGAACTGGCACCCATATGGGATGCCAGCGCTTCAGGCCAGGGCATTAACCCGCTGAGCCACAGAGCCGGCCCCCGGAACTGGTATCTTAACCACTAGGCCAAATGCTCACCATACAGCTTTTTAAACTTGAAGTTAGAATGCAAGACGCCTACTTGGTATGTGCCAGTTTAGGGAAACTGGGAGCCTGTGCTGGCTGCCACGGATCACTACTGTCTTTCAAAGTCTCATAAATCACAGGTGAATGTGCCATAATTCTTTCAGTCTCTACAGTGTTAAAAGCACTCCTATGGATGGGGTCTTAGTTTTAAAATATAGAACTGTAATTTATCTGAAGATCAAAGAAACTCAGGGATAGAACTGTAGCGTAGCAGGTTAAGCCACCACCTGTGGCATCCCACACGGGAGCACTGGTGGTAGTCCTGGCCACTTCACTTCCAATCCAGCTCCCTGCTAATGCACCTTCGAAGCAGCAGACAATGGCTCAAGTACTTGGGCCACTACCACTCATATGAGAGACCTGGAAGCAGTTTCTGGGTCTAGGCTTTGGCCTGGCCCAACCCTGCATGTTGTAGGCATTTCGGGATTGAATCAGCAGATGGAAGATCTCTTTCTCTGTCACTCTGTCTTTCCAAATATTTTTTTGTGGAAAAAAAAGTGAATAGTTGAATGAACCCCCAGGTACCCATCTGTCAACAATTCCCAATGCATGTTAGCCTGGGGATTTTACCTAATGCAAAATAATCAATTGTAGGTTGCTACAGCCTCACTTACCTGGGCTTAAGAAAGCTCTTTATTGTCTGTTCCACTAATTTTCATCTCTGTGCAACTGGAGCACACTGGCTGGCCCAGAGCAGATACAGCATACCTTTGCTCCACTCATAAGTATTGAGCCTACTCTGGAAAACAAAGTCCCTGCTCGCAGACAGACTCAAATAGATGTCAGCTGGTGACAAGTGCTACAGAGAAGTATTAAGCAGGTAAGGGGATAGAGGAGCTCTAAGGAGCTCCTACACAGCAGTCAGGGAAGGCCTCTCTGACAAGAGAAAATTTGAACAGTGACTTGAAAAAAGTGAGGGGTAAGTCATGTGGAAGACTGGAGGCAGAGCGTTCCAGATGTGGGGACAGTAGTGCAAGGGTCTGGCATGGCTGTGTGTGGTGTCTCTGAGGCACAGCAAAGTTAGGGAGGTGGAATAAAGCAAGAACGTTGGGTTTTGTTCTGGATGAGATGGAGAGCACCTGGAGGGTTTTGAGCTGTGCAGTGAAAGGATATGTTGTGTTGTAAAAAGATTGGCAATGGAGCTAAGAATAGAGGGAGAGAGAATGGAAGGACACTGGCAGTCCTGTAGATGGTGGCTTAGACTTGAGTGGTCATGGGTGATGATAGTGAGAAGCAGTCACTTTCTGGATAGATTTAAAAATAGAAGTGGCAAGACTTGTTGAGGATGGGATGTAGTCTGTGAGAACACAGAGAACATTATTGCATAAGAACCTGGAGGAATGGAGCAAAGTCGGGACTTACATGTAAAGCCAGTGTAATGGATGGCATTTAAAGCCTTGACAGTGGACAACTTCACCCAGTGAGCAAGTGTAGAGAAAGGATTTGAGGGGCTGGCGTTGTGGTGCAGGAGGTTAAGCTGTCACCTGCAATGCCATCATCCCAAATGAGAGTTAGTTCAAGTTCCAGCTGCTCCACTTCCAATCCAGCTCCCTGCTAATGCGCCTGGGAAAGCAGGCCCAAATACTAGGCCCCTCCACTCACATGGGAGACCTAGATGGATTTCTGGGCCCCTGTCTTTGGCCTGGCTCAGCCTAGGCCATTGCAGCCAACTGGGGAGTGAACCATCAGATGGAAGATCTTTCTCTACCTTTCAAATAACTCAGAGTTAGAGAAACAGAGAAATTTTCCATCTGCTGGTTCACTCCCCAAATGGTCAGGGTGGAACCAAAGCTTCTTCTGGGTCTCCCACGTGGGTGCAGACGCCCAAGCACTTGGGCCATCTTCCACTGCTTTTCCCAGGCCATTAGCAGAGAGCTGGATTGGAAGTAAAGCAGCTGGGACTTGAACTGGTGCCCATAAGGGATGTTGGCATCACAGGTGGTAGCTTTACTCACTATTCCACAATACTGGCCCCCATAAATAAATCTTTAAAAAAAAAAAAAAAGGATTTGAGGACCTAGGAACTGAGCATTGGGGCATTCTAATGTTCATAGACTATGGAAAGGAGAGGTCAACAAAGGAAACTGAAAAACCGTGGCCAGTGAGGTTGCGGAGAGGCAGGAAAAATCTGTGCTGCAGAGCAGAGTGGAGGCTATTTCTAGGCAACTAAAGCTCCTTACACACTGAAGCCCAGGGGTTGTGTGGACTTCTGCATTCTCACAGCCCCTTGTCTCCTGTGGAGCCCTGAACAAAGGTGTCTGTGCTCCTAACACCACTGCTGTTCCTGGAACTGTGGTGGTAGTGGTGGAGGGGGCACGTGAAATCCATCCTTGCTCCTGGTTGTATGCCATCTCTCTCGTTTTCACAGACTCCTACTAAACTCTGAGCTCACTAGGGAACAGCCTGTTGCTGCTCATGCTTAGCCTTTTCTTTCTCATGAGCAGCTACAGAAAACTGTGTCTAACTTCGGAGGGTTTCTACACCACCAGCAGTACTTTTGAATGTAAGATGTGACACAGCAAAGAACACGAAGCTCAGAGTGAGCCTGCGCTGGGTTTGATTCCCAGCTCCCCATGACTTGACCTTTTCAGCCTGCTGCCACGTCTGCTCTCTGAACAAAGCACGTAACGGTGTCACATAGCGGTGCTCCAGCGATGCCAGTTCTCAGGATTGGCTCAGCTTCCCTCTGGACTTTTTGAAGCCTGTTGCTGTCCTACTCAAGTTCGGGGGGAGACATCACTAAGACCAGTGTTTCCCTCTGGACTGTGCTAATACATTCCCCAACACTGTGTCGCTTCCACACCATCACACCATTTGTTCTGCTGGTCAGAATGAAGCTCTGATAGGAGTTCCTCTTGTAGCTTCCTTTGCCTCCTAGGAGACAACACTTCAAAAAGTGGTGCAAGGGCTGCTTTTTTTCTTTTGAAGATTTTTTGTTTACATTTTCCTTTATGTCTACAATGTCTACACAGCCAGCACGGATTTTCAGTGGGTGGATGTCTTGGATAATCCATTAGAGGGAGATCATTTGGGCCAAGTTAATGAAGCCGAATGCTTTGTGCAGTGACAGGAACACTGGCAGCACACCCTGAGGCCGTGTTTCTGGATCAGACCATGCTAGTCTGAGCAGACACAGAAAAGCAAGAAATCTGGGTGAATTTTTGTGGGTGGCTCCAGTAGAGCTGCTGGTGACCCAGTTGCTTTCTCTGCTCTATCATGTATCAATCAGCCGACTGAGAGTTCCAGCAAAGGTTTTTCTTTGCTACCCAGCAGGCGAGGATCAGTTTGCAATTGCTCCAGCTTCTTCCCTGATTTTTGAGATCAGTTGAGGGATACTGAGTTGTCATGGTCCTTCGTTCACAGGATGGCCTTCAGACTTTGTGGCAGTGGTCAAGTTTCCCGAAGAGGGAAACACATGAAAACTTTTTAAAAAAATTTTTTATTTGACAGGTAAAGTTGTAGACAGAGAGAGAGACAGAGAGAAAGGTCTTCCTTCCGTTGGTTCACCCCCAAATGGCCGCTATGGCTGGCACTGCGCCGATCCGAAGCCAGGAGCCAGATGCTTCCTCCTGGTCCCCCATGCAGGTGCAGGGGCCCAAGCACTTGTGCCATCCTCCACTGCCTTCCCGGGCCACAGCAGAGAGCTGGACTGGAAGAGGAGCACGAGGGACTAGAACCCGGCGCCCATATGGGATGCTGGAGCCGCAGGTGGAGGATTAACCAAGTGAGCCATGGCGCCGGCCCCATGAAAACTTCTAAGCTTTCTAAAGCTTGTGGGGCTCAGAAGACCTCACCACAGCTGAGGTCAAGGGCCCTGGTGTCTGGGTAGCTGTGGATCCAGCGTTTGCTATACTCACAGAACTCTCTGCCCCTCCTAATCTTCCTAGGGGGCAGGGCTGGACAAGACTTGGGGTACAGGGAAGGAAGACACTAGTCGAGGAGCTATAAGCCTCACATCTTAGTATTTTTTCTTTTTTTTTTTCTTCTTCTATCCACTTGTTCACTTCCCAGATGGCCACAGCGGTTGAAGCTGCACCAATCCAAAGCCAGGAGCCAGGAGCTTCTTCTGGGTCTCCCACATGGGTGCAAGGACTTGGGCCATCTTCTACTGCTTTTCCAGGTCATAGCAGAGAGCTGGATCAGAAGTGGAGCAGCCAGGACTTGAACCAGCACCCATGTGGGATGCCGGCACTGCAGGCAGCAGCTTTACCCACTACCCCTCAGCGCCAGCCCCATATCTTAGTATTTTTCCACATGGCTGTTCCCATTGTGAGGCGCCCTTTACTACACCTCAGGGAGGCACAGTCAGAGCCCAAACTCCCAGCAATGGGAAGTGCAGTGTGCTGAAGAATCACACAGCTGGACCCCAGTGCAGAGGATGAATGCCTGGAACTCTTCACGAGAGAGGCCAGATGGGGGCACTGTAGGGTCACCCTCTCTTCCATCCCCTAGGAGGGGAGGGCACCGTTGTGGTGGGAGAAGTCAAGGCATAGATGCTTCCATTGGAAAAGCTTAATACCTAACATTCTGAATTCCACCCCCAGCGCCTTGGCCCTGCAGGCCTGCTCTGCCTTCCGATGCACACTCCCACCTGGCTTACGCTGATGCACAGGGAAAGGGGCGAGGTGCTCCACTTCTGCCGCAGTGCAGGGCGGATGCGGGCTGTGGGCGGGAAGAATGGTCCCTCTTCAGCCTGGGGTCAGAATGAATGCTCCGTACCTGGAAACATATGGCTGCAGATGCAGGCAAGATGACCCGGGCCTCTCTTAGGCCCCAGGGTGTCTTTGTGCTCTGGGACTGAGAGGCACCTCCAATGGGAGGCTTCTGAAGAACTCAACTCAGCTTTTGCTTATCTTCCTTCTGCTCTCAGGCAGCTGTATCAGATATCTCCCTTGGAGCAATTATGGGAAAGGACAATGACCCAAGCCCCTGGAACACCTCTGGTGACAAGTGCACTGCTACGGCACAGGTATGGCAGCAGCAGTGAAGGGATCCTGAACCAGGCACCAGCTGGGCCAGCTACTGGTAAGCTTGTCTTCACTTTGCCTCTGTTCACATAAGGCCCAAGCCCCAGGCATCCCAACAACACAGTGCCCTGACTCTTAAACTCAAGGAGAAAACTAGAGGAAAAGCCAAGGATGTTGGTACTAAGACATTTATTACATCATAAAAAGTCCGTCGTTGTCCTGTTTTTCTATATGTACATGCTCCTGCAGGCAGTCCCCCAACCAGCTCCACCAGCTCACCATCTATGGTGCCAATCAACTCTCTAAACTGACCAACTAATTAAAAGAGGAAGCACTGGAGGAGGTGGCCCAGGGCTGATGGGCATGGTGCTGGGGGAGGGAAAGAAAGTGCAGAGTGGTTGGGCTTGGCTCTCAATGCCTGACCATGGGCAGGAGGATACATGGGCGGGCATTGCAGGGTTGGCACAGTGATGCCTCCCAAGAGCTGCCAGCTGGAGATCAACACTGCAGGTGACACTTGAGGGTGCTCTCAGATTAGATGCCCAGGACTGGAGAGCAGAGGAGGAAGAAGGTCCTGCAGTCTGAAGTGGGTCCCGGCAGAGGCTACAGGAGTTCTTTTTCTCAATCCAAGTGGCAGCAATAGCAGCTTGGACTAGACTGGGCCTGAAGGGACGGTGGCCCCTGGAACAGTTGGTAGGCGGGGCAGGGATAGCCTGATGGGAAGTATCTGTCCTGGTATCTGAGGGACCTGCCTTAGTTGACCTCGGAGGTGGATATGGGGTCTGTGGGGCGTGGAGTGGCCAGGAGAGGCACTGGAGAGGTGGCTTCAATGAGTGCAGGGTTGAGAATGATAGGCAGAGTCATGGGTGGCACGCCGACCTGCAGTGGGGAGGCCAAGGGTTGTAGGATCAGAGGGGACTGAGCCAGTGGCGTTGGCCCATCTGGGGTAGGGCTCAGCCTGCTGGGGCTAGAGGCCACTGGTGATCCCGGGGAGCTGCTGGTGGTGGCTCGCGGGTCAGGCTTCTCCAAGTCTGTAAGGAGAGCAAGGTGACTGCAGTCAGACAACTCTCACCCCCCAGCCGCCACCAAACCTCTGTTCCTCCGGATTATCATCCCAGGCCATGTGGGAGGCTCCCCTTGAAACTCCTTTCAGTTTTAGCTACCTTCTATCTGGCCCCCCATTGTTTTGCTGCACCCACTGTCAGGTTAATTCTGGTCAGTCTTCACTAGAATCCTTCAAGGGAAACCTCTATGTCTTCCTTCCAAGTATGACCCAGCCTCTCCTCCCAAACCCAAGAGGCTCAAGCAGCGAGTTCGTAATAGCTTCTTCAGTCCTGCCGTTTTCCATAGGAACAGTCGGCAAACAGGATTCTCTGGTTGCCTCCTTCCCCTGGTCCCAGTCCTTACTCAGCAGCAATCCTAAGGTACCCTGGGCCTCCCCTTAGGCCTCCTGCTTCCTGCACAACCCTCAGAACAAGCTCGCCTTGAGAGACTCACCACAGGCCCCCAGCTCAGAGGGTATCTCTGGGGCAGGTGGGTGGCCAGGTGTCCTGGGGTCACCAGCAGCAGGAGCCAGGTGGGCTGAGATCAGAGGTTTTTGGCTGTGAGGCTCCATGGGAACGGGGTCTGGGGAGGGCAGGGAATTCAGATGGCAACTCTTTCTCTCCACCAGAGCCTTGGCTACCCACCAGTCTTTCCAGCCACTTAGGGCACACAGAACTAATTCAGCTTAGGGGACTCTTGAATGAAGCTGGGCTGAGCCCCTTACCCTGGATGACAGTCTGCTTAAAGAGCTCATCTCGTAGGTGGGGCAGGAAACAGTCAATGCGCTCCCAGGTGATCTCCCAGAGGGCTGAGGGGCTGCCTCCTCGTGTGTCTGTGCTGTGGAAAATCTCGGCGGTGTCCATCACCAGAAGCATGTTCTTCAGAGACTCAGGGATGGCCTCTGACTGCAGGTGGTAGTGGGGCCAGGAGAAGAGGGAAAGGGGTATAAGTGAGGATGGCAAAGGGCAGAAAGAAAGTCTTCCCACCAGTGGGAAAGGAGGTAGGCAATGGGGGGTCAAGGTGAGGTAGAACATACCAGTAAGTCACTGGAGCCTGCATGCATGTACTTGTCCATGAAGTCCAGGATGGTGAGCCAGAGGGCCGCAAAGGTAGAGAGTGACAGCAGTGGGGACAGGTGCTGCAGGAAGACCTGTGGCCAGCCAGCCCCTTTCAGCCAAGCGCAATGCAGAAGCCTCTGCACCACTCACCAGGGTCAGAAGGCAAGCCTGTTCTAACTTGCACATGAATCTCAAGATCAGAGACTCCTGAAATCCAGAATCCTCCCAGGTCCCGGGTCCTGCTCAGTTTCTAAAAATGGGGATCCTAAGAACCTACACTGCATCTCTAGGTCCTACCAGAAGCCCTGGCTCCTCTCCTTGAGAAAAGACAGGTGTGGAGAGAACAGGTAGGTGATGAGCAATACCTTAGAGAGCAGTGTGGAAGCCCTCATCCGGGTCTCCTCCATCCCACCGACATCTGCAGGGCTAATGTTCTCCAAGAGCTTGGTCAGTAGAGGAAACAGCACCTGGTGGATAAATACCTCCAGTGTCTCCCTAGCAGGGTTAGTCAGGCAGCCTTGCCCCCAGGAATCCAGGGGCTGGAGAGGCTGGGCACAGGACAGAAGGGAAGGGGTGGTGCAGGCTGAAGACTGACATGACAGGCTCTTCAGGGTGCCTGGCTTTCTTTGTGTTAGGGATTTTAACTTTAAGACCAATAGGAAGTCCTACCTTATTGAAGCAGGACTCCCACTCCAGGGCATCAAGTTTTTGCAGATCATGTACCAGTAGTGCCCGCTGCAGATAGGTTAGTGCCTGCATCCGCACCTGGCGCCGGGCATCACAGCACAGGCAGGCAATGCCTGAGAGTGAGAGCAGGGTCAGGACCCTCCAAGCATCTTGATCCTGGCGCACCTCCCTTCTCCACCCAGCTCCAGCTCCACTTCTGCCTCTACCCCGTCTGACCCCCCAGGTTTACCCTGTAGTAAAGGGCACCAGCAGTGGGCCCAGAGGGTGCGTGAATCTGCTTCGATCTTCCGGCCACCTGTCTCCAGATGGCGTTGCTCCTCCGCCCATGAGCTGTAGATAGAAGCTGCCCGCGTGTGCAGGGTGTGCATCAGGTCTAGCAACTGCGATCACAGGAGGGGCAGATTTGAGTGGGGTTAGGTCTGATGGACCCTTCCCCCCACCCCCTCTGTCCCTGACTGAGTCCTCAAGGGCCCCCTAGTCCCAGTCAGGCCACACTCTACTCTCTTGCAATTCTCTTTTCCTTGACTTGATGAGCTGGTTGCTCCAGTCCTGGCCCCATCTCTGTCAGGTGTTCCTCATGGTAGAAGAGATTTGATGAAACACATGGAAGAAGCATTTAACAACATTGTGATACTGTGAGCAAGGCACTTCTGATTCTTCTTCTTCTTTTTTTTTTAATGTTATTTACATTTATTTTGTAAGGGAGGGAGAGAAAGACACACACACAGAACCACAGAAAGTTCTCCTATCCACCTATTCATTCCTCAAATGCCTGTAAGAGCCAGGGCTGGGCCAGGAAAATGGGAAAATGCCAGGAGTCTGGAACTCAGTTGGGATTTCCCATGAGAGTGACATGGGCCCAAGCTCTTGAACTATCATCTGCTGTCTCCCGAGGTGTACATTGGCATGAAGCTGGGCCAGAAGCAGAGGTGCCAGGACTCCAAGTGGCACTCTGATGTGAGGTGCAGGTCTCCCTAGTGGCAGCCCAGCCACTGTGCCAACTGCTAGCTCTTGCTTTCTTGTCAATTCTAGTTCACACCTTCTGATGACAGAGAATGCTTCATCTTGCTAATCTCACTTTAAAAACAAAAAGCTAAACTTAGGCTCAGAGATGCTGATGGTTAACAGTATCTGACCAAATTTAATACTTTTAAGTTTTCAACATAAGGTTATTTAAAGAAATTGGTTCTCCATTTATTTGATGTTGTAAACTCTGCCCACAAAATAAATTTTATATGCCTGGAAAGACAAGAATAATTTTGGGAGGATTGATAAAGCACTGGTGACAGTATTTGCCTAGCGAGGAGAATTAGTGACTGGAGTCAGTTAAAGAATGGAAACTAACTGTATCTTACCCTTTTGTACCTTTCAAACTTTATACCATTTGTATAAATTACCTATTCAAAAAATAAATAAACATTAATTTAAAAACAAATTTATGTGGACAAAGACATACAGGTGGACCTGGATAAGGGGTTTACTGTAGCGGTGGTGATTGAGGGTCTGGGCTGGAATACATGAGTCCTTCCCATCAGCCCTGGCTCTCCCTGGCCCCACCTGGTTCCCAGTCTCAGGTACATGGGAGGAGAGGAAGTAAAGGGTGCCGTACTTACGTCCTGACTGACCTGTAAAGACACCGTATGGTAGCTGGCAGGCACACCTTCATCCTCATCTTCATCACTGTGCCCGCCCCGAGTGGCATGTTGGCTAGAGGTTCGAGGTCTCCGAAGCATTGAGCCCTCCTTGGATTTCTTCTTGAAGCGGTTCCCTTTGCTGTCATATTTGTGACTCTTGCTACGTTTCTCCTGGGACTTGCATCCTGAGTAGAGCGACTCAGGTCACAATTCCACATTCGCAAATGCCCTACCTTTTCTCCCCCTCTCCCCCGACCTGTATATTTACTTGGCTACTCAATTGCCCCCTATCAGATGACCTACCGCCATTCAGACTGGCTTCCACAAAGATGCGCAGAGTCTTGACACAGAGCTCAAAGTTGTCAGGTGTGATGTGGGCAGCATCACGTACAATGAAGGACAGTGATTCCACACACTTAAGGAGGGACTTCGTGTCATGTGGCCCCAGATCCAGCCCCACTGTAAGGCTGTACTGATTGACCAGAGGTGAAGGGCCTGGCCGGCTGGGTCCTGAGCCTGGTTTGGAGTTGTCAATGTCGTCTTTCCCCACCTGTAAACACAGAGGAGCCGGAGACCCCTGCTCGAGCCCTAACTGCCTTCAGGCGCCCTTTCAGAGGACGAGAACCTTTCCCACAGGTCCAGGAGGGAAGAACTCACCCACTTGCCATACCCTCACTCACCACTAACCAACCACTGTTGACTACATCAGCATCTGTGGCTGACCGGTGTATCTTGCCAGGCCTGCCATGGTCAGTGTAGACCTCTGAGTCAGAAGTGTATCCTCTGTCCAGGCTCACATCATTTTGATGGTAGGACGGGAGCTCACTGTCTGACTGGGCCCCTAAGACAGGCAGGAAGAAGGGCAGAGTTAGGGTGGAGATGGGACACTGGGAAAAGAGATAATTTAGGCTCTCAGATGAAGGTGCTTGGCTGGCTTTCCCTCTCTCTGGCCTGGCTTAATTTCAGTCCTGTCACCAGACAGCTGAAGCCTGAACAACTTCTCTTCTTTAAAAAATGCCATCTTGAAATCTTTACTTAGTATAGAGTTGTATACTTTTGTATATAAAGGCAATTAAAAACGAATCTTAATGAAGAATGGGATGGGAGAGGGAGTAGGAGGTGGGACAGGAGTAGGGGTGGGAGGGGAGGTATGGGGGGGGGGAGAACTGCTATATTCCAAAAACTGTACCTATGAAATTTATATTTATTAAATAAAAGCTTTCTAAAAAATTGTTATTTCTTTACTTGAAAGGGAAGGAGGGAGGGAGGAAGAGAGAGAGAGAGAGACAAACGGAGACTGTTTCATCCACTCCCCAAATGCCCACAATAGTTAGGGCTGGACCAGGTCAAAGTCAGGAGTTAGGAACTCAATCCAGCACTCCCACACTGTGGAGCAGGGACTTAAATACTTGCACCATCAACTGCTTCCTTCCAGGTTACAGCTTTGCAGGAAGCTGGGATCAGAAGCAGAGCCAGGATTGGAACCCAGGCACTGAGATATAGGATGTGGTGTCCCAAGAGATATCTTTAACACTATGCCAAATGCTTGCCTCACAGCTTCTTTCTTGACCATATAGGGCAGCAGGCTAATTTGGGCTCCTGATGGCATCTTGTAGCAGCTGTCAGGAGAAGGGAGTGTGGACAGTTTCTGGGCAAAGAATCCTCAGGACAGTAGGAAGCCTGGCTTCATAGCCTTCTGCATTGTCTATCTGCCTTCATGCTATTTAATCTGTAGGTACTGGCTAGACAGAACTGGAAGCTCTGGAAGCAAATGGCAGAAGCCAAGGGTGTTTAACCTGCCAAATGCAGTAACCCGTGTTTCGTTTCCCGTCCCAACTTCTCGAGTTACTGTTTATCTGCCAGTTCGAGTCTCCCTGGGCAAGGCTTACCAGTGTCAGATGCATCAGCCCTGGCTGTGGCCTGCAGAGCAGCGGGAGGCTTCACACCTGAGCCAATGCACTCCAGCAGTGTGAAGAGGGTGGCCCAGTCATCGCCCGAGTGGATATTGGCTGCGTTGGTCTTAAGGAGTTCATGGAGCCCATATGCGACCTGGTGGCTGACTCGGGACAGCACGCTGGGCTTCATCAGTAGCAAAATACGCAGGGAGAGCAATACCTAGGATGGACGGTAGGGAGCAGGGACTGGGGAGTGGGCACATAGCTTCCTGTCTGGTCTTCTTTCCTACTTGTCTCCTTAGGCCAGTGAGGATGGTTTGGCTAGCATACAACTTAAAGTCACTCTTGCTGATCTTTTCTTTTTTTCCTCCCCATTCTTAAAAAACTTAAGATAGTTGTAGGTTCAAGTGCAGTTGCAAGAAATAATACAGAGATCCTTCATATGCTTTGTCCAGTTTATCTAAATAGTAACATTATGCAAAATTATAGTCTAATACCACATTATGCAAAACCATAGTCTAATACCACGACCAGGATACTAACACTGATACAATCCACTGACAGATTTCGCTAGTATGTAAACCTGGGTATGTTAACTTCAACATAATTTTGTCACCTATGGAGATTTGTGTATCCACCAGTCAAGATGCTAAATAGTCCCAGGCACCACAGGATCCTCCATGCTACCCTTTTATAACCACACCTATCTCCTCCTTCCTATCCCTAACCCCTAGTGATCTATCCTCACTTCTAACATTTTGTCATCTCAAAAACCTTATATAAGGGTGGGCACTTGATATGGTGGGAAAGACGCTGGTTAAGATGCCTGTGTTTCACACTGGTCTGATTCCTGGCTCCTGCTTCCTGCTACCATAGACTTTGGGAGGCAACAGGCGGTAGTTCAAGTTAATTAGGTCCCTGCCACCTATGGGGGAGATCCGCATTGAGTTCCTGGCTTCTGATTCCAGCACTGGTCCAGCCCTGGCTGTTGCAGGTATTTGGGGACTGAATCAATAGATGACAGCTCTTTCTCTCTGCCTCTCAAATTAAAACACACACACACACACAAACATATAAATGGAACTACCCAGTATATAACCTTTTTTTTTTTTTTTTTTTGGACAGGCAGAGTTAGACAGTGAGAGAGACAGACAGAGAGAAAGGTCTTCCTTCCGTTGGTTCACCCCTCAAATGGCCACCACAGCTAGCGTGCTGCGCCTATCTGAAGCCAAGAGCCAGGCGCTTCCTCCTGGTCTCCCATGTGGGTGCAGGGCCCAAGCACTTGAGCCATCCTCCACTGCCTTCCTGGGCCACAGCAGAGAGCTGGACTGGAAGAGGAGCAACCTGGACAGAATCCGGCACCCCAACCAGGACTAGAACCTGGGGTACCGGCACCGCAGGCAGAGGATTAGCCTAATGAGCCGCGGCGCCAGCCCAGTATATAACCTTTTGAGATTGTTTTAAAATTTTTATTTATGGGGCCAGTGCTGTGGCATAGTAAGTTAAGCCTCTGCCTGTGGCGCCAGCATCCCATATGGGTGCTAGTTCAAGTCCTGGCTGCTCCACTTCCAATTGAGCTCCCCGCTGATGGCCTGGGAAAGCAGTAGCAGATGGCCCAAGTCCTTGGGCCCCTGCACCACTTGAGAGAATCAGAAGAAGCTCCTGGCTTCAGATTGGCCCAGCTGCGGCTGTTGCGGCCATGTGTGAACCAGAGAATGGAGGACATCATTCTTTGTCTCTCTCTCTGTAACTC
Organism: Lepus europaeus; assembly: GCF_033115175.1. Classification (NCBI taxonomy): domain Eukaryota; kingdom Metazoa; phylum Chordata; class Mammalia; order Lagomorpha; family Leporidae; genus Lepus; species Lepus europaeus. The sequence continues at coordinate 27,036,989 of NC_084843.1, forward strand.
TGCCTCCCAAATAAATAAAAAAATCTTTAAAAAAATTTTTTTTAAATTTATTTGAGAGGGGAGAGAGAGAATAGGCGAGCCCAAGTGCACTCCCATCTGCTGGCTTACTTCTTAGATGCCCACAATGGCTGGAGCTGGGCTGGGGAACTCAGTGAAGGCCTCCTAAATTGTGGTAGGAACCCAACTACTTGAGCCATCACCTGCTGCCTCCCAGGGTCTGCATTGGCAGGTAATTTGAGTCAGGAGCTGAGACTAGGAATCAGATCCTCAAATCCTGGTAATCCATTGTGGGATATGGGCAATTTAATTGCCAAGCCAAATATCTGCCCTTGTTGGGTTTTTCTTCTTTTTTATGAGTTGCATTAAAATTATAGATCAATTTGGGAAGAACTGACATCCTTACTATGGTGAGTCTTCTAATCCACATATACTTCATTTTATTTTTTCTTTCTTTTGCCAGTATTTTGTAATTTTCAGTGTACAAATCCTATACATGTTTTGTCAGGTATATGGTATTTCACTTTATTTAGATCACTTTTTAGTGATAATTTTTTTTGTTTTTTGCTTATTTGTTTATTTTGAGAGAGAGCGAACTCCTACCTGCTGGTTCACTACCCAGATGTCAGCAACATCTGGGGCTGGGCCAGGGTTGAAGCCAGAACTCCATTCAGGTCTCCCACATGGGTGACAGGAACCCAGTTACTTGGGCCATCACCCCTGCCTCCCAGGATCTGCACTAGCAGGAAGCTAGAATCAGGAGCTGAGAATTGAACCCAGGTACCCTGATACAGAACATGGTCACCCCAATTTGAGTCTCAACTGGAAGACTAAATGCCTGCTCTGGTGTTGCATTTTTAATTTTGGCTTCCATGTGTTCATTGTTAATATGTATATATAATTAATTTTTGTATTTTGGCCTTATATGCTATGGATTTGCTGAACTCACTTATTCTACACTGGTTGTTTTTCTAATTGAGATAAGAGAGCTCAGGAGGGTCCTAAGAGCTAGGAAGCCAGGTATAGGCAGCAACAATCTAGCCCTACAAAGTAGACTCACAGCAGCCTAGAGAGCTTCAAGCCTGTGGCCACTTTAGAGGACATCAGCCTGTACCTGGCCCCTGGGCTCATGGCTTGCAGCACTAAAAGCGCTCAGGCTTCAGGTCATATCAGTAACTGACACTGTGGCTTTAGTCCCTTATATACTTGCCTGCTGTCCCAGAGGCATCCTGCTTACCTGGCCACTGATCTCTTCTCTTCGGAGCAGCCGAATGGCCAGGCGCAGCAACCCTACTACTGCTCGCTCCACAAGGAAGCAGAAATCTTGTGCTTGGACACAAAGGTGATAGAGATGATCTCGAACAGTCTGCCACACACAGCCCACACGATCCCTGAAGAGAATAGTAAGGAATAAAGATAGTCTCAGCGAGGCATTGGGAAATAAGTCTCTTAGGCTTTCCATGGCTCATTGGTTTTATATCTTAAGCAGAGGTATAATAAGCAAAATCTACCTCTATTGTCTGCAGTTTCATGTGTTGCTTACAAGATGTCTTCCATCCCTTTGGCATAAACCCAATATAGGGTCTGTGTAAAGAGCACCCTCATCTGTCTTCTCCTACCTGTTTTCCAACACAATCCTTAGCAGCATCTCCAAACAGAAAGCAGCATCTTCCTCGTCATATGTCTCTTCATCTGGTGTCACTGAGACCAGGGCCTGGAGGGAACAGCATAGCAGTACAGCAAACATGGAGAAGCCATCACTGGCTCTGCCCTAATAGAAACCGAGGCGTGCACCCCTGCTCTGTCGTTCCTCCCAGACCCAGCCAGGCCTTCCACCCTTTCCCCTTTTTTTTTTTATCCCTTACCTTCATGAGCTCTTGTAGTGACTCCAACTGGAGGAACTTGCTTTCTGTGATCATCTTTTCAGGGTCACATTGCTAGAGGGGGCATAAGAGAAAGGGAGTCTGCAACAAGGATTGAAGGGAAGACAATGTGCCCAAGAGCCAGAAAGGGTAGAGTCAGCATTGGTCACAAGCCCTGAATGATTCTATTCTTCAGTTCACAGGCCAGCATCTGTCCAGTAGGAAGGATTCTAGGATTTCCTCACTAAGGGTGGGCAGGCAGCTACCTTGATACAGTCCAATGCCATTCTCTTTGCCTCTTGGTTCTCAGTGGAGGGGCCCCGCACACTAGACTGCTCCGGACCACTCAGTGTCAGCCAGCTCACAAAGCTCAGCACTGTCGACTCTCCTCTGTAAAAAGGGTACATGTCCTGGTAAGCCCCGAAGTCCTGACTCTCCCCCTTCCCAAGGCCCTTAGCCTCTGGTCTGCCCTTACCGGTTTGATGGTGTTTCTTCTCGTTGTAGAGAAATTTTGCCATTGGGATCCACAAAATCTTCTACCTGCAAAAGTGGGTCAAGAATATTTTTTTTCTATGTACCCTTTGCATTTCCTGCCCCAACTTCCCCAAGCAAAGCCCTCTGCCCACATGCTACTATACCTCCTCCAATTAGTGACTGATGATAGCTTCTATCAGCCTTCTTTACCAGCAATCTCCCAAGATTCATGGTTTTACATTTGAAGCATTTCTAATGAGTTTCAGCAGGCATCAAGCCCAGTGCTACTATTGACTAGATCTATATACAGGCCGTCCGTAACGGCAGGGCCCTTGCCTTGTTATTACTGACTGGCCTTCTACTAAGAATTACCTCCACCATAGCCTTGGGTAGCAGTTGAGCTCGGAAGAGTTGTAGCATGGCCTCCATGATATTCTTCCAGCCCTCTCGCAGGATGTCACCATGACGATGAGCCAAATGGAAAACCGTTTTGGCTGCAATGTGGGCTTTAGGGTTGCTTCCAAATACACTGGGCAAGTTCTCAATAGACTGGAAAGAGATTGAGAAGAGGCTTAGGGCCTAGATGATGTTTAGAAAGGAAAATCTCTTAGGTCTCTGCCTATAGTTCCCTAAGGGTCCCTCTGTAGGCACTGCTTCAATCCCCCACAATACTGGTGGAAAAGGTTAACCTGGTTAAGGATTTCCCCTGCTCTTGTATCTCCCATCTCATTCCATGAAGTGATACTATTCTCAACTCAGGTATACAAACAGAAATGGCCTAAGCTTTGGTATAGTTTGTGGGGAGGGGGAGGAAGGATACTAAGGGCATCCAACTCAGCAACTAAGGGCAGATCCATGGCTAAAAGAGGGGTCTGAGTACACAACCCCTGCCTTTGCTCACCTCACTGCTGAGAGCTGTGAATTTGCATAGGGAGATGATGAGATTGTCAAACACGTCGCTGAGGCCATAGTGGGCGGAGATCATGGCGCATTTCCTGTAATGTCACCCCCATCCCAGAAACAGAGTCACTGGAAGGCCAGGCAGTCCTTGCCCATCCCTGAGGAGGATTACATGGGGCTCGTCCCAATAAGTCCCAGCAAGAAAACTTCTGACTCTGTTTAAGACTGGGCTTTCCCAAGCTTCCGCCTCCCTCCAAAAACTAAGGAGGTAACCCTCTGAGGAAAGAAAGAGCAGGAGTCACAGGTCTGAACACAACCATGTTAAGTCAAAGAGATGGAAGAGGTAAACACTAGGGCCAAACTGGGCTACCTGAAGCCCGAGATGGCTTTCTGGATGATTGTCTCCTCAAGGCTTTTGTCAAAGACGTAAGAGAGAGCAGCAATAGTGGGACCCCAAGTCATGGTGAAGAGATCAAGATCGTAGCTGCCAGGAGGAACACGCAGGAATATTCCCTCAGGAGTGGCACCACGATGAAGAAGAACATTCCAGACGTAGTTCTCCCGAACCAAGCCTGTCTGCTCCTCAGGCATCACAATTTCCTCATTCCTGCCAGGTGGGAAGGGAAGAAGCAAGTTTACTGCTATAAGCATGACTGTTTCCAAACCAGGACAAGGGGTTTTGCCCATACTGATGCTTTCCATCAATGAGAAAGCATCTGAACTGCAGTTCAGTGGTCTGCTTCCCACCCACTGGTGGGACCAGGGAGAAAGGAAGGGAATGTTCCCCAACCTCAAAGCACTGTCTCTAAGTGAGGGCTTTAGTAAGAATTCACGTTCTTTCTGGGTGTGAGAGGATGAACAACTCTACATTTTTGGTTTACAATGAAGAACTCAGTGTCCCATCTCTGACCCAAGCCTCACCCTCCAGTGCCCATCTTAAGATTCTCTACCAAAGACTGCATCTTGTGAGCTAAACAGGAAAACCCAGGCAATGGGGCTACAATGCTCCCCTGCAGAGAAATCTGGACCCTGACTTACAGTACTAGAGTCTCAATGCTGTTCAAACTTCTTTAAGGAAGAAAGGAGTTGGCAGAGAGTGCAGTGCCCAGCTAAGTCTCGAGGCTAAATCCAGGGCATGTGAGTAGCTCAAGTCTGATGCAACGGTAAAAACTGGGAGAGGAAGCAATGTGCTTCTCCCTAACAGAGATATCATGCTGTTCTCCATGCATACTCACCTGATGGCATGGTACATGTCCTCCAGGATGTCCTGCTCAAAGTCCTTGCCTCCATTCACACCTTTTAGGTTTTTGCGAAACTCCTAGAGACAAGTCAGTAAGCTTTTTACCTCTGGTGTCAATGCTGACAGCCCCCAACCCACCACCCCAACAAGGAACTCCTAGGTCTGTGGTAATATAGAACAGCAAGTGAAAGAACTCAGCTCTCCATCCCAGTCTCTTCTGGAATAGCCATCCCTCCCTCTCCTTTGAACAGAACCCAGTCCGTAAGCCTACTGGAAATCCATGTCCTTCCTGCTACCGCCACAGTTGTGCTAGATCTTCTCTGCCTTGATGGGGACCCAAGCTTACCTCCAGAGTCATCGGTGCATTCTGTTTGCGAACATTATGGTTGTGCTGGTCAGTGTTAAGCATGATGACAGCATAGGCCAGGGCAAAGCAGGCATCGCTATTGGCAAATGGGGAGCCATTACAATTCTGAAAAAGCAAAGAGCCCCACTGTATCAATGCCCTTCTCTGGCCAGGTAAGCCCTCACTACCCACTCAATGCTCTGTGCTGGTGCTGAGGGAAGATAACACCCAGAGAAGAGCCAGTGTCTTTCCAACTCCTTATCAGAAGTCTCTTCATGGAAAGCTCACTGACATTGCTCTCAGCCTTTTTCTTTTCTTTTTTTTTTTTAAATTTTTGACAGGCAGAGTGGACAGTGAGAGAGAGAGAGACAGAGAGAAAGGTCTTCCTTTGCCATTGGTTCACCCTTCAATGGCCGCTGAGGCTGGTGCACCGCACTGATCTGAAGCTGGGAGCCAGGTGCTTCTCCTGGTCTCCCATGCGGGTGTAGGGCCCAAGCACTTGGGCCATGCTCCACTGCACTCCCGGGCCACACCAGAGAGCTGGACAGGAAGAGGGGCAACCGGGACAGAATCCAGCGCCCCGACAGGGACTAGAACCCAGTGTGCAGGCGCCACAAGGCGGAGGATTAGCCTATTGAGCTGGCCTCTCAGCCTTCTTAAGAGACAACAGCTAGGTTTTTTAAAACTAGGGCCATAGAAGCCCTCAAATTGAATTATGATCTGGGTTTAGCCCCTGGCACTCAAACTCACCCTCCAATGCTCTGTGAATGCCTCCAGCAACCTCTGAATGACTGGTGCTTCCCCAGGCAGACGAAAAGCTTCCAGATAGAGGCGGAGAGCCTCATCCAGGCGCAGTCCTTGAAAGCTGAAGGTGCTATAGGGAAAAGAAGAAGGATGAAGTGGCTGGAGATGTAGAATCTCCACGTTTGTCTTCCTAAACTTCTCTTACTGGAATAGAGGAAACTGAGGGCTCTTGCAAAGGGGCAGTATCTCCTGGTCATCCCTAATATAACTTCTAATCTTACTCTTTGTCACATTACAAACTCTTGCCTAAAAAAAAAAAAAAACCTCACCTTGTGGAACCCAGTTCTATCCCTTTGCAATGCTGTCCTAAAACTATCTTGGTGGGGGCCCTTTCATGTCCATGAGATATAAATAGTGGTTAGAGGAAGTGTGACCTGGGTCACCAGTAGGAACTGACTGAGGCTGCTTTGAGGGAGGGGAGTTTTGTTTCCCTAGACTAATCACCCAATATGTTCTGTATTTCTTACAGCTTGCTCACCTCACAAAGCTCTCCAATAGGTCGATGTTTTTGCGGTCACTCACAAACTCTCCAATCATTTTCTTGTCCAACCGAGGGTTCTCTCGGAGCCACTGGGCTACCTCTGTGTTGTCTATAGGGATGGTGAGAAGGCCTTTCTCCTGCAGAAACTGAATTCCCTTCTTTGGCTTCTGGTTAAACTGCTCTGTGCCAGTGATTAACAGCTGGAGGAAAAAAACTAGAGGTATCACAAGCTGCTCTGCACCCTAAATCATATAAGGCCACACTGGACTCCACTACAGCCCACAGCTGGTCACCTAACAGGCTCCTAGGATGTGTTCTTAGTGACTCCACAAGCAAGTCTGAATCAGACCGGCCCTAGCTTTTCCCCAGCTGCATATATAATTGAAATTGTTTGAGGCACTCCTTGTCACTCTTTTTCTGAGTGCTCAAGATTCAGGTGGCAGGGCCGGCACTGTGGTATAGTGGATAAAGCTGCCGCCTGCAGTGCTGGCATCCCATATGGGCAACGGTTCAGGTCCCGGATGCTCTACTTCCAATCCATCTCTCTGCTATGGCCTGGAAAAGCAGTAGAAGATGGCCCAAGTCCTTGGGCCCCTGCACCCCCTTGGGAGACCCAGAGGAAGCTCTTGGCTCCTGGCTTCAGATTGGCACAGCTCCAGCCGTTGTAGCCAATTAGGGAGTAAACCAGCAGATGGAAGATCTCTCTCTCTCTCTGCCTCTCCTTCTCTCTCCATGTAACTCTTTCAAATAAATAAATATATCTTTAAAAAAAAAAAGATTCGGGTGGCAGCATCCTCTCTTTCAACTTGAGGATCAGGAGAAAAGTAGAAGACAGAGACTAGAGAATTCTCTCCAGCTTTATAATCCTTGCTGGCATCTGTTGACAGCCGGAATTCTGTTTATGGACTGCCTGGGTTCCCCTTCCTTTTGAGTTGTGTACCTTTAAAACCCCTGAGTCTCAAGGGCAAGATGGATGAACTGGGATGATAACTTTCTATGTGTCTGGTCACAGCCCTGCAATCAAGGGCACACATAAACTAGTCATTTAGGAATGGCAGTAAGAGGAAGAAAGAAAGAAAGGGTTAAATGGGTTTGCTTTCTGTTAAGAAAACCAAAAGCACAAACAGTTATTTGAACTTTACTAAAGCACCAGAATAAATGTCAATTCCCTTTTATTGCCAATCATCACACCAGAGCTGGAGATGACCAGTAACCTTCAGTGACCCACACGACACCAACTCCCAGGGCTTCTGTCACTCTTCACCAGTCACACTTGACTCTCAGCTGATATAGCATTTGCCCAGGGGCACACAGTAGGGAATGTCTAGAGGACTACGGAATTGCTGAAGCCAAACAGGCTCAAAGACTAGCCTTAGGAAGCCGTAGAGGAACTGCTGGACTCTCCCTCCTCCTCCTCCTCCTCCTCCTCCTCATCTAGGACAGAAATCCTTCAGGGGACCAGACAGAGAAGGGCAGAGGCTGAGCCCTGGGGAATATATGTATGTACCTTCTTTTTGTTTTTAATTTCAATTAGTTCCCGTGGATCTGGCAGGAGAGAGGAAAATCGAGGTGGCTTCCGGGTAAACTTTCTGTCAGCTAAGAATGGGAGGAAGAGAGAGAGAAAAGCCTGTTAGATCTCTTTCACCAGAAAATCACTTTTGGAAGGTTACTGAAACAGGAGGAGCCTCGGAAACTGGCTGGTCCTCACTAGTTTTCCACTTCTGTGGAGGTCCTATATCCAAATATTTGGGGGCTCCAAATATTTAATTCTTCACTCTGGGTTTGAAGGCATAGTGAGCCACAGTCTCACTTACACACTGCTTCAGGCATTTCTGTTTCCCTCCCTCCACTCTGCACCAGGGCCTTCAGTCAAGGGTCATGGACACCCAATACCCACCCCCAGAGTCACCAGCTTCCTGCAGATCACCACATCCTGGCTTTCCATGTTCAGCTGACAGCCGCCCTCCACTTGGCAGATGCAGGCCTGGGACATCTGGGGCCAGGCCTATAGCCTTCCCATCACTGGTTGCTCTCTCAGCTAGCAAGAGAGAAGAAGATTCATGAAGATTATGGGATAGGAAGCCATGCAGAGCTGCAGGAGAGATCGAGCCCCAAAACAAGAAAGACTGCATGTCCCACAAAGGATGTCAGCCCCAACTAGTGGTCACAGTCTTAGATCAGCCAAGCATTGGATTCTACAGTTTAACAAAAGAATTTCTGAGCCACTTTCCCTGGTCTTCTGCACCCTCAATCTCAAGGGGCAGATAGAAAAAAATTAATTAGAATGGAGGCAGATATTGGGGGTGGGGGAAAGCACAGAATGGAGCTTTTAGGGACAAAAGTTCTATATCCTTGAATTTTTGTTCTCTTTTCTCCCCTTAGTCTATTAAAAAATCAAAATGGAGAGAAAGAGAAAAGGAGAAGTCCATGAGTCCAGCTAACCTGCCTGATTGGCCTGTGATGCAAACCACCAAACCCTGGAAACACAGAATTGGAAGCACCCCAGAGGAAGTGATATAAAGAGAAAGGGGAAAGAACTCAATGCTTAGGGAAGAGATAAGCATAGAACCCTGATATCCTCCATGAAAGAAATGACTCTCACTATTGCTAGCTTCTCGGATGACATCCACTGCCTCATGGCTGGCTCTGGCTGGTTCTTTCTTCTCCTGCTGGGTGAGGCTATTGAGGACTTTGGCCTGGCAGTGGGCTTCAGTGCTGTCGATCACTGTCAATAGGGCATCAAGAGACAGCAGGTGTGTTGTATATAGCTGACCAGACACAGGGAAAGCATTCTGGAAAGTAAACATATCCATTAGATACAATATTAGAATATTTTACATTTTGATCATTTTCCCAAAATCCTGAAACCTCTGATAGCTTCTAACATTGCTCTTAGAAAATGCCTTTCTTCTTCCTATTTCCTAGTTCTTAAGCATTTCCCTTCCTGTATGGAATATTCTCACTGCCACCAAAGAGATCTCTTTAAGACAGCCTTCTTGGGCCGGTGCTATGGTATACTAGGTTAAGCCTCTGCCTGAGGCACTGCATCCCATATGGGTGCCGGTTCGTATCCCAGCTGCTCTTCTTCCAACCCAGCTCTCTGCTGGTAGCCGAGGAAAGCAGCGGAAAATGGCCCAAGTGCTTGGGCCCCTTCACCCACGGGGGAGACCTGGAAGAAGTTCCTGGCTCCTAGTTTAAGATCAGCCCAGCTCTACCATTACAGCGAATGGAAGACTTTTCTCTCTGTCTCTTCATCTCTGTCTATAACTCTGCTTCTCAAAGAAATAAATAAAACTTAAAAAAAAAAAAAAAAGCCTTTTTTCTAAAGGCCTGCAGCCGTGTTCAGCACCTTGGACAGCAGCTTGGTGAGGTCTTCGAAGAGGTTTGAACAGTAGTAGTCACAATCGTAGTTGATGTAAAGCTCGGTGACAAAGCTGGGGATGCGCCACAGCTGCACAGTGGCCTCCAGTGCCATCTCCTTCATCTCATAAGGCATCTTGGGGTTCTCCACAGTGATGATCTCCATGAGCTTTTTAATGTACATCTGGCAATAGTCCAGTAATTGCCATTTGGGTGGGGAAAGGATCCAAGACAAGAAGAAAGAAAATTGAACCGGAACAACACTGAACAGTAAGCAGAAGCACGGCCAGGAGGCATGCATTAAGACACACCTAAAAGTGTTCCATCCCGGAACTACATCCTCCTCTTTGGCGTCCATGTTGGGGCATATGGTATGGCTCTCCACCTCATGCCTGATATCAAACAAGTTGCCTATCACCTTTTTTTGTGCTCTCTGTGTGAGCTTGTCCTGGTCCTATTTTAGAGTACCTTTTTGCAATTTAATGTCAATGCTGGCTTGATTTGCCTGCTTGCATTGCAAAGAAGCTGCTGGACAAAAGAGCTATTCCCACTCTTGATGAAGTCCTCATATTTGAGTTTCCCTTCTTTATAGACCGCCAGTTTTCTCTGGGCTTCTCTGAACTTTTCTACTGCAGAGCCAATCAATGGAAGCTAAAAGCACACTCCTACAGGAGGCTCCTAAGTCCCACCCCTACAGCACAACAAAGCTGGTCCCACGGAATATGCCATGTATCTAATTTTTTTTTCCTTTTTATTTCAAGGTTAACTCACCTCCAGTTGGAACTTCAGGTGCTCTCGCATACTCTCAAACAGTAGGAAGCATACTCGCAGGGAAGCAGCATAAAGGTTCAGTCGCTCTACACTGAGCAGCTGGAAATGAGAGTAGTATAGGCCATGAGGTTTATGAAGCTTATTGTGACTCAACCAAGAGAGAGGCAGGAGAGCAAACAGGGTGAAGTTGCCACTGAGGTCCTGTTGTCCAAGGAAATTCTCTGTGTTGTCATTTCTATATTTCTCTCTGGCTGCCAGAGTCCTTGGGGAACTACTAGAACCCTTTCACTGTGACTATTGGCCAACTAGCAGTAGGGGCTGTTCTGGGTCCTATAGCCTTTATACAATTGGCTAAACCTCCCTATGCTCCCCTGGCCCTTGAGAGACCCTGAAAACCAGCCAAGGGCTCTGAGCCCCTTGAGTAATCTGGTCTTACCTGGAATAAGTGGCGGCACATCTCATCCTTGATGAGGCCCAAGAGGCTCTGGCACTGAGCTACAGGCGCTGACTCGAGTGCCACTGTCAGCAAATGCAGTCCCATATGGATCATAACCTCTGAGTTATGGCGGTCATGCGGATTGGTGAGGGAGATAAGGAAGCGGAAGAGCTCGCGAATGCAGGGAAGACCATAAGGAACTAAGGCTGTGCCTGGGGAAGGCAAAGAGGAGAGTGAGACTGCTAAGAAAACAACTCGGCTGCCTTGTATGATACAGGGCGATTTCAGCCAAGAGATTCTCTAATGATCCCCCCACCTCCCACCCCGCCCCGGGAGCTGAGAACACTGTTATCATTTATTCAAGGAATCAGAAGTAATGATCCTACCATTCTGTTAAAAGTCCTAAGGTTTCTATACTTCCCTCTTTCTTCCTATTATCGACCAAACTCCCTTCTGTAAAAGTTAGGGAAGGGCTCCATCCATGCCATCAGTCTTATGATTTTATTCCATTTCCTGACTAGAAAACAGCCTGGAACTTGGATCAGCAGGCAGTGTCATCCTGGTCCATGCTGTTCTAGGCTCAGGCAGCTCAGGGGTAGGATGGGGAAGGTGAACAGGTAGAACCTGCCAGAGTACGCACCTTCTTTCTGGGAGGACTGTGTAAAACGCACACCCCGGGGGTTGACATAATCCATGTCGTGGACAGAGGCAGAGTCAGAGTGGTCAGCAGTGGAGGCGCACTCCTCTAGCACTTCAGGAATGGACTCCACGGATGCTGACTGGGCCTTTTCCACATGGGCCCGTTCCTGCTGTGACTAGTGGCAGGGAGATACAGGAATAAGGATGAGGCAACAGCAAGCTAGAACTCACTCCCTGGAAGTAGCTGCTCTTTAAACTATCTCTAATGTTCTGCGGGTGTAGGGCCAGCTCAGTGGTTTATGAATCAGTGCAAGATAGCCCATAGCAGGAGTATGAAGGACTCAGAGAAAAATCTGCAGAGGCTTCACTGACTTACAGTCACTAGAATCCCAGAGGTGAAAGAGTTCTCACGGGATTAAGATTTAGATCATTACCTTCCAGAAAAAGCCAGCCAGCTCCCAACTCCCTCCCTTTTACCAAGTACTACCTGTATGCATAACTTAATAAATCCTAGGAACTAAACTCACAGTGAGTCATACTGTGAGTTTTCTAGGCAGCGCAGCTAATTCTGGGAGATAGGGAAGGTCATTCCCTTTCCCCCAATCTTCTTTTGAGCCAAGGCCTGGATAAAGGATCAAGCCAATTCCCACAGTGGAAGACTGCAGAGGGATCTTTAGAAATCAAAGCCATACCTGGAGGTCAGGCTGTTCAAGGACCCCTAGCTCACTGCTCCCAGGCTCTGCAGCTGTGCTGTACCCTGGGGAGCCAGGTTGTTCCAGGTCAGTGAGGTCTTCCTTGGAGGTGGTCTGAGAGGAAAATTCCAGGCCACTATCTGTAGAGGGGCTGACCACTGCTGAGGCAGCTTCTGAACTCACAGAGGAGATAGGAGTGGGCACATCAATGAAGGGCATACCACCTGCCAATAAAAATAGATGAAGGAGAAGACAGCTTATGCCAAGGTACCTTCCATGGTATGAGGAGCTCTCTTTCCCAAGCTGCATGTTCATCTCTGAATTTCTAAAGTAGTCATAGTCCTTTTGAAAGAATAACCTTAAATCACTGCAGAGTTGCTAAATGGTTACAAGCTGATTTGATCTGGCATTTCCCTTTTTGCTCTCAGCAGAAAGACCAAAGGCCCTTGGTTGGTCTCTCACTTCAAAATCCCCAAAGAGAAGGGAGCTTTTCTTTTAGCTATCCTAATCTGAAGAAGCTGCTCAGGACACTAAGGCACTCACCAGTGAGGTTAGAGGATAAGGTGGTTCCATTGGGAGTGGGTAGCTCTGAACTTGGCATGACTTTGGTCATATGGCGTGGGGGCCGGGGGGATCTCTTCTGTTTCTTCCATTTGGATGAATCACTCATGCCTCCTGCTCTCATTTTCAGCTGAAAATATCATATCTCATTAGCACTCAAACTAAGACTCTATCCATAAAATTCTTCCTTCATTTATGGTCTCTAGATATTAGTCTATACCCCATATTTGTGCTAAAGAAGAATCTAGACCATCAGATCACATTTCTAGTCCTCTAACCTGGCTTCCACATTTGCCACTTTTCAGGTCGGTGTGGAGCCTCCAAGTAGAAGATTATATTCTGCTTCTTGGCTGGTCATTGAAAGGGCCAGCTTCAAACTTATTCTGTTTCCCTGGGTCCTGCAGTTACATTAGTAGGCAATCCTGAATCCTGTAGACAATGCATGACCCTCTTGCAGGAAGGGTAAGGGCAGGGCCTCCTCTCCTGAATCCTCAGAGCCACAGGTTAGGGACTCCTAGAATCTCCTCAACTACCTTGCAGAGTAGCTTCCTTCTCCTCCTTCTCATCCATCTACGACAGCCTACCCCTTCCCATCCAGACTCACAGCTTTCTTATTGCTATGTGGATTGGGCCTACAGCATCAATATATCCCTTATTCTCTGGAATTCTTGCATTCAATCAGTCAAGGGCTCATTCTCTGGAGTTAAGAAAGGAGTGATGGCATTTAATTTGTGGAGTTAAGGGTGTATGCCCATACCATGTTGCTGCTCTGTTCTTCACTGCTCCCAATTTTGGCATCTCAGTGGGACCTCCTGACCTTCTCACTGTTGGTATTTCTATATATAATTTTAGTCAGATGGTAAGGCTGCTGATTCCTTGGACCGCTGCTCTATTCTACTCCCCTCTTCTGCCATATTTCTATTCCTTTACGAGCTTCCTTCCAGTCCCAAGAGATAATCTCTATTACATGTTGACCATGCTAAGACCAACATTTTCTTACGCAATTCCCCTACCCCAAATTCACATATACTTTAGGTCAATTTTGTTTTACTAGCCCTGAGGCTTTCTCAGTTGAGGGTTTGAACTCAATCCATTTGCAGAGTTATTCTTAACTATTCCTAGATTGATAAGACCATTCCCAGGTTGGGCAACAGCAATTCTCTTTCAGGAACCACTGGAATGACTCTAAAGACAGTAGAAGCACTTTTTCCTCCCTGACTCTGTCTGAAGGCTTATTATCTTTGGCCTATTCCATTCCTTCTACTATTTGGGGATAGGCTTCCTATCTCAAGTTCCCCAATGGTTAACCTTTGGTTTCATTCTTAGAAACCACACAATTATGCCCTCTTATCTACAGCTCATTTTAATAAAGGAGAAAGGCCAAGTGTTGAGCTCTTCTCCTAACTCTCAGTAACACAGCAATAGCCTCATATCCGATTTATGCTTCTTGTCCCTCCATCTTCAAAATGCCTGTAGTCATATACCTAGAATCAAGCTTTAAGTGTGCTGAGCACTGTGGCTAATCAGGAACCAGAACGATGTTCCCTCTAGGAGTCACTGGAGCTCAGCTGGACCAAGTTCATGATAAAATACAAACTGGGAAAAGAGTCAGCTAAACATGCAGAAGGGAAAGAGGCCCAAGAGAACAACAAGAAAAATTAAGGACCACCTGGCTTTACTGGTATTGCCACTGAGCTCCAGAAGAATACTAAATTTTACAAGACAGCCTTTCTCTCCAGGAGGCTACCTCATTTCAGTAGACCTACTTCCACTGAAAAGCCAGTCAGTCACCGAGATTCCCTCCCATAATCAGATAAATCTTTCCTATTTCCCTCTTTCTGCTCTGCTAAGCAAGCTCCAAACAGGCCACTTGAATCAGTGTTCTTAGCATCCTGGCTCGAGTAGGTGCTGAGAGGCTGCCAGTTCTCACAAATGCCTCAGCCCTTAAAAAATGTAGCTATGCTCTTTCCTAGGGTCCTAAGGTGCAGATGGGCAGCAGGTATTTATGGAACCCTACACCTCCTTAACTTACAATAACATAAGCTTTACTTAAAAAAAAAAAAAAAAAAAAAAAAAAAAAAAAGAGCAGATCCGAGGTTAATAGTCACAGCAACATGCTAAGTAGGCACTGAACAGAGCTGCACTTGTGACTACGCAAGCACACAAATGAAAATACAGACAATCCAGTAAAAGAAAACACAGGCCTATGGACTATGTAGCCAGTTCATGACACATACCCACAGAGTTACTTTATCTTTGGTGACCTGGATGTCCACAATCACACCTCTAGCATGCACACTCTTTGTACTGAAGAGCATAAACACCCCATACCTCCCTGTTCTTCCGAAGGCAGGAATTTGGGGATTACGGTTTTCTCTAGCTTGGTACCCTCCCCTAAGCTCCCCTACATGTTGAGTTTTATAGGACAGATGTCATCTTTGAAGATCCCAATGTATTCCCAGTGCCCTGGGCTATTCTGGCCCCTGACCCCTGGTTCCTTTCCATCAATCTTGAGTTCTAAACCCTGAGCTCTTCAGTAGTAACCAAGAAAAAAGACCCAATCTAGATGGGACTATCTCTTTCCTCCAAACCCAGTCCAGGCAAGAAACCAAGTTAAGGACTATACTTAAGCTGTATGCCAGTCTAAGACAGGGGGAAGAAAGAAGAGGGAAAGGTCTTACTTGGATATCCCTCATAGTTTCCCTAGAAATGGTGGCTCTTAAGCCTCACCACAAGGTGACAGCAGGACCCAGGCTCTCTTGGCCACTACATGATGTTCAACGGTTTTCTTCTCTTGTTTCTAGGCAACCAGATGCCCAGGAGAATTCCCAACACTGCAAAGCTACAAACACATGCAACTCTACAAAGCCAAGCTGTGTTACTAGGGAAGGGTAAGTTGTGCTCTACATGATGGAAATGGGACCCAGGTGTTACATATACAAAATAATAAACACTTAAAAGAAATTTAAAAAGGGGGTGGGGAGGAGAGGGAGAGAGACCTTGAGGTTCTTAAAGAGTAGTACCCTCTCTAACTGGTTCAGGGCTTTGGTCTGCTCCCCACTATTTAGCTCCAGTTTGTTGAGGAGACATGGAGAAATCTGTGAAAGACAGGCAAATGTACGATTTAAACAGAGTGAAATAAACTCAGACACATGCTAACAGGGCAGAGGGCAGGAATGGGGGTGAATGGCAGGGGAGAAGGGAAGGTCAGGTGCATGCACCGAACAGCCAAGGGTCACCTCCATGGGTAGAACCTCTTAGGGTTGCAAGCAGAATCCTCATCAGAGGCCTCTGAGGTCCAGGGCTTCAGTTCAAGACAGAAAGAGGCCATTCTCCTGACCAATATTCTTCTCCAGGCAGTTTGAGAACCCTTAGATCTGGAGTCAGGTTTGATCTATCTCTTCAACAGAGACTAGAACAGCATGAGTCCAGCCTACCCCAGCAGAGGGTAGGATTTGGGGTACAGCCTCTTTAGGCTTCCAACCTGCTGACAAGGCTGAGCCCCGAGACAGAAGGCTTTCATCTTTGTCACCATATATTTTTAGCCCAGTTGATAGGTCTCAGCCAGTTTCCATGAAGGACTGTCTCACCAACTTATGTGCTGGGTGAACTAACATAGGCCAGAAAGGGAAAGATTGGGGAAGGTGAGTAATCTAAGAGAGAATACATTTCTCTTTAAAATAGAGCTATTTCTAGACTCCAGTCAGACCTGCCTAGGCAAAAAAAAAGTATGTCTTTGCTAAGCAAGGGTATCCCATATCCCTGAAGTTGGAAGACTGAAGCTTGGATGGGGACAGCAGGTCATTCTCAGATCATACCTTTTTCATGTTGGTCCCAACATAGTTCTTGGGTTCTTCTTTAAACTGAGGTAACCTATTAAATAGAGAATCCATGAACTGTCATTAGAGATGATGACAAAGTCCCTCTTCATGCCAGCTACAGACCAAGGGTGCTCTAGGTCAGCTAATATTCTATCCCTTAGGAAAATAAGCAGGCTAATTTCACACCTTTTCAGAGCACTATCAAAAAGCCACAGGAATTGGGAACACACAACATGAACAAAAGAATGTAGTCTCAGGGTAAGGTGACTAAACGCCCTTGGACAAAGTTCCTTTCATGAAATCTCAAACTGACTCCTTGCTGTGTTCACTTGGCAAGTACTGCTGGAAGCCAAGAGATGGGGAGAGAGCAGTCTATAACAGCCCCAGGAGACTGAGCACAGGGCAAGAAGTAAAGGATGGGTTGAAGTTTTGAAACCAGTAAGTTTGAGCCTGAGGAGTAAGAAACGCTTTGCAGCAGGGTCCTAGGCCTGTCTACTGAGATAATAAGGATTATTTTCTATAGATCTAGGAGAAAAAAAGAAATCCTAGGGGGTGTTTTAAAGCCATTGCCTCAGCTCTTCTGCAAGTATGTCTACAGAAAGGAGGTATAGGGAGCAGGCAGCTGGGCCTAGTGTGAAAAGGTCTCCTAGGCTGATGGCCTTACCTAGGGTAACCAATCATTTTGGTTTGCCTAGGACGGAAGGATTTGCTGAGATGTGGAACTTTTAGTGCTAAAATAAAAAAAAGTCCCAAGCAAACCATGATTGTTAGTCGCCCTAGCCTTGACCTTCTCCCACAGAAATCAGGTGGCATTCTGGAAGCTCAGCAACCTGTTCCAGGCTCTCCTGAGTTAATAAAGTCTCTGGGTTCCCTTTCTCAGCTGCTACCTGTACAGAAACAGACACAAGTTTGGGAAGCTGAATGAGATCTGTTGGCCTAGATTAAATAACCTTCTGCCTCCCCTGGAGGCCAAGCTAGCTCCCTCCTCCTTCTCCCTTGCTTGGTAACCCTGGGCCCAGAGAACTATCCCCATCCATAATCCCAGTGGCCTCTCATGTGGCTGTAGGGTTGGCCAGGTCCCTGAAGTGGCTGTGTGGAAGCAGGCAGACTCAAGAGGCCTGGGCAGCCGGGCTGAAGCAAACAGCAGCAGGTTTACCTTGTG
Source organism: Lepus europaeus (assembly GCF_033115175.1). NCBI lineage: Eukaryota > Metazoa > Chordata > Mammalia > Lagomorpha > Leporidae > Lepus > Lepus europaeus. The sequence continues at coordinate 27,054,535 of NC_084843.1, forward strand.
AAGAGCAGCTGCACCATGTCTACGAGAGTGTGCTCTGCGGATTTTCTCAATAACTCTGCACAGGCAAAAACAAATAACACAGGTGTCATTACTTGCCGTGCTATTATCAGGAGGCTTCTCAGAGCAGACTCCCCTCCAAACCTTGTTTACCAAGGATTATGCCAACCTTATTAAAACCAGCTCCAGCTCAGCCTGGCAGCCATAAGTTCACTGGCCCACTAGGTGGCATTACTGAGTCAGGAAAATGGGCAGGATACATATGTTCTTCAGGGTTGCAGGCAGGTGTCAATCCCAAGGGAGGGGGATTCAGTGCTTGGGCTAAGTCAATCTGGGATCCATCCCAACTCCTGCCATGACATAACAGGCTGAGGTCTCTATTCTAGCTTCACAACAATCAAGTACAGAGATTGCTAGACTCCTGTGGTTCCCTGATGTGAAGTTCTGAGTTTTCTACTTCTCTAAGGCTTAGAGACAGCATCCCATCTTCATTTTTGGACACTGGCTCCCAGAGTAGTGAAAAGTTCAATATTCAAGTACTTACCACTGAGCCTCATTTCAAAACAGATCCGGAAGCAAGACTGCATAATTTCACACACAGATTCATTGGTTAGGTGGGCACCTACTGGGGTTAGCAACAGAGTCCGTAGAACCTACCAGGAAGAAAGCAGAGATACTGTGATAAACAAGGCAAGCTGAGTGAAGAGAGGTTTACCTGAGGGAGAAATGTTGCTGTTTCTCTAGTCTCTCAGGAAAGTACTTGGGGCTGAGAAGAATGCTGACTTCACTTCAGTTTGGTCTCGGGAACTTGTTTTGGGAATCATTTTTTTCACTCTGTACAACTCTGCCATAGTTCAGAACTCTCTCCAGCCCCAGCCCACAAGCCCAACAGATGACAACACACACTCTGCCTGAGGAACAGGTATGTATTAAGGACTTCTGGTATTTTATATTGACTCACAGCTTTTAATCATTTTCTTTAGAAAAAGCTTTCATTTTAGGCATTTGAGCTGCTTGTTTGGAAACAAAGAAGCTTCCTAAGCCCCAGTGGAGTCAAAACACAGCTTCATGGTGCCAGCAGGCAGCTCGAGTGAGTAGAGCTAGCAGCGTCAGCCCTTGACCATTACCCTAATTGCTCTTCCCCTACTGCTTACCTGAAGGATTTTCATCAGGACAACTTCATCGCTAGCAGGATCTGTGCCCACAAAACGGGCATGGGTAACAGCATCTGCCATGTTCTCCATTCCCTCTGCCGTGCCCTCATGAGTAGGATCTGCTCCAGAGAAAAAGGACAGATGGATTGTCGTGGAGAGGAGAGAAAAGGCAAAGCAGCCTATCTAGGGACTGCTCTCCTTAAGCTCCTTGAAAATCTTTACTCACAAATGGCTTTATTTTTTAAAAGATTTATTTATTTATTATTTGAAAGGCAGAGTTACAGAAAGGCAGAGGTAGAGACAGAGAGAGAGGTCTTGCAACCGCTGGTCACTCCCCAAATGGCCTCAACATCTGGATATCACATTACAGCAGATCAGAGACCTGTTTGGCTTCATTCATATAAAAAATAATATGACACTGAGCAAGAATCCTGTTACCAGCTTGACTAAGCATTAGGGGAGGAAAATGTGAGAAACTAACAGGACTGGACTGGATTGGGGAGTGAGACTGGACTGGACTAGAGGGAGACTGGGGTGGGGGGCAGTGGCAGTTTCAACTATAAGAGGAAAGATGCTGGAGGCTGGAGGTTGGACAGCCAGCACCTTTTTTTTTTTGAAAGGCAGAGTTACAGAGAGGCAGAGGCAGGGAGAGAGGGAGGAGAGAACGAGGAGAGGGAGAGGGAGAGGGAGAGGGAGAGGAGAGAGAGAGAGAGAGAGAGAGAGAGAGAGAGAGAGAGAGAGAGAGAGAGAGAGAAAGAATCTTCCATTTGCTCGTTCATTTCCCAAATGGCTGCAACAGCCAGAGCTGTGCCACTCTGAAGCCAGGAGCCAGGAGCGTCTTCTGGGTCTCCCACGTGGGTGCAGGAGCCCAGGGACTTGGGCCATCTTCTACTGCTTTCCCAGGCCATAGCAGAGAGCTGGATAGGAAGTGGAGCAGCTAGGACTCTGGCCCCCATATGGAATGTTGGCACTGCAGGGAGTGGCTTTACCCAATAACCACAGTATGCCACAAGCAGCACCTTTGCTAAAGTAACATCAATGTTGTCAAAGAGGGGTCAATCCATTACTATTCATGTGTTAAAACAGCCTCAAGAAGGTGCCTCCATCAAAGCCTACAGGGGTCCCGAAGAGCTGCAAGAATTGCTGGCTTCTGTCCTAGGTCTGCTTAAATGGCCCCTTCCCCATGGCTGTTTGGTCCTGAAAGGGGAGCACTGGTAGTGGGGAAAGGCAGGCCTGTGATAAAAACTTTGAGTGAGATAAAGTTGGCATGGGGTATCAAAGGCACACCTTCCTAGTTTTAAGTGGTGGGAGTTAGAAGATATTATTGCCATTTTCTCTTTCTCTAAAATTAATTAAACTGCTGAGCCTAACGCTCTGGGGATGGTGCAGAAACAGCATTTTCTCTTATAACCATGAGCCAGAAGACTCATTTTTGTCTGTCTTTAGTTTCTGACACTTTCTCAAACACTCTTTCCCCTACAGCACCAGAAGTGACTACTGTAGAGAGCATGTAGAAGGCAGGCAGTTTTGTGATAAACAGAATGAAGGGGTGACAGGCTTCTCCTGTCATCCCAATTCTGTTCTTCCCAACAGCACAGAATGTCATACACATTCAAGGCCCTGGTCCAGGTCCTCTCTCACAGCCCTGCCTGACACACCTTACTCAGGCTTTCAGGGCCCACAGGAGACCCAGACCCTTCTCAGGGCTGTGTGGCGTTTCAGAGCTCCAGGAACAGCAGTCTAGGTCTCATCACACAAGGCTCTTTAGGGGTCCATTTCTTTGGCTCTTTCAGTAATCTCTCTTGTTAAGGTGGTTTAAACATTAGTGATCTCTTATATAGTTCTTATTCCCTGAGCCTAAATGAAGTAGCAAAGTTAATTTTCTACAAAAAGTAGGTAAGAATGACGGGTCTTTAGAATCATAGGCAGAGCTTGCCAGCAAGCTGGGCAATCAGTGGCACAAATACTCATCTGGCAGCTGTGTGGAGCTGAACAAAAGGCTGGTCCTTGGGGTAAGACCTAAAATAACCCCAAAGCCGTGGGTCAAAGGTTGAGGGAAGAGGTGGTTTCTTCTAGGAGGGCAGCCTCAGCAAAGGATTATTTGGCTTGGGCTCATAGAGCAGACCTTGTCTTCTCCAAGACCCCTTCCTCAGAATGTCCTCCTTCTCTGGCCACTGTGGAGCCAACTTCAGGGAAATTTGCCAATCTTATCTCCTTTGCTCTTTGGCTTTCAGACACTCCTTCCTGTTCTTTTTCTCACGCCTGCTGCAGTCACCACCTCCAGCATTCTCCTTTCCCACCACAGGAAACTCCAGTGACCAGCTGGCCCGAGGTCTCCAATGACCAGCTGGCCTGAGGTCTCCAATGACCAGCCTGTTTGCCAACTCCAGGAAGGGTAAAGAATAACACCAAGACCGCAGAGGGGAAAAGTACAGGGGGACAGCTGCTGGATGCTGAGAAAAGAGATAACCTGCAGATGGTGCTCAGGGCAAGGCTGGAAGTGGCAGGGCCTGATTTTCTTTAGGAAAAGTATGAAGCTAGGACGGAGGTGTCCGGAAAGTCTGATGAACCTATTCAAGGCCTGGACGGCACCACATTCGTGCTCAGGATCCTGAATGCTTCAAGGAAGCAAATATAAATTTCTAGAAAAGATAAAGGTTCTCTTGCCCTGAAAACCATCTTCTTTTCTTGCTAGCTATGTCCTGAGCCTCTTCTTTTCCTGTCTCCCTACTTTAGAAACAAAGACACCGGCCTGTTTTCTATGTTCCTCATCTTTGTACATGGGCTGGCAAAAGGGGAAAAGGAATTCAGGATCCTGAGTAACAAGACCAACTAAATAAGGAACCCAAAAAAGACACCATAAACAAGTTCAGAGATAAACTATAAACTGGGTGAAATATTTGCCTACATCAGGGACAAACAGGTAATGGGTTAGTATCCTTATCAAAGAGCTCCTACAAATTGATAAGAAAAACAAACAAAAATTCAATTTGAAAAACAGGCAAAAGAGAGGAAATTCAAATTTTCAGCCTCATGGAAATAAAAACAACAAAATACCAATTTTACCCACCAATTTGGTACAATTAAAAAAAGTAATTATATACAGTGCTGACAGAATTGGAAACTCTCAAGTACTGCTGGTGGAAATGTAAATGCTGTCATCTTCTGGAAAAGCAACCTGGTAGTATCTATGAAAACGTAATATGCACATGGCATTCAGAAATTTCAACTTCAGAAATACATCAAACAAAAGTAAATTAATAAGGACATGTTCTTAAACTTTTTTATTTATAAAAAGGGAACAAACTTCATGTATTTTATATATACAGTTTTAAGAGCAAATGATACTTTCCACCCTACTCCCCCTCCCATCCTCTCCCTCCTTTTCCTGTTTTTCTTTTAATTTTTACAATGACATTCTTTCAATTTTCTTTTCAGTCACAAGCTTAACCATCATAAATAAGGACATATTAACAAGGATGCTTAGTTCAGCATTATTTATAATGCCTCCAAAAGGGAAATAATTATACTAATATTATTAAATATAAGAGAATGATTGAATTATAAATATATTTCACTATGGAAATTATACAGCTAATAAAAAGAAAAGTCATACCAGGGGCTTAGGGGAGAGGGAAATGGTGAACTATTGCTTAAGATCAGAGTGTCTATTTGGGATGAAGAGTAAGTTGGAAATAGATGGTGGTGATGGTTGCATAACATTGTGAGTGTAACGCCACTGAACTGCAGACTTAAATTTATTAAAATGCAAAATTTTATATAGATTTCAATACAATAAAAGTCAGATGGATAATCATATCATACACATCCAAGTTAATACTATTAAGTGAAAAAGAGAAAAACTATAGGCCTCAAATATGGTTCTTTTTAAAAAGATGTGGTACTTTATATAAGTACTTCAAAAAGCTCACTGAGGAGATGGCATTGTGGTATCGAGGGTTAAGCTGCTGCTTGCGATGCCAGCATCCCATATTAGAGGGTCAGCTGGAGTCTCAGCTACTCTGCTTCTGATCCAGTTTCCTGCTAATGCACTGTGGAAGGCAGTAGATGATGGATCAAGTACTTGGGCCCCTGTCACCCATGTGGAAGACTCAGACGGAGTTCCTGGCCCCTGGCTTCAGCCTGGCCCAGCCCTGGCTATTGCGGGCATTCGGAGAATGCACCAGTGGATGGAAGATCTTTCTGTCTCCCTCTCCCATGGTTACTCTGCCTTTCAAATTAATAATAATAATAATAATAATAATAATAATAATAATAAAAGTCTGTTTTTAGAAAAAGTTCATTGAGGGGGCCAGCATTGTGGCATAGAGGGTAAAGCCACCACCCATGATGCTGGCATCCCATATGCCGGCTGCTCCACTTCTGATCCAGCTCCCTGCTAATGACCTAGGAAAGCCGTAGATGATGGTCCAACTACCCAGGCCCCTGCCACCCATGTAAGAGACCTGGAAGAAGCTCCTGGATCCTGGCTTCAGCCTGCCCCAGCACTGGCTGTTGCAACCATCTAGGGAGTGAACCAGCAGATGGAAGATCGCTTGATCTCTGTCTCTCTGTCTCTCTCTCTCTCTCTGTAACTTTGAGTTTCATAATAAATACATAAATTTTAAAAATAAAAGAAAAAGTTCATTGAAATTGAATCAAGATTTTTTTTAATAATATACTTTTTCATACTTTTGAAGACCCTTCAAAATGCAAGGATTTCAATTTTTTTTTAAACCCAAACTGTTTAAATTCTATTTTACACAAATGATTTGAAGTACCTTTATATTTATATACATGCATAGGAAGCATTCAAACCAGGCTATTAATACTATTTACCCAAGGAAGGGGGAGGAGTAATGAGAAAGGGAAGATACCTTTTTTAAGATACCTCTTTATTGTCTGTATTCCAATCACAAGCAAGCATTATATTTGAAAAACCAACTTTAAAAATAAACCAAATCAAATCTCCAGAGCTACTATACCCTAAGTTCCCACCAAAACATAGAGGAACCAGAGTTCCAGGGAAACCTCTTTCCCCTTCCTCCTCACCTTGTGCAACCTGAGTCAATCAGCATAATGAGAAACTAGTAACAATCCCATTTCTCTTGTACAGGAAAGAGATAGCTGGGGAAAATTTTTTAGTATCATCAGTTCAAGGCTTCAGTACCCCAGGAGAAGCAGGAAATGAAATGCTGTGTTCATCCAATAAAGCCTGCACTCTTACCTATAAGTGCATAGGACAGAAACTTGTTGACAGAGGTAAGTGCCAGTCCAGTGATAGGGCCAGTGGTATCTTCAGAGCGAATCACTTCCAGAAAAGGACGAAGAAATACATTGGGCTCAATCTCTGAGAGTTCTGTAAGAAAACAAACAGAAATGAAGAGATACCATCTAACAAAAAGGTAACCCTGGTTAAAGCCCCTCCCTCCCTGTGCCATGAATGTTCCTCCCCCTGTATTACCTTAAATGAAATTACAGACACTATACTATTTCATCAATAAAGTTTTCAGTTTGGCGGAAGATGGGCCATTTGGTCCAGTGGTTAAGATATCCATGTCTCATATATTTATATCTGGGTTTGATACCAGCTCAGGCTCCTGATTCCAGTTTCCTGCCAATGCAGACCCTGGGAGACAGCAGTGATGACTCAAGTAATTAGGTTCCTGTCACCCCTGTGGTAGACCTGGATTGAGTTCCTGGCTCTAGGCTTTGGCTGGGCCTAGTTCTGGCTGTTGCTGGCATTTGGGGTGAGAACTAACAGGTTGGAGTGCTCTATCTACCTGTATGTAAAAAGTAGTTTTTAAAGGTGTAATTCTAAAAGATGAAGGTTTTCGGGGCTAATGTTGTAGTGTACTGGGTAAAGCCGCCACCCTCCATGCTGGCATCCCATGTGGGCACCAATTCATGTCCCAGTTGCTCCCTGCTAATGGCCTGGGAAAAATGACAGAGGATAGCCCAAGTGCTTTAGGCTCCTTTACCCACGTGGGAAACCCAGATGGAGCTCCTGGCTTCAGTGAGACCCAGCCCTGAACCTTGTGGCCATCTGAGAGGTAGACCAGCAGATGGAAGATCCATCTCTCCCTTTCTCTCTCTCTATAACTATTTTGAATAAATAAACAAATCTAAAAAAAAATCTCTTTTAAAAAGCACATGGTTATCTGTTACAAAGTTAATTAAATGGTTAAAAATCATAAATTTTATTTTTATCAAAATTTTAAAATATGAACAGTAATCCTTTAATATTATCAAAATATTGTGAATCAATTTTCTATATCTACTTCCTCAACCTTTCCAATGATCCACAGGTAAATCTCCTCTTGGGTACAGCCAATGTGGCCAAAGAAATCCCAGGATGGGTTCCTGTCTTATATCCTTTGTTGTCATGGTCAAGGTCATTTCATTTTACATAGAGAAAGATTATACAACATCCCAGGAGACTGAGGGGGAATCTTGAGGTTTAATAGTCCCTTGACAAAAAATAAGCCTAATAAGAACAAAAGCCTGAACAGTCCTTTAGTCATGGAGGCAGTCTGTAATCTTGGAAGGTGTGGGGAATCCCACAGGAGTCCCAAAAGAGTTATGGAGCACCACTAACCCAAAAAGAAAGATAAAAAGCAAAACCAAAATGGAGTTACTTAAGCTAAGGCCACTAAACACCAGGAACTACCCAGACCATCTGTCAGAATAGACACAGGGCCAGCTTCGCGGCTCACTAGGCTAATCCTCAGCCTGCGGCGCCAGCACCCCGGGTTCTAGTCCTGGTTGGGGCACCAGATTCTGTCCTAGTTGCTCCTCTTCCAGTCCAGCTCTCTGCTGTGGCCTGGGAGTGCAGAGGAGGATGGCCCAGGTCCTTGGGCCCTGCACCTGCATGGGAGACCAGGAGGAAGCACTTGGCTCCTGGCTTTGGATCATCGCAGTGGCCGTTTGGGGAGTGAACCAATGGAAGGAAGACCTTTCTCTCTGTCTCTCTCTCTCTAACTCTACCTGTCAAAAAAAAAAAAAAAAAAAAAAAGAGAGAGAGAGAACAGACACAGGCGGTGAGTCCTGATTAGGACTAGGGGACATTATATCATAAGAAGAAGCTGGCTACTGCATTACTTCACCCACACTACTGCACCATGATTGGCCACACCCAGGAGACCCCTAAAACATCATTGGTCACACCCAAACACCAACACCTGGACACCTGGTTGGTGACACCCAAAAAGATGAGCCTGTGATTGGTGACACACCAGGGCACATTCACTGCCCACCTACCCCAGAGAGGGGATAAAAAGGCAAGCCTCGCAACTGCTCTTCATCCCCTTAGGGACCATGGCTCAGTGCATGTGAAACTCTGCCCGAGTCTTCACTGACTGAAGCTCTGCTCGCCACACTGCTGGAGCCAACCTCGCCTGGACATCCCAGCTGCTGCCAGAGCTGACATTGGAGCAGGACTGGACCTCTCATCAGGTGACCTACTGCCCAGAGTGCCAGTCATCCCACGACTCCTGCCCATAAGCGACTATTCTGAGATCCATTTCTCTGAGTGGTAGGAGACTTTGGACTCTGGACTTTGAATTCTGTGACCTGTGACACAAACCTTGAGAACGCAGTATTCATATTACATCCTTAGCCATGAGTGTTTAGACTGGTTATGTTTTATATGTGTTATACTTACTAGTACTGCTGGATATTTCTGGAAGTTGCCTTACTCCTAGATGTGTGTTATGACCTGTGGTCGTAAATATTGAGTGGTATTGACCTTTAGATGTGTGCACTGAATATATACATATATAATGAATGGTATTGAATAATAAATTATATAAATAATAAATTATAATAATGAATTATAATAAATAATAAATTATATTGAAAAAACTATCATGATTCTGTGTGATTCTTCCCTGTGCTCCGACACATCACATTAGCCTTGTCAAGCTGCGTTGTCAGAGGGTCCTTACCATTTTCTGTTTACATTTCCATACCTAGAATAAGCAGAGAGCTAACTGCCATAAGATACAACTAAAAATATTTATTTTACAAATGAGAAAAGCAAGGTTCAGATAATGTGACTAGTATCACACAATAAGCAAATTTGAACCCAGTCTATATACAATTAACAAACTTGGAAAACTACATCTAGTCTTATTACTAGCACATACTCCTGAATTTAAAATATTTCATTCCAGACCAAAGAAATACTCAGCTCCCTAGAAGTATTCCTAGAAAGGCCAGAAACATTTAGGGTGATCTAGGTTGCCCCACCTTTAGAAACAAAAGGAAGCTGGGTTTCCTAAAAACCTTCATTTTCATGCAAATATAGGGAGCTTCCTACTCAATTTCTACCAATCCCCCACCCTAGTCAGGTAAACATTCTCTGGACTTGGCTGCACTCAGATTAATGCTTTAATTAATTGGCAGATTGGGTACTATTTTCCCAGAGTGTCTGTATGGTGAATTACATCAGCTGTATACAACCTGCTTCTCATCCCCTACTCTCCCACCTAGAGATGTATAATTTGCAGAAAAACTAGAGAAAAACGTGTGTGTGTATGGGGGGGGGGGGTCTGTATTTATGAGGTGTTGGAACAAAGTTGAAATGTAAGGAATATAAGTATTTGGGAAAACTAAAATGTACTTTTTAAATATAGCATTTAAAAAATTAAAGTCACTTAGTCTTGATGCTGTGAGAACATAAATGTATTATGTACATATATTGGTTTGTCATGAAAAAAATGGTCATTTGAGATGTAAAACTCTAGATGAAAAAAAAAATCTTTAGTTAAGAGTGGGAACTTGGAACAGATTTCCTAAGGTTTTATTCAGTTGCTGTAGCAATACTTGCTTTGTGCCTTCCTTTTATTTATTTATTTTTTTTGTTTATTTTCATCTACTTGGAAGGCAGAACAACTGAAAGAGAGTCAGAGAGAGATCTTCCATTTGCCAGTTCACTCCCCAGTGCTCATAACAGTCAAGACTGGGCTAAACTGAAGTCAGGAGCTGGAATTCCATTTGTATGTCAGGGGACCAGGGACTTGAGCCATCAACTGCTATTTCTCAGAATGCATAAGTAGGAAGCTAGATAGGAATCAAAGTAGCCTGAACCTGAATGGCCACTCTGATGTATAGGATGCAGTTATCCCACGTGGTACCTTTAACGCATGGCACCACAGGGCCTGCCCTTGTGTCTTACTTCACGGTGTCCAATTCTAGGGCCACGTGTATCCCACTTCTTTTGTTGTTGTTGTTCTTATTTGTTATCTTGGCAAAGCTGATTCTTTTTTTTTTTTTTGACAGGCAGAGCTAGACAGTGAGAGAGAGAGACAGAGAGAAAGGTCTTCCTTTTTCTGTTGGTTCACCCCCAAAATGGTCGCTATGGCTGGCGCGCTGCGCTGATCCGAAGCCAGGAGCCAGGTGCTTATCCTGGTCTCCCATGCAGGTGCAGGACCCAAGCACTTGGGCCATCCTCCACCGCCTTCCCAGGCCACAGCAGAGAGCTAGACTGGAAGAGGAGCAACTGGGACAGAATCTAGCGCCCCAACTGGGACTAGAACCTGGGGTGCCGGCACTACAGAGGGTGAGCTGCGGCCAAGTGAGCCGCGGCGCCGGCCACAAAGCTGATTCTTAATGACAGATTCATGAATTTGAACACATGGCTAGATTTATATGGTTACCACCATAAACAGAACACAGGACAGTCTCATCACTCCAGGAAACTCACTCTGCCTTCCCTATGTAATCAGATCCTCTCCCTACTTCTAACTCCTGTCAACCACTGATGTGTTCTCTATCATCATGGTTTTATCAAGACCACATAAATGGAATCACACAGTATGTGACCTTGTGAGACTGACTTCTTTCACTCAACATGATGCCTTTGAGATTCATACAAGCTACTGCATACACCTATCGTTCATTCCTTTTTACTGCTGAGTAGTACTCCATTGCATGTAGGTACCACAGTTTCTTTATTCATTCACTGGTTCAAGGACATTTGGGTTCTCCAGTCTGGGACATGAATATGAACAGAGTTAGGAATAGTTATGAATAGAGCTGCTATAAATATCTGTGTTCAGGCTTTTGTGTGAACACATTTGTACATTCGCATTCCTCTAGTATAGGTACCCAAGAGTAGGATTTCTGGGTCAAAGGGTAAGTGTGTGCTTAGCTCTACTTCCAGACTGTCTTCCAGGGTCACTGTAGCATGTGCAGTCCACCAGTAATGAGAGTTCTAGTTTCCTCACATCCTCTCCAGTACTTAGTATTTTCAGTGTTTTTATTTAAGGCACTCGAGCAGATGGGTAGTCTGCAGATGGTTTAAGTTTGCATTTCCCTAATGACTACGTCTTCATGTGCTTGTTTGCCACGAGTCTGCTCAAGTCTATTGTCCTTTTAAAAACTGAATTGTTTGTTTTCTTTTTTTAATTGACAAAATTTGTTTTTATTGAAGGCGTGCAACCTGATACTTTGATACATTACTTGAATTTCAAAAATATATGGAAAATACAGATTATTATTATTATTTTTTATTTTTGACAGGCAGAGTGGACAGTGAGAGAGAGAGAGAGAGAGAGAGAAAGATCTTCCTTTGCCGTTGGTTCACCCTCCAATGGCCGCCACGGCCGGTGTGCTGCGGCCGGCGCACCGCGCTGACCCAAAGGCAAGAGCCAGGTGCTTCTCCTGGTCTCCCTTGGGGTGCAGGGCCCAAGCACTTGGGCCATCCTCCACTGCCTTCCTGGGCCATAGCAGAGAGCTGGCCTGGAAGAGGGGCAACTGGGATAGAATCCGGCGCCCCGACCGGGACTAGAACCCGGTGTGCCGGCGCCACAAGGCGGAGGATTAGCCTGTTAAGCCACGGCGCCGGCCTCTTTTTTCATTTTAATTGAAAGGCAGAGAGAGAGAAATTTTCCATTATGGGTTTATTCCCCAATGCCTGCAACAGTCAGGAGCAAGGAACTCTATCCGGGTTTCCTAGGAGGGTGGTAGGGAACCAGATACTTTATTTATTTATTTATTTAAAAGATTTATTTATTTATTTGAAAGGCAGAGTTACAGAGAGGCAGAAGTCTTCCATTCACTGGTCCACTCCCCAGATGGCCACAGTGGTACATCTATTTATTTAGATTTTCTTGGTTTCTTTGGTGTATTGTAGTCTTCAGCATACATGTTCTATATGCTTTTTTCTAAGATTTATTTATTTATTTGAAAGTCAGTTACACAGGGAGAGAAGGAGAGGCAGAGAAAGAGAGAGAGGTCTTCCATCTGCTGGCCCACTCCCAAGTTGGGTGCAACGGCTTGAGCTGTTCCAATCCAAAGCCAGGAGCTTCTTCTGGTTCTCCCATGCAGGTGCAAGTCTTTGGGCCTCTTCTACTGCTTTCTCAGGCCATAGCAAAGAGGTGGATCAGAAGTGGAGCAGCTGGGACTCAAACCGGCACCCACATGGGATGCTGGCACTGCAGCATCCCATGTGGATGTTTATAAGTGGTATTATATTTCAATTTCAGTTTCCATATGTTCATTGATAGTACACAGAAATAGCATGGATTTCTGCATGTTGATTTTGTATCCACAACCTCACTAAACTTAGTCTATGAGATTTCTTTGTTGAAACCTTAGGATGGAGATATATCACATTATCTGTAAACAAGAACAGTTTTAATTCTTCCTTTCCAATTTGTATGCCATTTATTTCCTTTTTTTGTCTTGTTGCACTGGCTGGGACTTTCAGTATTATGAAAAGGGACATCTTGCCTTGTTCCCAATTTTGGGATGAACACATTCAGTGTTTCACTAGAAAGTATGATGCTAGTCATCAGGGGTTTTTGGTAGCTGTTCATTATTATGAATGGATGTTACAATTTTCCAAATGTCTTTCCTTCATCAATTGATATGATCATGTTCTTTTTCTTCTTCAGAATGTTAATATGATTGATAGATCAACTTTTCAGATAGAATGAGCCTTGAATTCCTGGGATAAATCTGTCTTAGTCTTGGCACATTATTGTTTTCATATATTGCTAGCTTCAATCTACTAAACTTTTGCCTCTTAAGATGAAAGAGCAGGGGCTGGCACTGTGGCATAGCGGGTAAAGCCATCACCTGCAGTGCCGGCATCCCGTATGGGTACCGATTCAAGACCTGTCTGCTCCACTTCCGATCCAGCTCTCTGCTATGGCCTGGGAAAGCAGTAGAAGATGGCCCAAGTCCTTGGGCCCCTGCACCGTGGGAGACCCGGAAGAAGCTCCTGGCTCCTGCCTTCGGATCGACGCAGCTCTGGCAGTTGCGGCCAATTGGGGAGTGAACCAGCGGATGGAAGACCTCTCTCTCTCTCTCTGTGTTCTTTCAAATAAATAAATATAAATAAATAAATAAAAAGACGAAAGTGCTCAAGATGACATTGAGAGGCTTGGCAGAGATAATGATACCATACAGAGGTTTAGACAAAGTTCCATGTAGAATCCTCTGGAAGCCCTGGACGTAGCCCTCACACAGTATACAATTCAGTCAGTAGAAAGCGATCAGTAGTCTCACTCCTATCAATAGACATGATACGCAGCTCTTTTTTAAAAAAAAATTTTTTGGCCAGCGCTGCAGCTCAATAGGCCAATCCTCTGCCTGCGGCGCCGGCACACTGGGTTCTAGTCCCAGTTGGGGTGCCGGATTCTGTCCCGGTTGCTTCTCTTCCAGGCCAGCTCTCTGCTGTGGCCCGGGAAGGCGGTGGAGGATGGCCCAAGTGCTTGGGCCCTGCACCCCAATGGGAGACCAAGAGAAACGCCTGGTTCCTGGCTTTGGATCAGCGCGGTGCGCTGGCTGCCGGTGAACTGGCAGTGGCCAGTGAACCAACGGCAAAGGAAGACCTTTCTCTCTGTCTCTCTCTCTCACTGTCTAACTCTGCCTGTCAAAAAAAAAAAAAAAAATATATATATATATATATATATTCATTTATTTTCATTTTATTTGAAAGGCAGAGACACATATGTCAGTTCATCTGTCAGTTCACTTTCTAAATGCCTACAACAGACCTGACTGGGGCAGGCCAAAGCCAGGAGCCTAGGTCTCATAAATGGATGACAGGGTCCCAAGTAGTTGAGCTATCATCCACTGCCTCCCAAGCTGCATATTAGCAGGAAGCTAAATCAGAAGTGGAGTAGCAGGAACACAAACCAGGCACTCTGATTTGGAACGCGGCATCCTAAGTGGCAATTTGACTGCTGTGTTAAACACCCACCCCTCCTCACCAGAAGCGGAGCAGCTGGGACTCAAACCAGAGCCCGAACCAGAGCCCGTATGGGATGCCGGTGCCACAGGTGGAGATTTAACCCACTGTGCCAACAGCACCGGCCCCAGTTATGTAACTTTGCTAAGCCTCTATTTTATCACATGTAAAACCAATGTTTGAAAATTAAAATGTTACATTTAAAAATAAAAATAGTTAGCATTCACTGAACATACATTATGTATAAGGCACTACAGTATGTGATTTATATACATTTTCTTATTTAATGCATTAGCACAATGCATGAAATAAAGTGGGCAATAAATACAAATAAGATGTTGTTATTATAGCTTTTTAGCTCTAAAGTCTCAGACCAGCATTCTTTATATGGTATATCAATTTATTTCTTAAGATTTAAGTAAATATTAGGGGCAGCATTGTGGTATAACAGGCTAAGCTGCTGCCTGCAATACCAGTATACCATAGGGGTGCTGGTTCAAGTCCCAGCTGCTCCATTTCCAATTCAGCTCCCTGCTAATGTGCCTGGGAAAGCAGTGGAAGACGGCCTAAGTCCTTGGGCCCCTGCACCCATGTGTAAGACACAGATGGAGCTCCTGGCTCCTGGTTTTAGTCTGGCCCAGCACCCCCAGCCATTGCAGCCGTTTGAGGTATGAACCAGTAGATGGAAGATCTATCTCTCCCTCTCTTTCTGTAACTCTTTCAAATAAATCAAATAAATATTTTTTTTAAAAAAACAAGATTTAAATAAATATTTAAAAAATTCACAAGTAAAGCTTTTACCTTTGACTACTATAAGTTAAGGATATGGTATGATTTTCTACAAGGTATACTGACATAGTATCAGAAAAAAGAAAAGGTTTCTTTTTTTAAATGAATGACTGAAATACTTATCCTCCTTTTGGAAGAAATAACAACAGTAGCTACTCTTTATTATCTTGTGCTAAGCACTTTATATTTGTTCTCTCATAATTATTATCTCCATTTTAAGATCAAAATGAGGTTTAGAGAGAAGAAAAAGTAGATGTGCCGCCAGTTCAGATAATACAACTAGCCAGAGATGGAAATGGGAGTCAAATCCAGGTCCGCCTGACTCCAAAAGCTGTGCTCCTAGCCCTTCAACTTTATTACTTCCTGCGATTTTAGGACAGAAAGGTTTCAAGTGTTCTCTCTCCTGGCTTAGCTTGCCTCAGAACTGGGATTCAATTATCTGGATCTTTGGAAGAGTGAGACAAGCTTCCTGAGACCTTTATGAGAAAGTGCTACGATGTGGCTCATAGTAAGCAGGTTGAATAATTTCACAACCAAGGAGACATCTGACACCCGGGCCAAGCAGCCAAAATTCCAGCCCTGGAAATTTGTCAACCTCAAGGCACAAACAGTCCAGTAAACAGAGTGCAGATTAGGTAGAGGGGTATTCTGAAGGTGACTGGTTCATGTTCTAAGATGGGGGAAATGGGTACAAGGAAGGGTAATCCAATCCTTCACTGGACAAAGAACATTTGGAATCTTCTTAAAATAAAATTCAGCTCCAGCTTCTTATTGGTCATGTCAACAACAATTAGAACAAGAATTATTAACTATTGCTGGAGAAACTTCATAAGGCACCGCAAGCTGAAGCAAAGTGAAGCCCTTTGGAGAGATCTTGGTGGTATTTTGCTCATAATCTGCCCAACACCAGTGGGTAAGGAGCTTAATTTCCTATATTATGACATTAAAACAAAGAAGTTTCTTTTCAGTCCGATGTCAATCAGAGAATCTGCAGCTGTCCCCCTAGTCTACCATCTCAGGAGTATGAAATCCGAGAATTTTTCTCTCTTCACTTGAGAGCTGCCATCCTCTCAGATAATCTACATATGTCAGACCTCAACTTGTGGCCTCAAGAACTGCCATTGGACGAAGAGAACCCTCCCTTTGGGGCCAGCACTGCAGTGCAGTGGTTAAGCTGCTGCTTGGAATGCTGGATCTCATCTCAGAGTGCCAGTTTGAGACCTGGCTACTGCACTTCTCATCCCGCTTCCTACTAATGCATCTGTAAGGCAACAGAAGATGGCAAAATACTCGGTCCCTTCCCGTGCGCTTAGGAGATCAGGATGCAGTTCCTCGCTCCTGGCTTCAGCCTGGCCCAGACTTGGCTGTTGTGGCCATCTGTTGAATGAACCAGCAGATGGAAGCTTGCTCTCTCGCACTCTCTCCCACCCTCCCTCCCTCCCTGCCTGCTTTTCAAATAAATAAATAAATCTTAAAAAGAAGAAAAAGAGCACTCTGCCAGCCTATAGGAGAGCAGTCACCATTCTCCCAGGGAGTTGTGTTCTCTAGCCCACAGCAGCCTTTTCTCATGTGGCCAGCGTTGGGCTGGCACATTCCTGAGCCAAAATGCACACATAAGCTGCTTTCCCTGGTAGTGAAGCTCTTCACTCCTGAGTGACTCTTATCAGGGGCAGTTGGGCATTCTCAATTGGATTACGCTGACAAGGAAAAAGGCCTGCAGTATATTATTTCAACACCATTTGGCTTCAGAAATGCCTGTCTCGACCCTTTTGCCCTCAGAATCTACTTCTCCCTTACTGCTTTCTAGAGGGTCATCATCCTGCTCCCATCCTAAGTCTTCATTCTGCAAATATTGGCCCACGCTACTGAAGACAGAATATCATCATTCATAAGATGGATCATGTATAAAAGACTAATAAATAAATCAGAACATAATAAAAACAAGTTCATTTAACCTCTTGACATTTCTGCATCCAGAGTTACAGGGCAAAATTATTGGAGTACGAAATCTTTTGGGTTTTTGGCTTTTCTGTCTATGCCTGTACGTTCCATTTTAGGAGACAGTGTTAGATCCTAATAGTCTACTTTTCTGACTATGCTATAACAAGGAAAGTATTTCTCTAAAAGTCAAAGATTGAGAATAATCAACAGATGGAATTTCTGAGGCACTATAAATTCAGTAGGTCACTAGTAATATAACTGGTCACTATAGGACATCAAGAGTAGTGGCCATGGGGGCTGGCCCTGTGGCACAGCAGGTAAAGCTGCCACCTGCAGTGTCAGTATCCCTTATGGGCGCCAGTTCGAGTCCTAGCTGCTCTACTTCCAATCTAGCTCCTTGGCAATGTGCCTGGGAAAGCAGCAGAGGATGGCCCAAGTCTTTGGGCTGCTGCACCTACATGAGAGAGGTGGAGGAAGCTCCAGACTCCTGGCTTCTGATGGGGCCAGCTCTGGCCATGCAGCCATTTGAGGAGTGAATCAGCAAATGAAAAGACACCCCTCTCCCCCTTTCTCTCTGTCTTTGCCTTTAACTCTGCCTTACAAATAAGTAAATAAATCTTTAAAATTAAAAATTAAAAAATAGTAAATTTTTAAAAAAGAGTAGTGGTCCTGGATTGGGCATCTGACCTAGCTAGCAGTTATGATGCCAGTTTGCACTCTGGCACAGCATGTTAAGCTGCCACCTACAGCACCAGCATCCTATATGGGTACCAGTTTGAGTCCTGGCTGTTCTACTCCTGATCCAGCTCCCTGCTAATGTGTGTGGGAAAGCAGCAGAAGATAGCCAAAGTCATTGGGCCCCTGCACACACGTGGAGACCGGGAAGAAGCTCCTGGCTTCTGGCTCCTGGCTTTGGCCTAGCCCATCCCTGGTTGTTGAGGCCATCTGGGGAGTGAACCAGAGATTGGAAGATTTCTGTCTCGCCTTTCTCTGTAATTGACTTTTAAATAAATAAATAAATAATATATAATATATATATATATATTTTTTTTTTGACAGGCAGAGTAGACAGTGAGAGAGAGAGAGACAGAGAAAGGTCTTCCTTTGCCGTTGGTTCCCCCCCCAATGGCCGCTGCGGCTGGCGCGCTGCAGCCAGCGCACCGTGCTGATCCAAAGCCAGGAGCCAGATGCTTCTCCTGGTCTCCCATGCGGGTGCAAGGCCCAAGGACTTGGGCCATCCTTCACTGCACTCCTGGGCCATAGCAGAGAGCTGCACAGGAAGAGGAGTGACCGGGACAGAATCCGGCACCCCGACCGGGACTAGAACCCAGTGTGCCAGCGCTGCAGGCAGAGGATTAGCATATTGAGCCCAGCGCTGGCCAAATAAATTTTTTTTTTTTTTTGGACAGGCAGAGTGGACAGTGAAAGAGAGACAGAGAGAAAGGTCTTCCTTTGCCGCTGGTTCACCCTCCAATGGCCGCCGTGGCCAGTGAATCACGCTGATCCGAAGCCAGGAGCCAGGTGCCTCTCCTGGTCTCCCATTCGGGTGCAGGGCCCAAGCACTTGGGCCATCCTCCACTGCACTCCTGGGCCATAGCAGAGAGCTGGACTGGAAAAGGAGCAACCGGGACTAGAACCCGAGGCCCACATGAGATTCCGGTGCTGCAGGCGGAGGATTAGCCAAGTGAGCCACAGTGCCGGCCCTAAGCTTCTTGATTATTTTTTAAAAATTTAATTGAAACGTAGAGAAACAGAGACAGAGATCTGCTGTTTATGTACCAAATGCCTGCCAGAGCTGGGCCAGGATGAAGGCAGGACCTCAGAACTCAATCCAGGCCTCCTACATGGGCGGCAGGTAACCAAGTAATTGAGCTATCACCTGCTGCCTCCCAGGATGTGCCTTAGTAGGAAGCTAGAATCATAAGTGGAGCTGGGACTCAAACCCACGCACTCAGATCTGGAAGGTCAGAAGCCTCTGGAATATCTGCCACACCTCCCATACCTTTGTTAATCGGCTTCAAAGATTTCCAGACCTGTGAATGATCGGGTATGGATTTCTTAACCTTGGTTGCAGGAACTGATTCCAAAGAAAACTGCCAAAAGGAGCTACCAAAGCTGTATTTCCTAGCCTGGAGTTAGAGACAAATCGACAGGTCTTTACAGCCCTGCCCTATAGAATAGGAGAAATTAAATAAAGAAATACATTAGGTCCAGTCCTCTTTCTATTACTAACTTTGTAAACTTAGGTAAAAACATACCACTTCTCTGGTCCATAGTTCCCTAGCCGTTAGGATTTTCTGGGGGAAGGTAATGGTAGTAATTTAAGTATATTCTTTATATCTCTTTTAGAACCCTAAAACTTAGTATTCTAAAAGCAAAGTACAGTTTGGGAGAAAATGCACATGTATGCACACAGTCTGTTACAGAGGCAGCCTGGAGGGAAAGTAAGCCCAGTTTGTCTGAGTTCCTGATAGTAGATCTTCTTTTTTCAGCAATCATCCAGTAACTTTTCAGATTTATTCCTTTTCTCAAATATTTCTCTCTATATGCTTCTAGACCTAGGGGGGCTGTGTGGAAGCAGATGAAAAGATATCTTTACATTTATGATTCTCTGAGAGACAAAGATTGATGACGGCTTAATCAGTGCTGCCTCGTGGTACAAGTTGAGTCAACAGGTACTCTTAGGACCAGTAGCAGAGGATAACGGCACCAACCACCTACATCAAGAAAGGCAAATTATTTCTTATTTATTAGTTTGTTTGTTTATTATTATTTTTGACACGCAGAGTCAGACAGTGAGAGAGAGACAGATAGAGAGAAAGGTCTTCCTTCCGTTGGTTCAGCCCCCAAATGGTTGTTACGGCTGGCGCGCAGCGCCGATCCGAAACCAGGAGCCAGGTGCTTCCTGCTGGTCTCCCATGTGGGTACAGGGCCCAAGCACTTGGGCCATTCTCCACTGCACTCCCGGGCCACAGCAGAGAGCTGGCCTGGAAGAGGAGCAACCTGGACAGAATCTGGAGCCCCGACCGGGACTAGAACCTGGGGTGCCGGCACCACAGGCAGAGGATTAGCCCAGTGAGCCATGGCGCCGGCCTATGGCAAATTATTTCTAAGATTTGATCCCTTAAAAAACTCTTTTTCAAAAATTCATTTTACAGGCCGGCGCCGTGGCTCACTAGGCTAATCCTCCGCCTTGCGGTGCCGGCACACCGGGTTCTAGTCCCGGTCGGGGCACCGATCCTGTCCCGGTTGCCCCTCTTCCAGGCCAGCTCTCTGCTGTGGCTAGGGAGTGCAGTGGAGGATGGCCCAAGTCCTTGGGTCCTGCACCCCATGGGAGACCAGGATAAGCACCTGGCTCCTGCCATCGGAACAGCGCGGTGCGCCGGCCGCAGCGCACTACCGCGGCGGCCATTGGAGGGTGAACCAACGGCAAAAGGAAGACCTTTCTCTCTGTCTCTCTCTCTCACTGTCCACTCTGCCTGTCAAAAAAAAAAAAAAAAGAAAAAAAAAAAAAGAAAAAAAAAATTCATTTTACAGGCTGATCTATCCCTTAAAGGCCAACTTTTTTTTTTTTAAAAGAATCAGAAAACCAAACTTTTAACTCTCTCTGATAAGATATGAATAATTCCTGAATTTATACACCTTGGAGTTAAAACAAAGTCTGAAAAGTTCAGGGTTTAGAAATCATAATTTTATATTTCCTCCTAAACTGTCACCGAAAATTAATTTGTTTAAGTTTATGTTCATGAAGTCCCAACATAAGCCAAATGACATTAAGAATTCTGCCTCCCTGGACACCCGGCACAAAAGATCCAAGATGACCATGAAACAAAGATTTTTGGTATTTATAAATGTTCTTTGGCTCAAACACCTCATCAGGACTATGGCCACCTCTTTATCCCTAGAGTAGGTCAACTACTCCTTAGGAAGAGGATAAGAGGACATATTTTTTAAAGGCTTGAAATCCCTCATAGCATATGGAACAATAGCTGACTATTCCTAAAATACTCATTTTTATCAACTCCTTGTTGAGTAGGGCCATCCTGATCTGCCTGAGGTGAGATTTAGCCTCCACTTTTAAAAGATAAAACAGGAGCTTAAAGGCAGCACATATGGGAAAATAGTATATTACATGACTTTGTCTAATATGATGAATAAATCCTGACTGGAAGAGGAGTAAGCTTCCCACTTCGGGCTTATCTGCTGGGAGCCTCTATCTGCCACCTCTGTAAGAACACCATCTCACCACTCAAGACAACAGCCTTAATTTGCTTCAGATATCAGCAATAGCTACATAAATGTTAAACATAACAATCATACGTAGATTATTTTATCTTCCCAATAACTCTGAGAAACAGTATGATTGTCCTCATTTTACATTTACTTAGAAAACCCAGTCTCCAGGCCGGTGCCGTGGCTCACTAGGCTAATCCTCTGCCTTGCGGCGCCGGCACACTGGGTTCTAGTCCCGGTCAGGGCACTGATCCTGTCCCGGTTGCCCCTCTTCCAGGCCAGCTCTCTGCTGTGGCCAGGGAGTGCAGTGGAGGATGGCCCAAGTGCTTGGGCCCTGCACCCCATGGGAGACCAGGATAAGCACCTGGCTCCTGCCATCGGATCAGCGCGGTGCGCCGGCCGCAGCGCGCTACCGCGGCGGCTATTGGAGGGTGAACCAACGGCAAAAGGAAGACCTTTCTTTCTGTCTCTCTCTCACTGTCCACTCTGCCTGTCAAAAAAAAAAAAAAAAAAAAGAAAACCCAGTCTCCAAGATATCAACTGGCTCACCCAAAGCCACAAAGTGGAAGAGATAAAGTTTGAACCCAGGTCTGCTCTGACTCCAAAGTCAATGCTTTTGAAAAATGCATGATTCTCTGAAATACTGCACCATGCTTTTGCTTCAGGTTTACTGCTAGATATATTAACCACACGATTAGGATGGCAACTAAAAGTTTAAAACTCAACTATTATAGAAGTGAAGTTTCTTCTGTACCTTTCCTTCTCCTAATCAATGACTAAACAGTTATTGATTGCAGTACTGCCAAACAAATTCAGCATCAAGTTTGTCCAGGTTCTCTCCTAATCCAAGAGGGAGTGTGAGGCCCCTTTAACAAGGCCAGCAAGGCTAAATGAGGCTCATAGGGACTGGCCTCAAACATATCACAAAGACTGGAGGACTGACTGATCCATCTGTCTTACTGAGGGTATAAGTTTGACGCATATCAACTCTAAACACCAGTTCTCTTCTTTCTAGAGGAAATTGGCACATATTGAAAGGAAAGCAATTAGGTTGTAACATTCAGGCAAACCAGAGCTGGTGTGGCCCTTCACTCTGCCTTGCTGTTTTCTGCATGCATTGTACAAGAAAAGCCCAAAGTTAAGCAGGCAATTTGAAAGCCCAAGAGAAATTAAAAACTCCTTTTGCTGAACTTTCCAATAGAAAAATTCACCACAGCGTTATGCAGCCATTACTCTTGAAGCAGCTTTTTTAACCCAAATCCCTCAAGAAGTCTAATAAAAAATTTCCATATTCTTTGGCAGGGCAAAGAAAAGACAATTACAGGTTTATCATCAATTACCACCTAATCAGGTCATCTTGAGGGGCCCTGAAAAGAGAAAAGAGGAAATAAAAAAGAACTAAATTCTGAATTGACAATAGCAAAATCTTTAAATGAGGAAAAACCCGGTAGGGTCAATTGCCAAAGCTACTGGATAGCAATCAGAGAATTCCAGACCTTGTCAATCACAGGACTGCAAAATAACCTCTCCCTATCCATTTAGTGTACAGAACCCTACGTATTCACCTTTCCCCATTAGCGGGAAATGGTTACTACAGCAGCATAGCAGCATAAGTTCTTAGTGAAACCAAGACTGAGGAGTCATTTCTGCTTCAGCCACCCTCATGCTAACAGGCTCAAGAACTTTAGGATAGGTGCACTTCCCATTTTACTGAAGGGAAAAACAAAGGCATCAAAAATGTTATAGGGGCCGGTGCTGTGGTGCAGCAGGTAAAGCCGCCACCTGCAGTGCTGGCATTCCATATGGGCTCCAGTTCATGTCTTGGCTGCTCCACTTATGATCAAGCTCTCTGCTATGGCCTGGGAAAGCAGCAGAAGATGGCCCAAGTCCTTGGGCCCCTGCACCCACATGGGAAACCAGGAAGAAGCTCCTGGCTTCAGATTGGCGCAGCTCCGGCCCTTGCGGCCAACTAGGGAGTGAACCAGCGGATAGAAACCTTCTCTACCTCTCTCTCTCTCTCTCTCTCTCTCTGCCTCTTCTGTGAAACTCTTACTTTTAAATAAATAATAAATAGATATTTTTAAAAAATGTTATAGACTGGGTTGGGGGAGGACAGATGTTTGGCCTAGCAATTAAAATGTCAAACACCCGGCCTGCGCCGTGGCTCAATAGGCTAATCCTCCGCCTGCAGCGCCGGCACACCAGGTTCTAGTCCCGGTCGGGACTCACTGTCCACTCTGCTTGTCAAAAAAAAAAAAAAAAAAAAAAAAAGTCAAACACGCGTGTATCACACTGGAGTGGTATGACTCCCAGTTCTGGCTCTGGGTCCAACTACAGTGCCTGATTACAGCTTCCTGAAAATTTGGATCCTCGGAGACAGTAGCAATGGCTCAAATAGTTGGGTTCCTGCCATTCACATGGTAGACTTAGTTTTAGTTCCTGGCTCCAGGCTTTGCACCCCCAGCCATTGCAGGCATTTAGGAAGTGAACCAGCAGATAGAAACTTGATCACTTTCTCTCTCTGCATCTTAAATAATAATAAAAACAAAGTTACAGGGGCAGGCATTTAGCCTACCAGTTAAGAAACAGATTAAGACACCTGAGTCCCACATCAGCATACCTAGGTTTTTTTTTTTCCAAAGATTTATTTATTTATTCGAAAGTCAGAGTTACACACACACACACACACAGAGAGAGGTCTTCCATTTGATGGTTCATGCCCCAGTTGGCTGCAACAGCCAGAGCTGCGCCGATCTGAAGCCAGGAGCTTCCTCCGTGTCTCCCACACGGGTGCAGGGGCCCAAGGATTTGGGCCATCTTCTACTGCTTTCCCAGGCCACAGCAGAGAGCTGGATCAGAAGTGGAGCAGCCAGGACTTGAACCGCGACCATATGGGATGCCAGCACTGCAGGTGGCAGCTTTACCCGCTACTCCACAGCGCTGGCCCCAGTGGGGACCCTTGAACCAACACCCTGATATGGAATCACTGGCATCACAAATGGAGCTTAACCTGCTGTGACACAACGCCAGCCCCCAGTGTAAACGTTTTTTTACAGCTACATCTCTCTCTCTTTTTTTTTTTTTTTTTTCCTTTTTGACAGGCAGAGTGGAGAGTGAGAGAGAGAGATAGAGAGAAAGGTCTTCCTTTTTGCTGTTGGTTCACCCTCCAATGGCCGCTGCAGCCGGCGCACCGCGCTGATCCGATGGCAGGAGCCAGGTGCTTCTCCTGGTCTGCCATGGGGTGCAGGGCCCAAGCACTTGGGCCATCCTCCACTGCCTTCCCGGGCCACAGCAGAGAGCTGGCCTGGAAGAGGGGCAACCGGGACAGAATCTGGCACCCCAACCGGGACTAGAACCCGGTGTGCCGGCGCCGCAAGGCAGAGGATTAGCCTGTTAAGCCACGGCGTCGGCCCTACATCTCTCTTTTTTTAAAGATTTATTTATTTATTTGAAAGGCAGAGTTACTGAGAAGCAGAGGCAGAGGAAGAGAGAGATCTTTCATCTTCTGGTTCACACCCCAAATGGCTGCAACGACTAGAGCTGGGCCAGTCTGACGCCAGGAGCTTCTTCCAGGTCTGCTATGTGGGTATAGGGGCCAAGGACTTGGACCATCTTCTGCTGTTTTACCAGGAACATTAACAGTGAGCTGGATCAGAAGTGGAGCAGCTGGGACTCAAACCGGCACCCATATGGGATGCTAGCACTGCAGGCAGTGGTTTTACCTGCTATGTCACAGCACCAGCCCCTACCTATCTCTTTGTGATGGACAGCCACTTTATAAAAAGAATTTAATATCTTAAAGTTCAATCAGCTCACACGTAATGGGTGTTTCATTATATGACATTTAAAATGTACCCAAATTCAGAAGGACCCAGAAAGAAACAAGGAATAGGAACAAAGGTGATTCCTGGAAAGAGAAGAAAGACCCGACAGAGAGTACTCTTCACTCCTAAAAGAGGTACATCTTAAGCAGAATTTACTATATAGAAAGGCACTTGTTTCAATAAATGGTGTTGAAACAACTCAACATCCATATGCTAACAAATGAGCCTCAACCTAAATCTCACTCTTATGCAAAAAATAATTTAAAGTGAATCATAGGTCTAAAGGAAAAATGTAACTGTAACACTTTTAAAATATAGAAGGGTATAGTTTTAACCTAGGGTTAAGCAGAGTTCTTTGATATGATACCAAAAGCACAACATACAAAAGAAAAAAATTTGATAAACTGAACTTCATCAAGAGTAAAAAATATCTGTTCTATGAAAGTACTGTTAAGAGAGTAAAAAGACAAGCTTCAGATTGGGATAAAATATTTGTAAATAAATATATCAACAGTAAAGGACTTGAATCCAGAATAAAGAAATCTCTAAACTCAACTGTAAGAAAACAAACAATTCAGTTTTGTTTTTTTTTTTTTTTGACAGGCAGAGTGGACAGTGAGAGAGAGAGACAGAGAGAAAGGTCTTCCTTTGCCGTTGGTTAACCCTCCAATGGCCGCCACGGCCAGCGTGCTGTGGCCAGCGCACCGCACTTATCTGAAGGCAGGAGCCAGGTGCTTCTCCTGGTCTCCCATGGGGTGCAAGACCCAAGCACTTGGGCCATCCTCCACTGCACTCCCGGGCCACAGCAGAGAGCTGGCCTGGAAGAGGGGCAACCGGGACAGAATCCGGCACCCTGACCAGGACTAGAACCCGGTGTGCCGGCCACAATTCAGTTTTAATAAGGACAATAGGCTTGAGCAGACGCGTGGCAAACAAGCACATGAAAAGACATTCAATATCAGTAGCCATTAGGGAAATGCAACGTTTTTTTTTTTTTTTTTTTTTTTTTTAAGATTTATTTATTTATTTGAAAGTTACTCAGAGAAGGAGAGGCAGAGAGAGGTCTTCCATCCACTGGTTCACTCCCCAGTTGGCCGCAAAAGCCGGAGCTACACTGATCTGAAGCCAGGAGCCAGGAGCTTCTTCCGGGTCTCCCACGCAGGTGCAGGGGCCCAAGGACTTGGGCCATCTTCTACTGCTCTCCCAGGCCATGGCAGAGAGCTGGATTGGAAGCGGAGCAGCCTGGATCTTGAACCAGCGCCCATATGGGATGCTGGCACTTCAGGCCAGGGCGTTAACCCACTGCACCACAGTGCCAGCCCCCTGGGAAATGCAAACTTAAACCATCTGCAGATACGACTACCCATCTGCTCGAGTGCCTTAAATAAAAACACTGAAAATACTAAGTACTGGAGAGGATGTGAGGAAACTAGAACTCTCATTACTGGTGGACTGCACATGCTACAGTGACCCTGGAAGACAGTCTGGAAGTAGAGCTAAGCACACACTTACCCTTTGACCCAGAAATCCTACTCTTGGGTACCTATACTAGAGGAATGCGAATGTACAAATGTGTTCACACAAAAGCCTGAACACAGATATTTATAGCAGCTCTATTCATAACTATTCCTAACTCTGTTCATATTCATGTCCCAGACTGGAGAACCCAAATGTCCTTGAACCAGTGAATGAATAAAGAAACTGTGGTACCTACATGCAATGGAGTACTACTCAGCAGTAAAAAGGAATGAACAATAGGTGTATGCAGTAGCTTGTATGAATCTCAAAGGCATCATGTTGAGTGAAAGAAGTCAGTCTCACAAGGTCACATACTGTGTGATTCCATTTATGTGGTCTTTTTATTAAAAAAAGATTCATTTATTTATGTGAAAGGCAGAGTTAGAGAGAGAGAGAGTTTCACACATTAGTGCAGGGGCCCAAGTACTTGGGCCATCTTCCACTTCTCTCCCAGGTGCATTAGCAGGGAGTTGGATCAGAGCTGAGCAGCTAGGAATTGAACCTGCACCCATATGGGATGCTGGTGCTGCAGGTAGCTGCTTAACTTGCTTTGCTAAAGCGCTGGCCCCTTATGTGACCTTCTTGATAAAACGTGATAAAAATGAGGGAGAGGGCTGGCACTGTGGCTCACTTGGTTAATCCTCCGCCTGCAGCGCCAGCATCCCATGGGCGCTGGGTTCTAGTCCCGGTCCAGCTCTCTGCTGTGTCCCAGGAAGGCAGTGGAGGATGGCCCAAGTGCTTTGGCCCCTACACCCACATGGGAGACCAGGAAGAAGCACCTGGCTCGTGGCTTCAGATTGGTGTAGCTCAGACCATAGTGGCCATTTGGGGGGTGAACCAACAGAAGGAAGACCTTTCTGTCTCTCTCACTGTCTGTCAAAAAAATTAAAAAAAATTTTTTTTTGAGGGAGAACAGATCAGTGGTGGACAGGGGTTAGCACTAGAGGGTCTGAGTACAAAAGAAGGACAGAGTGAGTTTCCTGAGGTGGCGAGACTGTCCTATATTTTGTTTGTGGTGGCAGCCACACAAATCTAGACAAGTTGAAATTCACAGAACTGTATCCAAAAACCTTTCTATATAATAATTAAGAGAATACTGATAGAATCCTATCTTATATTCTAGTTCACACCAAGGATGGCATCTACATTATACAGCCAAAAACCAGTCCCTGCCTTCCAAATTGAGGTCTGAAGCTAAGGTTTAAGGGAATGGCCCACTTATGAAGGCAGAAATGAATTCAGAAAATGACCCTTCCCCTTGGGGGTTTGCAGAGAGGCTACCCTGGCATGGAGAGCCGCCTTCTTTTCCTGGATGCAATCAATACCAGGATAGATTTAGAATTATAAGTCATTCTCCCAAAATCTTTGGTTAAAGAAACCTATCAATTTCAACTGCTATCAAGGTTAGAGAAACCACTGCTTTGGTACATTAAGTCATTTGGCTTTGGGAGCTCACATCCTAATCTTTAGTTCCTTGCTTCAATCCTTGGCCCAAGAGAATCAGTTCCCTAAAGCCAAGCTAAGATAGTGGTGTTAAAAATACAGAGAGGGACTGGCGCTGTGGCTCACTAGGTTAATCCTCTGTCTGCAGCGCAGGCATCCCATATGGGCTCCGGGTTCTAGTCCCATTTGCTCCTCTTCCGGTCCAGCTCTCTGCTGTGGCCTAGGAGGGCAGTGGAGGATGGCCCAAGTGCTTGGGCCCCTGCACCTGCATGGGAGACCAGGAGGGAGCACCTGGCTCCTGGCTTCGGATCAGCGCAGCGCTGGCCATAGCTGCCATTTGGGGGGGTGAACCAATGGAAGGAAGACCTTTCTCTCTCTCTCTCACAGTCTAACTCTATCTGTCAAAAAAAAAAAAAAAAATAGAGAAAGGGGGCCAGCGCTGTGGCGCAGTGGATAAAGCTGCCGCCAGCAGTGCTGGCATCTCATATGGGCACCAGTTTGAGCCCTGGCTGCTCCACTTCCAATCCAGCTCTCTACTATGGCCTAGGAAAGCAGTAGAGGATGGCCCAAGCCCTTGGCCCCCTGCACCCGTGTGGGAAACCCGGAAGAAGCTCCTGGCTCCTGGCTTCGGATCGGCGCAGCTCTGGCTGTTGCGGCCATTTGGGGACCTTTCTCTCTCTCTCTACCTCTCCTTCTCTGTGTAACTCTTTTTTTTTTTTTTTTAAATGTCTTGCTTCATTCCACTTTATTTATTTATTTTTTAAAATTTATTTTTAGACAGGCAGAGTGGATAGTGAGTGAGTGAGAGAGAGAGAGAGAGAGAGAGAGAGAGAGAGAAAGGTCTTCCTTTTTGCCGTTGGTTCACCCTTCAATGGCCGCTGCGGACGGCATTGCCTTCCCGGGCCATAGCAGAGAGCTGGCCTGGAAGAGGGGCAACCAGGATAGAATCCAGCGCCCCAACCGGGACTAGAACCCGGTGTGCCAGTGCCGCAAGGCGGAGGATTAGCCTGTTAAGCCATGGCGCCGGCTCCTCTGTGTAACTCTTTCAAATAAATAAATAAATCTTTAAAAAATACGAAGAGAAAGGAGTTACCGGGACATCATTTATCTCCCATAATATTTAACACATAGGATACAAAATCGTACCTAGCTAGAGACTGGTATTGTGGAGTGGTGGGTTGGACCACCACCTGCAATGCTGTAATCCCAGATGGATGCCGGTTCCGCTCCCAGTTGCTCCACTTCCTATCCAGCTCCTTGCAAACAGGAAAAGCAGTGCATGAGGCCCAAGTACTTTGGCCCTGCTGCCCATGTGGGAGACCTGGTTGGGGATCCTGGCTCCTGGCTTTGGGCTGGCCCAGCCCTGGCCATTGTGGCCATCTGGGAATGAACCAGCAGATGGAAGATCTCTCTCTCGCTCTCTCTCCTTCTCTTTAACTCTGCCTCTCAAATAAATAAATCTTTAAAAAAATCCTTATCTAGCTGAAGGCTCTTAGAAAACTAACTTTACTAAGGAAAGTGCTGATTTCCACAGTACACAATTTTAAGGAGAAAGCAGAGGTAAGAATCAAGAGCAGGAAAGTGTTTTCATCTGACATACAGCCTAGCCATCTCCCCCATTCCCACCCCCACCCACTCAAGAAGCATCTAGGCCACCAGAGGCCCCCATTCTACATGAAAATATTCATTTACCTGCTTTAAATATACCAAGCCACGGTATATATATTATTAAGCATCTGTGTCCTCTAAAGTCTCTAATCCAGCATCCATTAGATTAGCCCTGAACACTGCTGGCCAAGCTTTAGCCTCTCAGGGGGCTGGCATCAAACAGGGAAGCTGGGGTAGAGTTTCAAACACCTGTTTCAACTTTTTAAAAGTGTACAATTCAGGCCACTGTGCTCTGGCAGCAGGGACCCTGATGATGTGGCTTCTTCTATCCTGCCAAATCCTCAATTTAAAGAGCCTAAGCCCTCAGGGAAAGAAAAGATAGAGCTGAGAGTTATAGCCACATTGAATGCTTCTTTTAAAGTTAAGCACACATTTGCCCTATATGACCCAGCAATTTTACTTGTTGATATTTATCTAAGAGAAACTAAAGTATAGGTTCACAAAGACTTACATAGGAATGTTTATAGCAGTGATAGCCAAAAACTGGAAACAACTCAAATATTCTTCAACAAGAGAATGAACAAATTCCTTCATGGTGTACCCATACAATTAAATACTACCAGAAAAATGGCACAGAAACAACAGAAAAACTACTATAGATGAACAAAATGGATTCTAAAAACATGCTAAGCTACAAGGTGCCAGATATGAAAGAAAATCTCCTAAAGGAATTCATTTATATGAAATCCAAAACCAAAACTAATCTGTAGTGATAGAACTCAGAAAGTAACTTTGTGTTTGTATGTGCATGTGTGTTGGGGGGTGATTCAAAGGAGGCATGAAGGAACTTTCTGGGGTGATGAATATGTTCTAATTTTTTAGTAATAGGGGTTACAAGTTTGTACAATTATCAAAACTTATCAACTAAACACCTAAGGTCTATATATTTTATTGTATGTTAATTACACTTCAAGTTAAAATAAGAAAGACAGCTGAGGGCTTGGGGCAAACCTCTCCAACCTAGCAACCTTTGGGGAATGAAGACACAACAGAAGAAAAAAATTTGCTTTCCAACTCAAACTTCTGGGAGGGAAGTATCTACAGCTAGCCGAGCTCCCACTTCAGGGCCCCTTGGGCAACATTTGAGGAAAGAAGAGATTTTCTGGCAGTGACATAATATCACCAATGGGGCTCTTTTTGTCCCCAAAGAAGTGGCACTAAAGCATCTTTAACAATCTTAACTTCCCCATGGCTAGAAGTCTGATAAAGGTCCCAATTTAGAAAAAAGTTCATAGTTAGGCCCTGAGTTTTTAGAATTCAGATGGTTTTTGAAATTTTAAATTATATAAGTGTGTAGCGGGTTAAACCACTGCCTGCAGTGCTAGCATCTCTTATGGGTGCCAGTTCCACTTCTGATCCAGCTTCCTGCTAATACACCTGGGAAAGCAGTGGAGGATGGCCCCAAGTGCTTGGGCTCCTGCACCCACATGGGAGACATGGAAGATTCTACTGGTTCCTGACTTCAGCCTGTCCTGCCCTGGTTGTTGCAGCCATTTGGGGAGTGAAATAGCAGATGAAGGCTTCTCTTTGTCTTTCCCTCTCTCTGTAGGCAACTCTGCCTTTTAAATAAATCTTTTTAAAAATACAAATAAAAATTTAAATTGCAGGGGATGGTGCTGTGGTGCAGCAGGTTAAGCCACCATCTGCAGTGCCAGCACCCCACATGGGTGCTAGTTCGAGTCCCAGCTGCTCCGCTTCTGACTCAGCTCCCTTCTAATGCACCTAGGAAAGCAATGAGGATGGCCCAAGTGTTTGGGTCCCTGCACCCACATGGGAGACCTGGATGAATCTCCTGGCTCTGGGCTTTGGCCTGGCACAGCCCTGGCCATTGCAGCCATTTGGAGAATGAATGAGCAGATAGAAGATCACCCTCTCTGTCTCTCTTCTCTCTGTAACTCTTTCAATTACATAACCTTTCAAATACATAAACCTTTCTTAAAAATTTAAATTATAATCATTGTAATAGGCAAGGAAGTCAGAGCTCTATTCCAGAGCTGCTGCTACTCTGTCATGACGCCCTGTAAGACATGATGCTCTCTGAGCCACAGTTCCTTCCCTATAAAATGGGCTAGGTGACCTCTAGCTCTCACACTGTATGATTTTAGAACTCTTGTAAGTTCATATGACCTCCAGGATCAGATGAGGAAGGCAAGAATTGGAGTCCTTCTCAGCATTCTTACTGAGATCTTTTAGCTTATCAAGGACCTCCAGAGGGATTTTATAAACCATGTGAAATAATTTCTACCCTCTAACACACTTGTAGAACTAGATTCAGGGAGAAAAGCAACATATCTAAGATGTGAAAAGCTGTTAACATGGCAAACTCAATGTGGCATGGGATAAAAGAATTGATATTCTAAGAACCCAGAGAGATTAGAGAAGCAAACAAATACATACTGAGAACATGCTATGTGCAAGATATAAACTGTATATACATCATTTCATTTAATCCTCAGAAAAAACCTGCGAGGCAAGTTTTTATCTCCATTTTATAGGTGGAAAAAATGGAGGTTTTAAAAAAATCAAATAACTGCTCAGGACCACCAATGGTAGAGATGGGATTAGAACCCAAGTCTATCTGATTCTAAACTCTGCTTTCTTCCTCAAGTATTTGGCAGGAAATAAGTTGGAGATCCTAGATCCCAAAGTTGCCCTGTGAAATTCTAGTATTTGCTCCCTCTTATAAATAACTCATTTCATAATTCTCAGGTGGCCACTGGCATACACAGAAGAAAGGGTTAAACCTACAGTTAGGAAGAGGAAATTCCCTGGAAAATTAAAACACATGCTGTGGCTCTGACTAAATTTCACACTCATTTTGTTGAGCAACATCCATAGTGTGTGAGAAAAGTCTGCTCTTCAGCCCCCCACCCCTATCCTTTATGCATTCCATCACCTGCTGCTTTCTGTCATACTAAGCTGAAGGAGAGGCAGGAAAGAAGACTATCCATCTTTGCTGGGTGCAGAGAAGGGTACTTCAAAAAGCTCATGGAAAATGGAATTAAAAGATGATGTCTTGGTGCAAAAAAAAAATTGAAATCCATGAATTTTTTTCCATAATGGGTATTTTCCATGAACTTTTTGAAGACCCTACATTTGCATGGATTTCTAGTTCTTCTGTACCAAAATAAACTTACCTTTAAAAAATTCTTTATTTCTATTATTTGAAAGACAAAGAGTGACAGAGGCAGAGACAGACTGAGAGAGATCTTCCATCTGTTGGCTTACTTCTCAAATGCCTCAGGGACCCAAGTACCTGAGCCATGACCTGTTGCCTTCCAGGTGGGCATTATCCAGAAGCTGGAAGCAGAAGCAGAGCCAGGACTCAAACTCAAGCACCCTAATAGTGAGCGTCTCAAGCAGTATCCTTTTTTTTTTTTTTTGACAGGCAGAGTGGACAGTGAGAGAGAGACAGAGAGAAAGGTCTTCCTGGCTTCCATAGCCTTGGCAACTCATGACGACAGCCTAGGATGGTTACTGGCGCCATAAACTAGAGTGTCAATTTGTTGGGTCAACAACAGGAGCCACTGTGCGCTTGCTCCTGATGTGGGATCTCTGTCCTTAATGTACTGTACATTTTGATTTAATGCTATAACTAGTACTCAAACAGTATGTTTCACTTTGTGTTTCTATGTGGGTGCAAACTGTTGAAGTATTTATACTAAATTGATCTTCTGTATATAAATAGAATTGAAAATGAATCTTGATGTGAATGGAAAGGGAGAGGGAGCGGGAGAGGGGAGGGTTGCGGGTGAGAGGGAAATTATGGGAAGGGGAAGCCATTGTAATCCATAAGCTGTATACTGGAAATTTATATTCATTAAATAAAAGTTAAAAAAAAAGAAAAAAAAAAAAAAAAAGAAAGGTCTTCCTTTGCCGTTGGTTCACCCTCCAATGGCTGCCGCAGCAGGCGCACTGCAGCCGGCGCATCGCGCTGATCCGAAGCCAGGAGTCAGATGCTTCTCCTGGTCTCCCATGGGGTGCAGGGCCCAAGCACTTGGGCCATCCTCCACTGCCTTCCCGGGCCACAGCAGAGAGCTGGACTGGAAGAGGAGCAACTGGGACAGAATTCAGCGCCCCGACCGGGACTAGAACCCCGGGTGCTGGCGCCGCAGGCGGAGGATTAGCCTATTGAGCAGCGGCGCCAGCCCCAAGCAGTATCTTAACTTGCTGTGCCAAATGCTGGCCCTTAACCTTCCTATTTAATTCCATTTTCCCTGAACTTTTTGAAGTACCATTGTGTTTTAGTCAAAGGTTAGCAAACCCATGGTAGGAAGAAGTACTGGGACGGGGTGGGGGTGGAAGGAAGGAATAATAGTATTTCATTTCTAATTAGGAGGGAGCTCTTATGACAAACCATAGTATGGGAAAGGGATAGACTTCTAGGGAGGAGAGGAAGAGGACCTCCTGGAGAGTAGGTAGATCTCAGGAATAGAAGGCCTACTTACACCTGTTTCCTTGTCTGGCATTTCATGCTCAACTGAACTCTTGGATTTCTGTCCATGAGAGTTATGCTGCACCCAGGAGAGTAAATGAGAAGACAGAAACTTTTTTTTCTTGCTATCCTCTTCAACTAAATGCCTATTTATAAAAAAAATTAAAAAATAAAAAAAGAATAAATTCCTATTTATGACAAAGAATAGTTATTTGGTACTATGTTGATTGGATAAAAGATGCTTCCTTCTCTCTCTCTGCCTCTCCTTCTCTCTGTGTAACTCTTTCAAATAAACAAATAAATCTTTTTTTTTTTTTTTAAAGGAGGCCGGCACTGTGGCGCAGTGGGTGAATGCCCTGGCCTGAAGCGCCGATATCCCATATGGGCGCCGGTTCAAGACCTGGCTGTTCCACTTCCAATCCAGCTCTCTGCTATGGCCTGGGAAAGCAGTAGAAGATGGTCCAAGTCCTTGGACCCCTGCACCCACGTGGGAGACCCGGAAGAAGCTCCAGGCTCCTGGCTTCAGATCAGCACGGCTCCGGCCGTTATGACCAACTGGGGAGTGAACTATCGGATGGACAACCTCTCTCTCTCTCTCTCTCTCTCTCTCTCTCTCTCTCTCTCCCTCTCCTTCTCTCTGTGTAACTCTTTCAAATAAATAAATAAATCTTAAAAAAAAAAATACTTCCAGTCACCTAGTCTATATTAGAATCCAAGTTAATTACCTGGAATAAAAGAAAGAAGAAAAGGAAGAAGGCAAGGACAAATGAACAAATGTCATTATAGTAGTTATTCTCCAAAGACAGTCCCATATTCTAATGCCACCCCTCACATGCTCCTCCTCCAATCAAGAAATAGAGCTTATGTCCTCTACCCTTGACTCTGATCTGTGATTGCCTTAACAGAAAGAACATAGAGGAAATGCCAATTTGAGACTTCCATGCCCAGGCACTAAAAATGCTTTGAAGCTTCTGTTCTTTTTTATTTTAGAGATCTGAATTGCCATGTTCAAAGTCTAAGATACCCTGCAGGAAAGAGAGGTCATGAGGAAAAGCCCTGGGAAGTGAACCATCATGCCACAAGCCACATGGTGCCAGACATCCAAATCACAGACACAGCTGACTGCAATCACAGAAGGGACTCCGAGTGAGACCATTAGAAGAACCGTTCTGTTGAGTTCTAACCAACCACAATATTGTGAGACAAAATGAAATAGTTGTTTCAAGTCACAAAATCTTGAGGACATGGCTGTTGTGCAGCAGGTTAAGCCACTTCTTGGGGATGCTCACATGCCAAATTGGGGTGCTCATTCAAGTCCCAACTACTGCACTTCTGATCCAACTGCCTGCTAATATTCATGGGAAGCAGCAGATAACGGCTCAAATACTTGGGAGACCTGAATGGAATTTCTGGCTCCTGCCTTTAGCCTGGCCCAGTCCCAGCTGTTGAGGTCATCTGGGGAGCAAATCTGAGGTAGAAGATCCTCTCTGTCACTCTGTCTTTGAAATAAATAAATCTTTTAAAACTTTTTGGAGTGACATGTTATATACTAATAGATAAACAGCTAGCTTATTAAAAAGTGCAGTAGGGAGGATGTTTGGCTAGCTATTAAGACACCAGTTAAGATGCCTACGTATTGAGCCAGAGGTTTGGTACAGAGATTCAGATGCCACTTAGGATGCCTGCATCCCATATTAGAGGACCTGGATTGGTGCCTGGGCTCTGCTTGCAATTCCAGCTTCCTGCTAGTACACATCTTGGGAGGCAGCAAATGATGGCTCTAGTGCTTGTATCTCTACCACCCACATGGAAAACCTGACTGAAGCACCCAGGGTTGATAGCCAGCTCTGGCTCCTGACTCCAGCTTCCTGCTAATGTGAACCCTCCAAGGCAGCAGTGACAGTTCATGTAACTGGATTCTTGCCACCCACATAAGAGACCTGTGCTGCAGTTCCATTTCCCAGCTTCAGACTGGCCATTGTGGGTCCTGCGCTCTCTGTCAAAGAAGAAAGAAAAAAGAAAAGAAAAGAAAAAGAAACATGCTGCCAACCTCAGGTGCCATGGTATTAAAAACAAAAACAAAACCAAAACTAAGCTAGTAGTTCTTTTGTCCTGGGACTATCACATTAAATGTATTTCAGGAAAACAAACCCAGTTTCAGTTAAGATAAAATAGATGTATTATGATGGAAATCCTGTTTCTATTAGTAATTGAAAACAAAAATTATCTAAGAATAAGTTTAACAAGAAATGGATATAAACGGGACAAAGAAGATCCTACAAACTTTACCAAGGTCATAAAAGAAGCCTTGACTAAATGGAACAACCATATCACATTCCTGAATGGGAAGGCCAAACATATTATGAAGATGTCAATTCTCCCCATATTAACTTTTCAAAAACTATTAACCATGTATTATAAAGGAACACCTGGTGGAAGAGAGACATAGGGCAAGGTATGAGGGGATGGTATGGAGTTTCCAGGTC
Source organism: Lepus europaeus (assembly GCF_033115175.1). Lineage (NCBI taxonomy): Eukaryota > Metazoa > Chordata > Mammalia > Lagomorpha > Leporidae > Lepus > Lepus europaeus. Next base: position 27,091,224 of record NC_084843.1, read on the forward strand.
TTCTCTAGGCATACAACCCTCTAGGTATCTACATGTGTTCTCCAACCTGGAAGCTCCTATCTTAGGTTTCTGAAGCAAAATCCCAGTAGGACTTTTGAAAAGAAAGTACAGATCATAAACCTGTACTTCTGTGAAACAACAAGAATATGAAGACAACCAAAGTATTTTTTTTTTTTTTGACATGCAGAGTGGACAGTGAGAGAGAGAGACAGAGAGAAAGGTCTTTTGCCATTGGTTCACCCTCCAATGGCCGCCGCGGCCGGCCAGCTGCGGCCAGCCCACCGCGCTTATCTGAAGGCAGGAGCCAGGTGCTTCTCCTGGTCTCCCATGGGGTGCAAGGCCCAAGCACTTGGGCCATCCTCCACTGTACTCCCGGGCCATAGCAGAAAGCTGGCCTGGAAGAGGGGCAACTGGGACAGAATCCGGCGCCCCGACTGGGACTAGGACCCGGTGTGCCAGCGCCGCAGGCGGAGGATTAGCCTAGTGAGCCGTGGCACCAGCCCAACAACCAAAGTATTTTTTAAAATACCTAATGACAGAAAGTCTGCAGTATCATTTAAAAATGTTTTATAAAGCTGTAACAGGAGTAGGTGTTTAGCCTAGTGGTTAAGATGCCATGACCCATGACAGAGTATCTGGGTTTGACTCTCAGCTACTGATTCTGGTTTATTGCTAATGGGAGGCAGCGGTGATGGCTAAAGTAGTTGGGTTCCTGCACTCACATGAGAGACTAGGATCACAATCCCAGCTTGCAGCTTTGGCCTGGCTGAGTCCTGGCTGTTGTGGGCATCTGAGTAGTGAGCCAGCAGATGGGGGCTCTCTTTCTCTTCCAAATAAATAAATTTAAAATTTTTCTTTAAAAGGCATAACAAGTAATCTAGTATATTATTAACAAAAAAGAAGTAGGACAATATTTAGTATATGATACATGATAAAGAATATTTCTTAAATGGGTTAATTATTTGAGAGGAAAGTTAAATTACCATTTCAATGTACTTCACAAAATAACTTATATTTGATTAAAAGAAAATGCTTATTAATTCATTACATATTTATGCATACCAATTTGTGCCAGTCACCGAGCTAGAAAATAGAAATATGGTAGTGAATAATGCAATGTAATCCTTGCCCTTATGGCATTTCATGTATAGTGGAAGAGAAGAACATTAGGAAAGGGATCATACAATTAATTACAATTGTAATAAATGTTATGAAGGATAAACACAAAGGGCTAAGAATGTTCCAGTTAAATATAAAAACTTAAACAAGCAGAACAAAATGATCTTTTCTTGAAATCTTTTTTATTTTTAAGACTTTTTTTTTTTAAAGATTTATTTATTTGAGAGGCAGAGTTACAGAGAGGCAGACACAGAGCGATCTTCCATCCACTAGTTCACTCCCCAGATGGCTGCAACAGCAGGAGCTGAACTGTTCGAAGCTAGGAGCCAGAAGATTCTTCCAGGTCTCCCAAGTGGATGCAGGGGCCCAAGAACTTGGGCCATCTTCCATCACTTTCCCAGTCCATAGCAGAAAGCTGGATTAGAAGTGGAGCAGCTGGGCTCAAACTGGTACCCATATAAGATGCAAGTGGTGGATTTTATCAGCTATGCCACAGCGCCAGCCCCCAAAATGATCTTGAAGTAAAGAGAAACCAATGAATGAGATTCATTAAGAGATTATGAAAAGAACTGAAAAGACTGACTACTAAGAGCCTCTAGAGAGAAGTACTAATAAGAAGCCAACTCTGAAATGAAGACACCAGGTAGAAGATGAGGCATGGAACAAAAAATAGACAGTTGAGAGAACAGGAAAAAAAATGGAAAAAGAGGAAACTATTGAAGAATTAATGAAAGATCATCTTCCAAAATAAAACTATTATTTTCTAGGTTAAAAGAATCCTTTCTAGGAACCTAGCACAATGACTAAGAGACTCATACCAAGTGTTTTAGAACACTGGAAAGATAGAGACAATAAAAACTTTCAGTTCAAATACAAAAGATTGAAATTCAATGTGACATGAAACAACTCAAGATTAATACTGAAAATCAGAAGATCAAGAAGCAAAACCACCAAATTCCAAATGAAAATGATTCTCAGGGTTGGTGTTGTAGTGCACCGGGTTAAGCCACAGCCTGCAATGCCAGCATCCCATATGAGTGCAGGTTAGACACCTGGCTGCTCCAGTTCTGATCCACCTCCATGCTAATGCACCTGGGAAAGCAGTGGAAGATGGCCTAAGTACTTGGTTTCATGCTACCCATGTGGGAGACTCAGATGGAGTTTCAGGCTCCTGCTTTGGCCTAGCTCAGCCCAGCCCTGCCCTGGCCCTTGCAGCCAGCAGATGGAGGATATCTCCCTTCCCTCCTCCCTCTACCCCCTCGGCCCTGTAATTTTGCTTTTCAAATAAATAAAACTTAAAAAAAAATGATTTCCAAACTAAAAAATTCTATACCCTGTCAAACCTTCAATCAAGTGTCAGTATGAAACAAATAGTTTCAGATACAAAGAATCTAAGAAAATTTGTATCCCAAGTGTCCTTTCCTAGGAACTACTAGAAGATTATTTAAACCAAAATGAGGGCCTGATACTGTGGCACAGCAGTTTAAAGCCACCATCTGCAGTGCCAGCATCCCATATGGATGCTGGTTTGAGTTCCAGCTGCTCCACTTCCCATCAAGCTCCCTATAATGTGTCTGGGAAAGCAGCAGAGGATGATTCAAATGCTTGGGCCCCTGCACCCACGTGGGAGACCCAGGTGAAGCTCCTGGCTCCTGGGTTCAGCCTGGACCAGCCCCGGCCATTCTGGGAGTAAACGACCAGATGGAGGATTCATTCTCTCTCTCTCTCTCTCTCTCTCTCTCTTAAATAAATAAATGAATAAATAAAAATTTTTTTTTTTCAAATGAGAAGGGCTACAGTTGTGGTACAGTGGGTTAAGCTGCCATTTGCAACACCTGCTTTCCATATTAGAGGGCCAGTTCAAGTCACAGCTGCCTGCTTCTGATCCAGCTTCCTGCTAATGTGCCTGGGAAGACAGGGGATGATGTTCCAAATATTTGGGTGCCTCACACCCATGTGGGAGACCAGGATGGAACTCCTGGCTCCTGGCTTCAGTCTGCCCAGCCCCAGCTGTTGTAAGCACTTGAGGAGTGAACCAGTAAGAGGAAGATCTCTTTCTGTCTCTCCCTCTGTCACTCTTTTAAATAAGTAAGCAAGTAAGTAAATGTAATAATAAATCTTTGAAAAAAAAAAAAAACTACCAAAATGAGAGAGTAAATCAAGAAAGAAATGGACAAGGAATCCAAGGAAAAGATCTAGAGAAAAGTGAAGGGAAGTCCCAGAATGACAGCTGTGCCTAAGGCCTAGATAATAATCAACATAAAATAGAAAAAGATGAGAGGCTCTGAGAAGGATGTCCCTAGGAGGCAAAGATGGAATAAAAGAGCTGTGTGTTTGACCAATTGGGAACATTAGTACTCAGAGTTTCAAAAACTATTGTCTGAGATGAAGTAACGATAGTACTAGAAAACTAAACATATATTTTTAAAGGAGGGAAAATTTTGATTTGGTAATGAATAACATTTAAGATTCTGGGGCTGGTGTTGTGGTGTGGCTGGTGAAGCCACCGCCTATGACACCAGCATTCCATATGGGCACTGGTTCATGTCCTGGCTGCTCCACTTCTAGTCTAGCTTTCTGCTAATGTGCCTGGTAAAACAGTGGAGGATGGCCCAACTTCTTGGGACTCTGCAAACCACGTGGGAGACATGGAAGACGCTCCTGGGTCTGGCTTGGCCCAGTCCTGGTCACTGTGGCCATTTGGGGAGTGATCCAGTGGATAGAAGAACTCTCTCTCTCTCTCTCTCTAACTCTGTCTCCCAAATAAATAAGTAAATCTTAAAAATATAGGGGCCGGTGCTGTGGCATAGTGGGTAAAGCTGTTGCCTGCGGTGCCAGCATCCCATATGGGTGCTGGTTCAAGTCTCAGCTGCTCCACTTCCCATCCAGCTCTCTACTATGGCCTGAGAAAGCAGTAGAAGATGGCCCAAGTCCTTGGGCCACTGCACCCGCATAGGAAGACCCAGAAGAAGCTCTTGGCTCCTGGCTTCAGATCGGTACAGTTCCAGCCATTGCGGCCAATTGGGGAGTGAACCATCAGATGGAAGACCTCTCTCTCTGCCTCTCCTTCTCTCTCCATGTAACTCTGACTTTCCAATAAATAAATAAATCTTTAATATATATATCTTAATAGAGTAAAGACTGAGTATTGGTTTATTCAAATGAGAAAATAACTACATTGAGAGGATGGAGGGAAGAAAAATGAGAGGCAAAAATTTACTGAATATGATCCCAATTTTGCTAAAGATGTTACTGTATAGGGACCGGTGCTGTGGCGCAGTGGGTTAACGCCCTGGCCTAAAGCACCAGCATCCCATATGGAAGCCAGTTCAAGACCCGGCTGCTCCACTTCCGATTCAGCTCTCTGCTATGGCCCGGGAAAGCAGTAGGAGATGGCCCAAGTCCTTGGGCCCCTGCATCTGCATGGGAGACTCGGGTGAAGCTCCTGGCTCCTGGTTTTGGATTGGCGCAGCTCCAGCTGTTGCAGCCAACTGGGGAGTGAACCATCAGATGGAAGACCTCTCTGCCTCTCCTCTCTCTGTGAAACTCTGACTTTCAAATAAATAAATAAATAATAATAAAAAAAAACTGATGTTACTGTATATATGCATAAAAAAGAAACTAGTAGTTTTCTATAGGTGACTGGAGTATAGAAGGTTTTAATTTCTGTCTCTTTACATTCTGTATTTTATTAAATTTTTAAAATTGAATATTATTTTTAACATTTAAAAAAGATAGCTAGAAAAAGGAGGTATTAGCATAAATTACAGAGTCTGAAAGAATATTATCACTAATAAAACTAAAATATAAATATTTTGAAATAATAAATATTCTGAAAGAATATTATCACTAATAATTGGTAAAACTCACATCTCAAAACTTAATGAGAACACTGATTTTGTTCTTCATGAATAGCTGAGAATGTTTTTTATCATAATCTCTCTAATATTAGAAAATTTAAAATAACCATTAAAAGTGGCACTTATAAGATCACTGAAACAATACTGATCTTTCTGGATACAAATCCCTCATTCCCTCCTTCAACAAACACCTTGCCTTCCTGTGAGGCTGGCACTATTCTAGCCACTGGAGGTACAAAGATGAACAAGTAACAGTCCTTGCTTACAGACTATAGATTACACTATCTTCTATGACTATGGCAGAACTTCAAACTTTTGGGTGTTAATTATTAGTTTGTCTGTCTGCTTGTTTAAAAGGACAGGACTGGAGGGGCAGCGCTGTGGCATAGTGGGTAGGGCCACAGCCTGCAGTGCTGGCATCCCATATGGGCGCTGATTCAAATCCTGGCTGCTCCACTTCCGATCCAGCTCTCTGCTATGGCCTGGGAAAGCAGTAGAAGATGGCCCAAGTGCTTGGGCCCCTGCATGTGCATGGGGGACCCAGAAGAGGCTCCTGGCTTTGGATCAGCGTAGCTCTAGCCGTTGCGGCCCTCTGGGGAGTGAACCAGAGGATTGAAGACCTCTCTCTCTCTCTCTCTCTCTCTCTCTCTCTGCCCCTGCCTCTCTGTAACTCTGCCTTTCAAATAAATAATCTTTTTTTTTTTTAAAGGACAGGACTTAAAATGACCATATAGCTTTGAAATTCAATGACTATGATTTCTGAATGTCAGGCATGCCACGTGTTTCTACTTGTTACTGGGGTAGTTTTTAGGTTTCTTTTTTGTTTGTTTCTTTGTTTTTTTTTTCTTAAGATTTACTTATGGGGCCGGCACCGTGGCTCACTAGGTTAATCCTCTGCCTGCAGTGCTGGCATCCCATATGGGTGCTGGGTTCTAGTCCTGGTTGCTCCCCTTCCAGTCCAGCTCTCTGCTGTGGCCCGGGAATGCAGTGGAGGATGGCCCAAGTGCTTGGGACCCTGCACCCGCATGGGAGACCAGGAGAAAGCACCTGGAAGATCTTTCTGTCTCTCTCTCTCACTGTCTATCTGTCAAAAAAATAAATAAAGATTTATTTATTTATTTACTTGAAACTCAGAGTTTCAGAGAGGCAGAGAGAGAGAGAGAATGGTCTTCCATCCACTGGTTCATTCCCCAAATGGCCGCAATGGCTGGAACTGTACCGATCTGAAGCCAGGAGCCAGGAGCTTCTTCTGGGTCTCCCACGCAGGTGCTGGGGCCCAAGGACTTGGGCCATCTTCTACTGCTTTCTCAGGCCATAGCAGAGAGTTGGATGGGAAGTGGAGCAGCTGAGACTTGAACCAGCACCCATATGGGATGCCGGCACTGCAGGTGGCGGCTTTACCTGCTATGATATAGCAGCAGCCCCTACTGGGGTAGTTTTAAATTTGTGGCTCACAAAAGATCTAGTGATTCCTAGTGCTTGTTGAATTGATACATTATAAAAAAAAGTAAGAGGAACAGTTTAATTGAAACTATCAAAAAATATAAGCAGTCCATGTCCTCATCTAAGTTGTACTTGGTCAAAAATCTGGAAGGAAAAAAAATAGGGGTGAATAGGATCTGAAGGTTATGATCTAAACATATATGTAAGACTACTGTCCTGACATGAATTGGTATGCCACTTTGAAATACTTCGGATAAGGGGAAGACAATCAAGGAACACTAGTAATGAAGAAGATTGCCACTGTGCCCACTTTGCAGTAACGTAAAAAGCACTGCTGCCTCAACGACGTGCCAAAACCCTAGTCTGGGTTAGTTCTTACACTGGTTCAGGGTACCTAGCTCTCTGCTTTGGTAATAACACCAAGATCTTTATTACCAAGAGTAATAATACCAAGATCTTCCCAAGAGTCTAGGCTTGGCTCTCCCACTGCTTACTTTCTCAGCTTCAATAAAGATAATTACCCTTGATTTCTCGCTACCAGAATTAATTTCCTCCTTCTTAGTATTTCCATCAAGTTCTGTTGCCTTAGTACAGCATATTCTGGTTTGTGGTATAGCTAACTATAGTCTCTAAGTTCCTGGAAGACAGAGAAGGACAAAACTTCTTTGCTTTTCTATTACCTACAGTATCTAGACAGGGTCATGAACACAGTTGTATTCAATTCATGTTTTTTAATTAGTTGAAAAAGGTCATGTGGAAGTACTGAAGAAACTTATATCCCAATTTTTCTACCAAATAAAGTTTCTTGTCATTTCCAGGAAAAATTGGTAAAAAGTGATGTTTACAAGGAATAGGGCAGCACCTGAACAGAAGGTCCCCCCATATGTGGCCAGTGGCTGTTGGCCAGGAGTGAGAGTTTAGAGAAGTAACATCTCTGAGAACAGCCTGCCAATGGTGATGGAAAGCAGCCTAAACTTTGAGGTGGCTGTATTTGGAGGGGAGGCCATCTTATGCTCTTTGGGGAAAATGTTAATGAGAGGTTTCACAAATGTCAGACTTGCCTGATTAAACGAAGCCAGCTAGGTAGACGTTTTTCATATTAATGCCATCTCTGCTGAAAGAGCAAAGAGGGGGAAGAAAAGGAGGTTTGAGAAAGGAAAATGATAAACCTCAATTATTTACAAAAGAAATTATGCTTCTGCTAGCTTGGCCACGGATATCAGAGAAGAAAACTGTTATATGGCAGCCCTGGCGGCTCTACTTCTTTGTGCCCTTTCAAAAGCAAAATGTAAGTCTTGAAGCCAGGAGAGGAGATAGACCAGACAGACTAGTGCCAGGCCTATGGTGTCTACTAATTGCGATAGTTACTCTTATAACTTATAGGAAGAAAGAATTTAGGAGAAAAGTGATTCAAATAATTGAAATGTTTAGGGATTTCTTCTTCCTGTGTTTAAGCCTATGTCTTTAAAGTGTTCCAAATGTTTGTGTGGTTTCTTCTCTTCTTTGACTTCACATGTACAGAACTGAATTACTTATAATCCTTGATCCTGACACACACTCTCCTGAGAGTTTTTATGGTTTCTGCCACCTAAATTAAAGGGTAGGGTGAGCAAATACTGTTGATTAAGAGAGCTCAGCCTCCCTTTGCCCTGTTTCTCCCTAGCCCAGCCTGCAATTGTGCCCCAATCCACCAGCATTAATACAGATACACAGAGGTATTTATTTGCTGCTGATTCTGCCTAGCTGCATTCAGACTCGATCTCCATGTGTATTTAATAAATCACACTAGTTAGGTGGACAGGATTACTTCCAAGTCACCTAATGACTATATCATGAACTGCAGCATTAAAGGGATTAATATTAATCTGAGCCAATGCAGTTCAGTGGAAAAAGCCAATTCATTTTCCAACAGGAGCTTCAGCCGGCAAAAAATCCTCAACAACAGCAGGAAGATTAATGAGGTCTTCTACATTCTGCCTGCAAATCTTCACCTACCAGGGTATGGGTGGTGAATCCCAGTCCAGACGAGCTCATAAATAACCAGCAATATCACAAGTATTTGGGGCAGCTGAGCCCCAGCAAGGGAGGGCCAGCTAGCCCTCTCCATCTTCTCCTCCTGTAACCCACACCACTGAGATGGCACAGGAATTTTACAGGCCACACAGTGACCGGTTTTGTTTTCTTTCACATAAGGGCCCACACCTCGTAAATCACTTTCTGTTTTTAGGAAAAGAAGAGTACTAACTAGAGTACAGACTTGTATGTGCTCAGAACATGACGCCTCATGTTGTAGTGTCACTTCCTTGAAGCTGGGAAAATAATCTGGCCTCTGCAATATATGGAATGTGCTTTCAAGTCATGAAACCTTTCCTTTGCTGAGTAGCACAATTCCTCCCCATAAGCACCCACAATATGCTACATCTGCATTGGGCCTCTGGAGTTCACATTCAGAACTACTTTTTGGGTATACCCTCACCCCCTGCCACCACAAGTGAGCACTAACTAAGAAGAACTGTATCTATAAGATACAGCATTTCCTTATACCTTGTACCTAATTTCACCATTAGGACCCCACCAAGATGAGCCTAGCTACATTTCATAACCTCCACAGGACAAGGCATAGCTTGGATTTAACTGGCTCAGGAAGCAAATGAATGGTGTCAGTATGAGATGCAGAGAAAGCAGCTGGCCAATTAAACTCAATTCACTGCAAGACCTGTTTCTTCCTCAATAACTACAGGGACCTGAGCAAAACACCAATAGCCAAGTTTCATGGGTAGAGTTTTGTCTGCTGGAGAAACCAAACAGAAACAGCTACTTCTATCTGCAGCATCACAGTTTCATGGTTTGGGAACAACAAAAGTATGGGTTTACTATAACTAAGGTTCTCTAACCTGTATAGACAACAGTGGGTCAGCACCCAGATTCTCTTACAATGGATGGGATCACCAACTGGAATAGTCAAGCCCCTATCAACAAAGGCTATTGAACTGAAAACTAAACTTCAGTAGCAGAAAAATGTAAGTGAACTATGGGCCTAGTGCCAAGTTGTAAGTTTATAAATGCTTGCCAAACAACCTAAGCATAGGGCTGCCTAGGCTAGAACTGAGCTGAAGAGAAGGAACCCTAAGTAGATTATTCCTCAGTTTCACAGCAAAATTGGTGTATGTGTGAGACCTAACATTTCCTAAGCCTATAAGCATTTCACCATATTTACAGGAGTAAATCTGAAAGTGGGGCCTACTCAAGCTTTTCATTAAGTAAAAGACTAAGGGAACTGTTAAGGCTGGGATCTTTGTTTATCAGTTAAGGTACAAGGAAAGAAAACATTCCATATTTGCTAGGGAAATGCCCTGGAAAGCTATGGAAGCCTTAAACCCACAGTTCAGCGGCGTAGTTCAATTTGGGGGAAATTCACAGGACATAGGAATGGCTACAGCTAACAAGACAGGGAACTGCCCACAACCCACATTTTTCCTACAGCCAAGCTGGTTTGCATGAAGCCCATAAGGGACCAAAGGGGCTGAGACACATTTCCTCATCACTCTTATCAAATTCATGTCCATAAGCTCCCATCAAACCTCTGGGCCTCATTTCCCACAAGATAAATACATAGAAACAGTCACATAAGATCATCCTGGAGAAAAAGATGGAAATATGCATCTGTTTTTCCTGATAGTTGCAAAAGGCCCAATTTTTTTCTCTGCCTACATTTCTATACCATTCTTTCATTTTCTCATTCCCTGCAGCTTCTCTCCAGGTTCTAAGAAAATTAACCACCCCACAAGAAGTACAAAGCTCCCTCTTCATAGCCAAGTCAGCCTAACTTAAGGCTCAAGCCAGTAGCCCCAGGACAACTAAGGACATAATCAGAAGTGTTACCATGCTAAGATCATGTGTACACATCATGGCAATCTGCTTAGGCTTCAGCTCCAATAAAGAGTGACTAGGAGTATTTATAGTACTTAAGAGTTCCTCTGTCTCTTGCCAGACATTCCTGTCCTTCTAACAAGTCAGTCCTCAAAACATCAGAGGAAAGATGCTCCTCAGACACGAGGAATTTGTGTTATATAACTATGGGAAGGGGACTACTGTAAGTGGCAGCACCCTTTCTTTCCTCAAAGCACTCTCTAAAGGAGTGCATCCTGTACACTGCTGAGTCCTCAGGTCCTCATGTACACAGGAACAGGGCCATCCAGCGGGATGCATCAGGCTCCAGGAATGCTGAAGTCCACATATTTGCCATTCAACACCAAAATGGCTTTTCAAGTTCAATCAGCTATAAATGTTGCTTTGTTTTAATTTTCCACTGAACTTCCTGGAACCTATTATCCAACTGTCAGGGATGTATATTTAGCAAGAGCAACATGGCCTCTTTGCCACTGCCCCACTGCTCATGTCACCTCTAATAAACAGAAAACCACCCCCTTCCTCAATCCCTGCTGCAAATGTCGCTTGGGGCTAATAAATAGTCTTGGTGTAGATGCCACAAACTGACCAGCCCCCATTACTACCTGAAAATCCCAACTCTCCTAGGATAATGCTTCCCCAAGGTTTTTTTGTTTTGTTTTTAGTTCTAAAAAAAAAAAAAAAAAAAAAAAAAAAAAAACCCTGGGTGCTTGTACTCACTGAAACACAAACATGAATGCATGCCTATTTTGGGAGGATGCCAGTAGTAGAAATAACCTAATAGAGAAATCTACCACAGACTAGTAGGCATCTCAACCAATACAGACACAGCAAACTGAAGATTTGATATCGCATTTAACAGGAAAGATCTGAAAAACCAAAATCAAAGCAAAGAAGAATCAGTATGGCAGATGTACAGGTTCAATTTCTTATCAGGAAGCTAATTTAAAAATATAACCACCTCTTGGTCAACTAGAACATGAGATATGACTTTTCTATTCTCTCAAAATTCTTTTGTCTTTTTTAGCTCTTGACACATTTCACTCTGACATCAAATGGTTAGACTCGGCTTGAATGAGTAACACGTGTTCCCTTGCCACATTTCCAATTTACCATTTCTACCAACTACAAATCCACCCAAGTCCCATAACTATCCACATGATCTATTTCCACAATATCCAGCACAATTTTTCAAGTTCAGCAGAAGAAGCCAAATATACTTAAAATATAGTTGCTCATATTTTTCCTAAATCATAAAAATGTAAACCAACAATCAAAAAATGAGATTTTTCTAAAGCCCAGAAATACAAAATAACTTGAAGTAGAATCGAAAGCTATTTCTAGAACCAACTCACCACAACAAAATTGGCTTCAGATTAAAATTTTATGATAGCAGATAGAATAGGGAGAAAATTCAGGAGAATAAGAAAACAAAGTCTTTTCTTTCATTTCACAACTGACAATGAATTTCTAGATCCACAAACATGGATACACAAAAATCATCACTAAGGCCAAAAGTTTTCAAAAAAACCCCAGCTCTATCTGAACAAATATAGCAGCATACAAGATCTGCTCATCAGTTACATGAGATAGACAAGCAATATTTCACTTACAAATAAGGACAGTGAGGCAGAGCTAATAAGAAAAGCCACAAATGGCACTCACTAAAGACAAAATACAAGCTTCACAATTTTCAACCTATGGGGCCCGACCTTGAATGGGGGGAAAATCTGTGTTATCAGGGGAAAAAGTAGACCACCTTCTGGCCATTTCATTTTAACAGATCTTACATTCATTTCCTCAAAAGCCACATTATTAGTGTTGATGGCCAAGGATTTAACATGCACTGTTTCAACCATTCAAAGACTAACTCTGGCGTAGTAGGTTAAGTACACTGTGTGTGTAGGTTAAGCCTCCGCCTGAGGTGCCAGCACGCCATATGGGCGATGGCTACTCCACTTCTTCTTCTTCTTCTTCTTCTTTTTTTTTTTTTTTTTTTTTTGACAGAGTTAGACAGTAAGAGAGAGAGAGAGAGACAGAGAGAAAGATCTTCCTTCTGTTGGTTCATCCCCCAAACAGCCGCTACGGCTGGAACTATGCCAATCCGAAGGCAGAAGCCAGGTGCTTCCTCCTGGTCTCCCATGTGGGTGCAGGGGCCCATGCACTTGGGCCATCCTCCACTGCATTCCTATGCCACAGCAGAGAGCTGGGGCTACTCCACTTCTGATCCAGCTCTCTGCTATGGCTTGGGAAAGCAGTAGATGGCCCAAGCCCTTGGGCCCCTGCACCCGTGTGGGAGACCTGGAGGAAGCTCCTGGCTCTTGGCTTTGGATCGGCCCAGCTTTGGCCATTGCAGCCATTTGGGAAGTAAACCAGTGAATGGAATGCCTCTTTCTCTCCCCCTGCCTTTGTCTCCGTAACTGCTTTTCAAATAAATAAATATTAAAAAAAAAAGACTAACTCTAAGGCCCAAGACAAGGTGTAATTAATGTCTTCTCTGAGACATGAATTTGAATCTGATCAAAGGCTAATTTGTAGGAGTAAACTCTTTAGCAAGTGAGTCTAGCTGTTGCTGAACATCTGCCAGTTTAAGCTCACACTCCCTCTTTCAAGAAACTCTTATTTACAATTTTGTTTATTTGAAAGCAAGAGAGATAAAGAAAGATACAGACAAACAGAGTTCTGCCATCAACTGGATAACTTCCCAAATGTCTTCAATAGCCTGGGTTGGATCAAGGCAAGGCCAAGAGCCTGGAACTCAATCCAAGTCTCCCATGTGGGTGGTACAGACTCAACTACTTGAGCCATCACCACTGCTTCCCAGGGCATGCATTAGCAGGAACCTGGAATCTGAAGTGAAGCCACAACTTGAACCCAAGCACTTCAGTATGAGATGTGGATGTCCCAAGTGGTGACTTAACCACTGCACCAAACACCCATTCAAGAAACTTTTAAGTTTAGGTATATAACAACATAAGGGTATAACTCAATGATTTTCACAAGTTTAATTGCCCAGTAACCAGTATCCCAATAAAGAAACAGCATTACTGGGGCCGGCACTGTGGCATAGCTGGTAAAGCCTCCGCCTGTAGTGCCAGCATCCCATATGGGTGCCAGTTCAAGTCTTGGCTGCTGCACTTCCAATCCAGCTCTCTACTATGACCTGGGAAAGCAGTAGAAGATGGCCCAAGTCCTTGGGCCCCTGCACCCACGTGGGAGACCCAGAGGAGGCTCCTGGGTCTTGGCTTCGGATTGGTTCAGCTCCAGCCATTGCAGCCAATTGGGGAGTGAACCAGCGGATGGAAAACCTCTCTCTCTCTCTCTGCCTCTCTTCTTTCTCTGTATAACTCTGTCAAGTAAATAAATAAATCTTTTAAAAAAAAAAAAAAGAAAGAAAGAAAGAAAGAAAAGAAAAGAAACAGCATTACCAAGACCCAAAAGTCCTAATCATAACTTCTTCCAGTTGCAATGCCCTCATGGGTAACGATTATTCTAGCTTCTAATACCACTGATTAACTTGCTTCAACTTTATGTAAATAGAATCATACAGTATGGACTCCTTTGTGTTTGGCTTTTCTTATTCAATACCATGTTGGAAAAAGTCATATGTAATTCAGTATGTTGTAATTTACCAATTCTTGTTGTATTCCTTTGTGAGAACATATCACAATTTACTTATCCATTTTGTTTCCAATTTTTATTTTTAAAATTTTCATTTTATTGGGGCTGTGGTGCAGCAGGTAAAGCTGCTGCCTGCAGTGCTGGCATCCCATATGGGCAGGGGTTCAAGTCCCAACTGCTCCACTTCCAGTCAGGCTCCCTGCTATTGTGCCTGGAAAGCATTGGAAAATGACACAACTCCTCGGGCCCTTGCACCTACATGGGAGATCCAGATGAAGCTCCAGGCTCCTGGCTTCAGCTTGGCCCAGTCCTACCACTGTGGCCATTTGGGGAGTGAACCAGCAGATGGAAGATCCCTCTCTGCCTCTCCTGTTCCTTCTCTGTAACGCTGACTTTCAAATAAATGAATAAATCTTTTTTAATTCTTTTTTTTTTTTTTTTTTGACAGGCAGAGTGGATAGTGAGAGAGAGAGAGAGACAGAGAGGAAGGTCTTCCTTTTGCCGTTGGTTCACCCTCCAATGGCTGCTGCGGCCGGCGCATCTCGCTGATCCGAAGCCAGGAGCCAGGTGCTTCTCCTGGTCTCCCATGCGGGTGCAGGGCCCAAGGACTTGGGCCATCCTCCACTGCCTTCCTGGGCCATAGCAGAGAGCTGGCCTGGAAGAGGGGCAACCGGGATAGAATCCGGCGCCCCGACCGGGACTAGAACCCGGTGTGCCGGCGCCACAAGGCGGAGGATTAGCCTGTTAAGCCACGGCGCCGGCCTCTTTTTTCATTTTAATTGAAAGGCAGAGAGAGAGAAATTTTCCATTATGGGTTTATTCCCCAATGCCTGCAACAGTCAGGAGCAAGGAACTCTATCCGGGTTTCCTAGGAGGGTGGTAGGGAACCAGATACTTCAGTCATCATATATACCTTATCTATACCTTACCAGGGTGTACATTAGCAGGAAGTTGGATCAGATGCAGAACTGGGTTTCAAACTAAGCTTTCAGTTGTAGATTATAGGTATCCCAAGTGGCATCTTAACAGCTACAACAGATGCCTGTCCTATATTCTGATTCTTTTTTTAAATTAAAGATTTATTCATTTATTTGAGAGCCAGAATTATAGACAGAGAGAGGGGGAGACTGAGAGAGAGGTCTTCCATCCGCTGGTTCACTCCTCAAATGACCGAAACAGCCGGAGCTAGGTTGATCTGAAGTCAGGAGCCAGTAACTTCTTCTGGGTCTGCCACGTGGGTGCGGGGGCCCAAGCACTCAGGCCATCTTCTACTGCTTTACTAGGCCATGAGCAGGGAGCTGGATTGGAAATGGATCAGCCTGGACTCAAACCAGTGTCCATA
This sequence comes from Lepus europaeus, assembly GCF_033115175.1. NCBI lineage: Eukaryota > Metazoa > Chordata > Mammalia > Lagomorpha > Leporidae > Lepus > Lepus europaeus. The sequence continues at coordinate 27,106,518 of NC_084843.1, forward strand.
TGGGATGTTGGCACCACCAGCAGAGGCTTAACCTACTACGGCACAGCACCAGCCCCAGATTCTTGGCTTCCAAGACTAGCACAAAAGTCCAGTTCCTACTAAGAGCTGGAAATCATCTTCCCAAGATAACAAAAACAAAAGTTTGGGGTAAGAAGAAAAAAGAAAGGAATTTATCCTGAGATAAAAATCCCTACAACACACAGACTTGATTAGTTAGTTAACGGAAATTCTAGATAGCCTCTGAATAGAATCCTTTTCCACCTTTCAAATAATTTATAGCTTAATGTCAGCTAAAATTAGTAACTTCTCCCATTTGTCCATGGCAAGGAGATTCTTGGCTGGCTTTTCATAGTCATTACAGGCCTTCTCATAGATCCCTGAAATACGATGTGGCCATCAAAATGTCAGCACTTACCTGCTGCCCACACACTCTGGACACATGGTCCAGCTTGCAGGTCAGTGACTGATAAATGAGGAAACAAGATCAGCTCCAGATCTGACTCAAGAATAGACACCTGGCAGTTCCCATGTTTTCAATAATATGAACTAATAATAACAATGATGGCCAACTCCTTGGACACATCAGAAACTATCAAGAGACAGTCCCTCCCAGAGAAATTCCATGAGGGTAAAAGAAGCAGCATTAATAAGCAGCATCCAAGTGGTAGAAAAGAAGTGATTCTGCTAATTCTGCTGATGAAACTCCCATGATTGGGGCTGGCACCATGGCTCACTTGGTTAATCCTCTGCCTGAGGCGCCAGCATCCCATATAGGCACTGGTTCTAGTCCTGGTTGCTCCTCTTCCAGTCCAGCTCTCTGTTGTGGCCCGGGAGGGCAGTGGAGGATGGCCCAAGTGCTTGGGCCCCTGCACCCGCGTGGGAGACCAGGAGGAAGCACCTGGCTCCTGGCTTCAGATCGGCACAGTGCCAGTCATGGCGGCCATTTGGGAAATGAACCAAGGGAAGGAAGACCTCTCTCTCTGTCTCTCCCTCTCACTGTCTGTAACTCTACCTGTCAAATAAAAAAAAAGAAAAAGAAAAAAGAAACTCCCATGATCACAAACTTTCGATGATTTTCCACTTCTAACTGAATTAAGGAAAATAATAGAGTTTACAGGTATAAGAAAACAGACATTTGTCCAACCAGTTTCCCAGCCCATGTCTATGTGTGTAATATGCGTGTGAAAGCATATACAGGATGTGTGTAATGAAACTGAGATCCACAGGTTAAATAATTTGCTCAAGGTAATACACCTATTTATGACAAAACCTAGTCTACATCTCAAGCCTTCATACTTGTCGTTAGGTGATCTTTTAACTATACCTAGGGACATCATCACTTGGTATTTAAGACCTTCCAGAATATAAATCCCACCTTCCTATTCGCCCTTTTCTGCCACATGGATTCTTTGCTCTTCCTCAAGCCTAGATTGTCCAACCTCTATACTTTTGACAGAGATGCTCTCTTTTCACCCTTTACCTGTCCAAAACAGTACCTGACACACATTAAATGTGGTTATATCAGTACTCCACAACATACCCGAAAGGGTCTGGTATACATATCAGTAAAAATTCATTGAAATGATCATTTAGGAGAAAAACATAGGTGGAAGAGCTTTAATTTCCATACAGAGGTATAAGATTTGCCTAGAATTAGAAGTAGAGTGGTACTTCTTAATATTTCATTGAAGTATAAAACAGACACTTCCTTAGGCATGTAGCATGTAGAATGTCAATTAAGGCAAGGGAAGTCTTCACACCAAGGCTGGAAGGAAACTAGTAATCAGAGGAAAGTTTCATCATTTCACAGACCAAAGAAAATGAAGCTAAAGTTACTTGCCCAAGTTACCAAAGATTAGAACATTAAGAGTTCCCTTTGAAATTCTGATGAGCTATGGATCTTCTCCCCTGCAAAGTGTATGTATGTATGTATATATGCCCACCCATGCATAATTCTGCATATAATTTCAGGGGATTCATTAACTTCCTGGTCTCAGATCAGAATGACTGATTTCAATACATCTAGAACCAATCTCTTACATAAAATTTTATAAACTTACTTATAATCACATAAAGAAGAGCATTTTCTATACCTAATTACAATTTAGCAGTTATGCTCCTAAATTATTACACTCCAATGCTTAGAAGTTCTTTATTTTAAAAGGTCACATCTTTAAAATTTTCTTTAAATTAAAAAATTTTATAACACTGCAATCCAGAACCACAAATGGGCATTCAAATTCTTGGCAAGCTATAATTTGTTTTCAAAATCTCATAGTTGGGGTCAGTGTTTGGTACAGTGGTTAAGAGGCTGCTTGGAGAGGGGTTAGTACTGTGGCTTAGCAGGTAAAGCTGCCACCTGCAGCGCAGGCATCCCATATGAGCACTGGTCACATCTGATCCAGCTCCCTGCTAATGCACCTGACAAAGCAGCAGAAGATGGCCCAACTGCTTGGGCCCCTGCCACCTGTCTGGGAGATCCAGATGGAGCTCCTGTCTCCAGCTTTGAATCTGCCCAGCCCAGGTCATTGTGGCCATTTGGGGAGTGAACTTATGGATCGAAAATCTTTTTCACTCTCTGTTTCTCCCTCTCTTTCAGTCATTCTACCTTTCAAAAATGGAAATTTTTAAGAAAAATTAATTTGGGGCTGTTGCTGTGGCATAGTAGGTTAAGCCTATGCCTGTGGTGCCAGCATCCCATAACGGCACGAGTTCATGTCCTGACTGTTCCACTTTCATTCTGCTAATAGCCTGGGAAAACAGTGGAAGATGGCCCATGTGCTTGAGCCCCTGTACCCACATGGGAAACCCGGAAGAAGCTCCTGCTCCTGGCTTTGGATCAGCCCAGCTCCAGCTGTTGCGGCTATTTGGGGATGAACCAGCAGATGGAAGAATTCTCTCTCTCTCTCTCTCTCTCTCTCTCTCTCTGTGTGTGTCTGTAACTCTGCCTTTCAAATAAATAAATTACTCTTAAAAAAAAAAAAGAAAAAAGAAAAATTCTAAATAGATCAAAGATCTGAATGTAAGTGATAAAACTTTAAAAAACAGGTATAAATTTTACACTAGAGTTTCTCAACCTTGTCATCACTAATGATAAATTGTGCCAGATAATCTTTTGTGGGGTCTGTCCTTCAGGACAGACATTTTTGTAGGATGTTTAGCATCATATCTCCTGGTTCTTACCCACTTCAACACCAGTACCATATCTCCCCCTGAGTTGTGACAATCAAAACCGGCTTGATGTTGCCAGATTTCCTATGGAAGCAAAATCACCCAGCTTAAAATCACTATTTTAGACCAAGTGATACCGCTTATCCTCCTCCTTAGCAAAATTACCAATGCTTACATCATAACTGCATGAATTGTTATTTGCTGAGAAGAATCCTAAGAACTCCTCAGAAGTATCATTTATTATTCTATATCCCATCATTTTTGGATAATCTTAAATACCAACAGCCTTGTTTTGAAAAGTTCTTAGTCAGAGGCCAGTGCTTTGGTATAGCAGGTAAAACATCTACCTCTGGCACTGGCATCCCTTATGGGCGCCAGTTCAGGTCCCAGCTGCTCTACTTCCAAACCAGCTCCTTGTTAATGCACCTGGGAAAGCAGTAAAAGATGGCCCAAGTGCTTGGACCCCTACACTCACATGGGAGACCTGGAAGAAGCTCCTGGCTCCTAGCTTCAGATCAGCCCAGCTCCGACCATTGCAACCATTTGGGGAGTGCACCAGCAGAGGAAAGAGATCACTGTTCTCTCTTCTCTCTTTCTCTTTGCCTCTCCTTCTCTGTAACTTTCAAATAAATAAATAAATCTTTAAATAAAAAAAAGTTTTTAGTCTATTCTTTCCATTAGAAGGTCACAAATCAATATAATTGGGGTAGGGAAAGGGTTTGGGTAAAAGCATTATTGAGCTGTCATTGATCCCTTTGAAAATGTACAATTCAGGCACAGGGATTTGATACAGTTAACACTTCCCACATTCTATGTCAGAGTGCCTGGGTTTGAGTCTTTTATCTGCTTTAGATTCTAGTTTCTTCCTGGTACACACCCTGAGAGGCAGCATGTGATGGCTCAAGAACTTGAGTCCCTGCCACTCACATGGGAGACCCAGGGTTCCTGGCTCCTGGCTTCAGATCAGCCCTGCCCCAGCTGTTGTAAGCATCTGTGAGATGAACCAGTAGATGGAAGATCTTTCTCTGTCTCTTTATTTTAAAATAAAATGAAAAGAAATAAAAATAGAAAAATTTAAAAATAATAAAATATACAGTTTAATATTTTTAGTATATTCAGTTGTACAACCAAATATGATTTTTGAAAATAATGATCCTCTCATATTTTAATATTGCTAACATTATTTATTTATTTAAGAGGCAGAGAGATGGATAGAGAAGGGTTTCCCACCTGCTGGTTCACCCTCCAGATGCCCACAAAATCTAGGGCTGGAATGGGCTGAAACCAGGTACTGGTAACCCAATCCAAGTCTCCATTGTGGGTGGCAGATGCTCAGCCACTTGAGTGATCACTGCTGCTACCCAGGATCTGCATTAGGTGGGATGCTGGAGTCAGGAGCCACAGTCAAGAATTGAACCTAGGTGCTATGACATGAGATACAGGAATCTTTGAAGATGTATTATTATCATTTGAAAGGCAGAGTTACAGAGAAAAGAGGAGGAGGAGGAGGAAAAAGAGAGAGAGAGAGAGAAAGATTGATTAATTCCATCCATTGGTTCGGTCCCCAAGTGGCCACAACAGTAGGGGATGGGCCAGGCCAAAGCCAGGAGCCAGGAGCTTATTCTGGGTCTCCCATGTGGGTGAAGAGGCCCAAGCTCTTGGTCATCCTCAGCTGCATTCCCAGACATATTAGCAGGAAGTTGGATCAGAAGTAGAGCAGTCAGGTCTCGAACCAGTGCCCATTTGGGATGCTGGCATTACAGGCACAGGCTTAACCCGCTAAGCCACAATGCTGGCCCTCAAAGCATCTTAACCACTAGGCTAAATGCCCACTCCCTCAAACCAAAGCAAATACCAAAGTCAAACAACAGGCCAGTCACTTTGGCACTGTCTCCTCAAAGCCACAAAAGAATGATGTTCCCATAGCAGTCTCTGACTTAGACATATATGTGTAAGATAAAAAGTATGAAAGAATACAAATTGAGTAACAGAGCTTTTCTCAAATTTATTGCCATATTGTAAGAAACTAGCAAAAACTTAGTCACTCCTAAACCAATGTCCTGTACTAGGAACTCAGGATTCTTTCCCCCCTCCCCACTGCTTCCTGAATTCTGGTGTCATTAGCTATAATGAAAATAATTCACAGATGAGTAAGTGTTAACTAGCATAGCAGATATTGTAAGATCAGAATTCTTTTTATTATGAATGTAACTGTAGAAGGCAACCACTCTACTCAATGAAAAGGTCAAGCTTTCACTTTAAAGCCTCTTTTTCACTGCTAGTACAACTACAGTGCCACTGCGACCTTAACTTTTTTTTAGCTCTTGAATAATGCTTGCCTTACTGCTGTCACTATCTAATTCAAATACTGTGGCTGGCAGGAAGAAATGGCTCTGGAAGTCACAGCTGTTACACAGACCAGCTACCACCTTCTAAGTACAAGAACCACTACCAGCTCTTTCTTTCATCATTTTGCTCAATCCAAATTTCAGATCTAAAATGATGCCAGTGAAAGGAGCTATGGCTTTTGATACAACAGTTATTTTGTGGATGCATAATGTCAAAGGAACTGTATATGCAGTCAGACAAGAAGTAAGCTGCAGGATACTTCAGAAAAATCTAGGCCTAATCCCCTACCTTTCAAAGACCTCATGTTTCTTGTCAGTCATGTGAAAACATATAATATCTGAGTTAAGGTTACTCATTTTTCTCTCTACTGATTATACCAATGCAGATAATATTAAAGTTTTTATTTAAAAGGCAGAGAAGCAGACACAGAGAGAAATATTATTCCGCTGGTTCACTCTCCAAATGCCTACAACAGCCAGGGCTGGGCCAGGTCAATGCCAGGAGTCTGGAACTCAGTCCAGGTCTCCCATGTTGGGTGGCAGAGACCTAAGCACTTGACTCTTCAACTGTTGCCTCCCAGGGTATGCATCAGCAGGAAGCTGGAATCGGAGGTGGAGTTGGGGGGCTGGCATTGTAATGCCATAGTTTAAGCTGCTGCCTGTGCCACTGACATTCCATATGACTGAGTGCTGCTTTGAGTCCCTGCTGCTCCAATTCCAATTCAGCTCCCTGCTAATGCACCTAGGGAAGCAGCAAAAGATGGTTTGAATACTTGGGCCCCTGCCACCCTCTTGGGAGAGCCAGATGGAGTTCCTAGCCCCTGGATTTGGCTTGGCCCAGCCCCAGCCATTGGGGCCATTTGGGGAGTGAACCAGTGGATGGAAGATCTCTTCTCTCTAACTCTGCCTTTCAAATAAAATAAATAAATCTTTAAAAAAAAAAAAAAAGAAGAAGAAGAAGAAGAAGAAAGGAGAAAGAAGAAAGATGACGACAACATGGAGCTGAGACTCAAACCCAGGCACTCCAAAATGGGATGCTGGCAAACCAAGTGACATCTTAACCACTATGCCAAATGCCTGCACCAATATACCTTTTTTTTTTTTTAAAAAAAAGGTTTATTTATCTATTTGAAAGTCAGAGTTACACAGAGAGGCAGAGAGAGAGAGAGAGAGAGAGAGTCTTCCTTCTGTTGGTTCACTCCTCAATTGGCTGCAATGGCCGGAGCTGAGCCGATCCGAAGCCAGGAGCTTCTTCTGAGTCTCCCACATAGGTGTAGGGGCCCAAGCACTTGGGCCATCTTCCACTGCTTTCCCAGGCCATAGCAGAGATCTGGATCGGAAGTGGAGCAGCCAGGACTCAAACCTGCATCCATATGGAATGCCGGCACTGCAGGCAGCAGCTTTACCCACTATGCCACAGTGCTGGTCCCCTAATACACTTTTTATACTAATGATAAAAATGATGCAATGAAAATCATTCAGTTATTTGTACTACATACCAAGTAAGTACTGAAATACTTTAGTTACATTATTTTAATTTTCACAATGACCTTATGAGAAAGAATTTATTGTCTCCATTTTCACACCTTTTTAAAATTTTTAATGTTTTTTAAATTAGCATATAGTAAATTGACTTTCTGGAGAGGTATATTTTCTGTGTCTTAACACATGTACAAAATCATGTAGCCATCATCACAATGAGGATGCATAATAGTTTCATCATCTGAAAAAATTCCCTCATTCTGCCTCTGGATAATCACACTGTTTTCCCACTTCTACCCCTGACAATCAAGTACTCTTCATTGTCTCCACAGCTTTGACATTTCTAAATTGTGATATAACTGGACTAATTCACTCATCATAATGGCTTTAAGGTCTAGCCAAGTTGTATGTACCAATAATTCATTCCTTCTCATGGATAAGTAATATTTCATATTGTCCCTGTTTTATAGATAAGGTATCCAAGGCTCAGAAAAGTCAAGTAACCTGTCCAAGGTCACCAACATAAAGCCAGTGTTCAAAACTATTTCTAGAAGCTAGTTATACTCGTAACCACCACACTATGCTGCCTGTATTAACTTAGGCTCTTAGAGGAGACAGATGGCAATCTATGATGATGTAAACATTAAGGGTTCTTCCGGAACAACAGAACAAATGAGTTTCATATGTATAAAAAATGAGGTTGAGAATAGCTTGCCAAGACCTCCAGCAGGGGGCCAGTGTTGTGATGCAGCAGGTTAAGCTGCTACCCAGGATGGATCCCATATGAGTGCTGGTTCAAGTCCCAGCTGTTTCATATCCAATCCTGCTCCCTCTTAATGCACATGGGAAAGCAAGACCAAGCACTTAGGCTCCTGCATCCATGTAGGAGACCCCTATGGAGTTCCAGGTTCCAGGCTTCAATCTAGCCCAGCCTCAAAGGCTGTTGTAGCCATTTGGGGAGTGAACCAACAGATGGAAGATCTCTCTCTGTCTCTGTCTCTCCAACTCTTTCAAGTAAATAAATAAATCTTAAAGCAAAACAAAACAGACTTCTAGCAATGATTCCAAACCTCTCAAGAAAGCATGACATGGAGCTAAGAGCAGGAGCTATAATCAGTGAAACATGCCAAAGTTTAGAATTCCAGTTCTGCCATTAAGTATGTAACCTTAACATTTCTCTTTTTTAGAACCTTTGTTTCTACTTCTTTAAAAGGATATGATGCTATTTTGAATATTCTTGGAATGACTACTGCCATGATATATGTAAAGATCCTTATATAAAATATTATCAATTTTTAAAAGTTTATTTATTGATTTATTTGAAAGAGTAACAGAGAGGGACAGGCGCTGTGGCACAGTGGATTAAAGCCCTGGCCTGAAGCGCCAGCATCCCATATGGGCACTGGTTCTAGTCCTGGCTGCTCCTCTTCTGATCCAGCTCTTTGCTATGGCCTGGGAAAGCAGTAGAGGATGGCCCAAGTCCTTGAGCCCCTGCACCCACGTGGGAGACCCGGAGGAAGCTCCTGGCTCCTGGCTTTCAATCAGCACAGCTCCGGTCGTTGCGGCCATTTAGGGAATGAACCAGCAGATAGAAGGACCTGTCTCTCTGTCTCTACCTCTCTAACTCTGTCTTTCAAATAAATAGAATAAAATCTTTAAAAAAAAAATAGTAACAGAGAAAGCAAGAGTCGGGGGAGAGAGAGAGAGACAGAGAGAGATCTTCCATCTGCTGGTTCCTTCTCCAAATGGCTGCAACAGTCAAGGCTGGGTCAGGTGGAAGCTACAAGTCAGGAACTCCATTCAGATCTGCTCATATGTGTCAGGCCCCCAAATATTGGGCCACCATTCACTGCCTTCCCAGGAGCATTAGCAGGAAGCTAGATCAGAAGCAGAGCAGCCAGGACTCAAATGAAAGCTCTGATATGGGATGCCAGTGTCACAAGCAGCAATCTAACCCACTGTACCACGATGCTAACCTCTATTACCACTCAGGTTGAATAGGGCTAATAAAGTCTTGCCAAAGAAAATGACTACTGAATATACAAGTCAGTATTCATTAAGCTGTGGAAGATATTAGAATAGTCAATGGTCACTTACTAGTAAGAGTATACACTCCAGCTAAAAGATAAATTTTTTCCTAAAAATAGAAGCAATGTCATTATTTAATATCATGCTACACTGGGTGGCTAGCTCTATAAATAAAATATAGAGATAAACTCATATTAATTTTAGTTAATAGCTTTACCTTTCTATTTAATTTTTTAAAAGAAGAAAACAAAACAAAATTAGGGATAGGCATTTGGTACAGCAATAAGGATGCTGTTTGGGTTGCCCATATCCTACACCAGAGTACCAGTGTTTGAGTTCTGGCTTTGCTTCTGAGTACAGCTTCTTGATAATACACACCCTGGAAAGCAGCAGGTAATGGCTCGAATACTTGGGTCTCCGATACACATGTAGAAACCTGAGTTCCTGGCTCCTGGCGTTGGCCTGGTCCTGCCTTGGCTGTTGCAGCCATTTGGGGAGTGATTCAGAGGATAAGAGAGCTATCTCTGTCTCCCTATCTTTCAAATAATTAAAAATAAACAAATCAAAGTTATTTTTTAAAAATTAGAATCAAGACTCGGGTGTGGAATCTGTCTTCTAGTATAGAACATTCCCTAAGCAGAGATAACAGCAAAGCCCTTACCAGTCAACACCCAGAATGTATTTTTAAAACTACTGGTTTCAAATCTTTCATTCCAGGTTCTTGTATGAATTTCAAAATGGTAGATACTTATTCTAAAAGTTTTTGATAACTGAGATTTTTGCCGCTTGATGAATGATTAATTTATAAATTTTTCAGGTTTTTAGAAAGACAGAGTATGCTTCAAAAGGGTTATGAACTAAGATCCAAAAGAACTTAAATTTCTGCCCAAATGAATTCAGTGAGATCATTTACTTCTCTGTCTGAGTGGGAAAACACACAAATAAATATTAATAGAATAGGAAGGTTAAAAAAAAAAAAGATAGAATGGTGGGAAGACTATTCAAATCTATATGTAAGAGTCCACTCTTTTTTTTTAGGATCTATTTATTTATTTGAAAGAATTATGGAGAGAGATTTTCCACTCACTGGTTTATTCTCCAAGTGGCTGCCAAGCCCGGGCTACGCCAGGCCCTTCATTGGTGTCTCCCACGTGTATGCAGGGGCTCAAGTGTTTTGGCCATCTTCCAGTGCTTTCCAGGCACATTAGCAGGGAACTGGATCGGAAGTGGAGCAGCAATCACCACCCATACAGGAAGCTAGTGTTACAGGTGGCAGCTGGACCGGCTACACCACGGTGTCAGCTCCGAGTCATTCTACTTTCTTTTGGTGCTTGCCAGAAATGCTTTCCTCTCAACTAATGTTTATTATGTGAATCTAGCTCTGCTTTATTATGCTTTTAAATTAAGCATGCAAAATAAAACATAAAACGAGACTGCCCAAACCATTTCCCAATTAGATTGGGAAGTAAAGTCTAGTAACAGCTCTATAGCAAAGCATCTTACCAGTGCTTTTTCACAGCTACTTACCAACACATTCCTACAGTTGGCAAGGCTGTACATCTATGCTACCTGCTTAGTGCTTTGAATCTAAATAGTTAAAATTTGGAAATAAAAAAGTCCACAAAAATAATTTTTAGTAGCAGTGAAATCTTACTTGGAGACCAAACACTAAAGAGTTCATTTCTCCAGTCCTGCCTCAGCTTAATTTTTATACTTCTAACTTGCGTAAGCTCTACAATTCTTTATCGTCCAAAGAAACAGAACTACCCCTAGTCCTGGATTTCAACCAGACTTTAAGGCTGAATCTCTTATCCCTATCACCTTACAAAAAGGTAGAAACCAAATCTCTAACCAATGTTCTAAAAACAATAAAGTTAGAAAAGACAAGAAGTCAGGCAAAACCATAACTCTTTTTTCTTATTTAATCAAGAAATTTTCTCATAAGAAGATGCAATGGATAAGAAACCAGGAGATCTAGGTTCCAACTTTGCTCATATATAAGCTATGTGATCTTGGTCAAATCATGACTTCTCCATGCTTTAGTTTCTCCTATAAAACAAGCCATCCAGAAAAGACTCAGAAATCAGAAACTAGGGGGCTAGAGCTGCGGCATAATGGATTAAGCTGCCACTTGATATGCCGGCATCCCATATGTGTGCCAGTTTGTGTCCCAATTATTGCACTTCTGATCCAGCCTGGGAAAGCAGCAGAAATTGGCCCAAGTCCTTGGAGCCCTGTACCCGTGTGAGAAACCCAGGTAAAGCTCCTGGCTCCTGGCTTCAGCCTGGAGCAAAACTGGCTGTTGTGAACATTTGGGAAGTAAACCAGCAGATGGAAGATCTCTCTGTAACTCTGCCTTTCAAATAAATAAATCTTCAAAAATTAAAAGAAATCACAAATTAAAAGGTTTTTTGAAATTTATTTACTTGAAAGGCAGAGCTACAAAGAGAGAGAGAGAGAGATTTCCATCTGTTGGTCTCCCACAGGGGTGCAGGGGCCCAAAGACTTGGGCCATCCTCTGCTGCTCTCCCAGGCGCACCAGCAGGGAGCTAGACTAGAAGTGGAGCAGCCAGGACTCAAACTGGCGCCCACATGGGATGCCAGCACTGCAGCAGTGGCTTTACCCACTACACCTCAGCGTCAGCCCCTGTAATGTCGCTTTAGTATCAAACCTTTAGTGAGTACTAAATTTTGCAATTCTAGAATTTTCAATTCTAGAAACTGACATAAACTTTTTTTTTTTTTTTTTTTTTTTTTTTTGACAGGCAGAGTGGATACTGAGAGAGAGAGAGAGAAACAGAGAGAAAGGTTTTCCTTTTTGCCGTTGGTTCACCCTTCAATGGCCGCTGCGGCCGGCGCATCTCGCTGATCCAAAGCCAGGAGCCAGGTGCTTCTCCTGGTCTCCCTTGCGGGTGCAGGGCCCAAGCACTTGGGCCATCCTCCACTGCCTTCCCGGGCCATAGCAGAGAGCTGGCCTGGAAGAAGGGCAACCGGGATAGAATCCAGTGCCTCAACCGGGACTAGAACCCGGTGTGCCGGCGCTGCAAGGCGGAGGATTAGCCTGTTAAGCCACGGCACTGGCCTTGACATAAACTTTTAAAATAGTTTGTTGTATGAATAAAGATCCAAATAAGGTCCATAAACTGCAACTGTTCGATATGTACAGAGTTAAATACTGAACTGAATGTCTTTACATCAGGGTAGCCTCCCAGTTTACCACAGTCCACACTACTACCTTTTCAATTAAGCTATCTGGCAGACCCTTTAAATCCTTTAAGTCTGGGTCTCTGGAGAATTTGAAATCTCTTAGAGTTCTGAGATAACTCAATCCTTTTCTTTAAAAAAAAAAAAAAAAAGATTTAGTTTATTTGAAAGGTGGAGTTACAGAGAAAGAGAGGCAAAGACAGGAAGACTTTTCTGTCTTTCCATGCACTGGTTCACTCCTCAAATGGCTGCAACAGTGGGAGCTGGGCTGGTCTGAAGCCAGGAGCCAGGAGCTTCTTCCAGGTTTCACACATGGTTGCAGGGCCCAAGCACTCAGGACACCTTCTACTGCTTTCCCAGGCACATTAGCAGGGAACTGGATCAGAAGTAGAGCAGCAGGGACTTAAGCCTATATGGGATGCCAACACTGAAGGCAGCAGCTTTACCAGCTATGCCACAACATTGGCCCTGATAATTCAACTCTTAGACAAAACAAATGAGTAGAACACCAGCTTTAAAACTGAAAGACTAAGAAGTAGCAATACAAGTTTGTTGACTGGAAATAGGGAAGTAAATTCCAAAAGAATCTACTAGAAGACATGAAAGAAGTTTAGGGAATGGGATAAGACAGAGAAGATAGGTATTGGTACCGTTATCCCACATCTTCATGCCCACCACACAGGATTATTGTGATGCTTAAGCACAAGTAGAAATTTAAAGATCAAAACAAAAGAGGTTCACTTGACATTCATGGAAAAATTAATCTTCTCTCAAGATATATTGAAAATTTTAAGACACAAAAAGATCTTGGAATCATTCACTTGAGGGGCCAGCACTGTGGCGCAGTGGGTTAACACCGTGGCCTGAAGCGCCGGCATCCCATATGGGCGCCAGTTCGAGACCCAGCTGCTCCACTTCTGATCCATCTCTCTGCTATTGCCTGGGATAGCAGAAGATGGCCCAATGGGGCCAGCGCTGTGGCTTTCTTGGTTAATGCTCCGCCTGTGGCGCCGGCACCCTGGGTTCTAGTCCCAATTGGGGCGCCAGATTCTGTCCTGGTTGCTCCTCTTCCAGTCCAGCTCTCTGCTGTGACCCGGGAAAGCAGTGGAGGATGGCCCAGGTGCTTGGGACCCTGCACCCACATGAGAGACTGGGAGGAGGCACCTGGCTTCAGATTGGCGTAGCTCCAGCCATGGCGGCCATTTGGGGGGGGAACCAATGGAAGGAAGACCTTTCTCTCTGTCTTTCTCACTGTCTGTAATTCTACCTATCAAATAAATAAATAAAAATTAAAAAAAAAGAAGATGGCCTAAGACCTTGGGCCCCTGCACCCGTGTGGGAGACCCGGAAGAAGCTCCTGGTTTTGGATCGGCACAGCTCTAGCCATTGAGGCCAACTGGGGAGTGAAAAAGCAGATAGAAGACCTCTCTCTCTCTCTGCCTCTCCTCTCTCTGTGTAACTCTGACTTTCAAGTAAATAAATAAATCTTTGAAAACAATCATTCACTTGAAACTAAAATAATAAGATTACATGACAAGTCTGAAGCAGAGTTTATTTCTGGCTTAGCTAGACAAGAGAAAGACAAAGGAAGATTGTAAAAATGCACATAAGGATTTTAAATGTTTTCTTATTTAAATTGTAATACTCCAACATCAAAATTTTCATGACAGGGGCCACTGTTGAGGCATAATAGATTAAGCCATCACTTGCAATTCCAGTATCCCATATGGGCACCAGTTTGAGTCCCAACTGCTCCACTTCCAATCCAGATCCCTGCTAATGTGCCTGGCAAAGCAGCAGAAGATGGTCCAAGTCCTTGAGCCCCTGCAACCATGTGGGAGACCCAGAAGAAGCTCCTGGCTCCTGGCTTTGGCGTGGTCCAGCCCAGGGCTGTTGTAGCCATTTGGGGAGTGAACCAGTAGATGAAAGATCTCTCTATTTGTATCTCTCCCTCTCTAACTCTGCATTTCAAATAAATAAAATATTAAAAAAAAAAAAAGGTTTTCAGGGGCTGGCACTGTGGCATAGTAAGCTAAGCCTCTGCCTGTGGCACCAGCAACCCATATGGGCACCAGCTGCTGTTCCAAATGCTACTCTTCTGATCCAGCTCTCTGCTAACAGCCTGGGAAAGTAGCGGAAATTGGCCCAAATGCTTGGGCCCGTGCACTTGAATGGGAGACTTGGAAGAAGCTCCTGCCTCAGTTCTCAATCATTGTGGCCATTTGGGGAGTGAACCAGTAGATGGATGACCTCTCTGTCTCTGCACCTCTCTGTAACTCTACCTCTCAAATAAATAAGTAAAATCTTAAAAAGTTTTCATGACAACTGAATCATAATGACATCCATATGGAATAGAGTCTCTCTATTTCAATCTCTCTATTTTCAATTTCTGTGAGAGGACAAAAGACCCAAATAATCTTGGAACTTTAGGGACTTTAGTGGTCATTTGGCCCAATTTTCTTATTTTAGAGAAGAAAGCTAAAAGCTAAAGAGCAGAAACTAAGACCTTAGGGAAAGTTCTAGGAGTCTGGTCCCCTAACTCTCTGTAGTAAGCCCAAGGACAACCTATACCTAGAGGTAAAAGAGGACTTTTGTCAATGGTGAGGAAAATGAGACATGATGAGTTACCCAGCTTCCCTTTCACATGGTCATTCTTTCAAAGCACCATGCTATGGTAAACGGATACAGGCAAGGCCTTTCACAGCTTAGAATTTCACCTTCTTACTTACGAAGCTAGTTATTATCAATAGTGAAACAGTGCCAAACCCTCACTTTCCACCCAGTCACCTCACTGTAACAGAAATAAGAGACAACACTGACTGATATTAGCACTTTTCACTTTCCTGAGAGTTGAAAACAGTATTTTTCAAAAATGCCATAATATCTCTTCTCCATAGCCAACCAGTAAATAACATAGAGAAGACAATAAAAGTGACCTAATACCTATTTCAAAGTACAAAACCAGACTTAGGGTATTTATAGGCCTGATGTCAACCTTGTCCTCATCTCCCCTTCTTACATCTTGGATCACCTGCTCTCTACGCACACTGCTTCCATGCACACTCTGAGCCAAAGGCTCATCAGGACTTCTCAAATAAACTAGCTGATGCATAAGTACATCTCAGTAAGATTCAAAAATACCACTACCTGCCTAGGTTTGAAATAGACATAGTGACAGGAAAAAAATGTATCGGTAATAAATATGAAAGAACAAAAAGCATTATCCAAATATGAAAAGGACATGATATAACTCTTAGAGGATATTATCCAATTTATGTCAAATAAATGGACAAAAGTTAAGAATAGATAATTCAGGGGGCCGGCACTGTGGCGCAGCGGGTTAACGCCCTGGCCTGAAGCGCCAGCATCTTATATGGGCACCACTTCGAGACCTGGCTGCTCCACTTCTGATTCAGCTCCCTGCTAAGGCCTGCGAAAGTTGTAGAAGATGGCCCAAGTGCTTGGGCCCCTGCACCCACATGAGAGACCCAGAGGAGGCTCCTGGCTCCTGGCTTCGGATCGGCACAGCTCCAGCCATTGCAGCCAACTGGGGAGTGAACCATCAGATGGAAGACCTCTCTCTGCCTCTCCTCTCTCTTTGTAACTCTTTCAAATAAATAAATAAATTAAAAAAAAAAAAAAAAAAAAAAGAATAGGGCCAGCGCCTCGGCTCACTAGGCTAATTCTCTGCCTGTGGCGCCAGCACCCAGGATTCTAGTCCCCGTTGGGGCGCCGGAGTCTGTCCCGGTTGCTCCTTTTCCAGTCTAGCTCTCTGCTGTGGCCCGGGAAGGCAGTGAAGGATGGCCCAAGTGCTTGGGCCCTGTACCTGCTTGGGAGACCAGGAGGAAGCACCTGGCTCCTGCCTTCGGATCAGCACAGTGCGCCAGCTGCAGCGCGCTGGCCGTAGCAGCCATTTGAGGGGGTGAACCAACTGTCTCGGTCTCTCTCTGTCTAACTCTGCCTGTCAAAAAAAAAAAAAAAAAAAAGAATAGATAATTCAGGTAAGAAAAAAATAAAAACACTTGAGAAATGCTATCAATTAAAGATATGTAAAGTCATCATCTTTTTTTTTTTTTTTTTGAAAGGCAGAGTTACAGAGAGGCAGAGGCAGAGAGAGAGGTTTTCCATTTGCTGGTTCACTCCCCAGACAGCCACAATGGCTGGAGCTGCGCTGATCCAAAATCAGGAGCTAAGAACTTCTCCCGGGTCTCCCTTGCAGGTGCAGGGGCCCAAGGACTTGGACCATCTTCTACTGCTTTCCCAGGCCATAGCAGAGAGCTGGATTGGAAGTGAAGCAGCCAGCACTACAGTGACTTTACCTGCTACGCCACAGATCCAGCCTCCTGTGAATCTCTTACTCTTTCCATTCTCTCAGTCTTCTTCTTCTTTTTTTTTTTTTTTTTAAGATTTATATATGTGTTTGTTTGAAAGGCAAAATGGCAGAGAGAGGGAGGGAGAGACAAAAAGAGAAATTTTCCATCCTGTGGTTCACTCCACAAATGACCATACAAGTCTTCTGTTTTCTCATGTACATCAGCAGGAAGCTGGATCAGAAGCAGAGTAGCTGGGACTCCACTGACACTCCATTATGGAATCCTAGCATTGCAGGTGGCTGCTTCACCCGTAGTCCACAATGCCAGCCCTGCCTCAACTTTTTTTTTTTTTTTTTTTTTTTACAGGCAGAGTGGACAGTGAGAGAGAAAGAGACAGAGAGAAAGGTCTTCCTTTTCTGTTGGTTCACCCCACAAAGGCCGCCACGGCTGGTGCACCGCACTGATTCGAAGCCAGGAGCCAGGTACTTCTCCTGGTCTCCCATGCAGGTGCAGGGCCCAAGGACTTGGGCCATCCTCTGCTGCATTCCCAGGCCACAGCAGAGAGCTGGACAGGAAGAGGAGCGACCGGGACAGAATCTGGCGCCCCGACCGGGACTAGAACCCGGTGTGCCGGCGCCACAGACGGAGGATTAGCCTATTGAGCTGTGGCGCCGGCCACAACTCTCTTTTTCTAAACCAAGCCAGTAAGCATGATCCATCTGTCTTCTCCCCTGGTCCGAAGCCAAGAGCCAGGAAAGGGGTCTTCCATTCCGCTGGTTCACTCCCCAGTATGCTGCAATGGCCAGAGCTGTGCCAATCTGAAGCCAGCAGCCAGGAGTTTTTTCCAGGTCTCCCACACAGGTGCAGGGGCCCAAGGATTTGGGCCATCCTCTTCTGCTTTCCCAGGCCATAGCAGAGAGCTGGATTGGAAGAGGAGCAGCCAGGACTAGAACTGGCTCCCATATGGGGTGCTACACTGCAGGTGGAGGCTTAACCCACTATGCCACAGCGCTGGCCCTCAAAACTTTTTCCAACATGATATTGAGTAAGAAAAGCCAAACACAAAGGAGTCCATACTTTATGATTCTATTTACACAAAGTTGAAGCAAGTTAATCAGTGGTATTAGAAGCCAGAATAATCGTTACCCATGAGGGCATTGCAACTGGAAGAAGTTATGATTGGGACTTCTGGGTCTTGGTAATGCTGTTTTTTTTTTTTTTTAAAGATTTATTTATTTACTTGAAAGTCAGAGTTACACAGAAGAGAGGCAGAGAGAGAGAGAGAGAGAGAGAGAGAGAGAGAGGTTTTCCATCCGCTGGTTCTCTCCCCAGATGGCTGCAATGACTGGAGCTGAACCAATCCAAAGCCCAGGTCTCCCACATGGGTGCAGAAACCCTCCTCTCTCTCCTTCTGCCTCTGTAGTTCTCCCTTTCAAATAAATAAATAAATCTTTAAAAAAAAAATATTCACAGGGCCAGCACTGTGGTGCAGCAGGTTAAAGCCCCGGCCTACAGTGCCAGCATCCCATATGGGTGCCTGTTTGAGTCCCAACTGCTCTACATTCAATCCAGCTCCCTGCTAATGAGCCTGGGAAAGCAGCAGAAGATGGTCCAAGTCCTTGGGTTCCTGCACCCACATGGGTGCTCAGAAGAAACGCCAGGTTCTTCACTTTGGATTGGCCTAGCTCCAGCCGGTTGCAGCCATTTGAGGAGTGAACCAACAGAAAGAAGACCTCTCTCTTTCTGTCTCTCTGTAACTCTTTCAAATAAATGATAATAATAATAAAGAGAGATTCACATGTTAAAGCAATACACATATACATATTTGCCATACATGCCATGGGTAATTTCAGAGACATGAAAGTTTGGCAGAAGGTAGAGAAAAAGAGCTGAGCGGGGGCCAGTATTGTGGCATAGCAGGTAAAGCCACCTCCTGCAATGTTGGCATCCCTGGAACCTGTTCAAGTCCCAGCTGCTCAACTTCCAATCCAGCTCCCTGCTGTGGCCTGGGAGGGGCTGCAGAGGATGGCCCAAGTGCTTGGGTCCCTGCCACCCATGTGGGAGATCCCGAGGGAGCTTCTGGCTCCTGGCTTCAGCCTGGCTCAGCCCTGGTCATTGCCGCCATCTGGGGTGTAAGCCAGCAGATGAAAGATTTCTCTCTCTGCAGCTCTTGCAAGAAAAACAAAAAAGGGTGGATGGGGCCAGTAAAAACCAGAATTTTTTCAGAATAAAAAACAGAAACAAAACAAAATTAAGTCCCAATGAACACCTGAAATTTGCCATCTAACCTACTGCTATGAGGCTTGCCTCCAAGAGGATTTCCCTAGAGATTACACCTTTATGCAAATCCCTTCCAGACTGTATCAAGGTTGGTGTGTGTGACCAATAAAATATGACAGAAGTGATGCTATTTTTTTTAAAGATTTATTTATTTGAGAGGTAGAGTCATAGACAGTGAGAGGGAGAGACAGAGAGAAAGGTCTTCCATCCACTAGTTCACTCCCCAAATGGCTGCAATGGCTGGAGCTGGGCTGATCCGAAGCCAGGAGCCAGGAACTTCTTCCAGGTCTCCCACGTAGGTGCAGGGGCTCAAGTGCCCGGGCCATCTTGTACTGCTTTCCCAGGCCATAGCAGAGAGCTGGATCGGAAGAGAAACAGCAAGGACTAAAACCAGCGCCCATATGGAATGATGGCGCCACAGCATTGGCCCTAAAGTAATACTCTTTTTACTTCTGAAGTTGAGTCAGGAAAGAAAAGTGTGGCTTCTGCTCTCTCATTCACCTAAAGCAGGGGTGGGTAACATCAGCCCTTAGACCATACAAAGCCTGCAAAATCATTTAGTCTGGCCCTACCAAGGGAACTGCAGGTGGGACTCTAAATTCAATAAATCTATAGTAGGCTAATTTTTAAGTTAATAATTTTGTATGGCCTGTGGGTGATGTTATAAATATCCAAATGGCCTTTGGCAGACAAAAGGTTCTCCACCCCTCATCCAGAAGGGGAGCTGGCTTCCATGTTGTGACCAGTCTGATTTAGAAGCCCACATTGTGAGGAACTGAGGCCTGCGGCCAAAGGTCATGTGAGTCAACATGGAGATAGATCCTCCAACCCAGGAAAGCTTCAAATAACTGTAATGTTGGCTGACATCTTGAGAGATCCTAAGCCAAAACCACTAGCTAAGCAGTTCCCAGAACCTGTGAAACAATTTTTAAAAACTTTAATCTGGGGCCAGTGCTATGGCACAGAAGGTTAAAGCCACAGCCTGCAGAGCCAGCATCCCATATGGGCACCAGTTCCAGTCCTAGTTGCTCCACTTCCAATCCAGCTCCCTGCTAATGCACCTGAGAAAGCAGCGGAAGATGGCCCAAGTGCTTGGGCCCCTGCACCCATATGAAAGACCTTGAAGAAACTCCTGGCTTCAGCCTGGCCCAGCCCTGGCTGATGCAGCCATTTGGGGCGTGAACCAGTGTATAGAAGATCTCTCTCTCTCTCTCTCTCTAATTCTTTTTATCTGTTTTAAAGGTTTATTTATTTACTTGAAAGTCAGAGTTACACAGAGAGAGGAGAGGCAGAGAGAGAGAGGTCTTCCATCCACTGGTTCACTCCCCAATTGGCCACAACGGCTAGAGCTGCGCGGATCTGAAGCCAGGAGCCAGGAGCTTCTTCCAGGTCTTCCACACGGGTGCAGGGGCCCAAGGACTTGGGCCGTCCTCTTCTGCTTTCCCAGGCCATAGCAGAGAGCTGGATCGGAAGTGGAGAGCAGCCAGCTCTCGAACCGGTGCCCATATAGGATTGGCAGCACTTCAGGCCAGGGCGTTAACCCACTGCGCCATAGCACTGGCCCCTCTCTGTATGTAACTCTTTCACATAAAATGAATAAATCTTAAAAAAAAAAAAAAAGAATTTAAACTGCCACCTTTTGGGGTAATTTGTTACACAACAATGGATAGCATGGTAAAATAATATTAAACTAAGTAAGTTTGGTGGGGAATTGTATCATATGATAATATCATGATTTCTTCTAAGAATGATCTTCAAATTAAAAGTGGTCTATTGCCCAAGATATTACTAAAAGTTACGTAAGATTGAAGAATTCCCTCTGTCCCATCAGAGGGAATTAATTGTTCTTCCTTTCTGACACTAACAGATTCAAAAAAGCCAACACTGGAACCGGTCCTGTGGCAAAGCGGGTTATACTGCCACTTGTGATATGAGACATCCAATATTAGAGTGCTGGTTGGAGTTCCAGCTACTCTACTTCTGATCCAGCTTCTGATAATGTGCCTAGGATGGCAGCAGAAGATGGCCCAAGTTCTTTGGTTCCCTATCATTCATGTGAGAGACCAGGATGGAGTTCCTGGCTCCTGGCTTTGGCCTGGCCCAGACCTGGCTATTGCCTCCCACTAATTATATTACCTATTCTATAGCCACAGACATGGGGTTAGTTAACAGTATGTCTCACACACAAGGTAGCTACTATGAGGGCACTGTCTCATATCAGAGTTGTCAAGGGTTAAAGTTGAAGCAGCAAATTTATCCCCAGAGACATAAGCCTGGCACTAAGCTAAGATTCTCCCTGAGTTTTCCTTACCTCTAAATGCTGGGATAACTGATGCTCACTGAATTCCGATATTTGTATGAATAAAAATGAAGGGATTTAGCAAATCTTGTTCCTGCACACAGTTGTCAAAAAAAATCTGACCTTTACAACAGGAAAAAGAGGGGGGATTTAAAGATTTAAAGAAGAGGCAGTGGCTGTCTGATGTATAACAAACCTTTGAAAAATTATGAAGCAGTGAAAATCCCCCACAGCTCCCCAAAAAATGTGTCCAATTTGCATTCCAGCAAAGCTTTCCATACATACCATTTGGCTCCTGTGTGTACTTCCAGGCAAATAAATCCCAGGGAATAATACCACTGGGACCTAAGTCTGATCTCTGATATATTACTGCTACATAGCTCCTGACCAGGCTCCACAACTGCCTTTTTGGTTCCAAATAACTAAATCAAAGTCATCCTGATAAGCTTTGAAAACAGGGAATGTGAAGAGTGGTTTAATGAACGTTACAACTCAACCTATTATAGACCATAGTACACTACAGGAAGAGAAAGAAAGTGAGGGAGGGGGGGAACCTCTTGCTTTTACATCTCAAATCTCTCAAGACCAGATCCAGACATACCTGTCATTCACCACACCTGACTATAAAGCCTTATTCAAAGCCTGACTTTGATCAAATGGTTAGGATGCATTTGCAAACCCAACATCAATATGTATTGGTGGGGTAGAGGTGGGGTATGGCAGAGACCACAATTTTCTGTTTTCTTTGAAAACTGGTTCAAACTTGTTTTTTAAAAAGCAACCAATGGAAGCAATAAATACTA
Source organism: Lepus europaeus (assembly GCF_033115175.1). Lineage (NCBI taxonomy): Eukaryota > Metazoa > Chordata > Mammalia > Lagomorpha > Leporidae > Lepus > Lepus europaeus. The sequence goes on from NC_084843.1 coordinate 27,128,446, forward strand.
AAATATATTTTAATATACACCATTTCAAGGAAAAATCTCAGTAAATGTATTGATATAAAAATTGTTTTTGTTAAAAAAAATATACAATTCATATAAGCTGGAGAAAGTGTCAAGAAAATAAGGAAAGCTAGATTTCAGAGATCTAGAAGTTCCAAAATCCTACATTCCTGCATCAATTCTTTCCTTTCATAAGAATAATTTCTACAAAAGAAAAATAAATTTAAAGCCATAAACATTAATCATAGTGACTTCTATTAGACAAATCACAAAATATATAGAAATTGATGAACTGAAAAGAGAATGGTAAGAAAAGAATACTTAGGAACTCAATAGTTTGATATAGAAGATATAGCAAAGATGGGAACATAGAAGTTTTAATATCTGCATGTAATGTCATTATAAGTAGCAGTGGAGCAGCAACTGAAATCAATTTATACAGTGCCTAAAAAAGAACCAGCCCCTCTCCAGAAGGTTATTCTACCAACAGAAAAATAAACCAGCAATCAGAAACCAAACTGAGCTTCCTGTATAATCAGCAAGTCACAGCCCATTACCTGGTCTAGGATTCTGATGATGGATGAAATCAGAAATACCACCCTCTAATCCCAAGACACAAAGTGTAACCAACACTTTTGAGGGAGAAAAGTCAGATTTCAACATTGTCTAGGCAACCTGTATAAGTTGTGATCACTGTTTGCTGCAAATTTTGGATGTAAGTAATTTTTTAGCACAAAAATTAAAACCTCAATATCTTATTATCTAATTGGCCCTAGAAGAGCCATCTAGTTATTTCAGGAGAGAAGCGTGCCTAAGACCTACACAAACTAGAAGTTTTATTATAAAGTTTTTTCCAGTTTTGGATAGGGATGTGGTATAGCTGTTAGGGTGCTGCTTGGCATATCCTCATTCCACACTGGTGCAAGTCTCAGTTACTAGACTACTGATCCTGCTCCTGCTAATGTACACCCTGGGAGGCAGAAATGATGGCTCAAGTACTTGGCCCCCCGCCATCCATAGGGGAGACTGGGATTGAATTCCAGTCTTCTAACTTCAGTCTGGCTCAGTACTGGCTGTTGTAAGCAATAGGGGAAAGAACCAGTAGATGGAAGATCTCTCTCCATTTGTCTCTCTGCCTTTCAAATAAAATTAAAATAATAATTAAAAAATTTCCCACTCTCTTTAGTTTTACAGGCAGAGTGGACAGTGAGAGAGACAGAGAGAAAGGTCTTCCTTTTGCCGTTGGTTCACCCTCCAATGGCTGCTGCGGCTGGCGCGCTGTGGCCAGCGCACCGCGCTCTTCCGAAGCCAGGAGCCAGGTGCTTCTCCTGGTCTCCCATGGGGTGCAGGGCCCAAGCACTTGGGCCATCCTCCACTGCACTCCTGGGCCATAGCAGAGAGCTGGCCTGGAAGAGGGGCAACCGGGACAGAATCCAGCGCCCCAACCGGGACTAGAACCCAGTGTGCCGGCGCCGCTAGGTGGAGGATTAGCCTGTTGAGCCACGGCGCCAGCCTGAAGCTATAATTTTTAAAATAGCAAACACGTATTGATGAGGATATGGAGAAGTAGGAACCTAGTACACTGACTGTGGGAATGTACAATGAATGATTCAGCTGCCAAGGAGAATCATTTGGAAGTTCCTCAAAAAGAAAACACAGAATTACAATGTGGGGGCTGGCGCTGTGGTGCAATAGGTTAATCCTCCGCCTGTGGCACCAGCATCATATATGGGCATTGGTTCTAGTCCTGGCTGCTCCTCTTCTAACCCAGCTCTCTGCTATGGCCTGCGAAAGCAGCAGAAGATGGCCCAAGTCCTTGGGCCCCTGCACCTGTGTGGGAGGCCCAGAAGAAGCTCCTGGCTCCAGCCGTTGCGGCCATTTGGGGAGCGAAACAGCAGATGGAAGACCTTTCTCTCTGCCTCCCCCTCTCACTATCTGTAACTCTCCCTCTTAAATAAATAAATAAAATCTTTAAAAACAAAAACAAAAACAAAACTTGATAGACTTCTTTAAAAAAAAAAAAAAAAGAATTACAATGTGACCCAGCAATTCCATTCCTAGGTATACATCCAAAGAACTGAAAACAAAGGTCAGGCATTGTGGTACAGCAGATTAAACTGCCACTTGTGACACCATATCCCGTGTCAGAGTGCCAGTTTGAGTCCCAGCTACTCGTAGCACTCTTGCTAATGTGCCAGGGAGGCAGCAGCTGATGACCCAAGCCCTACCATTCACATGGGAGACATGGCTGGAGTTCCTGGCTCCTGGCTTCATTCTGGTTCAGTCTGGCTGTTGTGGGTATTTGGGAAGTAAACCAGCAGACAGAAAATCAATCTCTCTCTCTCTCATTCTGTCTTTCAAATAAATATTTTTTAAAAATAACTGAAAGCAGGTACTGAAATACATGTACATACATGTTCCTACACAACTCACAATATACACATTCCTATAGTACTATCCAAAATAAATACATGAATACATAATAAACTATTCATAATAAACTATTTATAATAAACAAAAGGAGAAACAGTCAAATGTACATCAACAACTGAATGGATAAACAATTACATTATACACATACAACAGAATATTATTCAGACACAAAAAGGAATGAAGTACTGATTTATACTAAAGCATGAATAAGCTCCCAAAACATGTCATGTGAAAGATATAAAAGGTCTTATATTATATGATTCTATTTATATGAAATATCCAAAATAGTTAAATTGGTTACCAGGGGTTAGGGGTAGGGAAAACTAGGGCGCAATTGCTTAATGGATATGGGATTTCCTTTTTTGGATGACAAAGTATTTTGGAACTAGACAGAGGTGGTAGTTACACAACACTGTCAATATACTAAATGCCAATAAACTGCTCACTTTAAAATGGTTAATTTTATGTTATATGAATTTTACTTCCATTTTTTTAAAGATTTATTTATTTTATTTGAAAGGCAGAGTTACAGAGAGGCAAAGGCAGAAAGAGAAGTCTTCCATCTGAGGGTGCACTGCCCAAACAGCTGAAGAGCTAGAATGGGGCTGATCCTAAGCCAGGAGTCAGGGGTTTCTTCCAGGTCTTCCACGCGGATGCAGGGGCCCAAGGACTTGAGCCATCTTTTACTGCTTTCCCAGGCCACAGCAGAGAACTGGATCGAAAGTGGAGCAGCCAGGACTCAAACCAGCATCCATATGGGATGCTGGCACCTGCTATGCCACAGCACCAGCCCCTTTCTTCAACTGTTTAAAAAAAGCTTTTGGGCCAGCACTGCGGCTCAATAGGCTAATCCTCTGCCTAGCGGCGCCGGCACACCGGGTTCTAGTCCCGGTCAGGGCGCTGGATTCTGTCCCAGATGCCCCTCTTCCAGGCCAGCTCTCTGCTGTGGCCTGGGAATGCAGTGGAGAATGGCCCAAGTGCTTGGGTCCTGCACCCGCATGGGAGACCAGGAGGAAGCACCTGGCTCCTGGCTTCAGATCAGCGCGGTGTGCCGGCTGCAGCGGCCATTGGAGGGTGAACCAACGGCAAAGGAAGACCTTTCTCTTTCTCTCTCTCTCTCACTGTCCACTCTGCCTGTCCAAAAAAAAAAAAAAAAAAAAAGCTTTTGAAAAGGAAAGATTCTCCTACCACTTATTTTTCCTTTATTTTTCTTAGGTGTTTTAACAGGACAGGAGCTTCCCTTTCCCATGAATGAGTTCTAGTTAAAGTCTTTGGTGTCTCCTCTGTAGTTTTGTGGAAACACCAGATACCTAAGTCCATAGTATGAAGGGTCACTTTGAATTCTTGCCAAAGAGAAACAGACCTGTCACTTTCTACTCACTAAATTGGTTGCCCATCTCCATCTGCACTCCCACTGGAGGTTTACTGAATCTTAACTTATTCAGTCTGCTACAAGCTTCTCTTTAGAGACACTTACTACTGAGATCTCATGAAGTTATATAAGTGATTATATATATATCAATATTATATAAATCCACAGTAAGGAATTTCCCCTTCTTCCATCACAGGTCAATTCAGAGTTCTCTGGGACACAGGCACTTCACTGTCTTCTATTTTTGCATTCTAAATAATAGATCTTCTCCCAGGCTTCCTCCTATCGAAGGTCAGCTTAAATCTAATCAAAAGACGAGACTTCTGGTAGAAGCACTTTGAATAGTCATTCTTCATATTGTAACACTGTCTTTCACATTTCTCTTTCAAATTGTTGAGGTAAAAGCATTTTCAGAGTCTGAGGTCGACCCTGTAGTTTTAATACCTGTTGTCATCTTTGTTTCCATCAGTAACTCCCACTCTCCTGGCAGAAGGCCTCAGTCATCCATGCCCTTAAAGACGCCTATAATTGGTGGTTTATAATTTCTACCCTTATCCAACCCCAATTCATGATGGCATGAAGCTACATAATATACACAAACTTCCTGAAACTCTTCCTCATTGTTTTCTGAATTGCTATTTCCACAACTTCCTTTTGGAGAAAAAAGTCAGGCTTTTCCTAGTCTCAGAGTTACCCAAAGACGGCAATAGTCACTTGCTGTCAAAGGTCCCAAAAAAAGTCTCTGTGCTTACAGTTCTATAGACTAAAAGCCCAAACTGAAAATCATACTCTTTCCCGCTAATTAAAAAAATTAATGGCAGGGCCACGTTGTGGCATAGCAGATATAGTCACTGCCTGCAGTGCCAGCATCCCATATGGGTGCTGGTTTGATTCCTGACTGCTCCACTTCTGGTCCAGCTCCCTGCTAATGCACCTGGGAAAGCAGCTGAAGACAGTCCAAGTTTTTAGGCCTCTGCACCCACAAGGGAGACCCAAAAGAAGCTCCTGGCTCTTGGCTTTGGATCAGCACAACTCTGGCCATTGTGGTCACCTGGGGAGTGAACCAGCAGATGGAAGATCACGTGCTCTCTCTCTCTCTGTAACTCTGCCTTGCAAATCAATAAATAAATATAAATCGTTAAAAAAAAAAAAAAAAAAAAAAGATGCTGTTTGAGGGACCGGAGCTGTGGCATATCGGGTAAACCCGCTGCCTGCAGTACAGGCATCCCATATGGGTGCTGGTTTGAGTTCCGGTTGCTCCACTTCTGATCCAGCTCTCTACTGTGGCCTGGGAAAGCAGTGGAAGATGGCCCAAGTCCTTGGGCCCCTGCACCCGTGTGGGAGACCCGGAAGAAGCTCCTGGCTCCTGGCTTCAGATTGGTCCAGCTCTGACTCTTGCGGCCAATTGGGGAGTGAATCAGCGGATGGAAGACCTCTTTCTCTCTCTCTCTCTCCCCCTCCTTCTCTGTATAACTCTGACTTTCAAATAAATAAATCCCATAGGGGAGTGCCTTGATTCAAGTCCTGACTTTGCCTTTGATTCCAGCTTTCTGCTAATGTGTACCCTGGCAGGCAGCAGGTGATGGTTGGCTTAAGTATTTGGGTCCCTGCCACCCACATGGGAGACCCAGATTGATTTCTTGGCTCCTGGCTTAGGCCTGGTCCCACCCCAGCTGTTGTGGGCATTTGGGAAATGAATCAGTGGATGGAAGATCTCTCTGCCTTTCACATAAAATGAGGGAAAATAAATTTAATTAAAAATATATAAATAACAATTACCTTTTTTTATTTTTTTTTATTTATTTTTTTGACAGAGTGGATAGTGAGAGAGAGAGACAGAGAGAAAGGTCTTCCTTTTTGCCGTTGGTTCACCCTCCAATGGCCGCTGCGGCCAGCGCATCGTGCTGATCCAAAGCCAGGAGCCAGGTGCTTCTCCTGGTCTCCCATGCGGGTGCAGGGCCCAAGGACTTGGGCCATCCTCCACTGCCTTCCCGGGCCATAGCAGAGAGCTGGCCTGGAAGAGGGACAACCGGGATAGAATCAGGCGCCCCAATCGGGACTGGAACCCGGTGTGCCAGCGCCGCAAGGCAGAGGATTAGCCTGTTAAGCCACGGTGCCGGCCAATTACCTTTTTTTAATTTTTAATTTTTTTGACAGGCAGAGTTAGACAGTGAGAGAGAGAGAGAGACAAAGAGTAAGGTCTTCCTTTTCCGTTGGTTTACCCCGCAAATGGCTGCGCTGATCCGTAGCCAGGAGCCAGGAGCCAGGTACTTCCTCCTGGTCTCCCATACAGGTGTGGAGCCCAAGCACTTGGGCCATCCTCCACTGCACTCCCAGGCCACAGCAGATATCTGGACTGGAAAATGAGCAACCAGGACAGATTCCGGCGCCCCAACCGGGACTAGAACCCGGGATGCCAGCGCCGCAGGCAGAGGATTAGCCTAGTGAGCTACGGCGCTGGCCAACAATTACCTTTTGCGATCTACCTACAATCTTTATGAACACTTATCTTGTCAAGATGTGCTATCTGGGGCCAGTGCAGCAGCATAGTGGGTTAAGCCAACGCCTGTAGCACCAGCATCCCATATGGGCACCAGTTCAAGTCCCAGTTGCTCCACTTCCAATCAAGCTCCCTGCTAATCATCTGGGAAAGCAGCAGAAGATGGCCCAAGTGCTTAGGCCCTTGCCACCCATGTAGGAGACCTGGAAGAAGCTCCTGGCTCCTAGCTTCAGACCAACCCAGCTCCGGTCATTGCTGCCATTTGGGGAATTAATCAGTAGATGGAAGATCAATCTCTCTGTGTCTCTCTGTCTCTCTGTAACTCTGCCTTTCAAATAAATAAATTTCAAATAAATAAATAAATAAAAAGAATGCAAGCAGATGTGCTATCCAGGGCTGGTGTTGTGGCACAGTGGATTAAGCCACTGCCTGTAGTGCCAGCATCCCATATGATGCCAATTTAAGTCCTGACTGCTCCACTTCTGATTTGGCTCCTTGCTAATGCACCTGGGAATGTAGTGGAGGATGGCCCAAGTACTTGGGTCCCTGTCAGCCACGTTGGAGAGCAGAATGAAGCTCCCGGCTTCAGCCTGGCCCAGCCCCAGCAACTGCAGCCATGTGAGGAGTGAACCAGCACTCTCTTTCTGTATCTCTCCCTCTCTGTAACTCTGCCTTTCAAATAAATAAATAAATCTTTAAAAAACAACAACAAAAAAGATGTGTTACCCCTCTCTTAAGATCTGATGGTAGGCCGGCGACATGGCTCAATAGGCTAATCCTCCACCTGCGGCGCTGGCACACCAGGTTCTAGTCCCAGTCGGGGCGCCAGATTCTGTCCCGGTTGCCCCTCTTCCAGGTCAGCTCTCTGCTGTGGCCCGGGAGTGCAGTGGAGGATGGCCCAAGTCCTTGGGCCCTGCACCTGCATGGGAGACCAGGAGAAGCACCTAGCTCCTGGCTTCAGATTAGCGCGGTGCGCCGGCCGTGGTGGCCACTGGAGTGTGAACCAACGGCAAAAAGGAAGACCTTTCTCTCTGTCTCTCTCTCTCACTATCCATTCTGCCTGTCAAAAAAAAAATAATAATAATAAGAAGAAGAAGAAGAAGAAGAAGAAGAAGATCTGATGGTTTGGGGCCAGCACTGTGGCGCGGTAGGTTAATCCTCCACCTGCGGCACCGGCAATCCCATGTGGGTGCCAGTTCTAGTCCCAGCTGCTCTTCTTCCAATCCAGCTCTCTTCGGTGGCCTGGGAAAGCAGTGGAAGATGGCCCAAGTGCTTGGGCTCCTGCACCCACATGGGAGACCGGGAAGAAGATCCTGGCTCCTGGCTTTGGATCTGCGCAGCTCCGGCCGTTGTGGCCATTTGAGGAATGAACCAATGGAAGGAAGACCTTTCTCTCTGTCTCTCCCTCTCACTGTCTGTAACTCTACCTCTCAAATAAATAAATAAATCTTTTTTAAAAATCTGATGGTTTATACCTCTGTACTTTCCATCACTCTGAGATAATCTTTCAATAGTTTTTAGAATCATCATCAATATACCATTTTATCTCCTCTTATCCCCCCACTCATCCCTCAGGATAGGGCAGTCAGGGCCAGTAACTGCTATGGCTTGCTGGGATTTTTAATTTTTCACCATTTTTCTGTACTATAATTCTGTAAATTTCTTAACCCTAATCACTTGACACTAGCACTTCATGTGCCTTATTCTCAGCTAGTTACTTCCACACACACTGACAACAACCTGGTTATGTTAATGTACATACCATGCTCACAGCAGGCCTTCCTACTGAACCTAGTATCCAACAATAGGGACCAGAAAGCAGACTACAGTCTGCTGCCAGGGAACAACCTGACCAGACAGCCAGCCCAAGATTTCATGAGATCCACTCCTTTGGTAGACACGGCAGAATCACAGAAAGAAAAGTTTTCCTCCATAGGACTGTGACTAAAACAATAATTTAAATTTGTATCCAGTAAGACAGAAAGGTCCAGGGACAAGCCATATTCACCTCTGTCCCTTAGTCCTCTGCTGAATTACCCATCTGAACATTAGCTGTAGTTCTGCTATCTGCCATAGAAAAAGCAAATAAATAAGTTTCCTCATTGCCTTTTCCCAAGTCATAATCCAATTTTAATAGAAACTTTCACTAAACATGTTATTTAACCTTTCTGGAGTCTGAGTTTCATCTGTGAAAGGAGGATACCAATAAAGGCATAGTCCACCTGTGAGTACTGTGAAACTTAAATGAAAAAATATATAGACAAAGAAGGGTCAAAGCAGACATGACGACTAAATGTAATGTGTTGTCCTAGATGGGATACTGGAATATAAAAAGGCCATTTGGTTAAAATCAAGGCGATCTGACTAAGGTATGGATTTACTTAACAATAATCAATATTGGTTCACTAATTGTGACAAATATACCATGTTAACTTAAGATGTCAATAATAGGAGAAAATGGATGTGAGATATATAAGAACATAAACTTAAATGTATTCTAAAATTAAAAGGCTACTTAACAGAAGTTTTAGAATGCAAAACTACTTTATAAATTATAAAGTGCCAATTGAAAATATTGCATAATTTAGATTAAGTCTTTTAAATAGATTGCTGGTAGCTAGGCATCCATATTAAGTAGCTCAAATAACAGGTAGCATGAAGAGTTAAGTTCTGGTGTAGAAGAATCTAGCCCCCAGAAACATCCCAGCTGTTTCCTGCCAGCTGGTGCCTCACTTCTGACTTTCAATAGAGTTAATTTTCTTTGTATAATTATTTTTGCTTCTCAATCTATTTTGCCAAAGAATAGTTAAAAAGGTGTTCTAAGCAAGTAAGTCCTTTAAATTAAGACTGCAAAAAGTAAAATGTAAGGCATGAGTATTGCTAATTTTTTGGGTCCATTTTCTAAGTGGCTGAAATAGATCTGATTTCTACTTTCAACTTCAAATGTAGAAATAGACAGACACCCAGAGATAGAATTCAGCAAGTGTACCCAACCCCTGCCAACTCCTGTTCTGCCCTGAAAAAAAAAAGAAAGAAGAAAGCAAAAGTCCCAGAAGTACAGGAAATTGTTTCTCAGACGAAAGACAACACTTCCTTTCCCAGAACAATCCATCTCCCACACTGACATCCTGCTCCTGCTATATTTACCCAACCCAAATCTGCCAATGATATACTTCCAGCTGCACTCCTGCCACATGGTCCTGTCACTCAGCTGGAGCACTAAGAGGGCAGAGCCTAGAAATCACTACACACTAATCCATGCTTCCTCTCCTGCTAGCCCTTAGAGTAAAGTGAGACAAAATATGGACAGCATTACTCCCTGTTTATTTTGGAATGGACTTGGGAGACAAGAGGTACTTCATTTTTATATAGTTGCTAATTTTGCCTGCTCTCATGGTAGCCAGCAGAGGAGCATGAACAATGAAGAGATTAAAATGGGAAGTTAAAAATAACTCTGTTAATGCTAGCCAGCCAAAAAACATCACTTAATAGCCTCTTCCACCCTAACCCACTACGATCAGGCTATCAAGTCACCTTATGACAGAGCAAGCTCTTCAGTTCTGGGTAGATTGATCCAAAGAGTCAAGGATGGGACCACTACCACTCAAAGGGGAAAGCCTAAACACTACACTGGGTAAAGGCAAATGTTAGACCTAACTCCTATTTTCTTTTCTTTTTTTAAAGATTTTATTTATTTATTTGAAAGGTAGAGTTACAGACAGTGAGACAGACAGACAGAGAGAAAGGTCTTCCTTCCACTGGTTCACTCCCCCAATGGCCGCAATGGCCAGAACTGCGCTGATCTGAAGCCAGGAGCCAGGTGCTTCTTCCCAGTCTCCCATGCGGGTGCAGGGGCCCAAGCAGAGAGCTGGACTAGAAGAGGAACAACCAGGACTAGAACCAGCGCCCATATGGGATGCTGGCACCAAGGGCGGAGGATTAACCAAGTGAGTCACGGCGCCAGCCCCCTCCTATTTTCCTATTTGAACTGCTCTATATTCTTGGTCCTTCTCTCCCTTCCCTGCTCTCTACCCAAAGCTTTTTCCTTCTGCCCCTTTCTGTTCATTCCTCTTTACTTTCTGCCTCTTTAGTTGCTTTTCTTTTCCATTCTTCCTTCCTTTCCTCTCTCCCTCTTTGTCTCTCTCTCTCTTACTAAAGGGCAAGGCTCCCCAAATAAAACATAACTCATAACTGATAAGGCTTTCAAGAATAATGGTCCTAACATTACCCTATCCTCCACAATAAAAACAGCAAAGGACCTGAGATTCAAGAGGAGAATCTCTTGCGCTCTCTCTTTCTTTTCCTCCCTAAGGAGGTTCAGTCATCTATATATACAGATAATTCAAAGGAATGAAAAGTTGAGGCCTGTGCTGTGGCTTAGCAGGTTAAGCTACTGACTGTAGCACTGGCATCCCAAAAGGGCACAGGTTCGAGTTCCAGCTGTTCCACTTCCAATCCAGCTCCCTGCTAATGGCCTGGGAAAGCAGCAGAAGATGGCTCAAGTGCTTGGGCCCCTGCCACCCATGTAGGAGACCCAGAAGAAGCTCCTGGTTCCTGGCTTCAGCCAGGCCCAGCCCTGGCCATTGTCGTCATTTGGGGAATGAACCAGTGGATGAAAGATCTCTCTCTCTCTCTCTCTCTCTCTCTGTGTGTGTGTGTGTGTGTGTCTTCTAACTCTGCCTTGCAAATAAATAAAAAAGAAATAAATCTTTTTTAAAAAGGAATGAAAAGAAAGGAAAAATGCACAGAACTAGAGGAAAGTAGAGAAAGGGGTGACAGTAGAGGAGAACAGGGAAACATTTTTCTAAACGTTTCTCTATTAAAGCTTCTTTACAGATTTTACAAAGCTTAGGTTTTTTTAAATTGATATTTTTGAGGCAGAGAGTTATTTTATTTTTGAGGCAGAGAGACAGAGACAGAGCTCTCATTCACTTGGTTCACTTACCAAATGTCCACAGGGAGCTAGGAACTCAATCCACGGCTCCCACATAGGTGGTAGGAACTCAACCATTTGAGCCATCACTGCAGCCTCCCAGGCTCGACTTGAGACAAAATTTAAATATGACTAAGAATTCACAGAAAATCCCATTTATTAAAAGCAGGAAAGAACAAAAGAAGGGAATCTATTTCACAGGGCTGTTGTCAATTTGGCTTAGAGGAGAAGTATTTATGATATTTGTTGACCAGATAATAAGATCCACTGGGTGCTACTGACACATTCTAGGAAATTATCAAGGCCCTAGTCAAACCTCAGAACCAAACCTTTTTCAAAACTTCTCTAGTTATTAGATATTTAAAAACAACAACAACAAAAAACCCCACAACATTACCAAAATCATAAAGAAATACAGACACTCAGGGTATGCAATTGTTGTTATAGGAAGAGAAATCAATACAAGCAAGGCAGTTTGTGTCCACATCTAAGAATCAATTCTTTAAAAAAAAAAAAAAGTTTATTTTTATTTATTTGAAAGGCAGAATGATAGAGAGAGAAAGAGGGAGAGAGAGAGAAAAAGGGATCGTCCATCCAGTGGTTCACTCCCCAAATGGCCACAATCGGCCAGGGCTAGGCCAGGCCAAAACCAGGAACTAAAAACTCCACCTGGGTCTTCCACGTGGGTAGCAGGCGCCCAAGTATTTGGGTTATCTTCCACTGCTTTCCCAAGTACATTAGTACTTGCGGAATCAGAAGTGGAGCAGATAGGACTCTTAACTAATGTTCATATGGTATGCCACTGCACCACAATACCAGCCTAAGAACAAGTTCTTTAAGAACCGAAGGGTGGGCTGGTGCTGTGGTGTAGCAGGTAAAGCCGCCACCTGCAGTGCAGGCATCCCATATGGGCACCAGTTCGAGTCTCAGCTGCTCCACTTCCGATCCAGCTCTCTGCTATAGCCTGGGAAAGCAATGGAAGATGGGCCAAGTCCTTGGGTCCCTGCACACATGTGGGAGAACCGGAAGAAGCTCCTGGCATCTGGCTTCGGACTGGCCTGGCTCCAGCCATTACGGTCATCTGGGGAATGAACCAGCAGATGGAAGACCTCTTTCTCTCTCTCTCTCTCTCTCTCTCATTCTCTCTCTCTCTCTCTGCCTCTTTGTAACTCTGCCTTTCCAATAAGTAAATAAATCTTTAAAAAAAAAAAAAGAACTTAAGGGGCCAGTGTTGTGGCACAGCAGGTCAAGTCACTGCTAGAGATGCCAGCATCCTATATGAATGCCAGTTCAAGTCCCAGCAGCTCCACTTCTAATCCAGTTCCCAGCTAAAGTGCCTGGGAAAGCAGTAGATAACAGCCCAAGTGCTTGGGACCCTGCCATCCACGTGGGAGATCTGGACAGAGTTCCAGGCTCCTGGCTTTGGCCTGGCCCAGCCCTGGCTATTGCAGCCATTTGGATAGTGAACCAGCAGATGGAAAGATCAATCTCTGTCTCTCCCTCTCTTTGTAACTCTGCCCTTCAAATAAGTAAAATAAATCTTTAAAAGAGAAGAAGAGGCCGGCGCCATGGCTTAACAGGCTAATCCTCTGCCTTGCGGCACCGGCACACCAGGTTCTAGTCCCGGTTGGGGCGCCGGATTCTATCCCGGTTGCCCCTCTTCCAAGGCCAGCTCTCTGCTATGGCCTGGGAGTGCAGTGGAGGATGGCCCAGGTCCTTGGGCCCTGCACCCACATGGGAGACCAGGAGAAGCACCTGGCTCCTGGCTTCGGATCAGCGCAATGCGCCAGCTGCAGCGGCCATTGGAGGGTGAACCAACGGCAAAAAGGAAGACCTTTCTCTCTGTCTCTCTCTCACTATCCACTCTGCTTGTCAAAAAAAAAAAAAAGAGAGAGAGAGAGAGAAGAAGAAAAATTAAAGCAACCCCTGAAAATTCACTATCACTGCAACTGAAACTGGTTCAGTAAAGAAAAATTATGATGAATACTGATGGGAGGCTGGCGCCGCAGCTCCCTAGGCTAATCCTCCACCTACACACCGGCACACCGGGTTCTAGTCCTGGTCGGGGCGCCGGATTCTGTCCCGGTTGCCCCTCTCCCAGGCCAGCTCTCTGCTGTGGCCCGGGAAGGCAGTGGAGGATGGCCCAAGTGCTTGGACCCTGCACCCACATGGGAGACCAGGAGGAAGCACCTGGCTCCTGGCTTCTGATCTGTGCAGTGCGCCATAGCGGCCATTTGGGGGGTGAACCAATGGAAGGAAGACCTTTCTCTCTGTCTCTCTCTCTCTCACTGTCTAACTGCCTGTCCAAAAAAAAAAAAAAAAAAAAAATTGAGGGGGAAAAAGTTAATGAGGAATATGATCTTCACATGTTTTTGCACAGATTGCTTATTAGTTCAAAAGGGAAAATAGTGGGGCCAGCGTTGTGACGAGCAGATTAGGCCACCATCTGTGACACCAGATGAGTACCATTCCATATGAGTACCAATTCAAGTGCCGGCAGTTCTACTTCTGATCCAGCTCCCTAATGCACCTGGGAAAGCAGTGAAGGATGGCTCAAGTGCATGGGCCCCTATACCCACATGGGAGACCCAGAAGAAGCTCTGGGCTCCTGGCTTCAGACTGGCCCAGCCCCAGTTGCCACAGCCATTGGGGGAGTGAACCAGCAGATGGAAGATCTCTCTCTCCTCTCTCCCTCTCTCTCTCTCTCCCTCTCTCCCTCTCTCTCCGTAACTCTACCTTTCAAATTAACAAAAATAAATCTAAAGAGGAAATAGTATCTGAGTATCTGTACAGTTAAAAAAGAGACAACCCTTGTCCACTTAGGTGATCAAAATTAATATCAGCAATGAGCAGTATCTGGGGCCGGCGCCATGGCTCACTTGGTTAATCCTCCGCCTGCGGTGCTGGCATCCCATATGGGTGCTGGGTTCTAGTCCCAGTTGCTCCTCTTCCAATCTAGCTCTCTGCTGTGGCCCGGGAGGGCAGTGGAGGATGGCCCAAGTGCTTGGGCCCCTGCACCTGCATGGGAGACCAGGAAGAAGCACCTGGCTCCTGGCTTTGGATCAGCATAGTGCCAGCCATAGAGGCCATTTAGGGGGGGAACCAACAGAAGGAAGACCTTTCTCTCTGTCTCTGTCTCTGTCTCTGTCTGTCTCTCTCTCTCTGTCTACAACTCTTAACTGTGAAATAAAAAAAAAGAGCAGTTTCTGAGAATGTGATACCCTAAGATACTACACTATTAGTGCCATGTAGATTTATGCCAGACATGAAAACCTGAATCTAATCATGAAGAAAAATCAGATAAACCCAAAATGAGGAATATTCTCAGAAAGACAGAAAGAGAAAGAAGGAGAATTTAGTAGTAGACAGTTACTAAAAATGTCAACATCATGAAGGACAAAGAAAGGCTGAAGAATTGTCCCAGATTAAAAGAAACATGACAACAAAGCACAACAGATAGTCCTAGATTAGGGGGAAAAAAACACTAAGAAGCTTATTAGACAATTGACAAAATTAAATATAAATTATTATAACAATTTTAAACTTCCTGAATCTGATAACTGTACTTAAATTAAGAGAAAATCCTTGTTCTTAGGAAATATATACTGAATTATTAAGGACTAAAAGGCCATGATGTATATAACCTATTCTTAAATGACTTAGAAAAAATTTTATATACATACATTTGTGTGTATGTGTGTGTTTAGTGAGAAAGAGAATAATACAAATACCAAAAGAATACATGGGAGACTTCTGTATTATCCAACTATAGCTAGGCCAATTAGGAGCCAGGAGCTTCTTCTGAGTCTCCCATATGGGTGCGGGGACCCAAGTACTTGGGCCATCCTCTGCTGCTCTGCCAGGCACATTAGCAGGGAGCTGGATCAGAAGAGAAGCAGCCAGGACTTGAACCGATGCCCACATGGGATGCTTGTGCTACAGGTGGAGGCTTAACCTACTACAACACAGTGCTAGTCCCTATTTTATCTCCTTGAAAGGCAGAGAGAGAGAGAGAGAGAGAGAGAGAGAGAGAGAGAGAGAGAGAAAAGATTTTCCATCTATTCTTCTGGGCCATGCCGAAGCCAGGAGCCTGGAACTGGAACTCTACCTGGGTCTGCCATGCAGGTAACAGTAGCCCAAACACTTGAGCCATTATCTGCTGCCTCTCAGGATGCATTAACAGGAAGCTGGATCAGAAGTAGAGTAGCCAGGACTTGAACCAGCACTCCAAACTGTGATGTGGGCATTCCAAGCAATGGCTTAACCTGCTAGACCACATACCCACCCCTGAATTTTTATTCTGAAATAATTTCAAACTTCCATTGCTTTCCCACCTATAGCAGAGAGCTGGATCGGAAGTGGAGCAGCTGAGACTCGAACTGGTACCTATATGGGATGGCTGCACTGCAGGTAGTAGCTTTACCTGCTACTCCACAGCGCTGGCCGACCCTTCAATTGTTTTGTTTTGTTTTGTTCTAGACAGGCAGAGTTAAGACAGTGAGAGAGAGAGAGAGAGACAGAGAGAAAGGTCTTCCTTTTCTGTTGGTTCAGCCCCCAAATGGCCACCACAGCTGGTGCGCTGTGGCCAGCACACTGCACCGATCTGAAGCCAGGAGCCAGGTACTTCCTCCTGGTCTCCCATGTGGGTGCAGGGCCCAAGCACTTGGGCCATCCTCCACTGCCCTCCCGGGCCACAGCAGAGAGCTGGACTGGAAGAGGAATAACTGGGACAGAATCCAGCACCCCAACCGGGACTAGAACCCAGGATGCCAGCACCGCAGGCGAAGGATTAGCCAAGTGAGCCGCGGCACTGGCCCACCCTTCAGTTCTTAAAGAGCTCGTTCTTTGGCTGGTATTGTGGTGCAGTGGCATACCATATGAACATTAGTTAAGAGTCCTATCTGCTCCACTTCTGATCCCACAACCTGCTAATGTACTTGGGAAAGCAGTCTCTCCTTCTCTCTCTCTCTGTAACTCTGCCTCTCAAATAATTAAAAAAAAAAAAAAAGAGAGATAAACATTTTAAAAATTTTAGATCAGATTATCTACATAATTGTCCTGACACCAGTTAAACAAAGGGAAATGATGATTAACCATTCTAGATAGCAGTTTAAAAAAAAAAAAAAAAAAAAAAAAAAAAACAAACAAACCTTGCCTTGGCAGAGAAGCAAATCAACTTTTACCTTCCCTGTGGAACTTTTGGAGAAAGACTATAACCAATGTAAATATTTCTCATTCTCTATCTACCTTTACTGCATTCATACCAGTTTTGGTGACTACTGAGCCTGATACCTAGCATCACTTAGGACCCTGGTATTATCTTCATTCCCAAGTACAAAACAAAGAAAAGAATGACTCATTAAAACCACTGAAATCAGACTAAAAGAACAATCTTGGGTTTGCTTGGGAGGATTAATGAGCCTGATCTGGATACTGACAGAAGTCCATTTTCCTCTGACTACTTTCCCGACCATGCTTCTCTCCAGGTGAGTTGAATCAAGAAAGTCTCTTTTGGGGGTTAAAGCCTTTGCCTGCAGCACTGGCATCCCATACAGGCACTGGTTGGAGTCCCAGCTGCTCCACTAATGATCCAGCTCCCTGCTAATGCTCCCGGGAAAGCAACGGAGGATAGCCCAGGTCTTTGGGTCCCTGCACCCATGTGAGAAACCCGGAAGAAGCTCCTAGCTCCTGGCTTTAGATAGGCTCAGCACTGGCCATGCGTCCATTTGGGGAGTGAACCAGCGGATGGAAGAAACCTCTCTTTCTCTAACTGTGACTCTCAAATAAATAAAATAAATCTTAACAACAAAAAAAAAAGGGCTAGAAGAAACTGGGATCCTTTGCCACAGTAACCAGGCTCCTGCCATAGTAGGTATTAAATAATGTACCTTAGATGTAGACTCATTCCTGACAAAATGAGGCAAAGGAGAAAAAAACTACACTTTCAGGGCCAGTGCTGTGGCATAGAAGGTAAAGCTGCCGCCTGCAGTGCAAGCATCCTGTATGGGCTCCAGTTTGAGTCCTGGCTGCTCCACTTCCAATCCAGCTTTCTGCTGTGGCCTGGGAAAGCAGCAAGATGGCCCAGTCCTTAGCCCCTGCACCCACTTGGATCGGCCCAGCTCCAGCCGCTTGGGGAATATGAACCAGCCGATGGAGACTTTCTTTCTCCCTCTCTCTCTCTCTCTTTCTCTCTGCCTCTGCCTCCCTGTCACTCTGACTTTCAAATACATAAATAAATCTTTAGAAAAAAGAAAGAACGAAAGAAAGAAGTGAGAAAGGAAGGAAGGAAGGAAAAGAAACGAAGGAAGGAAGAAATGCACTTTAAATTCAGAACACATGGAGTGGGCACTGGGTATAATGGTTAAGACGCCACTTGGGACATCTGCATCCCATATCAAGAGTCCCTATGGTCAAGCCTCGCCTATGCGCTCATCCTCTGCTGCTTTCCCACACATATTAGCAGGCAGCTGGATCAGAAGTGAAGCAGCCAAGACTCAAAGCGCCACAGGCAGCGGCCTTATTTACTATGCCACAGCACCAGCCTCTCCTCATTCTTTTAACACCTTAGCCAAAGAGCTACTGAAATGTTTGTTTTGTGCTCCAAGACTTCAATTTTATCATATGCCCAAGCCTGAGAGGACTCAAAAGCAAAGTTGAACTTTATTAAAAAAAAAAAAAAAAAGACAATCAGCCATTGATATCTTATATCTATGATATAATTACAATCAGTTTGGTGCTAAGGTGCACAGAGTGACTACCAAAAGCCAATACAGAGGCCGGCACCGCGCCTCAATAGGCTAATCCTCCCCCTTGCGGTGCCGGCACACCGGGTTCTAGTCCCGGTTGCCCCTCTTCCAGGCCAGCTCTCTGCTGTCGCCCAGGAGTACAGTGGAGGATGGCCCAAGTCCCTGGGTCCTGCACCCACATGGGAGACCAGGGGAAGCACCTGGCTCCTGGCTTTGGATCAGCGCGCGCCAGCCGCAGCAGCCATTGGAGGCTGAACCAACTGTAAAAGGAAGACCTTTCTCTCTGTCTCTCTCTCACACTGTCCACTCTGCCTGTCAAAAAAAAAAAAAAAAAAAAAAAAAGCCAATACAGGGGCCTGCATTGTGGCATAGCAGGTTAAGCCTCTTCCTGTGATGCCAGCTTCCCATAAGGGTGCTCTACTTCCAACCCAGCTCCCTGCTAATGCGTCTGGGGAAGCAGTGAAAGATTGCCCAAGTACTTGGGCTCCTGAACCCACATGGGAAACCCAGAAGAAGCTCCTGACTCCTTGCTCCAGCCTGGCCCAGCCCTGGCCATTGCAGCCATTTGGGGAGTGAACCAGCAATGGAAAGATTTCTGTCTCTCTTCCTCCCCCTGTAATTCTGCCCTTTCAAATTAAAAAAGCCTAAGGGAAAAAGCCAATATAAATTAACTAATCAACCCTAAGACACCCAAAGCCCTAGAGCAGCTAATGAAGCTGCCAAGCAAATATTTCCATGGTCACTGCCGGGCAGTCAGGGTTAGGACACAGAGTGAATTGGAACAGAGGATGCACACAACACCACTGCTACTCCTTTGACCACCCTAGAACCTCTTTCAGTAAACCATGGCATACAACAATTTCCCAAGGTCACAAAGCAAAAGTTTGGTAGACTTCAAATCAGTGCCCAGTTGTCCACTCAAATTTCAGAGTTTCTCAAATCACTAGCCCACTAGACCACAAATTTTTTTTGGGTGGGGGGACGGGTTATTTTTTTTTATTTAGACCATAAATTTTTTTTTTTATTTGACAGATAGAGTTAGACAGAGAGAGAGAGACAGAGAGAAAGGTCTTCCCTCCATTGGTTCACCCCCTAAATGGCCACCACGGTCGGAGCTATGCCAATCTGAAGCCAGGAGCCAGGCGCTTCATCCCGGTCTCCCATGCAGGTGCAGGGGCCCAAGGACCTGGGCTATCCTCCACTGCCCTCCTGGGCCACAGCAGAGAGCTAGACTGGAAGAGGAGCAACTGGGACTAGAAACCGGCGCCCATATGGGATGCTGGCGTTGCAGGCGGAGGATTAACCAAGTGAGCCATGGTGCCGGCCCCTTGACCATAAATTTTATAAAAACAGGAACCATGTCAGTTTCCTTGAAAAGTAGGTCCCTAGTAGCTTAGTTTCTGCTACATAGTTAGTGCTCAAGACATAGTTATTGACTGATCAAATAAATGAACTTTTGCTAACAGAAAAGCTCCTAGAGGAGAACATGCTCTTTCAGAGTCTTTCAGTACAAATGATTCCCTCCTCCACTCATTAAAAGAACTCAAAAGGATGGCATGTCTAATAAGACATGTCTAAACAACTAGTTTAACACCATACAAAAGGCATAAGGTGCAAAGTGACACATCATTCACAATTACATTCACAATCCTACTTCCTTGGGGAAAAATACTTATTCTAACACTCTCCAGGATGGTAATGGGCTCAAATTAATATCTGGCTGACAAAAGGTGATTCTTCCAGAAACAATCATCTAAATAGAACTGTTTTTCTGGAACCAAAATTGATAGGGATGAACCCTACTGGTTCCCAAATGTCAAAGGGGGGCAGTGCTGTGGCATAGCAGGTGAAGCCTCCGCCTGCAGTGCCAGCATCCCATATGGGCACTGGTTCGAGACCCAGCTGCTCCACTTCTGATCCAGCTTCTGCGGTGGCCTGGGAAAGCAGCAGAAGATGGCCCAAGTCCTTGGGCCCCTGTATCCCACATGGAAAGACCCGGAGAAAGCTCCTGGCTCTTGGCTCCTGGCTTAGGAACAGCACAGCTCCAGCCATTGCAGCTAATTGAGGAGTGAAACAGCAGACGGAGGACCTCTCTCTCTGCCTCTCTTTCTTGCTTTATGTAACTCTGACTTTCAAATAAATAAGTAAATCTTTAAAAAAAAAAAAAAGAATGCCAGAGCCAGCACTGTAGTGTAGCAGATAAATCCGCCCGCCTGTAGTGCCCACACCCCATATGGACACCAGTTGGTGTCTTGGGTGCTCCACCTTCAATCCAGCTCTCTTCTGTGGCCTGGGAAAGCAGTAGAAGATGGCCCAAGTCCTTGAACCCTTGCACCCATGTGGGAGAACCAGAAGAAGCTCCAGGTTACTGGCTTTGGATTGGCTCAGCTCCAGCCATTGTGGCCATCTGGGGAATGAACCTCTCTCTCTGCCTCTTTCTCTGTAGCTCTGCCAATAAAATAAATAAATCTTAAAAAAAAAAAATAGAATGCCAGCTAACAAATGTAGAAATAATGATACAATTAGAAAATCAGGAGGCCAGCGCTGTGGCACAGTAGGCTAACCCTCCACCTGCAGTGCCAGCATCCCATATGGGCGTCAGTTCGTATCCTGACTGCTCCCCTTCCAATCCAGCTCTCTGCTATGGCCTGGGAAAGCAGTAGAAGATGGCCCAAGTGCTTGGGCCCCTGCACACATGTGGGAGACCCAGAAGAAGCTCCTGGCTCCAGATTGGCCTGGCTCTGGCTATTTTGCAGTGGTCTGGGGAATGAACCAGCAAATGGAAGATCTTTCTGTCTCTCCCTCTGTCTGTAACTCTACCTCTCAAATAAATAAATCTTTAAAAAAAGACACCATAGGACACAAATCCAAAATGCAGAACATTCTAAAGATAAAAGGGGTACAAGCACTTGGTCCAACATCCCATATCAGCATGCCTCTTCAAGATGCAGCTCTGGTTTCAAGTCTAGCTTTCCACTAATGTGCACTGTGGAAGATAGCAGGTGATAGCTCAAGTACATGAATCTCTGCTATCCAGCTGGGAGATCCAGATTTGAGTTCTGGACTCCTGTCTTCAGGCTGGCCCAACCCTAGCTGCTACACAGATTCAAAGGTAATAAGTAGATGTGGGGGGGGGGGGGGGGGAAGAACTTCTATATTCCAAAAGTTGTACCTATGAAATTTATGTTTATTAAATAAAAGCTTTCTAAAAAAAAAGTAGATGGAAGATCTCTCTCTTTCAAATATCATTTAATAAATAAACAGCCTGATCTCTTCAAATAGACAATGTCAGAGGAAAAAAGTGAAGAAAATTGATAGTTTAAAGACATGCATGGCAGTTCATTAAACTTTCGAGTAATTAACAAAATAAAAAAGACATGCAACTACCTCCTAATGATAGGAAATTCTGCTTAGATTTTGGTTTGTAATCCCAACTCTGGGAACAAATGAGAAAATTTTTTTTTATTTATTTATTTGTAAAGATTTACTTACTTATTTGAAAGAGAGAAGGGGAGAGAGAGATCTTCAATCCACTGATTGACTCCACATTTGGCTGCAATGGCTGGGGCGGAGCCAGGCCAAAGCCAGAAGCCAGAAACCACAAGCTTGGAGCTTCTTCAGGGTCTCACATGTAGATGGCAGGGGCCCAAATACTTGGGCCATCCTCTGCTGCTTTTCCCAGACCATCAGCAGGGAGCTGGATTGGAAGTGGAGCTGCTAGGACATGAACTGGTGCCTATATGGGGTCCTGGTACTGCAGGCAGTATCTTTACTCAATATGCCACAATACCAGACCCCAAATGGGAAATTTTAAATACAAATTGGATATTAACTAATATTGGAAAATTATTGTTTCATAGGTGTGACAATGGTACTATAATTATGTGGGAGAAGATCCTTATTTATGATGCATGCTTAATATTTCAGAGTGAAAAGTCAACATGTCTGCAACTTATTTCCAAGTGGCTCATAGAAAAAAATAACATACACAAATACATAGATAAAGCAAGCATAGCTACATATTAATACTTTTGGCCCTAAGAGTATGATGTGGGTGCTCACTATGGTATTCATTCAATTTTTGGTATGTTTGAACATTTTCCAAAAAAAAAAAAAAAAAAAAAGGAGAGGAGGAATGCCACACAACCGATTAAAAATGACATCACAATTCATAATGGAAAGCAATCTGAATGAGAACTACCACTGTAACCTATAGTAGCGCAATCATAATACCAATTCAGCTGTCAGTTCATTCAATCAATGTAGTGCCAGTCTTCTTAAACCTGTTATTTGTCCAAAGAGAAGATGAACCTTGATAAACAAAAAACCTCATGTGGAATGAGGCTTGCTTTCTTCTCTTTTTTTTCTTTTTCTTTAAAGATTTATTTTATTGATTTGAAAGGTACAGTGACACAGAGGGAAAAAAAGAGATCTTCCAACAAATGGCTGTAAGGGCTGGGGCTGGGCTGGGCCAAATCCAGGACCCCAGAATTCTACCCAGGTCTTTCATGTGGGTGGCAGGGGCCCAAGTATCTGAGCCATTCTGCTGCTTTACCAGCAGTATTAGTGGGGAGCTAGATCAGAACTGGAGCAGTCAGGACTCAAACTGGTGCTCAGGTATTGGATCAGTGCCACAAGCAGCAGCTTAACCCGTTGTACCCTAATACCAGCCCCACAGGCAGTGGATGAAGCTTTCTTATTCCACAAATCCTTGTTAAGTTTCCCAAGTTTTATATTTTTCCTGCAACTAATAACTAACTTTACTGGAAAATGAAAAATAATCCGTGGAAAAGTTCCAACCAGCACCAGGGAATCACATTTGTCCCTCTACTTTTGGTGGATTTTTCCCAATTTAAGGCCAATCCCAGATAAGAATGAAGTCCTTTTGATCATTTTCCTTCCCAATTAGTGTCCCCAACTACCCTTAGCCTCCAGTTCCCAAGTTGCTTTCCAGGACACCTGGAAGCAGGCTGCATGGCTGACTGCAGAAAAACTCTTGCTCCCACACTACATCTGGCCTGCCTTTCCACCAAATCAAATGCCAATTTATTGCTCTCTGATGTACAGTCTATCAGGCCACTTCCTGGATGCTCCCACTTCACACTGCGCCAGAAGCTCAAGGCAATAATATGAGTACCACAAACGGGCAAGTAATTGCTCAATAAGCGTGGAACAAGGAAAGGTCAGTTATGATCTCTGCACATGTGGCAGCCCTTCACAACTTGACCTACAATGGTAACAGAAGGCTGGTGTTACTGAAGAAACATGCAATGAGAAGCCAGCCAACAGGCAGCCAAGAGTGCTTGTCCATCTAAGTCCTTTAGATCTCCAAAGAACAAAGGAAACAAAGGCCCCAAAACTGGTAAGGAACATCCTATCTGCTAGTTTTCCTGAAGCAAAACTGGGAACCTAAGGTAGTCACTCCCTCCTTCTGCCATCTTTTTCTTTTTTAGATGAAATAGACAAGTTTTTTTTTTTATTTATTTATCTGAGAGTCAAAGTTACAGACAGAGAGGTAGAAAGAGATCATCCATCTACTGGTTCACTCCCCAAATGGCCACAGTGGCCAGAGCTGGGTCAGACTGAAGCCAGGAGCTTCTTCCAGGTCTCCCATGCAGGTGCAGGGGCCCAAGGACTTAGGTCATCATCTACTACTTTCCCAGGCCACAGCAGAGAGCTGGATTGGAAGAGGAGCAGCAAGGACATAAACTGGCTCCCTTATGGGATCCCAGCACTGCAGGCAGCAGCTTTACCAGCTACACTACGGCGCTGGCCCCAAAGCATTTGACTTCTGAAATCTTTTTGGCATTTGTCCTGAGTTTGAGTGGGTGGAAAAGAAGAAAGGGACTCTGCCTAAATTCTTGTTAAAAACAAAACAGCAGCTGGCTTTCTCTCTTTTCACTCATCTGACTGCTATCATGACAACTTGGACATCTACCCAGAGAGAAGTTTCAAGCTAAGAGATATCTATGCCAACCATGACAAAGACAATGAGAGCAATACTAGCAACACTGACACCACAAACCATGCTGTTCCTGTTCCCTAATCACTGCTGGAAGAAACAATGTTCTTTTGCCTCTGTTTTTCAAAGTTAAGCTATTAAGAATGCCCTTTCCTCTTTTTTCATACCTCTTTTCAAATACAGTAGTGGAATATGTGTTCTCCCATCAGCCCGCAGACTAGATCTGATGGGTAAGTGTGTCTGGGTACTACAGAAATAAAAAGGAAGATCTGGACCAATGAGGAGCCAGAATATGCAGAGCCACTTTAATAGAGTTTTCAGGGTTTTTTTAAAGATTTATTTATTTATTTAATTTATTTGGAAGTCAGAGTTACACAGAAAGAAGGAGAAGCAGAGAGAGGCCTTCCATTCGCTGGTTCACTCCCCAGTTGGCCACATTGGCCGGAGCTGTGTCAATCTGAAGCCAGGAGCCAGGAGCTTCTTCCGGGTCTCCCACGTGGGGGCAGGGGCCCAAGGACTTGGGCCATTTTCTACTGCTTTCCCAGGCCATAGTAGAGAGCTGGATCAGAAGTGGAACAGGGGCCGGAGCTGTGGTGCAGTGGGTTAACGCCCTGGCCTGGAGCGCCAGCATCCCATATGGGCCCTGGTTAGAGACCCAGCTGCTCCACTTCCAATCCAGCTCTTTTGTGACCTGGGAAAGCAGTAGAAGATGGCTCAAGTCCTTGGGCTCCTGCACCCATGTGGGAGACCTGGAGGAGGCTCCTGGCTTCGGACTGACACAACTCCGGCGGTTGTGGCCAATTGAGGGGTAAACCATCAGATGGAAGACCCCTCTCTCTCTCTCTCTCTCTCTCTCTCTCTGCCTCTCCTCTCTCTGTGTAACTCTGACTTTCAAATAAGTAAATAAATCTTAAAAAAAAAAAAAAAAAAAAGAAGTGGAACAGCCGGGTGGGACTCGAACCAGCACCCATATGGGATGCCGGCACTGCAGGCAGTGGCTTTACCCACTGTGCCATAGCACCGGCCCCAGAGTCTTCAGTTTCTAACCTCAAGTGCAAACAAATGTTTGCAAGAACTTGGGGCAGCACTGCGATGAGCAACTTAAGCTGCCTCTTACGGGGCCGGCATCCAACATGGGTGCTGGTTCAAGTCCCAGCTGCCCCATTTCTGATCTAGCTCCCTGCTAATGCATCTGGAAAAGCAATAGAAGATGGCCCAAGTGCTTGGACCCCTGCACCCACAGGGGAGACCTGGAAGAAGCTCCTGGCCCCTAGCTTCAGATCGGCCCAGCTCTAGCTTTTGCGGCCATTTGGGGAGTGAAATCAGTGAATCAAAGATCTCTTCTCTCTGTCTCTCCCTCTCTTTCTCTGTGTAACACTGCCTTTCAAATAAATAAATAAATCTTAAAAAAAAAAAGAACTTCTTGGTTACAAATTGTCAAATGAAGAGAGTTTGGAGATCATTTAGCAAAGGCCTCAATAAAAAGAAATGGCAAAGTAAAGTCATCAAATTATGGGCCTATTAGAACCCTTTTAGCCAGCGCCACGGCTCAGGCTAATCCTCCGCCTGTGGCGCCGGCACACCGGGTTCTAGTCCCGGTCGGGGCGCCGGATTCTGTCCCGGTTGCCCCTCTTCCAGGCCAGCTCTCTGCTGTGGCCTGGGAATGCAGTGGAGGATGGCCCAAGTGCTTGGGCCCTGCACCCCATGGGAGACCAGGAGAAGCACCTGGCTCCTGCCTTCGGATAAGTGCAGTGCACCGGCTGCAGCGGCCATTGGAGGGTGAACCAACGGCAAAGGAAGACCTTTCTCTCTGTCTCTCTCTCTCACTGTCCACTCTGCCTGTCAAAAAAAAAAAAAAAAAAAAAAGAACCCTTTCATTGGCCAGCGCCGCGGCTCACTTGGCTAATCCTAGGCCTGCGGCGCCGATACCCCGGGTTCTAGTCCCGGTTGGGGTGCCAGATTCTGTCCTGGTTGCTCCTCTTCCAGTCTAGCTCTCTGCTGTGGCCCAGGAAGGTAGTGGAGGATGGCCCAAGTGCTTGGGCCCTGCACCCACATGGGAGACCTGGCTTCAGGCTTCAGATCAGAGCAGCGCGCCAGCCGTAGCAGCTATCTGGGGGGTGAACCAACAGAAAGGAAGACCTTTCTCTCTCTCTCTCTCACTAACTGCCTGTCCAAAAAAAAAAAAAAAAGAACCCTTTCATTGATAATACTCTGAAGAAAACAGGAATGTGGTACCTTTATTTTCTCTAAATGTGTTAAAATGCCCACAAGTCTGGACCCCTTCAAATTGCCAAATTGCCAACATTCTAAGGTACCAAAATCAGTTTGACTCTAATTCAAGCTACCTTCTAACATTTTGCTCAAGAATTTCAAAACCAGCGTAGTCTTATTTTTTTATTACCAAGAAAGCAAAACAAAGTGCAGGAAACAGATACTTACATAAATTTATCAAACCTTGCCTCCTCCATATTCAATCATTTTTTGAAAAATTTTTATTTATTTAATTTATTTGAAACACAGAGATCTCCCATCTGTTGGTTCACTTCCCAAATTACTGCAATAGCTGGGGCTGAGCCACGCTAAAGCCAGGAAACTGGAACTAAATCCAGGTCTCCCATATCAGGAGCAGGGACCCAAGAACCTGAGCCATCATTGCCTGCCACCTCCCAGAGTGTGCATGAGCAAGAAGCTAGAATTGGGAGCAGAGCTGGAACCTTAATCCAGACACTCCAATCTGGGAAGCAGGCATCCAAAGCAGTGTCTTAACCACTAAACCAAATGCCTACCCTTCAATACTCAGCCATTTACATAAATTTGTCTGCCAAATTTTATATCTGGTTCTTTCAGTCTCCACTTAGGACTTAAAACAATTCACAAGCTCAATTCCAAGTGAGACAAAGTTAATGGCTCATTCAACCTCCTCATGCTGATTAATGGTGTATTACTTATTCTACCACTCTGCAAACTATGGACCCCTGTAAAAAAATTATAGTATGTACTCAATCAATATGAAAGATGATGACTTTCATATATTGTACTCTTAATCTTTTTTTCTGACAGTGATTACTAAAATCTCTTTTTTCTATACCTTTCCACCTTCCAAATAAAACAGATTATACTTAAGACATGAGGTACTATTGAACAATTTCATCTCTACCTAGGCAATTATTTCTAAGAAGCCTAGGCCAGACAAGTGTTAAGTCACACTTTCTCCCAGGTTGGCCTCCAGACTCTGTTTAAATGTTCTCTGCAAATCTCTGGAAGTTAGATGAATTCAAATCTCCTAACTCAGATTCTGAATTCGCACAGCTTGAGATAGTACTCTACAGGTGTGTTTGTCCAGGATAAATTATATTTAAATAAACTCCTGACATATCCACTTTTTCCTGGCACCTGCTTCTCCCTCTTAAACTCAAGCACACCTTATCTTGCTATCCCAGTAAGCTCAGTAAAGAAATAACCTATTCTGGTGGGCATTGTGGTGCAGCAGGTTAAGTTGCCACTTAGAATGTCTGCATCCCAGGTTAGAGTGCTGGTTCAATTCCTGGCTACTCCACTTCTGATCTAGCCAATGTGCCTAGGGAAGCAGCAGATGATGGCCCAAGTACTTGGGTCCCGTCCTAGTGGTGGGAGACCCAGATGGAGTCTGGCTGCCTGGTCTGGCCCCAGCTTTTGTAAGCATGTGGAGAATGAACCAAACGGCAGAAGATCTCTCTTTCTCTCTCTCTCTCTTTTTCCCTCATTCCCCACTCCCCCACTCTGTCATTCCATTTTACAAATTAATTAATCTTTTTTTTTAACT
This sequence comes from Lepus europaeus, assembly GCF_033115175.1. NCBI lineage: Eukaryota > Metazoa > Chordata > Mammalia > Lagomorpha > Leporidae > Lepus > Lepus europaeus. The sequence continues at coordinate 27,156,191 of NC_084843.1, forward strand.
TTTATTTAATGAATATAAATTTCCAGTGTACAGCTCATGGATTACAATGGCTTCTCCCTCCGATAGCTTCCCTCCCACCCGCAATCCTCCCCTCTCCCGCTCCCTGTCCCCTTCCATTTGCATCAAGATTCATTTTCAATTCTCTTTATATACAGAAGATCAATTTAGTATAAAGATTTCAACAGTTTCAACCCACATAGAAACACAAAGTGAAACATACTGTTTGAGTACTAGTTATAGCATTAAATCAAAATGTACAGCACATTAAGGACAGAGATCCCACATGAGGAGCAAGTGCACAGTGGCTCCTGTTGTTGACCCAACAAATTGACACTCTAGTTTATGGCGCCAGTAACCATCCTAGGCTGTCGTCATGAGTTGCCAAGGCTATGGAAGCCTTCCAAGTTTGCCGACTCTGATCATATTTAGACAAGGTCATAAAAGACAGAGTGAGGAGAGTAACCAATGATCCTAAGAGTGGCATTTACCAGGTTTGAACAATTATACAGCATGAAGTGGGGAAGAGGACCATCAGTACACACAGGTTGGGAGTAGAGCCATTGGTGGTAGAGTAGAGGTTATGATTACAAAGGAATAGGCCCAAGTGCACTAGACAGGGCCTAGAACAAAGGACAGAGTCATTATTAGAGGAGCTAAGATAGTTAATCTTTTTTAAAAAGAAAAAAAAGATACCCTATCTGTCAGAATTACTCTTTGCAATCCACCAATGTCTTTGGGCCTGTCTAAATTCTGGCCATAACAACTTTATATGAAAAAGTCAAATAAGCAAACAGATAAGGTATCATTTTTATTCATGTCTTTGGTTTATTTGTTATGCAAAGGAAAAGCAAGAATAAGAAAAGATGTCAGCAGGGGTGGCCATTTCACCTAGCAGTTAAGATGCCAGTTAGGACGCCAAAGTCCCACATCAGAGTTCCTGGGTTTGAAACCCTGCTCCAGGGACTAGCGCTGTGGTGTAGCAGGTGAAGCCATCACCTGCAGTGCCAGTATCCCATATGGGCACCAGTTTGAGTCCCGGTTGCTCCATTTCCGATCCAGCTGCCTGCTATGGCCTGGGTAGGTAATGAAGGATGGCCCAAGTCCTTGGGCCCTTGCATCCACATGGGAGACCCAGAAGAAGCTCCTGGCTCCTGGCTTCAGATCAGCACAGATTCAGCCATTGTGGCCAGTTGGGGAGTGAACCAGGGGATAGAAGACATCTTTCTCTCTGCCTCTCCTCTCTCTGTGTAACTCTAACTTTCAAATAAACAAAAGATCTTAAAGAGAGAGAGAGAGAGAGAGAGAGAGAGAGAGAGAGAGAGAGAGAAAGAAAGAAAGAAAGAAAGAAAGAAAGAAAAGAAAAGAAATCCTGCTCCAGCACCTGCTTCCTGCTTCCTGCTAATGCAGATCCTAGTGGTGATAGCTTAAGAATGAGTTCCTGCCACCCATGTGGGATTCATTCCCAGTTCCCAACTTTGGGCCCATGATAGCAGGCACCAAAGGAGTGAACCAATGGATAGGATCTCATTCTCTCTCTTTCTCTCCCCGACTCTAAAAGTAAATAAATAAACATGTTTTAAAAGATAGCAGCAAGCCGGCGCCGCAGCTCAATAGGCTAATCCTCCGCCTAGCGGCGCCAGCACACCGGGTTCTAGTCCCGGTCGGGGTGCCGGATTCTGTCCCGGTTGCCCCTCTTCCAGGTCAGCTCTCTGCTGTGGCCAGGGAGTGCAGTAGAGGATAGCCCAAGTACTTGGGCCCTGCACCCCATGGGAGACCAGGAGAAGCACCTGGCTCCTGCCATCAGATCAGCGCGGTGTGCCAGCTGCAGCACAGCGGCCATGGCGGCCATTGGAGGGTGAACCAATGGCAAAGGAAGACCTTTCTCTCTCTCTCTCTCTCTCTCTCTCGGTCCACTCTGCCTGTCAAAAAAATAATTAATTAATTAATTAAAAAAAAAAAAGCAGCAAGTTGTTCTCGCTTAATAGGGACCGCATGAGGGCCAGTGTTGTGTTGCAGCAGCTTAAGCCACTGCCTGTAACACTAGCTCCCATAATATCAGAGAGCTGGTTCAAGTCCCAACCTTTCTGCTTCCAATCCAGCTCCCTGCTAATGTGCCTGAAAAGGCAATGCAAGATGGGCCAAGTACTTGGGCACCTGCCACCCACGTGGGAGATCAAGATGGAATTCCAGGCTCCTGGTCCAGTCCAGCCATTGCAGCCACTTGGAAAGTGAACCAACTGGAAGATGGCTTTCTCCCTGTCACTCTCTGTCTCCTGTCACTATGCCTTTTAAATAAATCTGCACCAAAACAACTGAGGAGGAGGAACTGGCAACATTGTGGACTAGCAGGTAAATCCTGCAACACTGGCATCACATATGGGCAGTGGTTGGTGACCCAGCGCTCCACTTCTAATCCAGCTCCTTGCTTATCACTTGGGAAAAGCAGTGGAAGATGGCCCAAATACTTGGGCCCTGCTACCCACATAGGAGTCCCAGAAGAAGCTCCTGGCTTCAGCCTGGCCCAGCTCCAGCTGTTGTGGCCACTGGAGAGTGAACCAGTGGATAGAAACTCTCTCTCTCTGTCTCTCCCTCTATGTTAACTTTTTCAAATATATAAATAATTAATAATAATAATCTTGGGGCCAGTGCTGTGGCATAACAGGTTAAGCCTCTGCCTGTGGCACCAGAATCCCATATTGGCGCCAGATCAAATCCCAACTGCTCTACTTCTAATCCAGCTCTCTGCTAATGGCCTGGGAAAAGCAGTGGGAGATTGCCCAAGTCCTCCCAAGTTGCTCCCATGTGGGAGACCCAGAAGAAGCTTCTGGCTCCTGGCTTCGGATAGGCCCAGCACCAGCCATTACAACTATTTGGTGAGTGAACCAGCAGATGGAATGGCTTTCTCGCTGTCTCTGTCTGTAACTCTCCCTCTCAAATTAATTTAAAACTTTTTAAAAAGGCAAACTCACCACCCCCTATACAAATACACACACACACACACACTCACACACACATACTAACACACATATACACATACACATTCCACTGAGAAGTCTTCTTCAAACTCTGACCCTGAAGTCATGACTGTGATACCTTTAGACTGTTCCTCTCTTCCTATTTTTTTTTTTTAAAGATTTCTTTTAGGGGTCGGTCCTGTGTGTAGCAAGTAAAACCACTGCTTGCAGTGGCGGCATCCCATATGGGCACTGGTTCAAGTCCAAGTTGCTCTACTTCAATCCAGCTCCTAGGTAATGCCCCTGGGAAAATACAGAGGATAGGTCAAGTCCTTGGGCCTTTGCATGCATGTGGGAGACCTGAAAGAAGCTCCTAGCTTCTGGCTTCAGTCTGGTTCAGCCCCAGCCATTTAGGGAGTGAACTAGCAGATGGAAGCTCGCTCGCTCTCTCTCTCCCTCTCTCTCTCTCTGCCTCTGCCTCTCTGTAACTATGCCTTTCAAATAAATTAAAAAATATTTTATTTTATTTTAATAAAATAATTTTTTAAATTTACTTGAAAGGCAGAGCTTCAAAGAGAGAAAGGGAAAGATAGAGAGAGAAAACTCTTCATCCACTGGTTCACTCCCCAAATGGCCAGACCAATATCAGGAGCCAGGAACTTCTTCTGGGTTTCCCACGTGGGTACAGGGGCCCACATCCTCCATGCTTTCCTAGGAGCACTACCAGGGAGCTGGATCAGAAGTGGAGGAGCCAGGACTCGAAATGGCACTCATATGGGATTCTGGTGTCGCAGGTAGCAGCTTTACCCAGTACATCACAACACTGGCCCCTCTTTCTGCTTTAAACCAAAAAATTTCTGGAGAGAATCTCTTTGTAATAATCTAGGTTTAAAGACCAAGGACAAATTCTGGAGGCAAATTTAAAGACCAAGCCTAATTCTGGAGGCAAAAGACCACAAACACTATACAAGTCACAACTGGTGAGAGCCCTTTCCAGAAAGCTATAGTGGACGAAGAGTACTAAGGCTTTCAAGGATTTATCTAGTGTGGAAAGAAAGATCAAAGACCACAGACCAGGTTAGCTAGAAGTATGCCTCTAAACTGTCTGCTCTTTTGAAACGTAAAACTAAAACCCAGTATCTTGATATTTCACTTTCCTTTCCATGGCCCTATCCCATGCCATAGCTCTTACCACAGGATCTAACTGTGGGACTGAGGACCACTCCAATATGTAAGAGCCCCATGGACTGCTAGAAGGATAACTGGAAATGTGTCTTTGGAATCTAAACCCACAGCAGGACTTGAGCAGATGTACAGCAGAGGCCGTGGCCCTCCTGCCCCTAAGGCCAGGACACCCCAGCCCTGCAGGCAGCACAGAGTTAACTACCCACCAGCTTTGAGAAGCACAAAGGTACATCACTGCAACATGCCTAACATTTACATTGCCTCTCTCTGCTCATTAAACAGGTTTTGGTTAAATAATGAACAAACTGTATTACAGACTCCGATGAGAATTCCAAAATTATAAATCAACTGGGAAAGCCCAAAGGGGCAGACAGACAGGGAGGGGTGAAAAGGATAATATTGACTAATATAAAGGGCGCAGCTTGACAGTGGATATTCATGCCACACCTGATCAAACACACTCTGTGGGGGGAGGGGAAAGACAGCAAGAAAGGGGAGATGGGACAAGACAGCCTGAAATTTGCATCCGGAAAAGATTAAAACGGATTCTTTGGGGATAGAGAAAATACATAATATATATTACTATAAATGCAAAACTGTACTAAAAGCTAACTCAAATGTCAAAGATTACAGCTTGAATAAATTTAAATATAAAAGCCATGTGCTTCCTTGAGTTAATGAGAGAGACATAAAAGGACAAACTGGGCTAAGAGGCTGTACAGAGCATTTTGCTGTCTTTGCTGGGCAATGGGTCCAAGCACAGCAGCAACTACAGCTAGCAGCTTCCCTCCATGGCCCTACAACCTATTCTCTATATTTAAAAGTTGAAATAATTCATATGCCATAAAATTTACCCTCTTAAAGTATACAACTCAGTGGTTTCTTGTATATTCACAGAGTTGTGCAACCATCACTACTATCTAATTCCAGAACATTTTTACCACCCAAAAAAGAAACTGTGTACCCAATAGCAGTCATTCCCCATGCCCCCTCTCAAGCCCTGGCAACCATGCATCTGCTTTAACTCTGTTAGAATAATCTCATAATAGGATTCCTGAGAAGACTTAATGACCTAGTAAGGGAAGCAATTAAATCTCTCTCATTAAGTTAAGACTTTTTTCAAATAATGATAGCAAAACTTTGTTTTTGGACATCCTTTTTCTTCCAAGTGTAACCCTCTCTTCAGAGTTGGCATGAATATTCTGTTGCTCTATATCAGAGATGGGGAACACCTGGTCCAAGGGTCACATAAGACCCACAAAATCATCTGGTCTAACCCTGCCAAGGCAATCACAGGCATGACTTAAAATTCAAAAGAAAACTATAGCAGACTACATTTGTTTAAAATATTTATTATTTATTTATTTGAAAGGCAGAGTTAAAGAGAGAGAAAGAGATTATCTTCCATCTGCTGGGTCACTCCCCAAAGGGCCACAACATCTGGGGCTGAGCCAGGCTAAAGAGAGGAGCCTGGAACTCCATCCAAGTTTCCCAAGTGGGTGGCAGGGGCCCAAGTACTCAGGCCATCTTCCACTGAGCTTTCCCAGATACATTAGCAGGAAGCCAGATCAGAAGTGGAGCTGCCAAGACTTGAACCACTGTTCATGTGGCATGTCAGCATCACAGGCAGCAGTTTAACCCACTGAGTCATAAAGTCAGACCCAGCAGGCTAATTTTTAAGTTGATAATTTTGTATAGCCCACAAATGATGCCATAAATATCCAAATGGCCCTTTGATATAAATATCCAAAAAGGGTTCCCCAGCCTTGCAAATAATAATGAGCATGCAGTCATCATGCAGTTTAGGCAAATACTGATTGCAAATGTGGCCCAAAGACACTTATTTGTGACAATAACTAAGTAATAGTCTAAGTGGAGATAATAAATTTATTTCCTTCAAAATGATCAGACAATACTCCTGGATAGTAAGTACTATTTATGGATACAAAAAGATCCTATCACTATTTATAAGGAAAAAAAATCATTTTAGTTGGGGCTGGCGCTGTAGCTCACTTGGCTAATCCTCCACCTGCAGCGCCGGCATCTCATATGGGCGCCAGATTCTGTCCCAGTTGCTCCTCTTCCAGTCCAGCTCTCTGCTGTGGCCTGGGAAGGCAGTGGAGGATGGCCCAAGTGCTTGGGTGCCTGTACCCACATTGAAGACCAGGAAGAGGCTCCTGGCTTCAGATCAGCAAAGCTCAGGCCATAGCGGCCATTTCGGGGATGAACCAACGGAAGGAAGACCTTTCTCTCTCTCTCTCTCTCTCTCACTGTCTAACCCTATCTGTCAAATAAATAATAAAAGAAAGTTTTTAAATCATTTTAGTTTACTGACAATGCCCAATGAACTACCCATGTTCAACAGCAATGTTCATACCACTCAAGCCAGCAGGTACAGAAAACCTCTGCCAAAAAAGGAGCAAGTGCAAGTCAGTTTCATAAGTTAAAATGGGTGGAAGTCTTGGAATTCCTGCTACCTCTAATCTAAGTGGTATACCATAACCAGTCATGTAACCCAGGCAGAATTACTTGTTTCTCCAAGTTCAAAACTCTTTCCCAGCTTCCTACCATTAACAGGCTTCCAGGAAAGCAGTCCTCCTGACACTGCCAATCATACAAATCTGTTTGTTTCAGTAAAGGAAACAAAAAATTGGTCATGGATTGCAGAGTCCAGGACCACAGGGGCAGCTGACCCATGAACTATTTCTGGGAGCCAGCACTTTGTGGGGGGTCAGAACCAATCTGAAGACCATGAAATGCTCTATTTTGCATTCACTCTGTCATTTTCTCAGGCAGGTATTATGCTAAAAGCCAAGAAAAATGGGGTAACCCTGGTGGGTTCCACTTCAACATCTGCCAAAGCTGTTGGTCTTAAAAACACTACAACCTTCCCCTTTTCCAGGGGTAAGCGCAGCAATACTCAGTTATGTTCATAGGACCACTAACAGAATTGGCTCCACCATAAGTTCTGATCTTAATAGTGCCAAGCAGCAAACAATCTGTCTGGATTCCTACCTCAAAGACAGAAAATTAGGCAACAGACTCACCTTTTCATTTCTAGCTCTCCAATTGTCTAGGGACCCCCAAGTCTTATATTGCATCACTCACAAGAATGGTCTCTGAGCTAAAATCTTGGGCTCTATTAAGCTAGGGAAAACAGGTATGTGGTCTGCACTGGGACAGCAGGTAGGAAATGTAGCTGTCAGGACAGCAGCACTACTTCAGCTCTACTAGGTCTGCAGAATCCAAAAGGCCCATAAGGGTACTCTAGGATGACTATGCCACTTTTGTGTGTTCCCAATCACTTATAACAATAATCTTTCACTGGCAGCCATTTGCGGGGTGAACCAACAGAAGGAAGACCTTTCTCTCTGTCTCTCTCTCTCACTGTCTAACTCTGCCTGTCAAAAAAAAAAAAAAATTATCCAGATCTCCCACATTTCTCACAAACGGAGGAAACTTTTTGTTTATTGGTTGTTTAATTTGCAGAATACTAAATATTATTCAATTATGGTCTGAGATAGTCAATAGCTAAAAGCCTTCTAGGGTTAGACACGGTAAGAACAATGGTCAACAAAGGAACACAGGTCTGAAGCTTCCTCTTTCTAACTATATACACCCCCTTGAAAAACTCTTAAATATTGAGATTTCCTTCCATCTATTTATATACAATATAAGGCTCCTCAGGAGTACATCTCCTTAAAGTATATAGAGAAGCAATGCAGAATAGGGAAAAAGCACTATTTGGGTATCAAAGACCTGAATTCTACTTTTGACACCACTCTTAGGATTAATATAACTTCAGCTGAATCACTTCAAAAATCTCGGGGCTTCAACTTCTTTCATAAAAAGGAGATAATATCCATGATAACTCCCTCACAGGTCTATATAAAAGTTCAATAAGGTAATAAATGTGAAAGTGGCTTCAGAAATTCTAAATACATCCATATTATATAAAATTATTATGAAACTAAAAGAAGAAAATAAAAGGAAAAAAGATTCTGAGAACAAAGAAAACCAAAAAGCAAAGCAATAAACCAGAAGCTGGCTAACTATACTCATGATCAAATTTGGCTTATAGATTTTTGTTAATATATATTACTCATTCCTTTATGGTTTATCTATGGCTGCTTTTGAGCTACAAAGACACAGCTGAGTAGTTGCACAGCTGTATAGGGCCCACAAAACCTAAATATGAGGGTTAGTGCTGTGGGGCAACAAGCTAAACCACAGCCTGTTAAGCCAGCATCCCATACAAGCACCAGTTGGAGTCCTGGCTGCTCCACTTCCAATCCAGCTCCCTGACAATGCTCCCAGGAAAGCAGCAGAGGATGGCTCAAGTCCTTAGGGCCTTGCACCCACATAGGAGACCTGGAAGCAGTTCCTGGATTTGGACTGGTCCGGTCCTGGTCATTGCAGCCATTCAGGGAGTGAACCAGATTAAAGATCTCTCTCTCCTCTCTCTCCTTCTCTCTCTCTAACTCTGCCTTTCAAAAAAATAAATAAATCTTTAAAAAAAAAAAAAAACTAAAAGATTTATTCTATGATCCTTTACAGAAAGTTTGCTCATGCCTACATAAATCAAATACAGATATATTTTTTACCAGGATAGGGAATCCTAACCTAGATGTGGAGACTTACCTGTTATACTGTTTAAAACCTCCTTGAGATGACTGAAACTATGCAGCAAAGGATCCCGTTCTTCATCCTACAGAACACATAAGTTAAAAAAAAAATGTCATTACTAAGCCAAAAGAGGGAAAAGAAAATAAAGGATAGATCAAGGACTCTTTCTATAAACCCACCAGAAAATCCAGTACATTTTTCTTCCAACCAAAAAAAAGTTGATCATGGTGCATATTTTCCTGTTCCTTAATCTCTTATTCATAGAGATACTCTGAGCTTGCCTAAAACAGTGAATTCTGAAGTGCTAATTTATATCATCACCATAATACTCAAGCTACCATAGTCTGCCATGTCCTTTATATATGTATTATTGTCTCTTCTCCTTCTTCATACTCATTATATGTTCACATGTATTCATTTCAAAAACATTCCTAACTCAATTCTAAACAAATTCATTTTTATAAATGAACATAAGAAGTTTTTATTTAAAGATTTATTTATTGGGGCCAGTGCCATGGCATAGCGGGTAAACCCACTGCCTGCAGTGCCAGCATCCCATTAGGGCACTGGTTCGGGTCCTCGCTGCTCTACTTCCAATCTAGCTCTCTGCTGTGGCCTGGGAAAGCAGTAGAAGATGGTCCAAGTCCTTGGGCCCCTGCTACCACATGGGAAACTCCTGGCTCCTGGCTGCAGATCAGCCCAGCTATAGCCACTGCAGCCATCTGGAGAATGAAGCAGCAGATGGAAGACCTCTCTCTGCCTCTCCCCCTCTCTTTCCCTGTAACTCTGCCTTTCAAATAAATAAATATTAAAAATATCTTAGCCAGCACTGTGGCACAGTAGGTTAAAGCCCTGGCCTGCAGCACTAGTATCCCACATGGCTGCCAGTTCGAGTCCTGGCTGCTCCACTTCCGATCCAGCTTCCTGCTAATGCACCTGGGAAATCAGTGGAGGATGGCCCAAGTGCTTGGACTCCTGCACCCACAGGGGAGACCCCAAAGAAGCTCCTGGCTTTAGACTGGCTCACCTCCGGCCATTGCAGCTATTTCGGGAGAGAACCAGCAGATGAAAGACCTCTCTATCTTTCTCTGTCTCTCTGTAACTATGTCTTTCAAATAAATAAATCTGAAAAAAAAAAAAATGCTTAAAAAAATATATCGAAGGGGCCAGTGCTGTGGCATAGTAGGTTAAGCTGGCATCCCATATGGTCGCTAGTTTTAGTCTCAGCTGCTCCACTTATAATCCATCTCCCTGCTAATGCACCTTGGGAAGCAGTAGAAGATAGCCCAAGCACTTGAGCCCAAGCATCTATGTAGGAGACTTAGAGGAAGATCCTGACTCCTGGCTCCTAGCTTCAGCCTTGCCCAGCCATTGCAGCCACTGGGGAGTGAACCAACAGGTAGAAGACCTCTCTCTCTGTCTCGCCCTCTGTAACTCTGCCTCTCAAATAAATAAATAAATCTTTAATATATACTATATAATCATATATATAAAAGAATAATGATATGAACTTTTGGGTTCCAGAGAGAAAAAAGCCTAGAAAGCTGATGCTAGTTGGAACAAAACAGAAGAGTCCTTGATACCAAAAGCAACTTTGAATTCCTACTGTCTGATTACGATTTTAACTATGCACCAGATCCTTTACAACATGTCAGTGACCAGGGTACCTGCCCACTCCCCACTTACCAGTGGTGTATGGGTGCTCCATCGGGCATTTCGTTTGATGGCCCCAACCACAATGTTAATCTCCCCTTGAATGATGTAAATATTCTTATCTACCATCCTGGCAAACCTAGCAAGAAACAGTTAAGAGAGAAGTCTGGTAAACATATGATTATTCAGAGCATATCTATGCTTAAATCAGAATTTGATAAGGTTAGAATTGTGATTTAACTTGGCAGTAACAAGATTTTCTAGCTATAATGCTAAGATAGGATGAAGTCTGTTTTATGTTATAAATCCAACTACCTAGCTCTCCTAAAAGTACTCTCCAGTGAACTATCATAAGATTGTCTTTGATGCCTTGGAGAATTCTCTTCTCAGGTGAGAAAATTCGAAACAACTTCCTGGTTTTCAGAAAATCATGTGGGGCCGGTGCTGTGGCATAATGGGTAAAGCTGCTGCCTGCAGTGCTGGGATCCCATATGGGCGCCAGTTCGAGACCCAGCTGGTCTACTTCCAATTCAGTTCTCTGCTACGGCCGGGGAAAGCAACAGAAGACGGCCCAAGTCCTTGGGCCCCTGCACCCACATGGGAGACCCAGAAGAAGCTCTTGGCTCCTGGCTTCGGATCAGCACAGCTCCAGCCATTTCAGCCATCTGGGGATTGAACCAACTGGTGGAAAACCTCTCTCTCTTGGCCGGCGCCGCGGCTCACTAGGCTAATCCTCAGCCTGTGGCACCGGCACACTGGGTTCTAGTCCCAGTCGGGGTGCCGGATTCTGTCCTGGTTGCCCCTCCTCCAGGCCAGCTCTCTGCTGTGGCCCAGGAGTGCAGTGGAGGATGGCCCAAGTGCTTGGGCCCTGCACCCTCATGGGAGACCAGGAGAAGCACTTGGCTCCTGGCTTCAGATCAGCGCGGTGCACCAGCCGCTGCGCGCCGGCAGCAGCAGCCATTGGAACGGCAAAGGAAGACCTTTCTCTCTCTCTCACTGTCCACTCTGCCTGTCAAAAAAAAAGAAAACCTTTCTCTCTCTCTCTGCCTCTATCTCTCTATAACTCTGTCTTTCAGATAAATAAATCTTTTAAAAAAAAAAAAGCAGATGTGGGAAAGTTGGACAGACTCAAGGAAAGTATTAATAGTAAGACTACCAGAGAAAGGGAAGAAGGAATTCCAAACATATTTATTTAGTAAGCATCTACAATGCATAAAGCATCTTGCAGAATACAATGTGAATAAGACATGGGGCCGGGGCCGTGGCTTAACAGGCTAATCCTCCGCCTTGCGGCACCGGCACACCGGGTTCTAGTCCCAGTCGGGGTGCCGGATTCTGTCCCGGTTGCCCCTCTTCCAGGCCAGCTCTCTGCTATGGCCTGGGAAGGCAGTGGAGGATGGCCCAAGTGCTTGGGCCCTGCACCAGCATGGGAGACCAGGAAGAAGTACCTGGCTCCTGGCTTCGGATCAGCGAGATGCGCCGGCCACAGCGGCCATTGGAGGGTGAACCAACGGCAAAAAGGAAGACCTTTCTCTCTGTCTCTCTCTCTCTCACTATCCACTCTGTCAAAAAAAAAAAAAAAAAAAAAAAAAAGACATGGAAAGAATTCATATATATTGTAAAATGAAAAAAATTGTAGTAAATGACTATATGTTACCATGTATGTAAACATCAAGCAACTAATCCACCTTGCAAAAAACATTAAGATTTCTGTTTTTTAAAATATGGAGTAAAATGAGAGCCAATTCCCAGCTGGAATGAAGCCTCCAAGGACCTCCCTAATGTAAGATCCTCCTCTCTTTTGCCCTTAACTACCAGTTTTCAAAAGTCTGATGTTTAAAGAGAATTGAAAATGAATCTTGATGTGAATGGAAGGGGAGAGGGAGCAGGAGATGGGAGGGTTGCGGGTGGGAGAGAAGTTATGGGAGGGGGAAGCCATTGTAATCCATAAGCTGTACTTTGGAAATTTATATTCATTAAATAAAAGTTAAAAAAAAAAGAAAGAAAAATATGATGGGGCCGGTACAATGGAATAGCAGGTAAAACCGCCTCCTGCAGTACCATATGGGCACCAGTTTGTGTTCCAGCTGCTCTACTTCTGATCCAGCTCCCTGCTAATGTGCCTGGGAAAGCAGTGGAAGATGATCCAAGTGCTTGAGCCCCTACCACCCATATGGGAGACTTAGAAGAAACTCCTGAGAGGCCAACTCCAGCCATTGCAGCTATTTGGGGAGTGAACCAGCAGATGGAACATCTCTCTCTGCCTCTGCCTCTCTATGTAACTCTGTGTTTCAAATAAGTAAATAAATCTTTTCAAAAATAGAATTATTTAAACTTACAAAAAAAGAAAAAAAAGTCTGATGTTTACTAAATCCTTTATTGTTTTATATTTTTACTTCATTGATACACATTTAAAATATTCAGTAATATTCTGTACTTTTATACTTTATATAAATGAGATACATATTCTTCTGTAATTTGCCCTTTCCCCTTGAAATATTTTTGAATCACTCATGTTGACAAGTTAAAATTTTGTATAGATACACATACAGATACGCAAATACAGAATAAAAGGTCTAAGTAGATGTATCAAACTCATAATGATCAGTATCTCTGGAGAAGGTGTTGTGACATCAGGATGCAATCAGAAAATATTTATCTGTAATATTTTAATTTTTATAAGGAGAATGTATTACTGTGCTATCAATATAATTAAACATTAATAACAGCAGAAGAGATAAAACATAATTTCTGCCTTTGAGGCATTTATACAGCGTAGTAGGGCCTAAAACAAAACTGAGATATAGTCAGAGATTTTGGGAAAAATATACTCTCTACAAGAAGTTCCATTTGTGTAATTTGCATAAGATAAGGACCCCTAGAAAGTAAAAATATAAAAACCATCAGTATAAAGGAAAAGAAAAAAAAACACTCAGTACAATTTTATTCAGGCCCACAACATTTCCCCCAATCCATAAAAGAATCCAACACAAGGCAATATTTGCATTAATGACAATTTAAGGAAATGACTAGGTTAGTCTCAGAAGACAAAGACCATCGAACTCCTAACACTCTAGGAATATAATGACCTAAAACACCACATTCTCTTCTGAGAAGGCTCAATGATGACAACATACACTAATGATCTCTTCAAGGAGTAGAAGACTCAACAAACAGAAGACAGATTAAAAAATGAGGGGTGGAAGCAGGCGTGGTGTGCAGCAAATTGGTCGGCCACTTGCAACACTGGCAAACTGTATTGGAGTGCTGGTTCAAGTCCTGGTTGTTCCATTTCCAATGCAGATTCCTACTAATGTGCCGGAGAAGGAGCAGATGAGGACCCAAGTACTTGGATTCCTGTCACCTATATGGGAGAAGCAAATGGAGTTCCTGGATACTGGCTCTGACCTGGTACAGCACTGGCTGTTACAGGCATTTAGGCAGTGAACCAGTGGGTGGAAGATCTCTGCCTTTCAAATACTCTTTTATAAAAATGATTTGGGGATCACTTCTCTATCTTTTGACTAAGATCAAGCGCAAAAATGATTTGGGGGCCAGCACTGTGGCACAGAAGGTTAAGCCTCTGCCTGCAGTGCTGGCACCCCACATGGGTACCCATTTGAGTCCCAGCTGCTGCTCCACTTCTGATCTAGCTCCTTGCTAATAGTCTAGGAAAAGCACTCCATTTGTCTCTGTCACTCTCTCTGTCTCTCTCTTGCTCTCTCACTGATGCTCCAGCTTTCAAATAAATACAACACATTTTTTTTTTAAGATGTATTGTATTTATTTGAAAGGCAGAGTTAAAGAGAGAGGTATTCCATCTGCTGGTTCACTCCATCAATGGTCACAATGACCAGTACTGGGCCAGGCCAAAACCAGTAGCCAGAGCTTCTTCTGGGTCCCTCACATGGGTGCAGGGACCCAAGCACTTGGGCCATCTTCCACTGCTTTCCTAGGCCATTAGCAAGGGGCCTGACCAGAAGTGGAATAGCCAAGACTCAACCAGCACCCACAAGGGATGGCGTTGCAGGCAGCGGCTTCACTGGCTACACCACAACACCGTTTTTTTTAAATTCTCTCCTAGTATCTTTCTGTATTTAAATTACACAGGCACAATGAATATGCTCCAGGTATGTGGAGTGACTTGTAAGAAATTGCTAATAGGTTGTCTCCAGGGAAAGAAACTGCTTGACTGGGGAACTGGGTGACTGGGCACGGGGGTGAGAGGAAGATTTACTTTTTTCTGTTTGTTCCTTTATATCTTTTGAATATTGGGCCACAGACGTATACTACTTGTTATTTTTAGATTTCAGTTAACTTACAAAAGTAAATAAGATCTTCAGAAAAGTAGTTGTACTATTCCATGTGCAAATGATTGCAAGCCCTAATCAAAGTTAATTAACTCACATTCACTTCTTTCAATCCCATATTACTTAGCACATGCTAAGCAAACTAGGCACAGTTATACAAGTTCTTACTCACCCACTAGACATCCCAGAAGGGATTAATAATCTAGTGGAACCGATAACACAGATATAGGGCTGGCACTGTGGCACAACAGGTTAGCCACCATCTGCAGGGCCAGCATACCATATGGGCGCCAGTTCCAGTCCTGGCTGCCCCACTTCCAACCCAGCTTCCTGCTAATGCACCTGGGAAAGCAGCAGAAGATGGCCCAAGTGCTTGGGCCCCTGCACCCACATGGGAGATTCGGAAGAAACTCCAGGCTCCTGGCTTTAGCCTGGCCCAGCCCTGGCCATTGGAAACATTTGGGGAGTAAACCAGCAAATGAAAGATCTGTCTCTGTCTCTCCTCTTTCTCTCTCTCTAACTCTGCCTTTCAAATAAACAAATAAATCTTTTAAAATATATATATACACACAAATACATGTCTCCAATACATGAGTCATACATAGTATTACAGTAGCGATGCAAAGAAACTTTCTGGTGGAAGGCTTGGAAAAGGCAAACAAAAGATTTAAAATACCTACATATATAAAGAGGGAATGGCAAAAGTAAAGCCCATAGTAGGAAATTTCAGCATGTACTTAGGGGATTATGCTTATTCCGGGCTGGAACATCAATCTTAAGGGAATAATGAGTAGAAAAGCCAGAAAAGCAAATGGAAGACATATCACAGAGGTTCTTCAATAGTTACTATTCAGTACATATTCAAATTACATATCAAATATCCATGATTGTAAAAAAAATATTTTAGGGATCAGAAGGAGACATTATAAAGAATATACTGGGCTGGCACTGTGGTGCAGCAGGTTAAGCTGCTGCCTATGATGGGGGATCTCATATGGGTGCCACTTCAAGTCCCGGCTGCTCCACTTCCCATCTATTATCCTGCTAATGTGCCCAGGGAAGCAGCAACAGATGGCTCAAATATTTGGGTCCCTGCCACCCACATAAGAAACTCAGATAGAGTTCCAGCCTGGCCCAGGCCAGGTCATTGCAGCCACCTGGGGAGTGAACCAGTGGATTTCTTTCTCTGTCTCTCCTTCTCTGCCTTTCAAATAAATATATATTTTTAAAAAAATAATATAAATGGCCAGCGCTGCGGCTCAATAGGCTAATCCTCCGCCTGCGGTGCTGGCACACCAGGTTCTAGTCCCGGTTGGGGCGCCGGATTCTGTCCCAGTGGCCCCTCTTCCAGACCAGCTTTCTGCTGTGGCCCGGAGTGCAGTGGAGGATAGCCCAAGTGCTGGGCCCTGCACCCACATGGGAGACCAGGAGAAGCACCTGGCTCCTGGCTTCAGATAAGTTGTTGCAGCCATTTGGGGAGTAAACCAGCAGATGGAAGACCTCTGTCTCTGTCACTCCCTCTCTCTGTAACTCTTTCAAATAAGTAAATTAAATTAAAAAAAACACAGACCCTAAAATAAAAGTTGGTGAATTCAACTATGTTAACATTATGTTTATTTAAAAGACACCATAAAAGGGGGAAAAAATAAGTCACAAACTGGTAGAAAGCATTTATAACACATCTAACTAAAAAAGGAGAAATATCCAGCAGACTTAATAACTGCTACAAAACTATAAGAAATATATATATAATGCCATTGCCAAATTAGCAAGACATGAATAATATAGGAATTTCACAGATAGGAAATACAAACAGCAAATAAATTTATTAAATTACTAGTTTCATCAGAAATACTACAAAATAAGATTATAATGAGATACAATTTTATAGTCCCAAAATAGCAAAAACTTTTAAATCTGACAATACTAAGAGTTGGTAAAAATGGAGACCAAGTACCTGGAGAGTATCTAAACTGAATAACCAGTTGGAATACAATTTCACATTAGCTTGAAAAGTTAAGAGTTTCATATCATTCGTATATCTCAGCAATTCTACTTCTAGGACTATACTCCAGAGAAATTCACAAAAAAGTTAGAATTTTGACAAGTGACAAGGGTCTGGTGGGGGGACTAACGAGGAAGGGAATATGCACCTGTAGCCTCAGTATTGGTGATGTTCTGGTTTTGATTTTTTTAAATAAAGATTTATTTATTTCATTTGAAAGAGTTAAAGAAAGAGGAGAGAAAGATCTTTCATTCACTGGTTCACTCCCAAGATGGCCACAACTGTCAAGACTGGGCCAGGCCAAAGTCAGGAGCCAAGAGTTTCTTCCAGATCTCTCCACGTGTGTGGCAGGGACCCAAGCAGTTGGGCTATCTTCCACTGCTTTTCCCAAAACCATTAGCAGGGAGCTGGATGGGAAGTGGAGTGACAGGGACACAAACCAATGCCCATACAGGATGCCAGCACTGCATACAACAACTTTCCCTGCTTTGCCACAATGCCCGCCCCTAAGTTCTGCTTTTTTTTTAAGGTGTTTTGGGGTACTGGTACCCCATATGTTATAAATATTATTTGTATATATAAAATACACCATGAAAAATTCCTCCTTTTTGAAGTCATAGTCTTTGCTACCAGCCTTTGTGAATGCTGTTCCCTTTCTATTTGGAAAGCTTACTCTTGTCCACCTGGTAAATAAACCTTTACTCAATCCATGTCAATGAAGTCAATCCAAGTCAATGAAGCAGTCAAAAGACACAGTAGTGGGACTAGCATTGTGGCATAATAGATTAAGTCTCTACTTGAAGTGCTGTACCCCATGTGGATGCCAGTTGAGGTTGGGCTGCACCACTTCTGATCGAGCTCTCTGCTAATGGCCTGGGAAGGCAGTGGAAGATGGCACGGGTGCTTGGGCACCTGCACCCAGGTGGGGAACCCAAAGAAAGCTCCTGGCTTTGGATTGACCCAGCTCCAGCCATTGCAGCCATTTGGAGAATGAACCGGCGGATGAAGGACCTCGCTCTCTGCCTCTCAAAAAAATAAATCTTTAAAAATAAATAAATAAAAGACACAATAGTTACAAGAACAGGCTTTAGAGTCAAGACAGACTTGAGCTCCAATCCACACTGTTAATAACTACATGATCTCAGCCATGTTACTTAGCCTCTCTGGGCCTCAGTTTACATTTCTCTATTAAAAATAATAATAATATCTCCTCATGAGTTTCTTGTGAGACCTAAATAAGGTCTCACCTAGTACAGTACCTGGGATATTAAAACCTAATACATGGGGCCAACACTGTGGCACAGCAGGTTAAAGCCCTGGCCTGAAGCGCCAACATCCCATATGGGTGCCGGTTCTGGTCCCGGCTGCTCCTCTTCCGATCCAGCTCTCTGCTATGGCCTGGGAAAGCAGTGAAAGATAGCCCAAGTCCTTGGGTCCCTGCACCCATGTGGGAGTCCTGGAAGAAGCTCCTGGCTACTGGCTTTGGATCGGTGCAGCTCTGGCCGTTGTGGCCATCTGGGGAGTGAACCAGCAGATGGAAGACCTATCTCTCTGTCTCTACCTCTCTCTGTAACTCTTTCAGATAAAATAGATATTAAAAAAAAAAAACAACCCTAATACATGTTAGCTATTTTTCTGATAATACTTGATCTGTGAAGTCTTCTCTAGCCAACTCATTCTCCAGACAGTATTAGTATCCCTTTCTAGTCACCCATAACACTTTGTACATGGTGCTATTTCAATACATCTTATCCTGATTTATAATTATATATCTCTACTACAAATCTATGAATATCTGATTTATTGGGATTTTGTTCCCAATGCCTGACACAAACAAAAATGATTTTAAAAACCTGAGTGAGTGTCTGGCTTGTAGCACAGTAAGTTAAGCTGCTATATACAGTGCCAGCATCCCACATGGGCACCAGTTCGAGTCCCAGCTGCCCTACTTCCGATCCAGCTCCCTGCTATGACCTGGAAAAGCAGTAAAGATGGCCTAAGTCCTTGGGCCCCTGCACCTGCATGGAAGACCTGGAAGAAGCTCCTGGTATCAGATTGGCCCAGCTCCGGCCATTGCGGCCATTTGGGGAGTGAACCAGTGGATGGAAGACCTCTCTCTCTCTTTCTGCCTCTGTCTCTCTGTAACTCAGCCTTTCAAATGAATAAATAAATATTTTCTTAAAAGATTTATTTTATTTTAAAAATTTATTTATTTTAAAAATATTTATTGGCCGGCGCCGTGGCTCAACAGACTAATCCTCCGCCTTGCAGCGCCAGCACACAGGGTTCCAATCCCGGTCAGGGCGCCGGATTCTATCCCGGTTGCCCCTCTTCCAGGCCAGCTCTCTGCTATGGCCCGGGAGTGCAGAGGAGGATGGCCCAAGTCCTTGGGCCCTGCACCCGCATGGGAGACCAGGAGAAGCACCTGGCTCCTGCCTTTGGATCAGCGCGATGCACCGGCCGCAGCAACCATTGGAGGGTGAATCAAAGGCAAAAAGGAAGACCTTTCTCTCTGTCTCTCTCTCTCACTGTCCACTCTGCCTGTCAAAAATTTAAATATATATTTATTTATTTATTTATTTATTCTAAAGACAGAGTAACAGGGAGAGGCGGAGGGGGAGGGGGAGAGGGAGAGGGAGAAGGAAAGGGGGAAGGGGGAAGGGAGGGGGGAGGGGGAGAGGGAGAGGGAGAGGGAGAGGGAACCATCTGCTGGTTCACTCCCTAAATGCCCACTACAGCCAGGGCAGAGCCAATACAAAGCCAGGAGCTAGGAACTCCATTCAGGTCTCCCACGTGGATGGCAGGGACTCAAGCGCTTGAGTCAACATCTGCTGCCTGACAGGAACATTAGCAGGAAACTGGACCATAGGCAGGACTCGATCCCAGACTCTCTGATGTGGGCATCCTAAGCAGCCGCTTAATCCATTGCACCACAACACCTGCCTCCATCTTGATGCGTCCTCAAATGTTACTTGCACACTCACATTTTTTCTGTGAAATAATATAATTCTTTGTGTAACTGTCAAGTCCTCATATATGTGTATGTTTTATTTTCTTTGCTTCTAAGTAGCTATTATTTAATTATAAATCAGGATAAAATGTACTGAAAGAGCTGCTATTAGTATACCATTCCATTCCACTTACTTCATTTTTTAAATTTTTGATCTTGCTTATTTTAAATCAATAAATGTAAACTTTAAGTACTATCCTTCCTCCTCCCAACACACACACACACACACACATTCTCTCTTCTTTTTTTTTCCCCCCCCACAGGCAGAGTGGACAGTCAGAGAGAAAGAGAGACAGAAAGAAAGGTCTTCCTTTTGCCGTTGGTTCACCCTCCAATGGCCGCCACAGCCGGTGTGCTGCAGCCGGCGCACCGCGCTGATCTGAAGGCAGGAGCCAGGTGCTTCTCCTGGTCTCCCATGCGGGTGCAGGGCCCAGCACTTGGGCCATCCTCCACTGCACTCCGGGCCACAGCAGAGAGCTGGTCTGGAAGAGGGGCCACTGGGACAGAATCCGGTGCACCAACCAGGACTAGAACGCGGTGTGCCGGCGCCACAGGCGGAGGATTAGCCTATTGAGCCATGGCGCCAGCCTCTCTCTTTCTTTAGGAGGGCTTAGGAAATTAAGAAAGAGAAACTGAGTTAAGTCCCTCCAAATCCTATGTAAGTTTTTCCTTCTACAAGTTGCCCTTAAGATTCTCCAACAGACTCTTTTTTTTTCCCCCCATAATGTCCTGGTGTAACACAGACCTATGAACCAAGAAAATTGTGATAGGCTTTCTGGAAGGGTAGATGGCACCAGGGAGCTGAATGACTCTCAATGGACCTTTCCAATGTTTATATACGCTCACTCCCTTGACTAGCCCAAAGAGGTGCTCAAGAGACTGAGCTTACAACACTTCCAGAGCCAGCCAAGGAATACACCATAGTTCTGTGCTAATAACTTTACTAGTAAACAATCTAGTGGACTCAAGAAATTTACTCAAAGGGTGGAGGTAAGAGAAAGTCAAACCAAAAAAAAAAGTTGATGCCCTGACAGAGCAAGACTGGAAAATCCTCCCAGACCTGCTAATCAGGTGACCAGTATAGCTAAGCTCTGCCATGCCATCTTCTCTGTCTTGAGACTCTGACTACCTAAAAAACTGTGTGTGCAGGCTGGTGCTGTAGCATGGTACGTTAAGCCTCCGCCTGCGGCACCAGCATCCCCTATGGGCACCAGTGCATGACCCAACTGCTCCTCTTCCAATCTAGTTCTCTGCTAATGGCCTGGGAAGGCAGTGGAAGATGGCCCAAGTGCTTGGGCTCCTGCACCTGCGTGGAAGACCTGGAATCTCCTGGCTCCTGGGTTCATCAGCCCAGCTCTGGCCCTTGCAGCTATTTTGGGAGTGAACCAGCAGATGGAAGACCTCTCTGTCTCTCCCTCTCTCTGTCTATAACTCTGCCTCTCAAATAAGTAAGTAAATCTAAAAAAATTTTTTTTAAATTTCATTAAAAAAACAGCAGCATGCAAGGGAAGAAGTACAGGTGAAAGGCAAGCCACTGAAGTATAAAGATGTTTCTTCTGCCTGTCTGGAGATGAAAAATGAAACAAAGTATCTTTCTCATATTTCAACCATTCAAGGTGCCCAATGTGTAAGAATGACAGCAAAGCAAAACAAAGAAAGTTAAGTCTGGGGCTGGCACGGTGACACAGCAGGTTAAAGCCCTAGCCTGAAGTGCCAGCATCCCACATGAGCGCTGGTTCTAGACCCAGCTCCTCCACTTTCGATCCAGCTCTCTGCTATGGCCTGGGAAATCAGCAGAAGACGGCCCAAGTCCTTGGACTCCTGCACCCGCGTGGGAGACCCGGAAGAAGCTCCTAGCTTCGGATTGGCACAGCTCTGGCCATTGCAGCCAATTGAAGAGTGAACCAATGGATGGAAGACACCCCCTCCCATCTCTCCTTCTCTCTGTGTAACTGTGACTTTCAAGTAAAATAAATAAATTTTAAAAAAAAAAAAAGCATGAAAGTAGAACTACCATATTTCTTAAAAAAAAAAAAAAAAGAAAGAAAAAGTCAAGTCTGATTACACATAGGAAGAATGGCAGTGATTATGTCTCCTAAGGCCTGCCCATCTTGTATATCAGGCATTATCATTCAGTGGCCATCAGGCAGACGCCAGTCCACAGACATACTTTTTTTTTGGTCTGCAAAAAGTTTGCCAAAAAATTTAACTAGTTGCCAATAATTAAAAAGCACATTGATCTGGATTTCAAGCTTCTGAAAAATAGGAAGTCTGTTCAGGCTGTGCCTACACTCTCAGTGATAACATCTATTGAACACACAGTAGCTGCCTCCTTAAAACAAGGGCACAGTCCTTCAGTGCACTATTTTAACCACACTCCCACCTGACTCACTCCACTCGTTTACATTACTTGTGGGATACTTAGGCATTTCAGCTTATAACCCCTGGCTTATAAAATGGCAACTCATTACTTTGCCATCATACAGCCATGATCATTTATGCTACTATTGCTTCTACAATCACTTTCACTGCTACTGGAACAAATTACTTCCATGATCACTTCTACTTGCCACTGGGGCTTGAAATCAGCACATCACTCTATTATCTTCTCATTCAATTAAACAACTAAAGTTGAACACACTAAAATAGAGAAAAAAGTAAGAATAAAAGATGAATAGCAGCCTACTAAATTTACCTAGCTCTTACAGGGGTAAAATGAACCTCCCCTTCTCTCTTCAATTCAACTCCACCATGAGCCCAACAGCAGAATCACTGTAATCAGTCACACTGAGCCACAGGGATCAAGTGTGATCAATCAATTAGAAGTGGTGTACAAAGGCTGGGATGATACTTCTGGTGAATACTCTACAAATATAGTTAGTCTGCTCAAAAGCAGGAACTGTTTTATTCCTCTCTACCCACAGCTGGCAGTTTAAGTACCCTATCAATGAAGTTATTATTTAAAAGTGGCAGTCATCCTAACTTTTGAAACATAGAGAAGTGAAACAGTAGTGGAGCTCTTGAGAACTGTGAGCTAAAACTGGGGTTGGTGCCCACCTACTGAAGAGATGTGTCTATAACTTGAGTTCCTATTGTGCCAAAAAACATCACTGTCAAAACTGAAGGAACTCTCTCTCTCTACAGCCACCATTAAAAAGAAGCTGGGGGCCAGCGCTGTGGCATAGCGGATAGGGCCGCCACTTGCAGTACCAGCATCCCATATGGGCGCCAGTTTGAGTCCCGGCTGCTCCACTTCCAGTCCAGCTCTCTGCTATGGCCTGGGAGGGCAGTGGAAGATGGTCCAAGTCCTTGGGCCCCTGCACCCACCCTGAAGGCCCAGAGGAGGTTCCTGGCTTCGGATCAGTGCAGCTCTGGCCATTGTGACCGTCTGAGGAGTGAGCCAGCAGATGGAAGACCTCTCTCTCTCTCTGTAGCTCTGCCTTTAGATAAATAAAACTTAAAAAAAAAAAAAAAATCTGGCAGGGTGGGTTGGTGAGGGCAGATAAAAGGTACCAAAACACAGTTAGATAGAATAGGTTCTAGTGTTCCACAGCACAGAGGGGTGACTACAGTTCACAATAACGTATTATCTCCTGTATAAGGAACTGGAAGAGACAAGCTGACGGGCTCTAAACATTAAAAAAAAAAAAAAAAAAAAAAAAGCCAAGGCAATGAAATGCTACTTGCCAGATGTGACCAGTTTACACTGTACACATGTATTGAGATTCACACAGTACCCCATAAAAATGCACAAGTATTAGAATAATTTTTACATTTTTTACATTAAATCTTTTTTAAAAATAAGCTCAAATACAAGTCTTGAAGAAAGGACAAATTTCTGATTTGTGGGTGGGAGGTTAAATTATTTCTGTCTGGAAAATCATTTCTATCTAGAATGAATGCTATCTAGAAAATGACTTTTTAACTAAACAACGAGGAAATCCGATGCTTCTTAAGTCACTTTCAGAAAAATGCTGGATTACTCACACCATCTACCCAGAGACCAGATCGCCTATTATGCAGAGCATATCAACTCAACAGGGCAGTGGCCCAGGTGACCAACGCAGACCCATCCAACCTGTGTACCTCCTGGGCTGTGTCATCTCATCTGTCACTTCCAGATATCTTTTTGGAAGTTCTGCAACTTAGATCAGCCAGTTAAAATCAGCGCTAAATAATTTCCTATACCACTCCATCCTACTTATTTTAATATTGAGAAATGTAAACTCTAAGTGTTATCCCTTCTTCACACACACACATACACACACACACAAAGTCACGAGAGCAAAGGGAATTAGGTAGGAGAAATCGAGCTCAGTCATTTTAAGATCCTAGGTAGATAAGTTTTCTATTTAACAGTATGAGGTTTCAATCTCCTTATTACTACCTCATCACACAAAAGTGAAAAAGCATTTCTGACTGCCAGGCCAGAAGTAGGCCGCAAGTCCTGAGCACATACTAAAACTATTCCTAGGTACAGATAACACTGAGTACCCACAACATGCTGAAAGGCATTAGGCAGATCCTGCTTTTAACCCCACTACACGCTCTACATAAGCAAATACTCATAAATGCTACTACTTTTAAGAAATGCATGAACTGAGTGATCCCAAAGCAGACCCTTTCTCTTGTATCTTCCACAGGGCCTAGAGAAGTGCCTTTCATACCTGAATTAAAGGGCACATAAATTTCTACACTGTCCACTTAAAAACACTATCCATACCATTCATCATTTCTAAAAGTACTCTACTCTTGGTGAACTTTCACAGCTTTACAACACAGAGTTTTCTCAAAGGTCATCACAGCACTATAAACTACACCGTTTGGGCTTTGATTCCATCACTCATTCTGCTGCCCTGACCCTACCACAATTAGCTAAACATCTCTCATGACTCTTTTTGCCCACTATCAACAATAGGCCGTGAGTATCAGACTTTGCCAGTACTCAAATCCCTCTCTGCCCTTGGTCAAATACGGCATAACAGAAAGGTTTCCTTGTGACTAAACCATCTCCTTCGGTCAAGTGAAGAGATCTCCAGCGGAAATGCCAACCCAAACATACACCAGAAGAGAATTCCTGTAGAAGATCGTTTAAAGGAAGAAACAGGCCCGGCAGATAATCCCAGGGTTTATCTACACAACAAGTCTGGCAGTTGAGCTGGCCTGTAGGAGGAAAACCTCTCATAGCCCAGTTCTACCTGCTGCTGACCTTAACCCTTCCACACGTCTTCTGAGTCTAGGTTGCACTGGCTCTCCACCCAGTATTAATGAAGCCATTCAGGTGTGTTGACAGGAAGTGAACAAGAGATGTTCACTACAGAAGTGGACACTCTACAGAATCTGGGGAGACGCATATCTAAGGTCTAAAATCTAACCCTTAAAATTAAGCACGATGCTCCTTAGATTACTTTCAGCTTTTGAGGGCTGGGCTCTTTAGAATACAGAGAGCTCCAGAATAGAGGAGCTGAAGGCTGGGGTAAGCAAGGGAAAACAGAAAGGATTCAGGCACTCGCAAGGGAGCAAAAAGTCTGAGCTGAAAGTGCCTCTCCTGCCGCAGGGGCCTGACCTTTGCCCCCTGCACGCCTCTCAGTTCCCTCCCACAACAACCCCTTTCTCGCTTTATTCCTGCCCGCTACGCCCTTATCCCACACTGGCTCGCTTAACTTAAAAGTCCTTCCCCCTTATTCCCTATCGCGATGTCAGGACGGCCTTCAAGCCACTGGAACTCCAGAAAGAGACTTCGCTGACCTGTCAGCGGATCCAAAATGGCGGGGCCTAGTCCCAGGACCGGCAGCCGCTGCTCATGTCCAGCCCCGGCCCCGGAGCCGTCTCCGAGTGGCTCTCCAGGCTCTGATGGCAGATGGGAAAAGGGAAGGAGCCCGTATTCTGCAAGCTGAGGCCGAAGTCAGGGTGGGACCACACAGTCGGCCGTAACGAGTTGGCCAGGACGGGCGGTGGAGCCGGCTGCCTTCCCTGTCAGCTCACTGACGTGGTAACTAGCCTCAGTCTAGCCCGCTGCCTGGTAACTGCGCCAGCCCTGCCACGCACAGCCAATCATATCTTGGCACCGCGGAAAGTGGCATTCCAGTTATCCAATAGAAGAAAGGAAATCGGCTTCGGGGGGCGGGTAGTGCCTAAAGAGGCGAGATTACACGGGAAAGAAGCGGGTAGGCAGGGAACAACCAACAGATACGCGATCTCTCTGAGTGACAGTTTAAAAGCCAATCAAAAATGGGAAATTATGCCGGCGGTTGGAGAGGTGGAGTTAGGTAGAGTTCGGTTGCAGTGTGTGGTTTGGCAGCGGCTGCTGTGCATTATGGGGAGGAAAGCTACGATTTGCTGGGAAGGGGGCGGGTCCGTTTTGAGAGGTTGAGCGGGCGCCCCTGCACCCCTAGGCACATCCCGTCAAAGTCACCAGGGCCAATACCATGCCTCCTAAGGGATCACGTCCTTTCAGAGCCGCTCTGGACTCCTCCCCTCCTTAAAACCAGTGCGGCGGTCCAAGCCCTCCCCCGCCCTTCCGTCCGCATGCCGAGTTTCGGTTTCTCACAGGTGTGTCTGTCCCATCCTAACTCTGTTTCAGTTATCTCCTGCCCAATTCCTACCATCTGGAAATAGAGAAGATGAGAGGTGGCAGAAATATGGAATGTCAAACTCAAGTCCTTCATTTTCCAGAGCAAGAAGCTGTGAGTCCGAGAGTGGACAGCTGGCCGGACGTTCGCATAGCTAGCTAGCTTCACAATAGCGGAGCTGAGAGACAACCGCAGGTGTCCTTACCCCCAATCCATCTCTTGTTCACTTCCCTTTGCTGCCTCTTATGTTTTAGTCTATCAGTCTGTGATTCCCAACTCTGCCCCTCATACCACACCCTGGACACACCTTATCTACTGGGGGAAAAGTGTGCAAGTTAGTCCAAGTTACCATGGTCAGGAAATTGAAGCCTTTCCTGCTTGCCTTAGACATTTTACAGTCCTTGAAGGCTGCGTGCTCACCTGTTCTCATTCTCCTGCTGGGCTCCCCCGCCCCTTCATCCCAGCTAACTTGTTTCCTTGCAAGAGATAAAGAGGTGTTGTGGCACAGCAGGGTAAGCCTTCCATATCTGAATGACTGATTCAAGTCTCAGGTACTTCATGCTTCCTATCCAGCTTCCTGCTAATGCAGCAGGGAGACAGCAGATGACTGCCAAGTACTTGGATCCCTGCCACCCACGTGGGAGACCGGATGGAGTTCCTGGCTCCTAATTTCAGTCTGGCTTGGCCCCAGCTGTTACAGGCATTTGGAGAGTTAACCAGCAGGTGGAAATCCTCTCTCTCTCTCTCTCTCTCTCTCTCTCTCTCTCTTTGCCTTTCAAATAAATAAATCTTATTTTAAAAAAAAAAAAGATTTAAAGAGCTTGCTAAGGTACTTAAAATTACCTGGAAATGAGAGTGTATGGGAAGAAGACAGGAGGACGGATGTTCCCCTTGTAGACTGAATGATGGAATTTCCAGTCTGCTGGAAGTGCACCCAGGCATCCCTGAAGACCCAGATAAATCTGGGGTAGGCAATGAAAAAAAAACACTAACTCCCTCCACACTGCCTCCTATTTATGGATGACTGAAGTCCAGGGAAGCCCCATACCTAAGCCCACAGGAATGTGGTCTCAAACCAGACATCCAAAGACCATCCCTGTGCTATAATCCTCTAATTTGAAGAACACTTCAATTGCTCCCTGCACCTGCACACTTGGTTCCTGGCCTCTTGGTGCAGCTAAGGATCTTGCCTCTTTCACCCAAATGAAATCAGGGGAAAGAAGATCCACGCCCTTGGCTTCTCTTTCCATGGCACCTCTAAGCCATTTTCCTCTTCACTTGAAAATGGGAATCAGTCTCCTGGTCTGGTCTCACATTGAGAGGTCCTGGAGAACCTGAAGAGCCAAATGGAAAATTCTCTTAAGATGGCTAAAACTGCCTCCCCCTCATCTCCACTTTCAAGAACCTCCAGAAATTCATCATCCCACAAGTATGTGATTGTCAGAGCTGGCGCTGTGGTGTAGTAGGCAAAGCATCTAGCTGCAGCGCCAGCATCCTGTATGGCCACCGGTTCAAATCCCGGATGCTCCACTTCTGATCCAGCTCCCTACTAATGTACCTGGGAAAGCAATAGAAGATGGCCCAAGTACACGGGCTCTCACGCGCACATGAGAGACCCAGAAGAAGCTCCTGGATCCTGGCTTCAGATCAGCCCAGCTGTGGCCCTTGAAGCCATTTGGGGAGTGAACCAGCAGATGGAAGACCTCTCTCTCTGTCTCTCCCTTTCTCTATCTGTAACTCTGCTTCTCAGATAAATAAGTTTTTTTTTTTTTAAGTATATGATTGGGGCTGGTGTCGTGGCTCACTTGGTTAATCCTCCGCCTGTGGCGCCGGCATCCCATATGGGTGCTGGGTTCTAGTCCCGGTTGCTCCTCTTCCAGTCCAGCTCTCTGCTGTGGCCCAGGAAGGCAGTGGAGGATGGCCCCAAGTGCTTGGGTCCCTGCACCCACACAGGAGACCAGGAGGAAGCACCTGGCTCCTGGCTTTGGATGAGCGCAGCTCTGGCCATGGCGGAGGACCTTTCTCTCTCTCTCACTGTCTAACTCTATCTGTCAAATAAAAAAAAAAAAGTATACGAGTGTGCAGTAGAGGTGGGGAAGGGAGATGACAATTCCCTAGGCCCTCCTAAGCACTGACTAGCATCTTCATAGGTAGAAATCTTCCTCTGAGACTTCAACATGACAAACATTGCATTTCTACATCACCCTGGTGATAGAAAGATGAATAAGACATGGTCTTGCATCTCCTAAATCCTAGTCTCATAATGGACAACCAAGCTGATCCCTTTGACGTGGCGGGTGGGGTAATTGAAGGAGTGCAGAAGGAGGATCATAGGAGCAAGAGGTTAGACCTCTCACTAACCTAGGGCTTCAGGAAAAGATAATAAGGCCTGAGTAGAGCCTAGGAGGAAGGATGGGACATAGCAAGATAAAGATTGATTGAGGGACTGGCGTAAAGCTGCTGCCTGAAGTGCGGGCATCCCATATGGGTGCCAGTTGAAGTCCTGGCTGCTCCACTACTTTTTTTTTTTTTTTTTTTTTTTTTTTTTTTTGACAGGCAGAATGCATAGTGAGAGAGAGACAGAGAGAAAGGTCTTCCTCTGCCATTGGTTCACCCTCCAATGGCCGCCGCGGCCGGCGTGCTGCGGCCAGCGCACGGCGCTGATTCGAAGGCAGGAGCCAGGTGCTTCTCCTGGTCTCCCATGGGGTGCAGGGCCCAAGCACTTGGGCCATTCTCCACTGCACTCCCTGGCCACAGCAGAGAGCTGGCCTGGAAGAAGGGCAACCGGGACAGAATCCAGCGCCCCGACTGGGACTAGAACCTGGTGTGCCAGCGCCGCTAGGCGGAGGATTAGCCTATTGAGCTGCGGCACCGGCCGCAGCTCCACTTCTGATACAGCTCTCTGCTATGGCCAGGAAAATCAGTGAAGATGGCCCAAGTCCTTGGGCCCCTGCACCTGTGTGGGAAATCTGGAAGAAGCTCCCGGCTCCTGGCTTCAGATTGGCCCAGCTTCAATTATTGCAGCCATTTGGGGAGTGAACCAGAGGATGGAAGACCTCCCTCTCTTTCTCCATATGTATGGAAGACCTCCCTCTCTCTCTCCATATATATATATATATATATATATATATATATATATATATATATACACACACCTCTCTGTAATTCTGCTTTTCAAATAGATAAATAAATTTTTTAAAAAAAGATTTATTGATGTCACACAAAAGGCCAGAGGTATGCAGGAAATCACCAGGGGATTTAGAATAAGACAAGGTCAGGTCCTGAAGGTTTACTATGCTAGGCTAGGGAACCTGACCTTTATCTTGAGAGCAATCAGGAGCCCCTGAAGGATTTTAAGCAGGGTCTGTGAGTGGTTATATTTGCTTTCAAGGCATATTATGGGACTGGGTTTGAGGTTTTCAAGGGCACCTAACTCTACGTGTACCGTGGATGTGTGTCCTGATCCTTTTGAGCAGTGAGGTCACACCTTGTTATCAAGAAAACAGCCCTGTTGAAGCTTCGAGAGCACAACCCAGGCCAGTGGGGAATGCAGACTGAGGAGCTGACATAATATGCTTCTGAAGAGCCCTAGCCTGAGCCCAGAGGGGCAGCAGGGCTTGGGAGACGGAACGAGGGTTACTTGTCCAAGGTCACTGGATAGTGGTGCGATTTAGTGGCAGAATTGGAATTCCACTTCAGCTCGTCTCATTCACAAAGCTACCTTTGGAGAAGAGCAGGGAAAGAAGGGGAGGAAGAGGGAATAGCAAAGTAAAGAGAGAGATGTTAGGAAAAGAAGAGCTGAAAGAGAAATCAGTCTTTTAAGTGGCAGAGGAGGGAGGAGAGGGGCAAACAGCAAGAGCAAAGCGGCGGGGGGGTGGGGGGGAGCGAGAACGTGGGAGGACTGGAACGGAGACAAAAGGGAGAAAAGACAGACAGCGACAAGTGTAGAAAATCGGCGAAACTTGAGCGGCAGCGAAGTCTGAGCGCTGAGCCCCGGCGGCCCTGTGCGCCTTCCCACCTGGCGCCCCGGCAGCCCTCTCCCCCAGCGCCGCTCCGCGTCGCTCAGGGCGGCGGCTCGGCCCCACTTCGCCGCCAGCCAGCCCAGCTCCCCAGGGCTACCCAGACCTCTCTACCCCCGGCCCTCCCGGCTCCGCACAAGCGTCCGGGCTGGAACGCGGTCCCGGCCACGTGGGGAGGGGAGTGGCCCAGTTGCGCAGGAGCGCTTCCGATTGGCGGGGAGGCGGGCTTCCTGGCGGCCCGCCGGCAGGACCCCTCCCCCGAAGGCGGGGCCTGAGGATTCACAGCTGGAAAGGGCGGAGCCCGGGCAGCGCAGCTGGAAAGGGGCGGGGCCTGAGGCGCGCGGCTAGCCGCGGCGGGCTGGGGGCGCCCTGGGCTGCCATAAAGTGAATGGGCGCCGGCGGGGGGTGGCAGTCCGCGGCGAGGCGCACTCACTCCCTCTGCGAATCTGGGAACGCCGGAGCCCAGCTGCGGCCCGGGAGCAGGGGGGCGGCCCCCACCCCGGCCGGGTGTCCGGCCCCTGGCCCCTGCCTGCCCTCCAGACCGCCGCCGCCGCCGCTGACGCCGCTGCTGTCGGGAGTCTGCCTGCTGCGGGACGCACTGTGAGTGCTTGGCCACGCGGGGGGCAGGGGCTCACCGGGCCGAGGGGCCACGGCCCGACCTTGGGACCCCCAGCATGGAGCCCACGGAGGCTGAACTCCGGGACCTGGAGAACAGGTCGACACTAGGAGGGCGAACCGCAGACCTGGGGCTAGGACTTGGGAAAAGGGAAACTCAGGGTGACGACCCCGGGGGACAGGGAAAGGGGAAGACTTCGGGGGATCCGGAACGAAGCTGGAACAGGGGCTCTGCGAGGCAAAGAGTAGAGAGTCTGGAAACCATTACCAGCGAGCACCCTGGAATTCGGGGGCACGGGGCAGGCGGCCGGGAGCGAAAGGGGCTGTAGAGGCCCTAGTTGCCGGGAGCCGGCTTCGGCCGCCCAGAACGGGGCCCGCTGGCGGCGCCCGACGCCCCTCGGCCCAGGTTCAAGCAGACTCCAGGCGCTGGGAGCAGGGGTGCGCCCGGTCGCACACGCACCTCTTCCCAGCTGCTCCAGAGTTGGAACAGGAGCCGTGTTTTGAGAGCCCGGCCACGGGTCAGATGGCCGCTGTGCGGGCAGCAGGGCCAAGGCTGGGCAGCCCAAGTGACCAGGCAGAGGGTTTAGCTTGGGGTGTCAGGATCCAGATGAGTCCCAACCCGGGGCCGCCTGGAATCGGAAGGAATGTCCGCGGCGCATGGGGATAGCAGCGGACAGAGTGTCCGGGGTGGCAAAGTGGGTCTCTCCGGAGCAAGCGCCGGGTGCGGCAGCGGCGGACAGAATGTCCCTGGCCGGGTGGCCAACCCCCGGCAGCGCCTGCCCAGCTGCTTCTTGTGTGCGATGTGTCTCTGCGTCTGCGATGGGTCACCTCAAATCCCAGCTCACACTTTGCAAACTTGTTTCTGTGCCTTTGGTTGGTGGCGGTGCTGGGAGCAGGGAGTGAGAGTAAAGGCTACAAGCCCGGCCTTGGGGTCGGGTGGCGCTGGGAGACAAACCCCATCTGACCCCAAAGCGAGCATCACTCTCCAGAATTGAGGAGAGAAGGCCAATGATGGGACTGCTAGAGGGAATTCAGACCAGGAAAGGAAGCATTCAAACACAAAGGGCGGTGGGAGACAGGGAGGAACCAGCACAAGCCCAGGACAGCCCCGGTTCCCTCACAAACTTAGAGGCAACCCCTAATTCCAGTTCAGCTGACCAGACACCCCCAGACTCCTAGCCATCCCTGCAGGGGGCAGGAGCCCAGGCCAGAAGAGAAAAGTGCAGCCCTTTAGCAAAGCAAACCCTGTTTGCCTCAGGCATCCTCAGTTCCAGCAGTCCCAACACTCCCCCACCCCAATGTGGCAGGGAGCTGGAGAGTAGGGAAGGAGAACATGGAATCCCGACTTTGGGGTCCAACCTGGGGCCCTGATGGCCCTGTAAGTCTGATTGGGAAGGATGTTTCAGTGCTACCCAAGCATCTGTTTGCTTTCTCTGTGGCTGGAGGAGGGTCCTGACACCTCTGGGTCCACACAAGGATCACTCCCCCTGACGCCAACTCTCTAACCAGAGTCCAGTTAAACTGAAGAGCACGGAGTAGCAAGGCTGCCGAGCCGATGGAAGTGAGCAGGACAGCCCAGCTGGGGACTGAGTGTTCCTGAGGACAAGTGCGAGGTGCTGTGTTCAGCAGTGTACAGTCTAAATGGTGGGTCTTCACCTTGCTCACTGTCCACCCGTGAATGACCTACACGCTCACTCCCCGCACTCCCGCCTCCAGTCTTCAATTCTAACGTTTGCTTGGACACCAGCTACTTGTTTCTCCACCTTTGTTCGTCCCTTGCCTTCTTCTGATAAGTGTAGAGACCCACCTCAGTTAACTCCACCACATTCTGAGACACTTTCCAGGGGCTTGTGCTCCCATTGCCTTTGAAAAAATCAGTGAAATTGTGGCTGAAATGAAGGGGTCTGGGTCAGGGAAAGATTAGGAAAGGTATTAGAATTTCTGGAATGCCTTGGCCAAAGTTCTGCTTTTGCCAGTAGAAGATGCCATCTTCATGAAGATGATTCACAAACAAAGGACAGACCCTCTTCCCACCTTTGCAAAAAATAATGTATCTTAGTATGCGCCTGGTCACTGGCTCTTTGGAGAATATTAGGGGCCCAAAGGAGGAAGCAGGGGTTGCTGGAGAGAGAAAATTTCAAAGTTTCGGCCTCTGGAAGATGAGACAGGGTGGAAATCCACCAGATAATGAAATGTCTAGAAAAGCAGAAGACTTGCTTGCTCCTCAAATCCTGAAGCCGGAGATAAGGGGGCCTCTTCGAATGGGAGTGACGCCAGCTCTGAACGAACAGGAAAACATTCTGTGGCACACAGTGGGCAGCAAACTTGCAGAGCTCGTGTCCAGAGGGGGGGTTGAGGGAGGAAAGAGATGGAATCTTTCAGGGCTCCGGAGAACCTGTGTTTGTCAGAGTCACTGTTGGGGGCTGGGGGGAGGCCGGGAGAGTACAGCCCTGGTTTCAAATCTCTCTTCCATTTGTGGAGCCCTGCCATGCAGGGTAGTTGTGAGAATTAAATGAAACCATGTATGTGAAAGTCCTTTGCAAAAGAGAAGCGCCTGAGAAATAAGAAACATTATTACTGGTGTTACGGCCTTCCTGAAGGTGCCTGTAACCACAGAATCTTTATTTGGAAGGGCCAGGTCTTGAACCTAAAAGCAGCCTGATCACATTCCTGATCCAGCCAAGGGAAGGATCTTAAGGACAGATGGACGCCCTATCTCAGGCTCCAGATGTCAGTCACCACTCCTGCCCCTAAGAGGAATTCTGGGGATCCCCCATAGCAAATCCTTAGCCTGTCTACCAGACCAAAGATCTTGCTGTGACCTCTGCCGGCCTCCTGCTCAGAGACGTGAATGCGGGCGCCGCACTCAGGTCCAGGAAGAGAGGGCAGGGCCACAGGCTGGCACGGAAGTATGCAGAGAGAAGGCTGGGGCCCGTGCTGTCCTCTGAGCTCCGCTGGCTCTAAGGGATGCCTCCTAGAGTGTGGGGGAGGGAGACGGCAGCAAATCTGCAGGGTCCTGACCTTTGGGTACCTAGAGTGTCCAAGGTCACCAACAGGGACCCAAACAAGAGAAAAGAAAAGGGAGGCAGTACTGGAGAAGGGGGTGGAGGAAGAGAGCTATAGAAAGATGGAAAGAAATGACTTTCACAACTCCCCCCACCTCTTCCTATTCCTTCTTCTACCCCCGGCTCTCCTTTCCTATCCCCCCCACCACATCCATTCTGCTCACCATCGCCAAATAAAGATGGCAAAGGCGTTGCACTGTATGTCACTCTGCTACCTGCAAGCCTCCAGTGACTCCCACAGGTGGAACAAGGCATTAGGAGCGGGGTGGGAGGAGGGCAGAGTGGGAGTGGGAGGGGCAGAACCCTAGGCTGAAGTGGTCCATGTTCCTGGTGTGGTGATGTCATTTGAAGACTGGATGGGGCGTGGGGGTGTGCTTTACTTTTAAGTTAAAATAAGTGTGGCTAAAGTATGGACTAGTATACATAATCTGCTTGGATTTTGTCCAGCTCGAAACAAAGAAATTCCATAGATGTTCTCTTTTGCTGGTCTGAGGGGTTTCTGGATGGCAAAGCTGGAGACATGCTGGTCTAGAGTGTGCCGAATCTGAACCACCATCTCCTGTCCCTCCTCGGAGGCCTCTTCCTTCTGACCCTTTCCCCTCTGCTGCTCTCCATTGCCCACACTGAGTCTCTGGCCATGCAAGGCTCCCACACTGCCTCTGAACCTGCCAGCTCATTCTCCACCCTGCGGTGTTATTCGGAAAGCTCTGGCTCTTCTCTGCCACCTGAACTCCGGGGGCAGCTATGTGCCTCCCTTCTCTGGGCTGTCAACACTTTGCCGTCACCGGACATGGCCTTCCAATCTCCCTGGATCTGAGAACCAGACCTATACAGTCCCTTTCCATCTTGTGCTGTTTGCCTCCCCAGACCATAGGCTCTAAGAAGTTAGGGTCTGTGCTTTCCCATGTTGGGGGATCCTTTTGAGCACCTACTACTTGCTGAAGATAACAAACAAGGGAGTGAGGGCAGAGTGTGGCACCATTTCCCTGATTGTGACCTGAGTGCATCAAGTCATTGCTGCCACCACCTGAGTCCTGGCTTTTGTCTTAGGGCGGAGAGGACTTCCGTCCTCACGGACTTCCCTTCAAAGTTCAGCAGATCCAAGTCTGGTTGCTCGGCCTCCCTACGGAACAGAGGCCACGTCCACTTAGGGGCGTCCCTTCAGTCTCTAGTTGATAGGAAGAATCCATGTGACCTGGTTTCCACCTAGTCCCCACCTTGCTGCTTGCTAGGCCAAGTCACACATCGCAGCTCCAGCCCCCCAGCCTTCTCCCCCATTCAGCCCTGGTCACAGAAAGGTTCTGTCCCATTGATGTTCCAGGCTGTGCCTCCTGCCCTAGGCACTAGCACTGCAACCTACAGAGGTGCTCACCCTTTAGCCACCACCCCCCGGATTCAGGACCTAAGTGGATCCCCACAGCTGTCACCTTCTTGCCATGAGCTGTGTCCCTTGGAAACCACGGCTTCCCAACAGAGGCCTGTCTGGCCCTGGAAGCTGTTCTCCACCTTTACACATCCTGGATATTTTGTTCTTCCGCAGTGCAGTCTGAGGCAGGCTTGCTGTCATTCCAGTCTGTACGTCAGAATCACAGCATGCTCGCAGGCCCTCCAGTCTCCCTTGGCCTGAGACTGCCACCCCAACACCAGTGGGACCTGGGCCAGGTCTCCCCAACAGGGTGTGTCAGAAAGCCTGGGGACAACCAGACAGCCCCTCTCAGACCTGAACTTGCCCTCCCGCCTAACACCAGGATCACTCTTGACTCTCCTTGGCCTGGGATCGCCTACTAGCATCGACCAATCCTGTGACTTCGGGACCTACTGCTTGTCCCTCCTTAGCCCCCGAGGGAGGCGAAGTCCCTGGCCTCAGTCCCAACTCCCCAGCTTCCTGACCTCCAGCAGTTTGGGGGAGCTTAATCCCCAGCCAGCCTGTCTCCAGCTCAGACTACAGCCTGGCGCCCCCAGCTCCGCCTGAGCAGCCCACCCGGACGGGACAGGGCTGGAGGCCTACGCCCCCACCCTTCTCTCACTGCCTGCTGGCCCTGCACTTTCTTTCCTCTTTTCTTCAGTCTCAGCCCCGGCCCCTTCCTCTGCTGGTACCAACCCAGCCAAGAGCCTCAGGTCATCATCCTTTCTTTGCCAGTCCCTGGTCCCCAGGGTGGCTGCCGGCTTGGGTTCCGCTTACCCTCCTGCCCGGGCCCCCATGTTGGATTCAGCGTGTTCCCACCTCATGTTGGTCGTGTCCAGTCTGCAAGGTGGCCTGCTCACCTTTCCTCCCCAGAGAGGCGCCTCCCTGGAAGACACGGCGTCTGGGGCACGAGCCCTGCAGCTCTCCAGAGGCCAGGGTGAGCTCTTTGGCTCCGTTCCAGCCTCACCACTCAGCTCCGTGCCCAGCTCCTCCAAGGCACCGAGCAAACATGCGTTCAATGAGTGAGGGAAACGCAGGTAGAGTTTCACCCCTACCAATTTTTATACGGTATGTTTTCACTAAACCTTGCAATAATGCTGAAGGCACGCAGGGGTGCGACTCTGAGCTCTCTTTTAGAGATGAAGAAATAAGCCCAGAGAGGTAAAGTCACTTGCCAAGGATACACAGCTCAGCAGTCGGGGAGCCATGATATGAATCCAGACCTTTTGACTCCAAACCTAATTCCTCTGGGTTCTCCCAGATTAGTTTCCTATGAGGGGCCCGGGCACTTTCCATCCCCCTTACCGCCCAGTCGAGCTCTAATATTTTCATACGTCTCCCCACTCAGCCCAGCAGACTCTTCCAGCAACCACTGGGTACAGCCCTCTTGGCCTCCCTATCCCCCAGAATCCTTAGCTCCTGGTCCTGAGAGCCAAAGTTCAGAGGGGCCAGGGAGGGGAGAGGGGGAAGGGTACTGGTTAGCTCCAAAACAGCCTGACAGCTGTCCCTGTCACAGAGAGAGGAGACTGTGACGGTGTGTGTCTGCCTGAATGTGGGAGCACATGTGTGGGAGAGTGTGTATTTGTGTGTCTCTAGCTCCAAGTCCAAGTGCTTATTATGTCTGTGCTGGAGCCAGCATGTGTCTGCACGTGTGTCTGTCCGTCTCTGGGAACACACGGTCCGCACTCTGCTTTCTCGGCCTCCTCTGACGCTGGCCCTTATCCCTCCTCACCCTGCCTCCCTCTGCTGAAAGAGAGGCTGAATCCAAGGCCCAGGTATGGAATGCTGGGGGCAGGGGTGGGTGGTGGGCCAGAGCGAGAGCAGCTGGAAAGGGTGAATGGTGACAATGGGACTTAGCTTTCCCCACCAGCAAAGCCTTTCTTCCCAGCTCTGTGTTGTTCCTATGGCTTCTAGAAAAGTCGGGGGCATGTTTTGCATTGCAAGGGAGTCTTGGGTATGAAGCAAGGGTAGACATCAGACCACCCCTTTCTCCAGCCCTTCCGTACTTTCTTCCCTTATCTCCCCTGCTCTTTGGGAAGAGCTGACAGTCAAGGTTGCCACAGGTTCCTCCCAAGGGCGCCCCCTTTCCATCAGGGCTTTGCTGGACCACACTTGTCCAGTCCCAAGCCTCTATCCCCTGGGCTCAGACCTGGAAAGGGAGGAATACTAAGCACACCTCCACTCCTGCCTGCCTTTCTCCCTTCCTTCCTGGCTCCAGCCAGCCCTGCCCCTCCAACCCCAGTCAAAGGCCGGAGATCTGCCTGTAGGAAGAGCAAGGACTGTTTCTCAACCTCCTGCCTTGACCTCTTTCCACCCCCAACCTGGCTCAAAAGGTGGGAGGTGCACAGCTGTGCTTTCTGAGCCGGGTGAAGGGGGCATTACCATGTGCAAACACAGGCTGCTGCCCATCTGAACCCCCCGAGAAAGGCTCCTAATAAATTCAGAGCAGCCAAGTGACACACATCTCAATCTAGGCTAAGCCGCCACATTAATGCCACACACAGCCTGCAGTAAGCCCTTGTTAATGGGGAGGGCGTGTCAGGCAAAGAGAGACCCCTCCCACCCAGCGCTCCCCACTCTCTGGTCCCTAGCCTCTTTCTGCTCTGACCCACAAGCATCCAGGTCCCCGGAGAGCCAGCAGGGGAATCCTGGCAGGGGACTCAGACGGGCTTGTGGGCAGTACCAGGGGAGGTCTGTGATAGGGAATACGGGTGGGGAGGGCTTTCGGAAGCTCATGCCTGCTGCTCGGAGTGGATAGAGATGGAGCGGCAACCCATGAGGCGTGCAGGGTGTTTCCGGCAGCCATAAGAGCAGACGGGGCCCAGGCACCTGGTGGCTTTAGAAACTTTTTTTTCAAATGCAGTCTCTCCAGAAATCATAAAGTGGACTAAAACAGAGCTGCCCTAGTTTGAAGCAGACCAAGCAAGGCCAGGCTAGAGTCCTAGCTGAGTCCCTGAAGGGGTTTCTGGAGAGGGCCACAAGAGACACAGCTTAACAGAGGTTCCGGCTGTGCCCGGGTGTGACAGGCGAGGGCCTGCACCAGTCTGTGGGGACACCATGCACTCGCAGTGCTTGGGGATGTGGTAGATGCTGTGCGTGTGTGGTGGCAGAACACCAACTGTGCACCAGGCACTGGCCTAGGTGCCCAGCTGTGAACACAGACAAGTCTGGCGCATATGTCTGTGTGTAAAACCACTCGGTGGGCACCTTTCCCCCATTCTGTCCTAGGGCCCACCGCGGTCGAAATAATGGGGTAATTCTGTCACCCCCCACCCCCATTAACCAGGTCGTGTCGTCTCTTCCTTCCAGAGCCCTCCATGGAGTTCGGTCTGCTCAGCGAGGCGGAGGCCCGGAGCCCTGCCTTGTCGCTGTCCGACGCGGGCACTCCCCACCCCCCACTCCCAGAACACGGCTGCAAAGGCCAGGAGCACAGCGGTGAGGGCGCCCCCTTCTGGAGGTGGAGGAGATAGCAGCTCAATCCCTACTTGGGGTGGGACGGGGGTGGCCTCCCGGGAGGGAGCGAACTGGCCCTAGGGCAGGTCCCGGAGAACCCTGGGCGCCCTGTGACCTGCTCCCACCCTGGCCCCCAGACTCGGAGAAGGCCTCGGCATCGCTGCCCGGCGGCTCCCCCGAGGACGGCTCGCTGAAGAAGAAGCAGCGGCGGCAGCGCACGCACTTCACCAGCCAGCAGCTGCAGGAGCTGGAGGCCACCTTCCAAAGGAACCGCTACCCCGACATGAGCACGCGCGAGGAGATCGCCGTGTGGACCAACCTCACCGAGGCCCGCGTGCGGGTATGGCCCTCCCCTCCCCGCGACCCTCACCCGCCGGGGCCTCCCTGCGCTGGCCCCTGCCTGCCCGCCTCGGGCCCAAGACCCGACGACTCCCGTCTGCAGCGTGCGCCCGCCAACCTCCGGGCTCCGCCCCCTGTCCCCTCTCAGAGTCCCCCACCCCGCTGCCCACGGTCGCAGCTCTCAGGCTACCCCCCCCCCCGGCCCCATGCGTTCCCCCAACCCCGTCTCCAGCCACTTGGCCTGGGACCCGGGTCTGGGTGCCGCGCTCGCCCGCCGCCGGGGCCCGGGCCCCCTGACAGCCTCTGTCCCGCGCCCGCAGGTGTGGTTCAAGAACCGGCGCGCCAAGTGGCGGAAGCGCGAGCGCAGCCAGCAGGCCGAGCTGTGCAAGGGCGGCTTCGCGGCGCCGCTCGGAGGGCTGGTGCCGCCCTACGAGGAGGTGTATCCCGGCTACTCGTACGGCAACTGGCCGCCCAAGGCGCTCGCCCCGCCGCTCGCCGCCAAGACCTTCCCGTTCGCCTTCAACTCGGTCAACGTGGGGCCTCTGGCCTCGCAGCCCGTCTTCTCGCCACCCAGCTCCATCGCCGCCTCCATGGTGCCCTCGGCCGCAGCCGCCCCCGGCACGGTGCCTGGACCCGGGGCCCTACAGGGCCTGGGCGGGGGCCCTCCTGGGCTGGCTCCGGCCGCCGTGTCCTCGGGGGCCGTGTCCTGCCCGTACGCCTCGGCCGCCGCAGCCGCCGCTGCAGCCGCCTCCTCCCCCTACGTCTATCGGGACCCGTGTAACTCGAGCCTGGCCAGCCTGCGGCTCAAAGCCAAACAGCACGCCTCGTTCAGCTACCCCGCGGTGCCCGGGCCGCCCCCGGCCGCCAACCTCAGCCCGTGCCAGTACGCCGTGGAACGGCCCGTATGAGCGGCGGGCTGTGGACCGTCTTCGAGGGCGGGGGCGATCGTTCGCAGCCTCCCCGGACTGGGGTCTCATCCAGGCTGGCTTGCCCCCGCTCCAGGGTCGGACAGGGGTGCTTGGGCAGCTGGGGGGGGGGGGGGCGGTCGGCTCAGGAGAGGGCCTTCCCCTCCCAGCCCCGAGGGGTGCACTGGGCCCTACACACAGACCGCGCCCCTGGGACTAAGGCCAGGGACAGGGACCAGCTCCCCGGGGGCCAGCGCACCCTTGGCCCATCCCGCCTTCTCCAGACTCCCCCTCCCCCGTTTTCAAAGATAAATGAAATAAAAGTGCGCGGACTGTCGAAGGCCTGATGATTCAGAGTCGCGGTTGAGCCCTCTTTCCCGTCATCTTTCCCGACTGTCTAGGAGAGAGCTGGATGTACGGGAATGAGGTGAGGGTTCAGACTTACAGGGAGTCAGTTCCCCCCATCCCTTTGCTCCAGGATGGGGGAGCCCAGGAACCCGGGGATTCCAGGAGCAACCGGGCGCGCGCAGGCGTGGAGGCCCGGCTGCTTGGCTGGCGTCGGCCAAAGGCGGTGCCGCGACGCCACCTCGTGGTCTCAGGGAGGATAGCTGGCAGGTGGGGGTCTCGAACGCCTGCTTGCCCGCGTCAATTCTGCAACTTAGGAAAACCTGACTTGAGATAAGGTACGCGGCTTTCTGCGCCTGTTTCTCACTGTTCCTATGAGGGGCTTGCGCCTCTAACAGCAATAAAATTCTGGTCTGTGATGGACATTTATGAAGCGCCTACATGGCCTAGGATTCTTATTGAGCGTCTGTGTGCCTCTCCTCCTTCCACACACCCAGGCTTCTCCCCTGCGGATCACTCCACTGCCAGCAGCCTTCTCTCGGCACAGCAGCCCCCAAATCTTTCCCCAGACCTCCAAACCCCCAAAGCCCGGTTGAAATATTTAATTAAAAAAAAAATAGACCGGGAGGAAGAAAGGTTCCTGGGTAGAAATATAAATAACTCAGTTCCTGAAGATCTTCCTCAGCCCCATCCCATCCCAGGGTCTGCTTGGCCTTCACATTAAAAACAGAAACATGAACGTACCAGGCCACAACCCCATCCCAGCAGAGACACTTCTTGCCTGTTACCACTTACGGCCACCTGGGGGCACACAGGAAACCATCCAGGTAAGGCGCCCTAATCATTCTCCCAGACCTAAGCCCAGCCCCTCAGTGCCCTGAGGAAGAGAGATCCTGGGGCTCCTTCTCTCCAACCCTTCACTGGCTCTTGGCCTTTGCTTTGACCTTGGGCCTGATGTAGGTTTGGCGGAAGAAGTGGGCAAAGAGGATGAAATAGGTCGTATACAGAACGAGGGACCAGAAGAAGTGTTCGGCTGTGGTGTGGCATCCCCGTTCCTGCCTCCAGGTGTAGGTCAGCAAGCCAACAATGGTGCCCACGAACATCTGCAGGATCTGCAGGCTGGTGATGAGCATGGGGAGCAGCCTGGGGGACTTCACCTTGGCAGCCTTCAATGTGTAGTAGGTGTACATGACCGCGTGCACACCGAAGTTCATGGTCATGAACCAGCCGCCCGAAGGCACTTTGTTCTTGTAGCTGAAGCTTGTGAACACCAGCACCGTGCTGTGGTGGTACCAGTGCACGAAGATGAGCGGCCGCTTTCGCAGGATGATGAAGGCCGTGTCCCCTGGGAGATGGGGAGTCTTAGCTGGCGGGGAGGGGGCTTCTGGGGCAGAGCATCTGAAGAGGGGCTTGGGGGAAGGGACTCTTCAAAGGCTGTGTGAGGAGGGAGGCGGTCCACAGGGCACCAGAGAGACAAAACCTTACCACTCACCGAGCTCAATGATCTTGCTGAGGAGAAAGAGGCAGGACCAGAACTTGATGGTGGAATGCTCGATGTAGTCGCTGAAGCACACGGTTTGCTTTAGGCCCCCCCTGAGCAGCACGGTCCCCATGTAGCCCCAGGTCCTCACTGCTCCCAGGATACTGCAGGGGGACAGAGGAAGAGGGTGTAAGGGCCGTGCCCAGGCACGAATTCACCCTCTCCGCCCCGGCCTGACCTGGTGGCTAAGTCCCAAACTCCACCACCCTTCCCAGGGAAACGGGCCACAGCCCCTGAGATTCTGGGGCCTATGTGGCAGGTCTGAGCAGTCGTCTGGAGGACCTGAGGGCTGGGGGAGCAGCAGGGCATGCCGGAGGATGGAAGGAGTCTGGGGCAGAAGGCCTGGGGGGAGGGGCTGGGGAAGTTCTTCGGAGAGGGTGTTAGAGGCTGGAGAGCTTCGCTGGAAGTGCAGACTCCGTGGGCTCCAGGGGGGTGGAGCAGAGAGACTGCCCGTCGAGACTGGGACTGGGGCGAGGGTTTCCAGGCACAGCGGGGATCAGCACACTGGAGCCATGCTGTAAGGACTCCAGCAGGTCTACAGGCTAAGCACAGGCAGGGGGGGTGTGGGGGTGCTTGGGGGCATCTCACCTGAAGATGGCGAGGCAGAAGGACCAGAGCATGAGAGGCCACTGCAGGCTGAAGCCCTTGCGTGCCCTCATGTAGTTCTGCCCCACGACGATGAGCAGCAGGTAGACGAGAGCGATGAGGAAGGAGGCGGTCCTGGACGGGAGAAGGCAGAAGGGAATGAGCTTGCGAGGGTGCCGCTTGGGTGATGGCCACTCATGCTTCCAGGGCAGTGCTCAGCATTTGGGAGCCAAGCTCTGCCGCTTACTGGCTACGAGTGCCCTTTCGGCTTCTTGGCCTTCGTCATTTGCATAGTGAGAAGACGACTCCACTCCTGGCAGTGTCAATGTGTGCAGTACCTAGCACAGGGCCAGGGCTATGTCCAAGATTTCTGTGATTACTGCTACCTCAGCCGAGCTGGGGGTGGGTGATGATTGACCCATGCCTAGAATCTACC
Organism: Lepus europaeus; assembly: GCF_033115175.1. Taxonomy (NCBI): domain Eukaryota; kingdom Metazoa; phylum Chordata; class Mammalia; order Lagomorpha; family Leporidae; genus Lepus; species Lepus europaeus. The sequence goes on from NC_084843.1 coordinate 27,199,213, forward strand.
CAGGGTTGTGATGTAAGAATGGGGCAATAGCTCCTGCCTGGTTGGGTCATGGCAAATTGGCTGGAGCACAAAGTCACCCACAAACACCTCTGCCGAGCTTCACGGTTAAGCCAGAGAGCACGAGGAAGGCTTGGAAGAGCTCCCTGACCTCGGCTGTCCCCTTCTCCGCAGCAGGCATGATGGGGCATTTGGAAACAAGGTGATGCTTGTGCTGCGCGGGCAGCTGTGGTCACCGGCAGGAGGCACCCGCGGACGTGCACGGCCACTCCAGCAGGGGTTTACATCACCCTCGCCCCTCAGCCGCGGCGTTCTCCTTGGTTTCTGGCTACTCCTACGTCTCTCTCCCCGTCCTCTTATTTCTGCCCTGATTTCTTTGCGGTCCCACACTACCTGGACCTTGGAGCACGGCGGTGTGGAGCCGGCACCGGGGAGTCCTATGCCTCTCCTCTTCAGAAAATCACTGGGAGTCTTCAGCGCCCTTCTTTCCCTTCCCTCAAATAAGTGGCCATTCATCCCCCCAAAGCAGTGAGCGCGGCCCGGCCCCTAGCAAGCCCCTTTTCCCTCCCGCCCCAGGTCTCACCAGTACTCTTCCAAAAAGGGTCTCATGTCTTGGGACATCTCGAAATCATAGGGCTGGAGCAGTTGCCTCACTTCGTTTGACACGTTCATGGCTGTGACCATTTCCTTCTGCAGCCGTCAAGGTTCAGCGCTTGGGTCGTGGGAGGGCTGGGCAAGAGCCTGGGGGACCGAGGGCCGGGTGGACCTCAGAGCAGGTCGGAACAGACCCAGGACGGAAGGAGTCCCTGAGCAAGGCGAAGAGGGCGTCGGGTCCGGGCACGTGTGCTTCAGTCCAGCCTGCTTCCTGCGCCGCTGCCACCGCGCAATTTAACGCGGAATTGCAAGGCGGCGGGTGGCTGGGGGCAGCCCCCGCCCCGCGACCGATCATAAATCAATCTGGACCAAGACACGCCCCTGTCCCGCATCCCGCTCTGATTGGTCGTTTTCAAGGGTCCTTTCCGACGGCGCCTCGAAGCCCCGCCTCTGACCCTGTTGCAGCTCCCTCGCCCCGCCCACCTTCCCTGCAGGTCTCCCCCAGCACCGCCGCCTCGGGCTTAGCTCGGACCCTGCAGCCTAGCAGGTTACCCAGACCGACCTGTTTGCCCCCAGCCCTGCCGACTGCAGTGTGCTTCAGTCCTGACCTGCTTGGCACTGCGGAGAGTGGAGGTGTGCTCAGTCTCCGGATGGGGCGTCAGCTCGCAGGCTCCCAGAGGTCCTGGGAAACTAGGAAGACCTGAAGTCCCTTCTGCCTCCTAGTTTGCAGTCTGCAGCTGTGGGTGGAGATGAATTTTATGGCTGAGGCTGTTGATGTTGACGTTTGGGAAGGTGGTTGTTGAGGCTTCTTTACAGTTTCCTGAATGCCTGAACTGCTCCAGTCTGGCACCCAGGAATAACCTTGGTGAAGAAATAGGGTCACCCTCCAGGCTTCAGGGATTCTTGTCCAGCTTTGCTAGAGATCTGCTGTGCTTTAAGGAGGGGACTATCCCGCGCATCTCCCCGAGGCCTGCTGCTTTCTCCTCCCAGTCTTGCTAACCTGATCAAAGAATGTTTAAAACTGTTTAAGGCAGGGCCAGCGCTGTGCCATATGGGGTAAAACCACTGGGCACTAGTTTGGGTCCTGGCTGCTCCACTTCCCATACAGCTCTCTGCTATGGCCTGCGAAAGCAGCAGAAGATGGTCCAAGTCCTTGGGCCCCTGCACCTGTGTGGGAGACCTGGAAGAAGCTCCTGGCTCCTGGCTTTGGATTGGCGCAGCTCCGACTGTTGCAGCCATCTGGGGAGTGAACCAGCGGATAGAAGTCCTCGCTCTCTCTCTGTTTCTCTGTAACTCTGCCTTTCAAATAAATAAACAAACACATCTTTTAAAAAATGTGGGTATAAATGGCTGTGGTCCCTCAAACCCACAGGCTTCAGAGCAAGGGATCCAGGCAGGACTCTCAGCTCCATCGCCCGAGCCTCAGACACTGTCCATAGGGTGGAGTGGGAAGTCTTGTCCACACCAGCCAGCTTAAGGACTTGAAATGCCTCCTCACCTCTCACTTGATTACCACAGCCACCACTGCTGTCACGCTAACTGATTGTACCATCTCCTTCTCTAAAGACAGTGCTTCTCCTTTGTTGCACTGGAATCAAAAGAACTCCCAAACCCGGCTCACTGCCAGGTTTCTGAGCCCAACCCAAACGGTGCCGGCTCCTTAGGCAGTCCTAGACCAAACTTTGGTGAAGACCACCACTTTCTGTCTTCTTGTTCGGAAGACAGTTCTAGAACCTAAACTGTTTCAGGCAGCTTTCCTGCTGAAAACTCTTCATTGGCTTTAGATTGCCCAACACGTAGATCGACACTCAGAAGTTTGACAGATCAATGAATAAGTGAAATAGTGAACACTACAAGCCCAATACCCTTGTCCTACACTGTGTTGCGTGTTGGTGTAACAACTACCTGAGGCTGGATATTTTATAAAGGAACAGTTTTGTTTAGGTCATGGTTTTGGAAGCTGAAAATCTAAGACAGGGTAGCCCTATTTGGCTGGCCTGTGGTGAGGTCTAACAAGTGGATGGCATGACCTGGTGGGAGGGTGTGCAAGAGGGAGCACGTGGTGAGAAGGGAAACGAGAGCAAGGAGGGGCCAGGCTCACCCTCCGTAACAACCTGCTTTGGAGGGGACTCACCCGATCCTGACAGAACCACAGCAAACCCTTCTGAGGTGGTCCACATGACCTCGTCATCTCTTAAGAGCCCCAACACCTCAATATTGTTACACTGTGGACCACGCTGCTGGCCTATGAACCTTTGGGGGACACAGTCAAACCACATGCAAACTACAGCAAGCATCTAGGTGCTCTGAGACCCGGACTCGGGCATCAGCACCACCATTAGCTTGCCATGTGACTCCTGGCACCTCGGACACACGTTCTTCATTGGCAACATGCAGGTAGTCATCCTTGCCTGCCTGGTCACAAGGCTGTGATGGGCAGACACGTCTGACAATGCCAATGGAAGGATACTGTGAACCAGACACGTGGAAATGGGAGGTGTGCAAACACACACGGAGATTATGCAGTCAGCCCTAGACCCTGCAGTGAGGACATTTTACATCGCCTGTCCCCATGAAGTGTAATGGTGAGGCATGGAGGAGGTATGTGCAGTGTGTATGGGAGAAGGGAAGAGAAAAATCTTCAGAAATTATTTCCTAAGGGAAACTGTCCCTGGCCTGTGACCCAGTCCCGCACCCCTACTGTATACAAACTACTCTCATAGCATGGTATTTCTTTCCCTCAGTGAGCATTTGTAGCTGTTTTTCCTCCCCCTTCCCCCCCCCCCCCTTGATCAATGTTTGTTTTCCCCACTGGAGCTCCGTGAACACAGAGACCATGTCTGTTTTGCTCAACCTCACTCCCCTAACACTGCACATGTACTGGGTATGCAGGTAACATTTGCTGTGTGAGTAACTGAAGGGGTGAAATCTCCACCTCTCTGTTTATCCCGGATAAATCTTCCAGACTTGCCTTTGTGCTGTCATTGTGAAAGCCTCAACATAGGAGACGAAGAAGTGGTGACCGTAAGCTTTATGAGCATCTGGATAACTCAGAGAGGTTTATAAAACACCAGTCTCTCCTGCTATCTGGTGTCGTGTGTTCTCAGCCCAGCTTCTCTCCCCATTTCCACTGCCACCAGTACTTCCTGCCAGTGTCCTCAGCAAAACATATGCTAAACACAATTTGATTTCTCCCTCCAAAGTAAGCTGCTCTTCCCAGCCACCATTTATCTAGAAATGGCGAGGTCATGCCTTACTCCTTCTTGTGACACAGAGCTGTGTCGTTTCTGTTAGAGGAGCCTGGTCATCAGAATGCTGCTTCTGCTCAGATCCCTTCCCAGCCCCTTGCTAGCCGGGTAGCTTGGGTACGATCTCACCAAACATCTCTTGACTTCTGCTCCCTCACCTGTGAAACGGAGATTATTTAACATCCTCCTCAAAAGGATGTTTGCAATGATTTCAGGAAACTTTGTCTTAGCACTGCACAGTATAAAGCACTTAGCAAACATCAGTAATTACAACCCAAAAAAGTGGCTTTGTACAAATTTCACCTTCTTTTTAATAAAACTCCATGAAATTAATTAAAAGCCATCATCTAGAGATTGGTTGCAAAACAATGCGAATGTACTTAGCACTACTGCACTGTACATTTAAAAATGGTTACAATGGTAAATTTTACATTATGTATATTCCACCACAATTCAAACATTTCTGACAGAAGAGTCATGAAATAGGCATATAGCTTTTAGTCAATTTACTTTGATTTATTTGAAAGGTTGAGTGACAGAGAGACAGAGAGGTCTTCTATTCGCTGGTTCATTCTCCAAATGCACACAACAGCGAGCTGGGCCATGCTGAAGCCCGGAGCCTGAGACTCAACCCGCACATGGTCTCCCACATGGGTGGTAGGATCCCAAGTACTGGAGCCATCACTGCTGCTTCCCAGGTGTGCATTAATGGGAAACTGGACCAGAAGCAGAGGTGGAACCTGATCCCACACTCTCCAATGTATGATGCAGACTCTCCAAGCAGCATAAGCAGCTGCACAACCCTTGCCCCATACAGTTGTTTTTGTTTTGTATTGTTTTTTAAGATTTATTTGAAAGAGTTACAGAGTGTAGTAGAGACAGAGAGAGAGGTCTTCCATCTGCTGGTCCACTCCCCAGATGGCTGCAATGGCCAGAGCTGTGCCAATCCAAAGCCAGGAGCCAGGAGCTTCTTCCAGGTCTCCCATGTGGGTGCAGGGGCCCAAGGACTTGGGCCATCTTCTACTGCTTTCACAGGCCACAGCAGAGAGCTGCATCAGAAGAGGAGCAGCTGGGACTCAAACCAGCACCCATATGGGATGCTGGTGCTTCAGGCCAGGGCTTTAACCTACTACGCCACAGCGCCGCCGCCCCCCCCCCCCCATATAGTTTTAAATAGGATAGATAGGGGCCAGTGCTGTGGCATAGGAGGCAAAGCCACTGCCTGCAGGGCCAGCATCCCATATGGGTGCCAGTTCAAGTCCCGGCTTCCGATCCAGCTTTCTGCTGTGCCTGGGAAGGCAGCAGAAGATGGCCCAAGTCCTTGGACCCCCCCTGCACCCGTGTGGGAGACCTGGAGGAGGCTACTGGCTCCTGGCTTCAGATGAGGGCAGCTCCAGCCATTGCGGCCAACTGGGGAGTGAACCAGCGGATGGAAGGCTGACCTCTCTCTCTCTCTCTCTCTCTCCCTCCCTCCCTTCCTCTCCTCTCTCTATGTAACTCTTTCAAATAAATAATCTTTTTAAAAAATAGGATAAAGGGTAAATACTTTACTGTATAATAAGCCTATTCATAGTCCTATCTCTGATTCTTGGTTGCTTTCTAAGGACATAAAAACAGGCTCATTTTATCCTCTCCAGGGTCTCCAAATCTATCTAAAACACCTATCAGCTCAGGTTATTCCCCTTCAAAGTAACTACAAGGGCGGGCACTGTGGCACAGCAGGCTGGGCCGTCACTTGGTCACCTGCACCCCACACTGGAGCACCAGCTTAAGCTCTGGCTACTTTGCTTCCAATCCAGTTCACTGCTAATGTGCCTGGGAGGCAGCAGATGATGGCTCATGTACTTGAGTTCCTGACACCCACATGGAAGACCCAGATGAAGTTCTTGGCTCCTGGCCTTGACCTGGGCCAGCATTGGCTGTTGAGGCCATCTGAGTAGTGAACCAGAGGATGAAAGATTTCTCTCTCTCCCTCCCTCCCTCTCTCTCTTGGTAATCTCCCTCTCTCTGTGTCACTTTGCTTTTCAAATAATTAAATCTTTTTTTTTTTTTTTGGTTTTAATTAAGAGAAAAAGAAGGGGCCAGAATTGCATTTGCAGTGGATTAAATTGCTATCTGCAAGGTGAGCATTCCATATTTTAATGCTAGTTCAAGTCCTTGCTGCTCTGCTTTCAATTCAGCTTCCTACTTATGTGCCTGGGAAAGCAGCAGAAGATGGCCCAAGTGCTTGGGTCCCTGCCACCCACATGGGAGACCTGGATGGAGTTCCAGGCTCCCAGCTTCAGACCAACAGGTGTAGGATTCCGCCCCCCCCCCATCTCTATTGCTCTGAATTAAAAAATAAAATAAAATAAAAATAAAAAGGTCCTCAGAACAAAGACCTAATCATTTAAAGACCTAATCAGTTTAGCCCTAATCATTTCTTCCCAACAATGTTCTACCATCCCAGCACTCCACATTTTAGCTGTAATGGAAGCCACAGCTCTATGTAGCTATTACTCCCTTTACCTCCATAAGTGGTTCCTTGGCCCCACACTTTATGTTCTGCATGGAGCACATTTTTTTTTTAAGATTTATTATTTATTTGAAAAACTTGCAAAGATAGGTAGAGACAAAGAAAAAGAGGTCTTCCATCTGGTTCACTCCCCAAATGGCTGAGCTGATCCAAAGCCAGGAGCCAGGAGCTTCCTCTGGGTCTCCCATGCAGGTGCAGGAGCCCAAGAACTTGGGGCATTTTCTACTGCCTTCCCAGGTCATAGCAGAGAATTAGATTGGAAGTGGAGCATCCGGGACTTGAACCGGCACCCATATGGGATGCTGGCACTGCAGGCGGCAGCTTTACCAACTATGCCCCAGCAACGGCCCCTCCTGAGTGAATCTTACCCATTATTTGGCCCTAGCTCTAAAGTCGCTGGCCCTATAAAAGCCCAATATATTCCAGACAAAACAAGATCGACTCCTTTCAGTTTTGTCTTCCACTCCGAGGACCTTGCTCAAACTGCCTGTCAGTACTGTGCTCCTACCCAGAGTACAGTCAGTCAATAATTTTCTATACTATTCTGACTCCCCTGCCCTGTTCCAAGTGCTCACTTTCATTAGCTCACTCATCTTTGAGGTTAGTGCATAATACCTGGCACGTGGTGGGCATTCATCTGCACAGGTGATGGCTCAAGTAGTTGGATCCCACCCACATGGGAGACCAGATTGAGTTTGCAGCTCTTGACTTCAGCCTGGCCCAGCCTAGGATATTATGGGCATTTGGGTAGCAATCTCTCTTGGTCCTTCTGTATGTTTCTGTCTCTGCCTTTCAAATACCCATATATAGATATAGATATAGATATAGATATAGATGTGCGTGTGTGTATATATACATATCTCTGTTGCTTTGAATTGAATAGGCAAGGCACCTAAGTGAAAATATAAACGATAAACATTTATTTTTAAAAAGACTCAACTTCCTTAGTAATTAAGGAAATGAAAATTAAAGGCTATATGTATATATGATCCTGAGTAACAGCCATTAAGCCAAGCAAAAATTAAATACCTAACGCTAGTCAAAGCTTTGGGAAATAGGTACATTCATTCCTGGCTAGCAGCCAGGTAAAATGACATGACCCTTTTGGAAACACTCTTAGGTAACACTCAGCAAGGGCCAACTAGTATACTTTGACCCAGTCTCTCATCTAGGAATTTAACCTAGTGAAATAAGTCAAAAGGAAAAACCTGTATTATTAACACTTGTATATGTCAGTGGGACTTAAAATACTAAAGAACCTCTATTTCCTGATTCTTTGGGATACCCGTTTTGTTTTTTGTTTTTTGTAAGATTTATTTTATTTGAAAGGCAAAGTTGCACAGAGGCAGAGGCAGAGAGAGAGGTCTTCGATCCACAGGTTCACTCCCCAAATGGCCACAACGGCTGAAGCTGGTCTGATTCTACCTGAAGCCAGGAGCTAGGAGCTTCCTCTGGGTCTCCCATGCAGGTGCAGGAGCCCAAGAACTTGGGGCATCTTCTACTGCCTTCCCAGGCCATAGCAGAGAATTAGATCAGAAGTGGAGCATCCAGGACTTGAACTGGCACCCATATGGGATGCTGGCACTGCAGGCGGCAGCTTTATCTGCTATGCCACAGCGCTGGCCCTGGGATATCTTTTTTTCTGATTCTTCTGTGAAACCAGTCAACTGCCTCCAACCTCCCTCCTGCATAACTGAGAGGAGCCAATTCTGTCCTCAAGGTAGGAAAATAAACAGAGTAAACACAATACCTGAGGTTATGTCTGCTTCCAACCACTTGGGCATTTGAATCCATAGTTGTCCTCTGTTGTGATTAGCTGCTGAGTCTGACTCTTGTGCTTGCTATTGTTTTCGGCTGTGTGACTTGTCTCCTCCAATCTAAGAACTTTTCAGAGCTAGAGGCTAGAGGCTAGAGGTCTACCACACTACACTTTACCTCCATATTTAGTCACTGCTGTGTCTGCTATACCCACTCTCTTCTAAAGGCGAGACAGTAATAGAACACTGAAATTGGGTAACTAAGGAAAATTTTTTTTTTATTTGACAGGTGGAGTTATAGACAATGAGAGAGAGAGACAGAGGGAAAGGTCTTCCTTCTGTAGGCTCACTACACAAATGGCCACTACGGCTGGTGCTGCGCCAATCCGAAGCCAGGAACCAGGTGCTTCTTCCTGGTCTCTCATGTGGGTACAGGGGCCCAAGCACTTGGGCCATCCTCCACTGCCCTCCCGGGCCACAGCAGAGAGCTGGACTGGAAGAGGAGCAACCAGGACTAGAACCCAGCACCCATATGGGATGCTGGCACCGTAGGCAGAGGATTAACCAAGTGAGCCACAGCGCCGGCCCCAGAAGATATTTTTTAAAAGATTTATTTATTTATTTGAAAGTCAGAATTACACAGAGAGAGGAGAGGCAGAGAGAGAAAGGTCTTCCATCCACTGGTTCACTCCCCAATTGGCCACAACGGCCAGAGCTGCACCGATCCGAAGCCAGGAGCCAGGAGCTTTTACCAGGTCTCCCATTTAGGTGCAGGGGCCCAAGGATTTGGGCCATCTTCCACTGCCTTCCCTGGCCATAGCAGAGAGCTGGATCGGAAGTAGAGCAGCTGGGACTAGAACTGTTGCCCATATGGGATGCCGGCACTGCAGGCAGCGGCTTTACCCGCTATGCCACAGCACCAGCCCCATTCAAGGAAAACTTAACAAAAGAACTATTAAATGAATGTACTGTATAGTGAAACACAAATGCACTAGTGGAAGCCTCTTCCCCATAGGAGGAGTGGATGAAGGGAGCCATTGCTGGAATGCAGACAGAGCACTCGGTGGTGAGGGCTGCCTGCCCCGTGCTGGTTAGGGGACACAGCGGCACAGCAACCGGCAGACTGGGAGCCAGGGGAATACCCTGATCGCATTCTCTTTCCACCATCTGATTACTTTTCTGTGCACCACATTGGTTAAATTCAACCAGAAGCCAGAGGTCCTAGGACCTCATTGATCAACAACACAGTAAGCACCTTGAAGAGCACAGAGCAAGGTAAAGGAGGCAGTGCACTTAGAAGCACAAAGGTGGGCTGATGTGGTGCAGCGTGGTAAGCCATGGTTTGTGACACCGTACCCTATTTTGGAGTGCTGGTTTGAGTTCTAGCTGGTCCAATTCCAATCCAGCTTCCTGCTCATGTACCTAGGAAAGCAGTAGATGATGGCTCAAGTACTGGCGTCCCTGTCACCCATTTAGGAGGCCCAGATGTAGTCTCTGGCTCCTGGCTGTTGCAGCCATTTGGGGAGTGAACCAGCAGATTAAAGATCTCTCTCTCTCTGTCCCAGTCTCTCTCTCCCTCTCTGTTGCTCTGCCTTTAGTAAACAAATTAAAAAAAAAAAAAAAAAAGACCAAGAGAAGAAAGCCGGAATCCTTCAGTAACCTAACCTAGAGTTCAATTTCTTTACAACTGCCACAGCAGTTTTTTCCCCCATTTTATTTGAAAGACAGAGAAACAGAGAGACAAAAAGATTCATCTGGTGGTTCACTCACAATACCCACAATACCAGTACCCTGATTGGATCAGGTTGAAGCCAGGAGCCTGGAACTCTATTCAGATCTCCCAGATGGGTGCCAGGGCCCAATTACTGGAGCCATCACCTGTTTCCTCCCAGGATATGCATCACCAGGAAGCTGGAATAGGGAGCAAAATTGGGACTCGAACCCAGGAACTTTTATAAGGGATGCAGGTATCCCAAGAGGCATCTTAATCACTGAATCAGAAAGCTCTATCACAATATGTAAATAATCCCAGCCTGGACAGGCAGCTGTTGGGTGAAGTGGTTCAAGCTGCTATCGGCATGCCTGCATCCCATCATTGGGGTGTCTGGGTTTCGGTCCCAGTTCTGCTCCCAATTCCAGCTTCCTGATGACTCACAACCTGGGAAGCAGCAGGTGATGGCTCAAGTAGTTGGGTCTCTGCCACCCACATGGGAGACCTGGATTGACTTTCCAGCTCCTGGCTTCGGCCTGGGGTCAGCACCAACTATTACGGACTGAGAGATCCCCATCTGTCTCTCTACCTTTCAAGTAAAATAAATAAATAATTTTAAATGTGATGAAATATATATAACATAAAATCTGCCTGTGTAGCCTAGCCATTTTTAAGTTTACAATTCAGTGCCATTAACTACATGCACGGTGTTGTGCAAACATCACTACTGTCAACCTCCAAACTTTCTCATCACCCTAACACAAACTGTGCCCATTAGACAACATCACAGCTTCCCTCTTCCCTCCAGCTACCGGCCACCTCTAATCTCCCTGCATCTATGAATTTGCCTATTTTAGGTATTTCATATAAGTAGAGTCATACAATATTTGTCCTTTTGTGTCTGGCCTTTTTTTTTTTTTTTAAAGATTGATTTATTTACTTGAAAGGCAGAGTTAGAGACAGAGACAGGGAGAGAGAGAGGGAGGGAGAGAGAGAGATCTTCCATCAGCTGGTTCACTCCACAAATGGCTTTAATGGCTGCAGCTGGACTGATCCAAAGCCAGAAGCTGGGAGCTTCTTCTAGGTCTCCCAGCAGGGGCAGGGGCCCAAAGACTTGGGTCATCCTCAGCTGCTTTCCAAAGTGCACCAGCAGGAAGCTGGAACAGAGGTAGACCAGCAGGATAAGAACTGGCACTTGTAAGAGATGCTGGTACTGCAGGCCAGGGCTTTAACCCACTGTGTCACAGCGCTGGCCCCATTTTTTAATGTTTATTTTTTTAAAGATTTATTTATTTGTGGGCTGGTGCTGTGGTAGAGCAGGTAAAGCCACCACCTGCAGTGCTGGTATCCCATATGAGCACCAGTTCAAGTCCCAGCTGCTCCACTTTCGATCCCACTCCTTGCTAATGCACCTGGGAAGGCAGTAGAAGATGGCCAAGTTCTTGGGTCCCTGTACCCACGTGGGAGACCTGGAAGAAGCTCCCGGCTCCTGGCTTCAGATTGGCTCAGCTCCGGCAGTTGCGGCCATTGATGGTGGTGAAACCATGGATGGACGACCTCTCTCTCCCTCTGCCTCTCTGTAACTCTGCATTTTGGGGAAAAAAAAAAAAAAAGTCAGTGGATCATAGCCCAAGTACTGAGCCACTACACCTAGGTGAGAAACTTGGTTGGAGTTCCAGGCCCTTGGCTTTATCTTGGCCCAGCCCTGGCCATGAGGCCAACTGGGGAATGAACCAGCAGATGGAAGATCTCTGTTTCTCCTTCTCTCTCTCTCACTCTGCCTCTCAAATAAATCAATAAAATTCTTAATTCTTTTTTTCTTTTTTTTTCTTTTTTTTTATTTTTGACAGGCAGAGTGGACAGTGAGAGAGAGAGACAGAGAGAAAGGTCTTCCTTTTGCCGTTGGTTCACCCTCCAATGGCCGCCGCGGTAGCGCGCTGCGGCCGGCGCACCGCGCTGATCCGATGGCAGGAGCCACAGGCAGAGTGGATAGTGAGAGAGAGAGACAGAGAGAAAGGTCTTCCTTTTTGCCATTGGTTCACCCTCCAATGGCTGCTGCGGCCGGCGCATCACGCTGATCCGAAGCCAGGAGCCAGGTGCTTCTCCTGGTCTCCCATGCGGGTGCAGGGCCCAAGGACTTGGGCCATCCTCCACTGCCTTCCTGGGCCACAGCAGAGAGCTGGCCTGGAAGAGGGGCAACCGGGATAGAATCCAGTGCCCCAACCGGGACTAGAACCCAGTGCGCCGGCACCACAAGGCGGAGGATTAGCCTGTTAAGCCATGGCGCCGGCCTCTTTTTTTTTTTTTTTTTTTTAAGATTTATTTATTTGAAAGTCAGAGTTTCACAGAGAGAGGAGAGGCAGAAAGAGAGGTCTCCCATCCACAGGTTCACTCCCCAATTGGCCACAATGACTGGAGCTGTGCCAATCCGAAGCTAGGAGCCAGGAGCTTCTTCCAGGTCTCCCACGTGGGCCCAGGGCCCAAGGACTTGGGCTACCCTCTACTGCTTTCCCAGGCCATAGCAGAGAGCTGGATGGGAAGTGGAGCAGCCGGGTCTTGAACTGGCACCCATATGGGATGCCAGCGCTTCAGGCCAGGATGTTAACCAGCTGTACCATAGCACCAGCCCCAGAATTCTTAATTCTTAAAAAAAAAAAAAAAAAAGGCCGGCGCCGTGGCTTAACAGGCTAATCTTCCGCCTTGTAGCGCCGGCGTACCCCGTTCTAGTCCCGGTTGGGGCGCCGGATTCTATCCCGGTTGCCCCTCTTCCAGGCCAGCTCTCTGCTACGGCCCAGGAAGGCAGTGGAGGATGGCCCAAGTGCTTGGGCCTGCACCCGCATGGGAGACCAGGAGAAGCACCTGGCTCCTGCCTTTGGATCAGCGCGATGCGCTGGCCACAGCACACTACTGCGGTGGCCATTGGAGGGTGAACCAACGGCAAAAAGGAAGACCTTTCTCTCTGTCTCTCTCTCTCACTATCCACTCTGCCTGTCAAAAAAAAAAAAAAAAAAAAATAGAAGTGGCCCTAAGGCCCCCTGAGCCTTGCCCACCTTATCTCCTATAACTATCACCTTAGGGGCCAGTGCTGTGGTGCAGCAGGTAAAGCTGCCATCCCATATGGGAACCAGTTCAACTACTGGCTGCTCCACTTCCAATCCAGCTCTCAGCAATGGCCTAGGAAAGCAGTAGAAGATGGACCAAGTCCTTGGGCCCCTGCACCCGCATGGGAGACCTGGAAGAAGCTCGAGGCTCCTGGCTTCAGATTGGCACAGCTCTGACCTCTGAGGCCAACTGGGGTGTAAACCAGCAGATGGAAGACCTCTCTCTCTCTCTGCCTCTCCTTCTGTAACTTTTTTTTTTAAGATTTATTTTATTTATTTGAAAGACAGAGTTATGGAGAGAGGTAGAGACAGAGAGAGAGGTCTTCCATCTGCTGGTTCACTCCCAGATGGCCGCAATGGCTAGAGCTGTGCCGATCCGAAGTCAGGAGTCAGGAGCTTCATCTGGGTCCTCCACGTGGGTGCAGGGTCCCAAGGACTTGGGCCATCTTCTACTGCTTTCCCAGGCCATAGCAGAGAGCTGGATGGGAAGAGGAGGAGCTGGGACTAGAACCGGCACCCATATGGGATGCAGGCACTTCAGGTTAGGGTTTTGTTTTTTTTTTTTTTAATTTTTGACAGGCAGAGTGGACAGTGAGAGAGAGACAGAGAGAAAGGTCTTCCTTTTGCCGTTGGTTCACCCTCCAATGGCCGCCGCGGTATTGCACTGCGGCCGGCACACCACGCTGATCCGATGGCAGGAGCCAGGTGCCTCTCCTGGTCTCCCATGCGGTGCAGGGCCCAAGCACTTGGGCCATCCTCCACTGCACTCCCTGGCCACAGCAGAGAGCTGGCCTGGAAGAGGGGCAACCGGGACAGGATCGGTGCCCCAACCGGGACTAGAACCCAGTGTGCCGGCGCCGCAAGGCGGAGGATTAGCCTAGTGAGCTGCGGCGCCGGCCCAGGTTAGGGTTTTAACCCATTGCGCCACAGCACCAGCCCCTCTCTAACTCTTTCAAATAAATAAATAAATCTTAAAAAATTTTTAAAAAAATAAATGTCAGCCTGGCTTATTAGGGTCCTGGTCACAAGGGCTTCCCTGCTGTTCTCCACTCATGTCAATGTCTTGCCTCTGGGTCTCTGCACCTGTTGTTCCTCCTTCCTGTCATACTTATCTTCTAAAACTTTTTATCGCTTGCTCTTTCTCACTGTTCAGGTCTATCAAGTCCCTTCCTGTACAAGACTTTCAGTGACTTCCCACTGCCTACTAAGCCAAGTAGTCCTGATTCTGATGATCCTCTCTGGGGCAACCATGGCATCTGTTCACCCCACACCCCTTCTCATGACTTCCATCTGTTTAGTTTAGCTATCTGAAAGGCAGAGAGATGGGGAGAGAAAATGAGATAGAGAATTTCCAATCTGCTGGTTCACTTCAAGAAGGTGCACAATAGCCAGGGCTGGGCCAGGCTGAAGCCAGGAGCCTGGAACTCAACCCATGTCTCCTACATGGGTGGTAGGGACCCAAGTACTAAGCCATCAAATGCTACTTCCCAAGGGTACAAGTTAGAAGGAAGCTGGAATCAGACACAGAGGTGGGACTTGAACCCAGGTACTATGATATGGGATACAGGAATGGTGGTGTCTTTTTAAAAATTTATTATTTATTTATTTATTTATTTTTGACAGGCAGAGTTAGATAGTGAGAGAGAGAGAGACAGAGAGAAAGGTCTTCCTTCCGTTGGTTCACCCCCTAAATGGCCACTACGGCCGGCGCGTTGCGCCAAACCAAAGCCAGGAGCCAGGCGCTTCCTCCTGGTCTCCCATGCAGGTGCAGGGCCCAAGCACTTGGGCCATCCTCCTCTGCCTTCCTGGGCCACAGCAGAGAGCTGGCCTGGAAGAGGAGCAACCGGGACAGAATCCGGTGCCCCAACCAGGACCAGAACCCGGTGTGCCAGCACCGCAGGCGGAGGATTAGCCTAGTGAGCTACTGGCACCGGCCTATCTTTTCTTTTCTTTTTTTTATTTTATTTTTATTTTATTTTTTAAATTTTTGACAGGCAGAGTGGACAGTGAGAGAGAGACAGAGAGAAAGGTCTTCCTTTTGCCGTTGGTTCACCCTCCAATGGCCGCCGCGGTAGGCGCGCTGCGGCTGGCGCACCGCGCTGATCCGATGGCAGGACCTCTCTGCTTTTCAAATAAATCTTTTATTTTTATTTTTTATATTTTTTTGACAGGCAGAGTGGACAGTGAGAGATAGACAGAGAGAAAGGTCTTCCTTTGCCGTTGGTTCACTCTCCAATGGCCGCCGCGGTAGGCGCGCTGCGGCCGGCGCACCGCGCTGATCCGATGGCAGGAGCCAGGTGCCTCTCCTGGTCTCCCATGCGGTGCAGGGCCCAAGGACTTGGGCCATCCTCCACAGCAGAGAGCTGGCCTGGAAGAGGGGCAACCGGGATAGGATCGTGCCGGCGCCGCAAGGCGGAGGATTAGCCTAGTGAGCCGTGGCGCCGGCCTCTTTCTTTTTTTTTTTTTTAATTTATTTATTTTGGTGGTGTCTTTCTTAACTGCTGGGCTGAAAGCTCACCTCACAGCTTCTGAACATGAACCTTCACACATGAAACCTCAGGGCCCTGAGGCATTCTGAACATCCCCTGTGTTTTCCTACCTCTGGATCTTTGCTTTTGGTATTTTACTATCAGGACTGCCTTCTGTCTGTCCCCAAATGCTAAGGACACCCAAATAAATCTTTCTTGTCCCTCTCCTTTATCGCTTTCTTGATCCTCTCCAGAGCAATCCAAAGTGATTGGGTCACTTCTACCTTGAAACTTTTTAAATTCTTGTTTCTCTCTTGATTTAACTCTTCAAGTTATGTAAATAATTGGTTTTCCTTCCTCTATTAAATTATGTATCACAAGTTCCTTCGGTGCTAGGACTAGGTCTCATATAAGGTATATATCTCAGCTGGCGCCGCGGCTCACTAGGCTAATCCTCCGCCTGCGGCACTGGCACCCCGGATTCTGGTCCCTGTTGAGGCACCGGATTCTATCCAGGTTGCCCCTTTTCCAGGCCAGCTCTCTGCTGTGGCCCGGGAGGGCAGTGGAGGATGGCCCAAGTGCTTGAGCCCTGCACCTGCTTGGGAGACCAGGAGAAGCACCTGGCTCCTGCCTTCGGATCGGCGCAGCACGCCAGCCATAGCGGCCATTTAGGGGGTGAACCAATGGAAAAAGGAAGACCTTTCTCTCTGTCTCTCTCTCGCTCTCACTGTCTAACTCTGCCTGTCCAAAAAAAAGATATATATCTCACATATGCAACATGTATATATTATATATGAGTATATTGTACATTTACATTTTTAACACACTTAAAACTAATATTCCTGTATCATCTAATCACTCATGCATACATTTTGCAATTAATTTGCCTTAGAGGAGTCACCACAAATCTGTTATTACTCAAGTTAGATGTACATAGGTCCTCTAATTCCCTGGTAGTGGGAGTAGAAATTTGCATAGCATTCTAGAGGACAATGTAGCAATACAATGAGCAGCATGGGAATAGTTCATAATCCTATCAGCAATGGTGGAAATAACTTGTAATATACTGAGTATTGCGTAAAATTCCCCAAATGGCATTATCTTAGTCAGAAGGGTCAAAAATTGCCCAAGATGAAAGGCAGGTCTAGATCTACCTTAACAAAACTTAAATATAAACCTAAAAGGAACTAGCTGACTCCTAGTTACCTAACTTTACACCAGAAAAAAGATTATTCAGCATGGAACATAATCTAGTTACTAACAATGTAAAAATCACAATGTCTGACATCCACCCCCAAACTACTAAGCATTCAAAAAAGCAAAAAAATACTGCTCATAAACAGCATTCAAAAAACATGGCATAGTGAGTAAAGCCGCCGCCTGAAGTGCCAGCATACCATATGGGTGCCGGTTCACGTCCCAGCTGCTCCACTTCCAATCCAGCTCTCTGCTATGGCCTGGAAAGGCAGTGGAAGATGGCCCAATTCCTTGGGCCCCTGCACCTGTGTGGGAGACCCGGAAGAAGCTCCTGGGTCCTGCCTTCAAATTGGCATAGCTCTGGCCATTGCGGCCAACTAGGGAGTGAACCAGCAGATGGAAGACCTCTCTCTCTCTCTCTCTCTCTCTCTCTCTCTCTGCCTCTCCTCTCTCTGTGTAACTCTTTCAAATAAATATATTTAAAAAAAACAATAGGAGGCTAGCAGCTGATCCTGGATGCAGAGATGGTGGGACTGTGGGATCTGGCAGTGTTGTGGCAATGTGCCCAGGGCAGGGATATACTCTAATAGGGCGGAAGCCAGTGTCATCACCAAGAAGTTTGCCAAAGCCAACCATAGGAAACAATGGACTGTCATGGCAGAGGATCAGCTGACCTACAACTCAAAGCAGTTGGACTTGCTCAAGGCCAATCTGGGGGAATCTGCCAGCAAGCAGAAGCAGAAGATGCAGAAGAATCTCTAGCTCTGAAAGAAGTTCCAGGACATGTATGCCATCTTTGGGATAGATCCTAACCTCTTGAAAAATATACTGGTCGGGGCAGGTGCTGTGGCATAGCGGGTAAAGCTGCCGCCTGCAGTGCCGGCATCCCATATGGGCACTGGTTCGAGTCCTGGCTGCTCTACTTCCAATCCAGTTCTCTGCTGTGGCCTGGGAAAGCAGTAGAAGATGGCACAAGTCTTTGGGCCCCTGCACCCATGTGGGAGACCCGCAAGAAGCTCCTGACTCCTTGGTTCGGATCAGCAGAGCTCCTGCCATTGCGGCTAACTGGGGAGTAAACCAGCAGATGGAAGACCTCTCTCTCTGCCTCTCCTTCTCTCTCTGTGTAATTCTCTTTCAAGTAAATAAATAAATCTTTGAAAATAAAAAAAAAATAGAAAAATATACTGGTCTGAGATGTTGGGTGTGGGAGACTTTAATTGTGAGCTAAGTGTCCAGATCATCAATGTGTCCCTAGCCCTGAAGCACCAAAGTGGAAGTCTGAGAATTTTGAAGGAAGTACATCAACAGGTGTTAAAAGGAAGGGAAAGTTCACCTAGGGAGTCAGCCAAGAGAACCTAGACGGGGGCATTAGAAACACAAGGTATTTGGTACTGGCTTTGCATCATTCCCATGGGTGGCACTTACCTCATTCAGTCTGCTCCAGCTTTCAATGTGGATTACATTGTGGGGCTGGAGCTGGCAGAAAAAAAGCGGCTGTAAGACTGTCAGTGAAATAAAAGCCAGTGTTATATGGCAGACAGAACACATGTAGCAATTACTGGAACACCTGCTGAAGGAAGGGTGCCCTGGCTGGACTTGTATGCCCAGAAGAATACCTGCTGTGCTGCCAGCTCTCTTTACTGACATACACTCCCAAGAGATTACAGCTAAGGAGGTAAACATTTACCATTTCTTTATAGTGGAAACATTCAAAATCATTTTTTAACCTTTTAAAAATTATACAATATATTAATGTTCGGGTCTGGCTTGGTCTTCCACCGTAAGGAAACGGCCGAGGAAGTCCAGGAAACCCAGGCGCCGTTGCTTTGGCGCAATGTGGGCTGACGAGGAGGGGGAGCGGATTAAACCCGAGCAGGTCTGCGCAGGGTAGGGAGGCCATGGCGTCCAGCAGTAGCTGGCTGTCTGGGGTGAATGTCGTGCTGGTGATGGCCTACGGGAGCCTGGTGTTCGTACTGCTGTTTATTTTTGTGAAGAGGCAAATCATGTGCTTTGCTATGAAATCTAGAAGGGGACCTCATGTCCCTGTGGGACACAATGCCCCCAAGAACATGCAGAACTTCAGAAGAGAACACATCATGTGTTGACTTCAGAGGACTACATGGAGACGCTTTGGGAAAACAGATACTCCTTTTGTTGACTGAGATGGCAATCAAGTATATTCATAGAAATTCAGCCCAAACGTTTAAAATTAGTTCATTATATCGTATGTATGTAAATTCAACCTCAATAAAGCTGATTTGAAAATTAAAAAAAAAACAATATATTAATGTTATCTATAGTCATGCTACTGTGCAGCAGAATACCAGAACTTCTTTCTCCTTTATAATTTAATACATGTTAATCAACCTTCCCTCAACCTTTGCTCCTCACTACCCCTCCCCCCGAGCTCTAGGAACCAACATTATATGCTCAACTTCTATGAGGTCAATTTTTTGGTTTATTTATTTTTTAAAAATATTTTATTTACTTATTTGAAAGGCAGAGTTACAGAAAGAGGAAGAGACAGAGAGGTCTTCCATCGGCTGGTTCACTCCTCAAATAGCCACAAAATACGGGGCTAGACAAGGCTGAAGCCAGGAACCAGAGCCAGGAGTTTCTTCCAGGTCTCATACATGGTTGCAAGGGTCCAAGCATTTAGGCCACCTTCCACTGCTTCCCCAGGCACACTATCAGGGAGTTGGAATGGAAACAGAGCAGCTGAGACTCGAACCAGTGCCCATATGGCATGCTGCCACTATACCACAACGCTGGCTCCGAGGTCAACTTTAAAAAAAAAATGTGTTCAGGGGCCCGGCGCTGTGGTGTAGCAAGGACAGCACTGCCTGCAGTGCAGGCACCCCATATGGGCGCTGGTTCAAGACCGGGCTACTCCACTTCTGATCCAGCTCTCTGCTACGGCCTGGGAAAGCAGTAGAAGATGGCCCAAGTCCTTGTGCCCTTGCACTCACGTGGGAGACCCGGAAGAAGCTCCTGGCTCCTGGCTTTGGATCAGCACAGCTCTGGCTGTTGCAGCTAATTGAGGAGTGAACCAGTGAAGACCTCACTCTCTCTCCCTGCCTCTCCTTCTCTCTCTAACTCTTTCAAATAAATTAAAAAAATCTTAAAAAAAAAAAAAGTCTTCAAAAGACAGAGACATAGAACCAAACAGATAGAGCTCGCTCTCGTCCCTTGGTTCACTTTTCAGATACCCACAATAGCTAAGGCTGAGCCCAGGCCCCCACCCAGAGTCAGGATCTCAATCCAGGTCTCCCACGTGGGTGACAGTGACCCAGCTACCTGAACCGTCACCTGCTGCCTCCCAGGGTCTGCACTGGCAGGAAGCTGGAATCAAGAGCTGGAGCTAGGGAATCAAAGCCAGGAACTTGATATGGGATATTCGCATATAATTAACTAGGCCAAATGCCTACCGTGAGGTCAACTTTTTTTTTTTAGATGTTGAATTTCTTTTTTTTTTTTTTTTTTTTTTACAGGCAGAGTGGACAGTGAGAGATAGACAGAGAGAAAGGTCTTCCTTTTGCCGTTGGTTCACCCTCCAATGGCCGCCGCGGTAGGCGCACTGCGGCCGGCGCACCACGCTGATCCGATGGCAGGAGCCAGGTGCTTCTCCTGGTCTCCCATGGGGTGCAGGGCCCAAGCACTTGGGCCATCCTCCACTGCACTCCCTGCCACAGCAGAGAGCTGGCCTGGAAGAGGGGCAACCGGGACAGGATCGGTGCCCCGACCGGGACTAGAACCCGGTGTGCCGGCGCCGCAAGGCGGAGGATTAGCCTAGTGAGCCGCGGCGCCGGCCAGATGTTGAATTTCTTTAAAAATCTTTTTTATTAACATAATCTGAGATCAACTTAAAATTCCATGTATCAGTCAGATCATGGAATACTTGTGTTTGGCTTATTTAATTTAATATAATAACCTTCACTTCCATCAATGTTGTTGAAAATGACAGAATTTCATTCTTTTTTGATGGCTGAATATTATTCCACTATGAATACGTTCCGTTTTTTTCTCTATCCAGTCATTAGTGAATGGACTTTTAGGTTGTTTCCATTTCTTGGCTGTACTACTACACTGAATGTGCAAGTGCAGATGTCTCTTCATCAGACTGATATACCCACAGGTGGGACTGCTGGATCACACAGCAGTTCTATTTTTATTTTTCCTTAAACATTTTGTTTATTTGAAATGCAGTTAGAGAGAGAGACAAACATCTTCCATATGCTGGTTCACTCCCCAGATGGCCACAACAGCTGGGGCTGGGCAGTTGAGATCAGAAACAAAGCAGCCAGGACTCAAACTGGCACTCTGATGTGGGATGCCAGTGTCGCAGGCAGTCCCAGCTGTTCTAATTTTAAATTTCTGTGCAAAATTCTATATTGTTCCCACAATGACTTCCACCAACCTTGTGCAGTTTCCCTTTCTCTTTACATCCTCGCCAGCACTCATTGTCTTCTGCCTTTTTTTTTTTTTTTTTTTTTTTTTTGACAGGCAGTGGACAGTGAGAGAGAGAGAGAGAAAGGTCTTCCTTTGCCGTTGGTTTACCCTCCAATGGCCGCCGCGGCCACTGCGCTGCGGCCGGCACACCACGCTGATCCGAAGGCAGGAGCCAGGTGCTTCTTCTCCTGGTCTCCCATGCGGGTGCAGGGCCCAAGCACTTGGGCCATCCTCCACTGCCTTCCTGGGCCACAGCAGAGAGCTGGACAGGAAGAGGAACGACTGGGACAGAATCCGGTGCCCCAACCGGGACTAGAACCTGATGTGCCAGCACTGCAGGCGAAGGATTAGCTTCGGCGCCGGCCGATCTATCACTGCTTTTACCAGGCCATTAGCAGGGAGCTGGATCAGCCAGGACATGAACTGGTGCCCACCTGGGATGCTGGTAACACAGACAGTGGCTTTACCTGTTACACCACACCACAGGTCCTGCAGAAGCTTTTTGGTTTGGTGTAATCTCATTTGTCTATTTCTGTATTTTTGCTTGTTTCCTATGTTTTTGGAGTCTTATCCAAAAAATAATCCTGGGGCTAGATCGTGGATATCCAATTTCCCCAGCAACATTTAGTGAAAGACTGTCCTTCTACCAATGTGTGTTCTTCAAGCCTTTGTTGAAGCTCAGTGGCTGTAGATGTCAGGTTTAATTCTAGGTTCTTTATTCCATTCCCTTGGCCTAAGTGTATGCCAACACCATGCTGCTTTTTTTTTTTTTTTTTTTTTTGACAGGCAGAGTGGACAGTGAGAGAGAGAGAGAGAGAGAGAGAGAAAGGTCTTCCTTTACCGTTGGTTCACCCTCCAATGGCCACTGCAGCTGGCGCGCTGCGGCCGGCTCACTCCGCTGATCCAAAGCCGGGAGCCAGGTGCTTCTCCTGGTCTCCCATGCGGGTGCAGGGCCCAAGCACTTGGGCCATCCTCCACTGCACTCCCGGGCCACAGCAGAGAGCTGGCCTGGAAGAGGGGCAACTGGGACAGAATCCAGCGCCCCGACCAGGACTAGAACTTGGTGTGCCAGTGCCACAAGGCGGAGCATTAGCCTATTGAGCCGCGGCGCCAGCCACCATGCTGCTTTAATTATTACAGTTTTGTAGTATATTTTAGAACTTTATTTGAGTGGCAGAGAGTCAAGAGACAGAAGAGAAAGCTCCCAATTCACTGATTCACCCCCCCAAATGCCCACAACAGCTTCTGACAGGGGCCAATGCCAGGAGCCAGAAATTCAATCCAGCTATCCCAGAACTCGATCACTTGAGCCATCACTGCTGTTCACAGGGTTCACATTAGTAGGAAGCTGGAGTCAGTATAGCACAGTTGATGAAACCTGAGCACTCTGATGTGGAATATGAATGGACTAACCAGTGTCTGAGATACTAAGCCAAATTCTTATTCACTTAGGATATTTTGAAGTTTGGTAGTATAATGCCTCTAGCTTTCTTCTTTGTTGTTGCTCATAGCAGCTTTTTTTCCTAACAGTGAAAAACCGGAAATAGCATATATGTCCATCAATAGGTAAATGGAGGAACAAATGTGGTATAACCATACAAAGAAACACAACTCAGCAAGAAAAATGAACCAACTAATGATACACACTACATCAAGGATAAATCTCAAAATTGCTATGCTAAGGTAAAGAAGCCAGACAAAAAAAGCTACATACTACACGATTCCATGGCCATACAGTTCTAGAAAATGAAAACAGGTAGCAGAGCAGTAGTTGATTGGAGAGGTACGTGTGGATAGGATGGAAAGGAACACAGCAAAGAATTACAATGGAATATGAAGAAACCTTTTATATTTATTAAACTTTATTTGAAAGTCAGACACACACACACACACACACAGATGGACGGACAAAGAGAGAGCTCCCACCTGATGGCTCACCCCCAAAATGCCCACAATGGCCAAGGCATGGCTGGGTTAAAGCTGGGAACCAAGAGCCAGGAACTCAATCCAGATCTCCCACATGGGTGGCAGGGATCCAACTACTTGAGCCATTACCACTGGAAACTTATATTAGGTGTTAGACCTGGGACACAAACTCAGGTATTCCAGTGTGGGATGTGATGTCTTAACCAACATTTTAACTGCTAGAATAAATGCCAGCACTTGAAGAAACTTTTGAGGGTGATGAATATTTTGTCTTGTTACAACTGTTTGAGATATGTGTACATATGCTGAAACTTATTAAATTGTACACTTTTAATATGGGTAGCTTATTATACATTAATTATACTTCATTATAGCTATTAAAATTTTCCTTAGCTTAGTCATGGACCTACAGACTTATTTTAAAGTCTCTATGCAGGTTCTTCTATCATCTCCAGTTTTAATCAACTGTTCCATTTGTCAAATGTACCGAATTTCTCTCATGGCAGCCCCTCTCATGTTTTCAATCTCATGTCAGGAGTGTACAGTCACAGAGAGTTGTCTACCCATCTATTCCAAAGGAAGGCCGTATAAATGAGCTGTGGCAGTATCCTAAAAGGGAAGATTGGAGCTTGTTTATGGTAGAGCACTAACACCCCTGCGGTCTTAGTCTAATGACATTTTCTATTATTACCTCAACTTAACATTTCCATACCATGATGAAAGTGTCAAGTTGAACTTCAGGCAAAGATCCAACTCTACCCCCAAGTTTGGTAGCCTGAGTAGCTCTGTGCACAAGGCGATGTGACAACCATACTTAGTGCCTTCTCCCACACATGTCTGCTCTGTGAATACTTAGTGAGCGCTTCCTCAGGGACAACAGTTGTAGTTCCATGGACGTGGGGCAGTGAAGCCAGCACAGATGGAGAGAGACACCCTAGCCCTTGAACTGAGCCTGTGAATGGGGTAGGGCATAGGAGAATAGAGTGCCAAAGAGGACATTCAGAGGCACAAGAGCCAAGTGGAATGTGGTGTTGGGAACACAGACAGGACAGTGGAAAGAGATCACCACATGAAGCTTTACTGGAGGAAGTAGGCATCCATGATGAGTCCCAAGTGACACGGACATGGCTGGGCAGTGGGACAAAAGGGGCGTCTAGGAAGGAAACCATAGCCTGAAGAGTTGAAAAAGGCTTGAGACAAGTCAGTTGCTGGGCCATTACATTTAGACAGGGAGTAAGGAGAGCTGAGGTGGGAGAGGTTGGTCCTGTCAGATCATAATGCTTTTGAATTCAAGTTAATGTATCCTGAGCCTTTTGGGGTAGCTGTGGAAGAGTTTTGTTTACAAAATAGCAATAGCTCTATATTTGTCATGAAAGCAAAAGAAAACACATGATCATTAAGAGAATTCCAAAAAAGTATAAAGGGCATGGAAAGCACCCTTAATGCTACCACTGTCAACAACTGCTGTCCCACTTTAATATTCTGATCTTGGTGTCTATCCTTTGGCCTTCATGCTCTGCATACAGAATATTCATGCATGTCTCCAAATCTTATAGATCACATGCTGTCCACCTGACCATGACCCACAAGTTCTCTAAGAGTTGAGCACCCAGTGTTCAGTCCTGTTCTTCACAAAATCTCCCAGAGTGATTGATGTGAGACTTCACTGCCAATGAGGATGATCCTCCCGGAACCCCGGCTTATATAAACAGAAATCTCCTCTAGAAAAAAATATGATTTCAGTAGCAAGTAACAATTTTTTGACATACCATCCTCCCAGAACCCTGGCTTCTGAGTTTCTTGACCTCCTTCCCAGCAAGGTGCTGTTTTCCACCCAGGCCTATAGTTCCACCTTCCTCAGGTGTTCAGAAACCAGTCACCTGCACATTCTCAGTCCAGGAATCCCAGCTTACCCCCATTCACTCCGGTCACAGTGCAGGCAGTCCACAGGGTCTCCAACCCACTGCCTTTTCACAGCTGCCACCCTCATGTTTTCATCTCACATATTATCCATCTCTGATTCCAGATCCTGGTGTCAGCACCATTCTTGTCCCTCTCTTTTGCTGCACCCTCATAGCAAAATAAGAACTCACTGCCACTCCAAGCCTGCTTCCAGGCAGCTAGACATGACTGGAGAACAACACAAACATGTTGACTAGTTTCACTACAACATCATTGCCCCAAATCTCAAGTGCACATGCAGCAGCTCCAAACAAACCCAATACGAGGACCTGGTCAACCTGCACCTCTAAGAGGTTCTTTCATAGATTGTCTCATCCTGCCCCCAAATTCTTTCATAATCCACTTAAAGGCTAACCTTGGAAGTGCTTTCAAAGGACAGAAAGTTTCTGCTGTCAGTATGAACCTGAAAACAGTAGCTGATAAGAAGCTATGGCTCTTCTAAGAGCAGTGGGGGCACCAGCCAGGAGTGACTTGGAGAATGCAATTCCAGGAGTGGTTTTGGGGGGACTGGCAGAGAGTTGGTCTATAAAAACACGACTTTGGAGTAGCAGGAACGAGAACCACAGGCACAGGGGACCAAGAGAACACCCTGAATTCTTACCAGTGGCCCACTGGACAGAGTCTCATATCTTTGCTGTGTTTTCTGCTCAAGATTTGGCTATTTGGGGTTTTTTTTTATGCGATTTCATCTGAATTTTATAATTTTTAATAAATTCTGTGAAGAATGTCATTGGTATTTTTTTTTTTTTTGGACAGGCAGAGTGGATAGTGAGAGAGAGACAGAGAGAAAGGTCTTCCTTTGCCGTTGGTTCACCCTCCAATGGCCGCAGCGGTAGGCGCGCTGCGGCCGGCGCACCGCGCTGTTCCGATGGCAGGAGCCAGGGGCTTCTCCTGGTCTCCCATGGGGTGCAGGGCCCAAGCACTTGGGCCATCCTCCACTGCACTCCCTGGCCACAGCAGAGAGCTGGCCTGGAAGAGGGGCAACCGGGACAGGATCGGTGCCCCGACCGGGACTAGAACCCGGTGTGCCGGCGCCGCAAGGCAGAGGATTAGCCTAGTGAGCCGCGGCGCCGGCCGTCATTGGTATTTTGATAGGGGTTGTACTGAATCTGGAGTTACTTAGGGTAGTATGGACACTTTAACAATACTGATTCCTCCAGCCCATAAGCCCCAGCTATCTTTCCATTTTTGTGTACTCTTCAACCTCTTTCACCAATGTTTTACAGTTTTCTTTACAGAGATCTTTCATCTCTTTGGTTAAACTTATTCTTAGACTTTTGTGTGTGTGTGTGCAGTTATCATAAATGGAATTGCTTTCTTGATTTCTTCTTCAGATGATTTGCTTTGATGTGTAGCAATGCTACTGATTTTTGTATGTTGATTTTGTATCCTGCAACTTTGCTGAATTCATTTATTAGTTGTAGTAGTTTTTTGGTGGCGTCTTTGAAGTTTTTGACATGTAAGATCTTGTCATCTGCAACTGGTGACAATCTGACTCCTTCCTTTCCAATTTGATGCCCTTTATTTCTTTCTCTTGTCTAATTGTTCTGGCTAGGACCTCCAGTCCTATGAGAAAGAAAAGTAGTGAATATTGGAGTGGGTGGGTGTTTGGCTCAAGTACTTTTGCTTGCCTTTTTGAGGAATCAGCTTTCCATTTTGTTAATTTTCTAGCCTGTTTCATTTATTTCTGCTGTAATCTTTATTTTTCTTACCTTCTACTAATTTTAGGTTGGTTTGCTCATTTTTATATTTCCTTGTGATGTAAAAATTGGTTGTGTATTTTTTTTTAGATTTTATTTTTTATTTATTTGAAAGTCAGAGTTACAGAGAGGTGGAGCCAGAGAGCGAGAGCGAGAGAGAGGTCTTCCATCCGCTGGTTCACTCCCCCAAATGACCACAACGGCCAGGGCTGAGCTGATCCGAAGCCAGGAGCCAAGAGCTTCCTCCAGGTCTCCCATGCAGGTGCAGGGGCCCAAGGAATTGGCCATCCTCTACTGCTTTCCCAGGCCATAGCAGAGAGCTGGATTGGAAGTGGAGCAACTGGGACTCGAACCGGCACACATATGGGACGCCGGCACTGCAGGTTGAGGCTCTAACCTGCTGTACCGCAGTGCTGGCACCAAGATTTGGTTGTGTATTTGTTTATTTCTGCGTGTTTGGGGTAGATACTGATTGCTACAAACATCCCTTTCAGTACAGCTTTTGCTGTATACCATAGGTTTTGGTATGTTGTGTTTCTTTCGTCATTTGTTTCAAGAAACTTCTTTGTTTTCGTCTTAATTTCCTTCTAGTCCACTAATTGTTCAGAATTTAATTTCATTGTACTATATAGTTTACAAAGTTTTTTTTTGTTTTTGCTGATTTCAGGTCTGATTGCTGTCAGAAAAAATACTTAAGATTACTTTAATTTTTTAAACATTTTTAAGGTTTATTTTGTGGCCTTCCATATAATTCACCCTAAAGAATATTCCATGTACTGTTGAGAAGAACGTGTATTATACAGATGGTGGATGCAACGTTTTGCAGATGTCTATTAGGTCCAGCTGGCCTAGGGTGCAGTTTAACTCCTATTTCTTTGTTGCGTCTCTGTTGGGTGATCTGTCCATTGCTGAAAATAGAGTTGTAAAGCTCCTTATTATTACTGTACTGGAGTCTATCTTTCCCTTTTGGACTATTAATATTTGCTTTATGTAGATGAATGCTCTAGGACTGGGGGCATATTTATTTACTAGTGTTATTTCATCCCTTTATCATTACATAATGATCTTCCTTGTTTCTTTTTACTACAAGTATGGCCATTTCTGCCTTCTTTTAGATGCCATTTACACAGAATGTATCATTCCATTCCTTTAGTTTCAGTCTGTGTGTCCTCAGGGTGAAAGCTGGTTCATTTCCCAAATGCCTGTAAAGGCTAGGCTTGGGCTTAGCTGAAGCCAGGAGCCAGGAACTCAATCCAGGTCTCCCATGTGTAACTCAGTGACTTCAGCCATCACTGCTGTCTCCCACGATCTGCATTACCAGGAAGCTGGAGTTAGGAGACAGAACTGGGAATCAAACCCAGACACTCAGATTTGAGATGTGGGCATCTTGACCAGCATTTTCTTTAAGATTTATTTAGGGGGCCGGTGTTGTGGCACAGTGGGTTAATGCCCTGGCCTGAAGTGCCGGCGCCAGTTCTAGTCCCAGCTGCTCTTCTTCCCATCTAACTCTCTGCTATGGCCTGGAAAACCAGTGGAAGGTTGCCCAGGTCGTCGGGCCCCTGCACCCGCATGGGAGACCTGGAAGAAGCTCCTGGCTCCTGGCTTTGGATCGGCACAGCTCCGGCCGTTGTAGCCATCTGGGGAGTAAACCAGCGGATGGAAGACCTGTCTCTCTGTCTCCACCTCTCTCTGTAACTCTGTCTTTCAAATAGATAAAATAAATCTTCAAAAAATATATATAGCTAGAAAAAATTATTTTTAAAAATTTTTTTATTTATTTGGAAGGCAATTACAGAGAGATAGGGGGAAAGACAGAGAGCACCGTTTTGTGTCCCAGCTGCTCCTCTTCTGATCCAGCTCTCTGCTTATGGCCTGGGAAGGCAGTGGAAGATGGCCCAAGTGCCTGAGTCCCTGCACCCACATGAGAGACCTGGAGGGAGCTCCTGGCTTCAGATCAGTTCAGCTCTGGCCATTGCCATCATTTGGGGAGTGAACCACCCTTTTTGGCTGTTGTCACAAAATTCTACCTTTATATATTGTGTGCCCCAAACATAAACTAATTCTTTTAAATGCATTAGTCTGTCAAATCATATAGAAAAAAGTAGAGTTGCAAACCACTGTTACAATACTAGCTTGTTACATTACCTATGTAGGGGTAGGTGTTGTGGCACAGTGGGTCAAACCATTGCTTGTGTTGCCCTGCTTCTGATATGGTTCCCTGCTAATGTGCCTAGGTGGCAGCAGATGACTCAAATACTTGAGTCCCTGCCACCCATGTAGGAATCCTAGATGGAGTTCTTGGCTCCTGGTTTTGAACTGGCCCAGCCTTGGTTTTGCAACCATTTGGGGAGTGAACTAGCAGACAGAAAAGCTCTCTCTCCTTACAAACCTATCTTTCAATAATAAGTAAATCTTTTAAATCAGTCTTATATTTACTTTTTTTTTTTTTTTTGACAGGCAGAGTGAATAGTGAGAGAGACAGAGAGAAACGTCTTCCTTTTTGCCGCTGGTTCACCCTCCAATGGCCACTGTGGCTGGCGCATCTCGCTGATCCGAAGCCAGGAGCCAAGTGCTTCTCCTGGTCTCCCATGCGGGTGCAGGGCCCAAGCACTTGGGCCATCCTCCACTGCCTTCCTGGGCCATAGCAGAGAGCTGGCCTGGAAGAGGGGCAACCGGGATAGAATCTGGCACCCCAACCGGGACTAGAACCCGGTGTGCCGGCGCAGCAAGGTGGAGGATTAGCCTGTTAAGCCACGGCGCTGGCTATATTTACCTTTAAAGAAGTATCTGAAAGGCAGAGAGACAGACAGATGTAGAGGAAATGAGCTCCCCTCCTACGGTTCACTCCCCAAACGCCTACCGTGGCTGGGGTCAAAGCCAAGAATGAAGAGTGTAATCCAGGTCTTCTATGCGGGTGGCAAGAGCCCAACTATTTAAGCCATAACTGCTGCTTCCCATGGTCTGAATTAGCAGGAAGCTGGAGTCAGCAGCTGGAGCCTGGAATTAAATGCAGGTACTCCAGTGTGGGACACAGGCATTTTTATTTTTAGTAATTTTTATTTATTCGAGTTTTCTTGAAAGTATAGAAAAACAGATTGATAGATATCCCATCTGCTTGTTCACTCCCTAAATGTCAACAAGCCAGGGTTGGACCAGGTTGAAGCCAGGAATTGACAACTCCATTCAGGTTTCCCATGTGGGTGACAGAGACCCAATGACTTCAGCCATCACCTGCTGCCTCCCAGGGTATGCATTTGCAGGAATGCTAGAATCAGAGCAGAGCCATGTCTCAAACCCAGGCACTCTAGCCACTGCACCAAACGCCTGCCTCCTACCTACAGATTTCTGACATAGATCTCATATACTAGATTGGGTAGAATAGCCTGTTTACACCTGTTTATCACAGCCTAATTGCTCTCCTTTTCATTCTCAGAAGCACTCCAATTTGGAAGGTAAATTACACTGTCACTCTATCCCTGAGTCCTACCACCATAGGGGCCAGCTGCCTCTGTCACATGCTCTCACAGCTCTGTACAACTTGTCTTCATTGCCCTGAAACCCGTATTTACATTCATTTGTGATGGTCAATATTTTTATCCCTCACTAGCCTGAGTAAACTGTGACTGAGACTATATCCTCAATATCCCGGCACCCAGTAGGCACTCATATTTGAGGAATGGATCTATTTCTGACAGGTTATCTATTAATATACTCTCTACTCCCTATCCTCCCAATCCAGTTCTTTAAAACAAAACAAACAAACAAAAAAACTATTTATATTTGAAAGGCAGAATGAGAAACAAGGAAACAGAGAAAGAGAGAGAGAATTTTCCATCTGCTAGTTTACTCTCCAAATTGCTGAAACAGCCAGGGCTGGGGCTGAAGTCAGGAACCTAGAACTCCACCCAGGGCTCCCACAGGGGTACAGGGTTACAGGCACTTGGGCTATCGTCCGCTGCTTTCCTAGGTACACTAGCAGGAAGCTGGATTGCAAACAGAGCAGCTGGGACCTGAACCAGTGCCAATACGGGATGTCAGCATTGCAGGCAGCAGCTTAACCTGCTGTGCCACAGCACCGCTCCCCAATTCCACTTCTGAGATGGAAGCCTGGCCATTTCTTCTGATCAGTTCTGAGTTCCTGGAAGAGGGAAGTTCAAGGAGCTAGGGGAGAGCACCATAGCCTCAGCGTTCAACTGAGGCAAACGCCTAGCTGCAGTCACCATGAGCAGTGGTACCTCTGTCTGGCTCCTGCAGGACCCAGGGCCCTGTTGGGACCTTAGTGTAGGGTTGGGAGCTCCACAGTGAGCATCATGGTTTTTCTACCAGCCACATGGCCTGTGTTGGCCTTCAGGTGACTCATAGATAACCAGCCCAGATCATAGACCAAAAGGTCTCCCTGTTCAACCTCTCCAAAACTGAGGAATCTCAAACGAGTACCCTATCTTAATTCATCTCTGTAACCCAAGACTCACAGAAGGCTCTCCAGTCACTGAATGGACCTGGAGTATGAACTCAAGCTTCAGCCCATCTAGTACAGCTACCAACATAGGCAAGAGCCCCACCTACTGGCTTCTTCAGTAAATGCAAACACTTAAGCAAGGTCTGCAAGAAGCAGACAAGTTCTGCACTGGGCAAGCCACTGACCCCCAACACACTAGGGTGGACAAAATAAAGCATTAACTCCTGCCATAGACATAAAGGGCCATTGCCACTGAACCTGTCAGACTTAGCATTATTTTGCTCCCACCACCCAAATGCATTCACTTAATTCATCCTAGGCCCTCTTCTCCCACTGGAAAATATTTCCTCTTCCTTGCAAGGGCACAGACCTTCTGCACAAAAGGATTTCATGATCTTTCCATACAACCAAGTACCACAGAGCCATAAAAAATTAGCTGCTGTGAGGCAGGTGTTGTAGTGCAGGTTTAGCTGCCATCTAGGACATCCTCACTCCATGAGTACCAGTTGGAATCCTAGTTCTTTCAGATCCAGCTTCCTGCTAATATGCCTGGGAAGGCAATAGATGAGGCCCATGTGCCTGGGTCCATGCCATTCATGTGGGATACCTGGATGAAGTTCATGGCTCCTGATTTCACCTTGGCCCAGTCTTGGCTGTTGCAGGCACTTGGGGAATGAACTAGCAAATGTCTATCTCACCCTGCCACTCTACCTCTCAAATAATCTTGGGGGGAAAAATAGCTCCCAGAAGTTACAAAACACAGTGGTCTATTTCATTTGTGCAAAGAAAAACAGCACATTGAAGTACAATAGGTCCTCTGTATCTACGGATATGGGTTAATCTAACCAAGGGTTGACAATAGGAGAAAAAAAATCCCACCTGTACTAAACACACTTCTTTTTTCTGATCATCATTCCCCAAATATACCATAACTACTTATAAAGCACTTACACTATATTAGGTATTATAAGCCATTTAGAAACTAAAGTACATAGAAGTATGTAGGTTGTATGTAAATATTATACCCTTTTACTTAAGGGATTTGACCATTGGATTTTGGTATCTTTTTTTTTTGACAGGCAGAGTGGATAGTGAGAGAGAGAGACAGAGAGAAAGGTCTTCCTTTTGCCGTTGGTTCACCCTCCAATGGCCGCCGCGGTAGCGCGCTGCGGCCGGCGCACCGCGCTGTTCCGATGGCAGGAGCCAGGGGCTTCTCCTGGTCTCCCATGGGGTGCAGGGCCCAAGCACTTGGGCCATCCTCCACTGCACTCCCTAGCCACAGCAGAGAGCTGGCCTGGAAGAGGGGCAACCGGGACAGGATCGGTGCCCCGACCGGGACTAGAACCTGGTGTGCCGGTGCCGCAAGGCGGAGGATTAGCCTAGTGAGCCGCGGCGCCGGCCGGATTTTGGTATCTTTGAGTGTCACAAAACCAATCCTTCACAGGTACCAATGACAACCATGCATAGAAACTCTGGAGGCTGGCCGGTGCCGTGGCTTAACAGGCTAATCCTCCACCTTGCGGCGCCGGCACACCAGGTTCTAGTCCCGGTTGGGGCGCCGGATTCTATCCCGGTTGCCCCTCTTCCAGGCCAGCTCTCTGCTATGGCCCGGGAAGGCAGTGGAGGATGGCCCAAGTGCTTGGGCCCTGCACCCGCATGGGAGACCAGGAGAAGCACCTGGCTCCTGGCTTCGGATCAGCAAGATGCGCTGGCTGCAGCGGCCATTGGAGGGTGAACCAACGGCAAAAAGGAAGACCTTTCTCTCTGTCTCTCTCTCTCTCACTATCCACTCTGCCTGTCCAAAAAAAAAAAAAAAAAGAAAAAGAAAAAGAAACTGGAGGCTGACACCGCGGCTCACTTGGCCAATCCTCCACCTGTGGCGCCGGCACCCCAGGTTCTATTCCCGGTTGGTCCTCTTCCAGTCCAGCTCTCCGCTGTGGCCCAGGAAGGCAGTGGAGGATGGCCCAAGTGCTTGGCCCCTGGCACCCGCACAGGAGACCAGGAGACCAGGAGACCAGGAGGAAGCACCTGGCTCATGGCTTCAGATTGGTGCAGTGCACCAGGCGTAGCGGCCATTGGGGGGGTGAACCAATGGAAAGGAAGACTTTTCTGTCTCTCCCTAAATCTGCCTGTAAAAAAAAAAAAAAAAAAAAAAAGCAGCAGCTCTGGAAGGAGAAATAGGTTCCAGAAAATGGACTGAGATGAAAATTTAGTAAGCTTCATTGTCATATTACCAGATTTAACAATATAAGGGGCCAGTGCTGTGGTATAGTGGGTAAAGCTTCCGCCTGCTGTACCAGCATCCCATGTGGGTGCCGGTTTCAGTTCCAGCTACTCCACCTCCAATTTAGCTCTCTGCTATGGCCTGGGAAAGCAGTGGAGGCCTAAGTCCTTGGGCCCCTGCACCAGCATGGGAGACCCGGACACTCTTGCCTTCAGATTGGCGCTGCTCCAGCCATTGTGGCCATCTAGGGATTGAACCAGCAGATGGAAGACCCCTCTCTTCCTCTAAAATACATAAATCAATCTTTTTTTTTTTTGACAGGCAGAGTGGATAGTGAGACAGAGAAAGGTCTTCCTTTTTGCCGCTGGTTCACCCTCCAATGGCCGCTGCGGCCGGCGCATCTCGCTGATCCGAAGCCAGGAGCCAGGTGCTTCTCCTGGTCTCCCATGCGGGTGCAGGGCCCAAGCACTTGGGCCATCCTCCACTGTCTTCCCGGGCCATAGCAGAGAGCTGGCCTGGAAGAAGGGCAACCGGGATAGAATCCGGCGCCCCAACCAGGACTAGAACCCGGTGTGCCGGCGCAGCAAGGCAGAGGATTAGCCTGTTAAGCCATGGCGCCGGCCCATAAATCAATCTTCTTAGGTAATGGTTTTCAAATTTGGTTGCTCTTAAGAATCACCTGGTGGGGCTCGTGCTGTGGCATTGCAAGTTAGGCCACCACCTGTAGCACTGGCATTCCATATAGGTGCTCCATTTCCAATCTAGCTCCCTGCCACTGCACCTGTGAAAGCAGTGGAAGATGGCCCAGGTGCTTGAGCTCCTGAACCCAAGTAGGAAACCCTGAAGAAGCTCCTGCCTAGCTCCTGGCTTTGGATCAGCCCAGTTCCGGCTGTTTTGGCCATTTGGAGTGAACCAGCAAATGGAAGAAATCTCTCTTTTTTTTTTTTTTTTAATTATTTTTATTTATTTAAAAGACAGACTTAGAGACAGAGACAGAGACAGGTCTTCCATCTGCTTGTTCACTCTCCAAATGGCCAACCATGGCCGGAGCTGAGCTGATCTGAAGCCAGGAGCCAGGAGCTTCTTCCAGTCTCCCACATGGGTGCAGGGGCCCAAGGACTTGCGCCATCCTCCACTGCTTTCCCAGGCACATTTAGCAGGGAGCTGGATTGGAAGTGCAGCAACTGGGGTTCGAACCTGCAGCCATACGGAATGCCAGCGCTAAAGGCCAGGGCTTTCAATCTGCTGTGCCACAGCACTGGCCTGTGACTTTCAAAAAAAAAAATATCACCTCACAACTTCAAAAAATTCTAGAACCTGGAATCCCCCAGAGCACTAGCATGACTCAAGAGGCCTGGGGATGAGCTTCTGGTTATCACTGGGGTTTTTAAGATTGAGAGGCAGGGGCCGGCGCCATGGCACACTAGGTTAATCCTCCACCTGTAGTGCCAGAATCCCACAGGGGCGCTGGTTCTAGTCCCGGTCGCTCCTCTTCCAGTCCAGCTCTCTGCTGTGGCCTGGGAAGGCAGTGGAGGATGGCCCAAGTGCTTGGCCCCTGGCACCCACATGGGAGACCAGGAAGAAGCACCTGGCTCCTGGCTTCGGAGCAGCCATTTTGGGGGTGAACCAACGGAGAAGACCTTTCTCTCTCTGTCTATAACTCTGTCAAATAAATAAATAAAATTAAAAAAAAAAAAAAAGATTGAGAGGCAGAGGGCCTTACACCCACATGGGATGCCAGGAGGAAACTCCTGGCTCTGGCTTTGGATGGGGCGGGGCGGGGGGAGGAGAGGGGGAGGGAATGCTCCGGCCATTGCAGCCAACTGGGGAGTGAACCAGCAGATGTAGGACCTCTCTCTGCATTTACTCTGACTCTCAAATAAAATAAATCTTTAATAAAAAAAAAAGACTGAGAGGCAAACAGAGGCTCCTATTCCCTGTTCATTCCCCAAATGCCAACTGCTAGGGTTAGCATATGACAAAGCTGGGAGCCAATTACTCATACCATCACTGCTACCTGACAAGGTCTATACTGGCAGGAAGCTGGAGTCAGGAGCTGGAGCTGGGAAAGGAACCCACCCACTCAGGTGGAATGCAGGCCAAATGCCCAATCCTCATTAGCGTTTTTTTGACAGGCAGAGTGGACAGTGAGAGAGACAGAGAGAAAGGTCTTCCTTGTCCATTGGTTCACCCCCACAACAGTGGCTGTGGCTGGCGCACTGCGCTGATCCGAAGCCAGGAGCCAGGTGCTTCCTCCTGGTCTCCCATGCAGATGCAGGGCCCAAGGACATGGGCCATCCTCCACTGCACTCCCGGGCCACAGCAGAGCTGGACTGGAAGACCAACCGGGACAGAATCCAGTGCTCTGACCGGGACTAGAACCCGGTGTGCTGGCACCGCAGGTGGAGGATTAGCCTATTGAGCAGCAGCCCTCATTAGCGTTTTTAAGTTCCCCAGATGACCCTAATTTTCAGTTGGTACTATGAACCATTGATTTGGGTTAGGAGCTGGCAAACTCTTTGTGAACGGTCACTTATTATTTTAGGCTTTGTGGGCCATTCCTAAAACCTATTACATGTCCTGTTTGTTTTTTTAAAAAGATTTATTTATTTGAAAGTCAGAGTTGCACAGAGAGAGGAGAGGCAGAGAGAGGGAGAGGTCTTCCATCTGCTGGTTCACTCCCCAGTTGGCCACAATGGCCGGAGTTGCGCCATTCCGAAGCCAGGAGTCCAGGAGTGTCTTCCAGGTCTCCCACATGGGTGCAGGGGCCTAAGGATTTGGGCTATCTTCTACTGCTTTCCTAGGCCACAGCAGAGAGCTGGACCGAAAGTGGAGCAACCAGGCCTCGAGCTGGTGCCCATATGGGATGCCGGCACTACAGGCTGCTGCTTTACGCCACAGCACAGGCCCCATTTTTTTTTTCCAAAGGGGACTTTTTTTTTTTTTTTTTTTGACAGGCAGAGTGGACAGAGAGAGAGAGAGAGACAGAGAGAAAGGTCTTCCTTTGCCGTTGGTTCACCCTCCAATGGCCGGCGCAGCTGGCGCGTCGCAGCGCACCGTGCTGATCCGATGGCAGGAGCCAGGTGCTTCTCCTGGTCTCCCATGGGGTGCAGGGCCCAAGCACTTGGGCCATCCTCCACTGCACTCCCTGGCCACAGCAGAGAGCTGGCCTGGAAGAGGGGCAACCGGGACAGAATCCGGTGCCCCGACGGGGACTAGAACCCGGTGTGCCGGCACCGCAAGGAGGAGGATTAGCCTAGTGAGCCACGGCGCTGGCCCTTCAAAGGGGACTTTTAAAAAGACAATACCAGAGTATTCTATAGATAATACAAAACCAACCAGAAGATGGATTTGACCCACAGGTTACCTTGCCAGTCCTCAATTTATAGACTAGATATAGCCTGGAAAAGGCACCATGATTCAAATGTGGCCAAGAAAAGTCAGGAAGCTACTGCTAAGAAATCCCAAGGCAAACTCACAGGTCCAGACTCCAGCCCTCTAGAGACCTAGTATCGAATTCTGGCTTGGGTAGGAGAAGGGAGGGATTTCGACTTACAATAATAAAACTCCAAGACACATTATAAATCAGCGAGTTTATTATTTTGCAGTAGATGCAGAACTTTTACCATGCAGACCGAAATACCCATGTCAGGATGAACAGTGCATTTTCTTCTGAGTGGTGGCTACACAGAAAACCAGGTTGTTCCCAGGTTATTTACTGAATGTGGAATCCAAACATGGAAGGCTAGTCTTAAGACCTGTACCTCTTTCACAAAAGCTTGTCCCACCACAGGAACAGCCCAGCCTCCAGGAGGCTCCCCGACTTTACCCTCCTCTTCTTACTCTGACTGAACACTATCAATGGCTACCTCCTACAGCCTAACCATCAGCCAGCATGGCCTAGCACTTTCTGTTCACTGGGTTTTTTAACCAGGGACTTAGGGGGCAAAACAATTGTTCCCATGAACCCACTGGGGTCATCCTGTTAGGATGCTCTCCCCAAGTGCAGTCCCCAAGTTTCAACAGACTTTGTAAAGGTTCCTTCTACCTCCATTAGCACACACACAGGTTACCTATAGGGTTACCTATAAATTCACCTGAAGTAACCTTCCTACAGTGGATTGGGGTTTTTGATTATAGTTCTTTTTTTCATTTACTTGATTAGTGATTTCCAGTTATGTAGGAATTAATTAAACCAATATTATGTGCCACATAGCTACCCAACAGAAATATCAATATCAATAAACAATATGTACATTTAAGATCATTTTGTAAGCCAGCGCCGCGGCTCAA
Source organism: Lepus europaeus (assembly GCF_033115175.1). Classification (NCBI taxonomy): domain Eukaryota; kingdom Metazoa; phylum Chordata; class Mammalia; order Lagomorpha; family Leporidae; genus Lepus; species Lepus europaeus. The sequence goes on from NC_084843.1 coordinate 27,236,814, forward strand.
TAGGCTAATCCTCCGCCTGTGGCGCCAGCACACTGGGTTCTAGTCCTGGTCAGGGCGCCAGATTCTATCCTGGTTGCTCCTCTTCCAGGCCAGCTCTCTGCTGTGGCCAGGGAGTGCAGTGAAGGATGGCCCAAGTGCTTGGGCCCTGCACCCCAAGGGAGACCAGCAGAAGTACCTGGCTCCTGCCTTCGCATCAGTACGGTGCGCCAGCCGCGGCGCGCCAGCCATTGGAGGGTGAACCAACGGCAAAAGGAAGACCTTTCTCTCTGTCTCTCTCTCTCTCTGTCCACTCTGCCTGTCAAAAAAACTAAAAAAACAAAATAAAAAAAAATTTATTTTGTTCTCAATAATGTAAAAAAGAAAAGATGGCAGTTCTCAACTTTGTTCTCAGAACTGGTAGGGGTCAAGTCACCGAAAATTCAAAGTTGAAAGATTTGCTTTCAAATTTAAAACCAAAACATGTACTGTGTTGCCAACATTATATAATATAAAACCACACTCAAAAAAAATCAAGCTCAGATTAACTTATGGCATTCACACCAGAATAGAATTTTGCCCATTAACAAAAACAGTAGATTGTATCCCAAGATGTAGGTATGTCCATGCTGGCTGAGAACTTCAGGCCCAGACCCAACAAATGAGGATGAACTACACAGTGCATGCTAAACAGGCATGTACACATATGTTAATCATTCTTCAGTGCCTACAATGGGGCTCTGAGGTAAGGACGGAAGGAGCATACTCACAGGCAGAACTCTTCCCCAACTATAAAAATTCACACGTGACAATTTACTGTATCTTGGGCAATAGCTAAGATTTTATCTGTAGGAACCCACCTCTGAAAATCACAACAATAGTCAATAGGAAATGATTTAATATAAAATATACAAATTTCTCAGTGTGAGGACTTCCACAAAACAGGAAGAATGGGGGTGACAACTAAAACAGATTTTTAAAAAATAACGTTCCCCTTACCTCTTCCCTGCTACCCAACACTCAAAAAAATCTGTACAAAACTAGAACACAGAAAAAGACCACAGAAGATGTTATGTTGCAGTCCGAACTTCTGTCCTCACCAAGACCCTCCCCTAATAGAGCTGAGGGTCCCCAGGTCCACTGAAAGTGGGAGGTCTCTGTTCATCACCCCTGCATCACCAAGGTCACTCGCTGTCAAACTTAACAGAGTTCACCTGGACGGAGATGGAGCCTCCTCGGTAGCTACCGCGCTTCTTCTTGGTCTTCTCGTGCCGGAAGGATTTGCCTTTGGTGAACTTTAGAACTTGATTGGCTCGTTCTCCCCAGTCCCCAACTGCACCACGCTGGTGAAGCAGAGAAATACTTAACACAGAGAAGGACAGCACCAAGGCCCCACCATGCTCTTCTTTCTACTTTCATGGAAACTCCCACCAACCTGAATTGAAAGTTGCCCGTTCTTCTATTCCTCAACCCCCAGGAACAGCAAACATCCCTCACCTTGGCATCGAAGGAGTTGTCTGCCACTCGGGAATCCACTTCAATTTCTTCCTCCCGGACTCTTCGGAATGGGGATGATGCCCTTTTTTCTCCCTAAGGAAGAATCAAGTTGGGAATTAAAGATGGGGTGGCCATCTAAAGCTCTCTGGAATAGCACACCACGAGGTGCCAGGTCAGGCCAAGCTTTCAAGATGATCCCAATTTCTTTCTACTTTTAAAGGGCTGACTTTCTGAGAAGAAAATGAGATAACTCACCTTCTTCCTTTTAGGAAATGTGTTGGGGGTCTGGAGCTTAATCTTCTTGGCTTGAGGAGTCCCTGCCTCACTGGCAGCCTCATTCTGCTTCCGCTTCTTTCCTGAACATACAAACAGAAAACCCCACAATCAGGAGACCAGTTTCCAGTTCCTTCTTCCATAGTCCCACAGAGGATCTGCAAATAGAAGCCGCAGTGGGGTGGAGGGGGCCTCCTCTCCCGACAGTATCCTCCCAGTTATCCCCATCCTGGTTTTGAAGGACAAAACCCAGAGGGCAGGGTCTTCAGACACAGACCTGGCTTAGAAACTGCCACTGCTGCCTTTTCTTCCTCTTCCTCTTCACTGTCCTTGCCTGCTTTCCCATTCTGGGCAGCAGTCAGGGCAGAGGTACCATTGGCCTTGGGACCTTGTGGTTTCGGAGTGCCCTTGCCCTTGGGCTTCTCTTCTTCCTCCTCACTGGAATCATCCGAGGAAGAACTGCTGCTGCTCTCGGCCTTCACCTGCTTTACGGAAGCAGGCTTGGAAGGTGCTACGCCTCCTGCTGCCTTCTGCGGCTTCTTCTTAACTGGGGCTTTAGACGTCTTCTCTTCCTCCTCCTCCTCGTCACTGCTGGAGCTGTCGGAGTCAGAACTGCCCTCCCCATCAGCCTGAGGAGGCTGTTTGGCAGGCACAGGTGGAGCTGCTTTGGCAGTCACCTTGGACTTAGGGGTGGCTGCAGCCTTCTTTGCCTTTTCCTCCTCCTCCTCACTAGAGCTGCTCTCCTCTTCACTGGAGCTGCTATCAGCCTTTCTGGCCAGAGGCTTCTGGCCACCACCTGCAGGCTGCTTGAGCGCGGCAGCTGGCTTAGCTGCAGGCTGCTTGGGAGTGGCAGCTGGCTTACTCGAGGAATTCTTGGTGGCACCGGCTGGCTTGGCAGGAGCTTCATCCTCAGAGCTGTCGGAGTCTAGACAAACACAAAGGACAGAAAAATCAGCTCCCGAATCAGATTTGGGGAACCCTGTAGCAGCTGCCCACAGATCACCCCACTGCCCTGAGGGCCTCCCTACACCATACCTGAGCTGTCTGAAGAGCTCTCCGCTGCCTTCTTCGCTGGCGCTGGCTTAGGGGTTGTTTTACAGACAACTGCCTTAGCTGGAGGTTTCTTCTCCTCCTCGGAACTTGAATCTGGGAAGAACCTGGGGCATTATGTTGGGTCCAGAGTACCACTCCAACCAGGAGAGCAACAAAAAGAACACAGACACACAGAAAGCCTTAGCCCTGCCTCACTTTAGCAAAAAACAGTAGAGGGACAGTGGATCTTCCCCCTCCCTATTGCTCATGGTCCTTCCTGCACATGTGTGCATGCTCACACACTCCTAGCAGCACTCCTGACTCAGCAGACTCACCAGACTCATCACTGCTGTCTTCACTACTTTCCTCAGGCTGTTTCTTCTCTGCAGCTTTCTTGGGAGGCTGGGTTCCTGGGGACTTCTTCGGTGCAGGAGCAGATGGTGGGGGTACTGAGCTGTAAGGACCTGTTTGAAAGGGACGACATGGTGATTTAAAAACATGTACATAACTCATTTGACACACTACCCTCTTCTGGATGCAGGGCCTCATTCCCATTCCCGAGTGTGGGCTAGATCAGTGACTCATCTCAAGTACAAAGTACAAAGTACAGGTCATGTCTTGCCACTTCCCAGTCTTTCTTGCTAGGACCCTCAGCTCGGGGATCATGTTACAAAGACACTCAAGCAGCTCCATGGAGAAGTTCGTGCAGTTAGTGTAACTGCGTCCAGGACAATCAGAGTTTCACTCCCCATGTTCACTAACCTGGTTTTTTCTTCACGGGTTTTTTCTGCTCCTCTTCCTCCTCACTGGAGGAATCCTCACTGCTGGAACTCTTCTGGGTAGGGGGAGCAGGTGCTTTGACTGGAGCCTTGGCCACAATTTGCTTTTTAGGTACAGCCTGTGTCCAAGAGAGAAAATCCATTACTTCAAGAAAATACTGATGAACCCTGCCAGGGAATGGAAAGACACACAGATCCTACATTCCCTGATACAAGCTCTAGCCCATACCTTCTTGGGAACGGCCACAGCCTGCTCCTCCTCGGAGTCATCACTGCTGCTGCTGCTGCTGCTGCTGCTGCTGCCAGCTGCTTTGCCATTGGCCACTTTAAGTGCTGCTCGAGCCGGTGTCCCTACAGGAAAAGGAAGCAAGCACTACTAAAACCTTCCTGTGGTGGCTGTCTAGCCTAGCAGTTAAGATCCTCAGTAAGATGCTGGCATCCCGTATCGGACTGCATGGGTTTAAGTCCCAGCTCTCTCCCAGTTCCAGTTTCCCGCTAATGCTCATCCTGGGAGGCAGCACTAAGTACATTAGAGACCTGGGTTCAGTTCTTGGCTATAGCCTGACCTACCTATTGTAGGCATATGGGGGAGGGAACCAGTAGATAGGAACTGTCTGTTTCCCTTCTCTTTCAAATAAAAACTTACCCTCCTACTAATGGAAAACTTAGGAGTCCACCTTTACAGCAATCATAAAGGAGAATATCAGTTTATCATCTCTGGGGGCCAGGACTGTGGCACAGAAGGTTATACTTCCACCTGAAGCGCTGGTATCCCATATAGGTGCCTGACTGCTACGCTTTTGATCCAGCTCCCTGCTAATGCGCCCAAGAAAGCAGAAAATAGCCCAAATACTTGGGCCCCTGCACCCATGTGGAAAAAGAATGCCAAAAGGACTCCTTTTTCAAAAACATCCTTTTTCTTGCCACGAAGACTATTTCTCTATTAGTTTCCAAGCATGACACTTTATTAATAAAAAGCTTTTTTTCTTTTTTCAACAAAGTAACACTAATCATTATCATTTCATCCCTGTGCTTTGTGAGGAGTCTTAATACCAGTCCCCAAGGCAATCTTGTCCCCAGCACACCCCTCTCAGTAACAAACAGTACCTGGTTTAGGTGGAGCTTTAGCCTGAGCCTTCGGTGCCACGGGTGTTGTCTTTGGCTGCTGCTGCTGCTTTGGCGCCTCATCTTCTGAGCTTGAGTCAGAATCAGAATCTGAGCTCTTAGCCTTCTTAGGAGTAGCTCTGGCTGCCTTAGCTTGGGGCTTGACTACCCTCTGTGAGAAAACACACAGGAAGAAATCATCAAGAGCCACCACGTACCCAAAGAGCATCCTCAGCTCCGTTTATTTTACAGAAGTTTAATGGAATAGTAGAGATGAGGAAGCTAAGCAGGACAGAAAATGGAAAGCACAAAAGACTCTCATTAAGAATCAAAGTAGCTACTTGATTTGATACATTGGCCCCTTCTCTGCCAAGAGCTTCGAACAATACACAGCCATTCCTAGAGCCCTAAACAGAATGCCAACTCAAACCTCTCAGGCAGAATGGAGCCCAACTTCAACATCATACATCCTTTCTGGAACTCACATCTCCATCATCTCCCCTAAAAGTTGCCAGTTTGTTCCTCATATTTGCCTATTGCAAAACCACCACGACCCTCTGATCACAAGCTAGAAGACAAGATTTTAAGTTTCTTCCTTTCCAAATCTTTAAGCAGTCCCCTTTGCTTCTCCAAGCTACAAACCTGGACAGGTTTTTTCTTTTTCTCTTCCTCTTCCTCCTCATCACTGGATTCTTCACTGCTGCTACTCTCTGATGCTTTGGCTGCAGCCTTTCCAGGATGCTGGGGCAGACTGGCCCGCTTGGCAGGTACAGCTGAACGAAACAGGTCCCAGTTAACACCAGCCATGCAGTACAGGCAGGCTGCAAATTATTTTCCTTGAACCACCAAGCCCAACCCCTTGCCCTGCCTTACCAGCCTTTTTAGCGGGAGGCTCTTGAGCTTTTTCCTCTTCCTCACTGCTGTCCTCACTGCTGTCACTGGATGAAGTTTTCTTAGCCTTCTTAGTCACTGGTCCATTTGCCTGTAACTTCCTCTTTGGGGCCTTGGTTGACCTGCTGAAGTAGGATCAGCCTTACTTCAGGTGGATCCAGACCTTCTCAAACCAAGTAACACAGCCCAGCCCACCTGGGGACGGCGGCTGGGGGAGTAGGGCCGGGGTGGATGACAGCCAAGGTGGAACAGGGAAGGCTTACTTGAGCCAGAAGCTATAGATGTCCAAGAGAGAAGAGGCATTGGCATCCTGTTGTGTCTGCAGAAGAAAAAGAGGTGGGTAAGGAAATGCTTTCCTGGTTATCAGGAGAGTTAAGATCTTGCATTACATTTATTAAATGTGACCTGTCATACATACTTTTCCTTCTTGCATAAATTAGGAGAAAAATATTCTACTGGTGTATTTCAACTTTTTTTTTTTTTTTTTTTTTTGACAGGCAGAGTGGACAGTGAGAGAGAGACAGAGAGAAAGGTCTTCCTTTTGCCGTTGGTTCACCCTCCAATGGCCGCCGCGGTAGGCGCGCTGCGGCCGGCGCACCGCGCTGATCCGATGGCAGGAGCCAGGGGCTTCTCCTGGTCTCCCATGGGGTGCAGGGCCCAAGCACTTGGGCCATCCTCCACTGCACTCCCTGGCCACAGCAGAGAGCTGGCCTGGAAGAGGGGCAACCGGGACAGGATCGGTGCCCCGACCGGGACTAGAACCCGGTGTGCCGGCGCTGCAAGGCGGAGGATTAGCCTAGTGAGCCGCGGCGCCGGCTTCAACTTTTTTTATACCAAAACTTGGGCTCTGCGCCAATACTGTAGCACAGGGGGTACCACTTACGAGCATGGGTTCAAGGCCTGGCTCTGCTCCATTTCTGATTCAGCTCCCTGCTAATTCATCTGGGAAAGCAGCAGAGGATGGCTTGAGAGCCTGGGCCACTGCCACACATGTGGAAGACCAAGATGGAATTCCAGGTTCCTGTGTCCATTTGGGGAATGAGCCAACTAACGGAAAAACACCTCTCTCTTTCAAATAAATATAAATAAACCCTTAAAAGGGGGGGTGGGGGGGGATGGACTAGCACTGTGTAGAGTAAAGCATCCCATATATCCCATATATTGAGTCCTGGTTGCTCCAATTCCAATCCAGCTCTCTGTTATGGCCTGAGAAAGCAGTACAGGATGGCCCAAGTCCTTGGTCCCCTGCATCCACATGCGAAAACCGGAAGAAGCCCCAGCATCTTAGCTTCGGATTGGCTCAGCTCAGCTCTGGCCATTGCAGCCATCTGGGGAGTGAACCAACAATGGAAGACTTCTCTCTTTGCCTATCTGTATGTAACTCTTCCCAAAATGGGGTGTGTGTGTTATTTCTATAGTTTGTAGAACTACCTACTCCTCTGTCTGTCAATCGTATTTATCAAAGTGTTTAGAAAATTTCATTCCCAGCCGGCGCCGTAGCTTAACAGGCTAATCCTCCGCCTTGCGGCGCCGGCACACTGGGTTCTAGTCCCAATTGGGGCGCCGGACTCTATCCCGGTTGCCCCTCTTCCAGGCCAGCTCTCTGCTATGGCCCGGGAAGACAGTGGAGGATGGCCCAAGTGCTTGGGCCCTGCACCCGCATGGGAGACCAGGAGAAGCACCTGGCTCCTGGCTTTGGATCAGCGAGATGCGCCGGCCGCAGCGGCCATTGGAGGGTAAACCAACGGCAAAGGAAGACCTTTCTCTCTGTCTCTCTCTCTCACTATCCACTCTGCCTGTCAAAAAAAAAAAAAAAGAAAATTTCATTCCCAATTCCCAAACCAGTGGAAGTTTTTGAGATAACCTCTACTTTCGGGAGCTCAGTTTTCAGGAGTCAACTGACTTTCTGAATTGTCTTTGGAGGACAGGTGAGGTATACACTTTTTTTTTTCCTTTTTTTTTTAATTTTTGGAGAAGCAGAAAAAAAGACCTTCTATCCATTGGTTCGCTCCCCAAATATCTACAATATCCAGGACTGGGCCAAGCAGCAGCCAGGAGTTGAGAACTCAATCCAGGTTTCCTGCGTGGGTGGCAGGGACCCAGTTAATTACTTAAACCATCATAGCTGCCTCACCGGGTCTGCATTAGCAGGAAGATGGAATCAGGACCACAGCCAGGAATCGAACTCAGACACTGTATGGGTCACAGTATTCTAGCTGGTGTTTTAACTGCTAGGCTAAATACCCATCCCCATATACTACTGTTTTGTGTGCCTTTCGCAAAATGGTGTTACCTGTTTTTCTTGGGAAATGCTCCTGTTGCAAGGATCTGATTTATTTTGATAGGCAAGTTCACCAAAAATTTTGAACTTAGTTGTAAATAACTGATCTTAGTACATGTGCTGCCAAAGCAAGCACAAATGACTGATTCTTTTTTTTAAAGATTTATTTTATTTATTTGAAAGACAGAGTTAGAGAGGTAGAGCCAGAGAAAGATCTTCCATTCTGCTGGCTCACTTTCCAAATGACCGCAACAGCCAGAGCTGAGCTGATCCGAAGCCAGGAGCCAGGAACTTCTTTTGGGTCTTCCACGCAGGTGCAAGAGCCCAAGGACTTTGGCCATCTTCTGCTTTCCCATGCCATAGCAGAGAGCTGGTTCGGAAGAGGAGTAGCCAGGACTAGATCCGGCGCCCATATGGAATGCTGGAACCTCAGGTGCCAATCCCCAGGCAACATTTTTAAAATCAGTCATTTTGGGGCCAGCGCTGTGGAATAGTGGGTAAAACTGCTGCCTGCAGTGCCAGCATCCCATAGGAAACAGGTTCAAGTCTCAGCTGTTCCACTTCCAATCCAGCTCTCTGCTTTGGCCTGAGAAAGCAGCAGAAGATGGCCCAAGTCCTTGGGCCCCTACACCTGCCTGGGAGACCCAGAAGATGCTCCTGGTTCCTAGTCAGCACAGCTCTGGTCGTTGTGGTCAACTGGGGAGTGAACCAGCAGATGGAAGACCTCTGTGTAACTCTGACTTTCAAATAAATAAATAAATCACTAAAAAAATTCTAATTTTACCCTGAAATAAGGGCACAAACATTAATACAAGTGGGAATTTGCTTCAATGTGAATTATTAGTGCAATTATTAGAAACAAGCCTCCAAGAGAACACTGGTGAATACTGTATACTGCAAAGAATCGTACTCAACCATTAATTACCCTGATACAGATTAACTGATTAAGAAAAAAAGGTGTGACAGTACATAGAAGAGTACAGGCTCAGAGTCAGCTGAGTATAGGTATAAAGTGTGTGATCTTGGGCAAATTAACTCAAGATTTGTTTTTCTTTTTTTTTTTTTTTTAATTTTTTTTATTTTTGACAGGCAGAGTGGACAGTGAGAGAGAGAGACAGAGAGAAAGGTCTTCCTTTTGCCGTTGGTTCACCCTCCAATGGCCGCCGCGGTAGTGCGCTGCGGCCGGCGCACCGCGCTGATCCGATGGCAGGAGCCAGGGGCTTCTCCTGGTCTCCCATGGGGTGCAGGGCCCAAGCACTTGGGTCATCCTCCACTGCACTCCCTGGCCACAGCAGAGAGCTGGCCTGGAAGCGGGGCAACCGGGACAGGATCGGTGCCCCGACCGGGACTAGAACCCAGTGTGCCGGCACCGCAAGGCGGAGGATTAGCCTGTTGAGCCACGGCGCCGGCCTGTTTTTCTTTCTATAAAATGGAAATAATACTACACATCTCAGAGAGGATAATAGATAAGGCACATATGGGGCCGGCACTATGGCGTAGCAGGTAAAGCCACCACCTGCAGTGCCGGTATCCCATACAGGCGCTGCTTCGAGTCCCGCTGCTTCGAGTCCCGGCTGCTCCACTTCCTCCACTTCCGATCCAGCTCTCTGCTATGGCCTGGGAAAGCAGTGGAAGATGGCCTCAGTCCCTGGGCTCCTGCACCCACGTGGGAGACCCGGAGGAAGCTCCTGGCTTCAGACTGATGCAGCTCGGGCTGTTGCGGCCATTTGGGGAATGAACCAGTAGATGGAAGACCTTTCTCTTTCTCTCTCTCTCTGCCTCTCTGTAACTGTACCATTCAAATTAATATATAAATCTTAGCCCTTCGTTAACTCTGCACAAAGATGAGCTTTTTGTCATATAAAACCCAGGAATATTAACTGTCCATTGTGGAAACACTCCTGGCAGTCTCCTTATCAGTCAACTCAAAGCAGTTCCAGTAAGCAAGTAGTTAGATCCCTTGGAGGGCTGTTCCAGTCTTAAGAAATTCTTCCTGTCACTGATCTGATCGCCTCCTGTTGCAATCCACTCTGACTGCTACAAAGAACTAGCTTATCTTCTTGGCCCTCTCATCTCTGCCTAGGACTGCCACTCCATCTCTTTCCGGGTGTTTTCTGATGCATGTGTGTCAGCTTTTCTATGAGATGTAGATTCTATAAATCTTTCTCATTCCAGACCACCTTGCTCTTTCATGTGTGTGGAGCATACTAAATTGCCCTAAGTATGAATAACAACTTCTACTCATCCATGCACCAGACTGAGACTGCTACTTTGCATATTTTATCCTATTGATATTCATAAAGACCCCACGAGGTGGACAATAACTTCCTGCAGAAATAAGGACAGGGAGGTTAATTAAACTTCCCAGGTCACACACCTTGGAAGTGGCAAGGCCTGGTCCCAAGCATAACTTAGTTTGAGTCCATTAACCAAAGCTTCTGCCCTGCTGCTACGTCTCCTTGGTAGGGCTGTGTTTGCTATTCAATCCTATACTCAATCATTATAACCAAAAACGGAATCCTACCTCTCTTTAGCAACGAAAACCCCAGGCTTTGTTCCTAAAGCAATTTCATTTATCTGTAAGGCCAGGGAAATTCGACCGAAACTATGGTCAAATCACGCACTGCCTCAGCCAAGGAGCCCCCCCCCCCAAAAAAAGAAACCAAGCGCCGCCAATGCTCTCAGTGGGATACGGCGTTCGCTCCTCGCCGCACTCTGCGAGCCACGTGACCTCGACCACGCGGGTCCCACGCCGCTGCCTCTCCACCGCGAGGAAGCAACAAGACAGTGCTACCTACTCAGACCTCGCAGAAGGGGCTCCGGGGCCACGGGCTTCCTCCAGCCACTGCCGACTGATCGGAACAAAGGCCTCGCTGATGCTGGGCTGGTGGACCCCACAGACCTGCTCGTCAGGAAACCTAAGCATGTCAGGGCCTGGACCCTGTGCTCATCCCGCCCCGGCCCGCGTCCGAAGCCCGAGACTCACAGCGCCTGTCGCTTTGGCGAACTTATTGGCCACCTCCGAGAGCTGGTTATCGCGCAGAAAGCCGAGCACGAGGGGATACAGGTCGCTGGGAACCACGCGGCGCAAGCCGGCGTCCGCCATCCTCCGGGCAGTACGCGTCACTACCGTTGGCGACGCACCTCGACCTAGGAACCCGAAAGGCGCAGGGGGCGGGCGCGTGACGTCACTTCGCCGCGCGGACGCAGAGCGGAAGGGGTGGGACTCCACAGGGCAGTGCTGACCCCACCCCGCAGGCGGGGTCAAGGCGAAAACCCTACGCTCCTTCCGGTCCAACGCAAATCGCCATCTTGGTAAGGGTGGAGTCCACCGGCCGCCGCTTTTGTGAAGGCGGAGCTCTGACGTCAGGGTCACGCCCTCGGCGTGGCGGGAAAACTCGGGACTTCCCGCGCCTTGTCTTTGGGCGGGAGGCGTCCTTTCCGAGTGTGGGTTTCCCGCGCCTCAGCTGAAGTGTCCACATTAGTGACTGGACCCGTGGGCCCTAGCTGTCCCTCGGCTCTCTAGACAGGGTCGCAGAGTTCCCAGCTGCCCCCGTTCGCGATGCCCGTGGTTCCATTCTTCATCCGCAGCCGACACGTAGTGAGGGTCCTGGTAATACCACCCCAGCCTGTCAAGTCCCCTCTCCACTGCAGAGCCTCCCTCAAGTTACCAGTTGTTTGGGGGGAGGGGCTGGACGTGTAGATTCCCTGAACTGCCCCTCCCTCAAGTCATGATTTTTTTTTTTTAAAATGTGCTGGCTGTGGGTTCATCATAAATTGCCCTGATGGTTTTGAGGAATGTTCCTTTTTTCATCATCTGAGGGGCCGGCGCCATGCAGTAGCGGGTAAAGCCAATGCCTGCACTACCAGCATCCCATAAGGACACCGGTTCAAGTCCCAGCTGCTCCACTTCCAGTCCAGCTCCCTGCTAGTGTGCCTGGGAAAACAGTAGAGGATGGCCCAAGTCCTTGGACCCCTGCATCCACGTGGGAGACCCAAAAGAAGCACCTGGCTCCTGGGTTCAAATCAACCCAGCTCTGGCTGTTGTGGCCATTTGGGGAGTGAACCAGCGGATGTTCACTCTTCTCTGCCTCTCTAACTCTGCCTTTAAAATAAATCTTTAAGGCCGGCGCCGTGGCTTAACAGGCTAATCCTCTGCCTTGCGGCGCCGGCACACGGGGTTCTAGTCCCAGTTGGGGCGCCGGATTCTATCCCGGTTGTCCCTCTTCCAGGCCAGCTCTCTGCTATGGCCCGGGAAGACAGTGGAGGATGGCCCAAATCCTTGGGCCCTGCACCCGCATGGGAGACCAGGAGAAGCACCTGGCTCCTGCCATCGGATCAGCGCGATGCGCAGGCCGCAGCGGCCATTGGAGGGTGAACCAACAGCAAAAAGGAAGACCTTTCTCTGTCTCTCTCACTATCCATATTCTGCCTGTCCAAAAATAAATAAATAAATCTTAAAAAAATTTTTTTTTATTTGAGAGGCAGAGTTTGAGGGAGACAAGAGAGAAAGATCTTCCATTCCCTGGTTCACTCCCCAAATGGCCACAATGGCCAGAGCTGGGCCCATCCAAAGCCAGGAGCCAGGAGCTTATTCAGGTCTCCAATGTGGGTACAGAGGCCCGAGCACTTGGCCATATTCCACTGCCTTCCCAGGTCATTAGCAGGGAGCTGGATCAGAAGAGGAGCAAGTGGGACTCAAACCAGAGCTCATATGGGGCTTAACCTACTGTGCCACAGCAACAGCCCTGACTTGGTTCTAAGACAATCTTCCTCCTTGCCTTTTAGGTAGGTCATGTTTAGTTTAACTCCATGAAGGGGAAAAGGTTGGTACAACCTTAATCACACAGCATTAATCCCTTCAATCTACAGTCCTAAAAATAACCCTTTTTCCTTCTGGGTCAGAAGTCACCCACCCTGGGAACTCACCCACCGAGTTAATCCAGGTTCTGGGCCACATCAACAATCCTTTCAAACCTCCCCTTTGACAATTTCCCATTAAATCCCCTCAGGCAGGATAAGGACTACTTCCTCCAAGGAACCTACCTCTCCTTTGTATTTCTCAAAAGAGGCAGTCCCCTCTTTGAACTCCTCCAGCTCTTCTTCCCCAGGGAGAAGCCTATCCACCTGCACATACTCTTCAGAAAAAAAATCAAGCATCTGCTGTGTGCCACACATTGCACTCAAGCTAAAATGGTGAACACAACTAAAATACTGAATGAGTGGGGCTTAGGGGGTTAAGCCTGCCTGCAACGCAGGTATCACATATGAGTGCCAGTTAAAGCCCCACCTGCTCCACTTATGATCTAGCTCCCTGCTAATGTGCCTGGGAAGGCAGTGGAAGATTGGCCCAAGTGCTTGGGCCCCTGCTACCCATGTGAGACCCAAAGTTCCTGGCTTCTGGCTTTGGCCTGGCCCAGCCCTGGCTGTTTTGGCTTTGGAGAATGAACCAGCAGAAGAAAAATGTCTCCTCCTGACTCTGCCTTTCAAATATTTTAAATAAATAAATAAAACATTGAATACATACATAAACTCGTTTAAAAATCCTTTTATTTGGAACAAATCTGAGCTGCTTCTTGGTCTTGTTATCAAAATCCCCTCCAGGACCAGTATCATCATTTCATCTGAAATGCAGAATCTCTGGGCCCCACCTCAGGCAGAATTTGCATTCCAAAAAGATCTCCAGGGATGGACATTAGTGAAATGCCAAGGTTTGAGTGGTGGCTTGGTTTCTAATTCCAGCTTCCAGCTAATGTGCACCCTGGGAGGCAGCAGGTTATAGTTTAAGTACTTGGATCCTTGCCACCCACATGAGAGCCCCAGATGAGTTCCCAGCTACTGGCTTTGCCTTGGCTCAGCTCTGGTTGCTGGGCACATTTGGGGAGTGAACTAGTGAATCAAAGATCTACCTGCCTTTTAAATAAATAAGTAAAAATCCAAAAAGATCTCCAGATGATTCAATGAAAGCCCTTTCAGTTTTGAGGAGCTCTATCCTAAATGACTAATTTCACCCACAATGCAAACTTTTAAATTCAGTTGAATTTTGAATCTGACTAGAGGCCCTAGGTGACTATGTCCCTGACAGTGCTGACAGTGAAGTGAATTCATTTGACACTAGTACTACAGAAAGAAGCACAACAGCACTTATGAGTTCTCTCTAGTTCCATGTTTATTAGTCTGCATAGTGACTTAGATGTTCCAAACACTGGGGGAACCCCTCAACCTCACCCATCTTACATAGGAATGCAAATTAACTTGTTTCAATACCTGTTATAAAAAACAAATACCTTTTAAAAATCTGATTTAACACATTTTTATTTCACTTTTTTTTCCATTTCTTTATAAAACAGTCATCTCCTCACTAGCAGCTCTCTCCCCTAGAGTGGGGGAGGGGGATGGAGGAGGTTGGGCACCTCCAAAGAAAAAGGGAGAGGGGGGTAGGGCCCAGGGTTACCTCCTGAGGTTCTTCTGGGCCTGTTTCAACAATGTGTCAAAATCAAGAGAATCAAATTTGCTCTTTACAGGAGCAGGATCAAAGTCTTCCCGGTTGGAGTCTATAAAGGTAGAGAGAGACACATGTCAAGTTTCCTGACCACATTTCCCAACTACAGGATCCTTGTATCACATGACCAGCTATCTCCCAGCCAAATGCTGGGGCTAAAATTGCCCAGGCTTTAAGTCAAAGGATGAGAGCGCCCTCATTTCTCCTCTCAACCCACCCCTTAGGTTCTGTGTATGTCAAATGAAGGTAAACCTCCCTCCCTCCCTCTGTCAATGAGTTAGCAACACTTCTGGAGAGGAAATGAAGCATGTGGAAGCCTCAGGCCCTCCCTCCACTTACCAAGATCAGAATAGCTCCTCTTGCAGAACTGCCTGCGGCCCCCAAAGCATAGATCAAAGGGCTGCTCATCTGCCTGGCGCAGCTTGTGGCCACTCTCAATGGCTGCAAATGCCTCCTCAGCATAGCGGTAAGTGACGAAGCCATAGTTGTCACTGGTGGGGAGGGTGAGGCAGAAGCTGGAGTGGTCATTTGGCCACATGCCAAGAACACACAGTACCCCAAAGTACAGAGGTGGCTCTTGCTGCCTAGTGGCCAACCCTGACTGTAGAGATTAAGCCCCTCCCCACCATCTCCATCACCCACCATTGCTCAGCACATCAGAGCAAGGAGGAAGACAAACATTAAGGTAAATGAATGGGACAGAAAGTACATCCTGACCTTGGGACCCAAGCTTACCCTTGAACACGGAAGTGGATGGTGCACTCCTCAATCTCTCCAAAGACAGAGAACCTCTGTTTCAGTTCTGACCGAGTCATGCGGCCAGGTATCTTCCCAATGAAGACCACCCTTCTCTCTTCCTATGTTGGATTGTCAAGGCAAATTGATACACCATGAGCCAGGGCTGCAGCTGCAGATGGCTCTTTGAGCTCCCTGCTCAGGGGCTAGTCTACTCCTCCCATGACCTGTTCTACTCACTATTGCACGCTCCTTCTGCAACACTCTCTGCCTTTGGTAATGGTCATGTGAACGGTAAGAGCCGTACCTGACAAGAGAATATGTTGTCAGCCCCTCTAGAAACAAGACAATTCACCACTCTGGATTCTCAGGCACCTGAATCCCAGACCACATGCTCACCGCCGCCTCCGGTCACTTCTCCGGCGTGGGGATGGGGAGCGGGAACGGCTTCGGGAACTGGATGATGAGGAAGAAGAGGAGGAGGAGGAAGATGATGAGGAAGAAGAGGAAGAGCATCTTCGGGATCGTCCAGAGGAACTGCAGCTAGACCTGGAGAATAAAAGGGCATGCCAGAATGTAGGGAACGGCGCAGGTGCACTTCACTTACCTCTCCCAGGTCCCAGCCCTGCCTCCTTGTCAGGAAGCTCAGGACAGAGATCAAGCAGAGCAAGAGATCTAGAACAGTTTTTTCCTCTAGATGAACAGACTGAGGCCCTTTGTGGAAATTTAGATATATCTGGAATGCTGTGGAGTGCTCTGGCAGAGATCATGTTTATTGTCAGTTGTGCAATTAAAAACACTTAACAAGTCAATAAAAAGGAGGGGGGGAATGGACAGAGGGAGAGAAAGGACAGGGCCCTGGGCCTTACAGCCAGCAATCTGTGGTGCTGGGGCCAGATCTGGCTCTCTGGATTATTCCTGCTCCCCTAGCACCCTCCAAAGGAATACTGTGGCATAAAGGATTGTGACTATGCCAGACATAAACTAGGGGACATTTCTGACAATATGCATTGCTGCCAAAACCCAGAAATTCTTCATTGGTTAAGTGGGAAAACTTGGGTCTGTTACTGAGACAAAAAGATATTGCCAGGAAATACATGAGGTCACAGCAACACCCAAAGGAACTGCTCCAGCCAATTTCCCCAGCAGACAGTTAAGGGATGAATTTTTTCCATTAACAATTAACCCACTATCCCACATACCACCAAGAAAATACCACAAATAAGGACTGATGAATGAGAAGAATCACCATGGTCAAGATCAAACCCTACGTCTTCTCAAGGCAGGTCTCACGGAAGCAAGAGACCTTAGGGATATCCCAAACTCCAACAAGGAGTAGAAGCTATCATTTCACAGCCTGCCTCCTTCAACAATCCAGGAAAGAGGAGAAGTCAAAAGCAAAGACAGAAATAGAAATCTTAGTGCCTGAAAGTATCACAGTCAGTGTGTAAAAGCTTTCAGAGTAAACCACAGGCGAATACACGAACTTCCTAAATGTAGAAGACCTAACAAGGCCATCAGAGCTCACCTTCGCCACCTCTTGTGTGGGGGGGAGAGGGACCGGGACCGGGACCGGGATGAGGAAGACGACGATGAGGATGAAGAGGAAGATGCTTCGCTGGTCCGGTTGGACCCAGAGCTGACAGAACGGCTGCTGCGGCCGCGGCGGCCCTGCCAGCCCCGGCTTGGGGGACTGGCTGACCTGCAGGCTTTTCGGTAACAGCGCACTGACCGCTGCTTGGTTGAAGGCTCTGGGGGAGTCCTAGTGTTCGCGTCATTTCGGCAGGGTGAGGCCTCAGGGGACAGCAAGGCAGATGGGGCAAGGCAAGGTGCTGAGGGATCTGCCTGCTCATTGCTAGTCCTGTGATCAAGTGGCTCCTGGGAGGCAGCTGTGTATGGGGGCAGAGGAGCAGCTGGGCCCAGGGACAAGACAGGTTTGATGGTGATATCCTGATGGCGTTTGACATTCCATCGGGAGCCCATCTCTGGAGTGACTAAAGCAGGCATCTTTTTTGGGGGGGTCCTGCTCCGGACACAATAGTCATGGTCCCCAGAGCCCACATGCACTGGATTAGGGCCATGGACCCCTTCTTGCAGGCAGGCTGCAGCTGGATGTTTGGCCTCTGTAACTCCTTCAGGCTTCAGGGTTCCCTCCTGGGCGGTGGACTTAGGAGATCTGGCTTTGGCCAGCAGTGAGACAGCAGCCAGGGGCTTCCATAACTGGTGGGGAGGGGTAGCTGGAGGGGTGAGCCCTGTGAGGGGAGGGAGGATGGAGATAGTAGGATGAGATCCGATTCTATACTTCCAAATACTGCGTACATAGGCTTCAGAGAACCCCACCTCATCTCACAGCACACCAAGCATGGTCAACAGCCCAACTTTCACTGTTTCAACTGTTCCTTCCCCATCTTCTTCATCTTGGAAACAGCAGGAAGGAAAAAAAAAAAAAAACAGCCAGCTAGGGTCTCCCTGAACTCATCTCCTCAATACCCAAACTTAGCAGGTGACCAGGTACTACCCAGTCTATTTCTTCTTCTTCTTCTTTTTTTTTTTTTTTTTTGACAGGCAGAATGGACAGTGAGAGAGAGACAGAGAGAAAGGTCTTCCTTTGCCTTTGGTTCACCCTCCAGTGGCCGCCGCGGTAGGCGCGCTGCGGCCGGCGCACTGTGCTGATCCGATGGCAGGAGCCAGGTGCTTCTCCTGGTCTCCCATGGGGTGCAGGGCCCAAGGACTTGGGCCATCCTCCACTGCACTCCCTGGCCACAGCAGAGAGCTGGCCTGGAAGAGGGGCAACCGGGACAGGATCGGTGCCCCGACCGGGACTAGAACCCGGTGTGCCGGCACCGCAAGGCGGAGGATTAGCCTAGCGAGCCACGGCGCCGGCAATTTCTCCATTCTTATATATCCACCCTTTCCACCCAGCACTGACTTCTGGGTTGCATCTTGCCTGGACTCTTGCAATAAACTTTGGATGGTCTCCCTACTTCCAGCTTCATACCTGTCACTTATCTTCTACATCCCTGGTAAAGATTTTTCAATTGCTTCTTCAACACACAAGATAAAGTCCAAACTTAACACAACATTTGAAGTTCCCACAACCTGACCTATTTACCATTCCAGCTTGCTTTAGCTCTACCCACCACCCTGATCAGCCACTATACTTCAAACCAAGCCACTCACAATTCCCCAAAAAATACCAGCCAGGTTTATTCAGTTCACTCAAGCTACTCCATCTGCCAAGTCCCTGTCCCCGAAATCCACCACCTGACCAATTATCATTTTCTCACACCTCAGCGTGGGTGGTAACCACCTATAACCTTTCTCTCGACTGCCCCGTAGATCTCCCTGTAAACTACACACTTACCACACCACCGGATACTTAACATGCCCATTTGTTTAAGCATCATCTGTCCCCTAGGCTGTGAGCACCTCAAGGATAGAGATCAGATCTCTGCATCAACGCCTACACTTGACGTAGAGCAGGCTCTGCACATGTTCGCTGTATCACCTGGTGATAGGCAGAGTTCCCCACCCTGAACCCACCTGCCACGTTGGCCAGTTCTGGGGCTTGTAACCGGTCTAGGGGCCTCTTCTCCTGGGGAGTGTCAACGCTGCTGGCGGGGGGAAAAGGGAAAGCCTGGTTCATTGCCTCCTCAGTATCTGCACATCCGCTTTCCTCTCAAGGCGACGGGAGGGGTGGGTACACACAAGAATGGGACGCACACACTGCTGCATCCCTCTCCTTCAGCACAAAAGGGGTCTTGGTGACTCAACTACAGACTGGGTCTCAAGTCAGCTCTGCCTCACTCCAGCAGGCAGGGTGGCTATCGCCGACCACCACCTTCAAATTAGGAATCTCGCCTGCTTAGCTCAAGCCAATGTGAAACCACCGTGGAGGGGAAGAAGCTTGTCAAAACAGGATGGGGTAACGTTGATCAAAAAAATTGGTTAAAAAAAAAAAGCTTCATGACTGAAGACAGGAGCGAGGAGGGAAGGGATACTTGTGTATTACAAGGGGTCAGGGACTAGCCACTAACATCTTTCCCTACTTCAAGTTACCCCATCACCAGCATTGAACAAGCTTAGTCTGGTGCGAAGGCAGGAAATCACCAAGGCATGACCTGCCAGAAGACAACAGGGCACCTCCAGTGCGTTTGGAATATTCGACTGGAGTCAGCTGGGCAGTGGGGGGAGTACGCATGCTCCCACCTCACTGCCCAAGACGGTGCCCAGCAGTGATGGGCAGGAGGGAATGGGCAAAAGGGAGACGTCTTCCTGTCGACTGAACATCCTGCCCCAGAGGCACCAAGTCGACAGTCCTGGAGTGCCACCGGCTGCTGACCAACAGCTGTAGGGTAACTCGCTCCAGGGTCTCCATACTTACCCTGAGTTTCCTACAGCCAAGCTGTCAGCAGGAGCCGGGGGAGGACACTCCTTTTTGGCTGCAAGGAAACCATACTAGTTAAAGCCCACCCAGATGTTCTAGACTGAGGAGGCACAGAAGGGCTTGCTTTGAGACCCAAAGAAGGAAAATCCATTTGCCTACACGCATACTCCCTGTTAGAATGGCTCCAAAGAGAGCCAAGCTCCAAAACACCCACATTCCCCACTGATTCTGACATACTGTCCAAACTCACACACCTAGCATTCAAGGTTCTACAGAACCTGCCCAACTTACTAGCCTTGTAGCCTACTCTTGTCCTACACTCACTTCAATCTTGCCATGTACCAGAGACAAGTGTTTCCAACTCAGCCGTCATTTGTGCAGGTTCTTCTCCTCCCCAGTCAGGCCATAAGCTCCACAGTATCTTCCACAGTACCCAGAGCCATGCCTTGCACTAAGAAAACAGAACTATTCCTTGCCTGCCAAATACACCACACGTGGCCCTTCCTATACCTAATCTCTGCCTTTCTTTACCACATACATTCTAGGAGCTCCTTTCAGTGCCCAGCTTGAAAGCTTCTTCCCTCTGGAAAGCTGTCCCCAAACAATCCCAACCCCCTCAGACTTCCCCATCTACTTCAGGATAGCACTTGCTATCCTGTGCCATCATTGTCTCGGGCTTCTATCACTGTCACGGGTGAGTCTTGCCTCCCTATTGCCATTAGGGAGCTGCTCCAATGGCTGAGACTGCCCTCCTCCCCACCATACCATCCCACTTTAAGCAACTACAGAGCTGAGCCTAATACAGAGCTGAGCCTAAACGAAGTATCAACAATCAAAAAATGGGATGGAACACAACTTCCCAGATTCCCTCACCTTCCGATTTCTCAAACTGCTCCAGCAGACTGGACAGATCCGACGCCTCAATTCCTGTGGAGGCACACAACACAGGATTGAAAACTAGCCCTTACCAACTGAGTCAGCCCAGATCCCAAAAAGCCCCCAATCACCTCATTTCTCCCTCTATATGCCCCAGTCCACTGTACTAAGTACCATCAAGGCAGAAGCACAAAGGATTCCACAGACCCAGAGCTCCACCTCTCAAAAAACTCTCCAAGAAATCCAACAGAGGGCAGCCTCTTCATGTTTACTGTGTTCTAAGGACAGCATTCCTCAGCCAACCCATGCCCTTCTTCACACCCACTGAACCAGGTGGCACTCACCAATCTCACTGATGAAAGCCTGCACCACATCTTCAGGACCCTGGGTCCGTGGGGCAGGCAGGAAGGACAGCTTCCTTAGACGGGCTGGGTGGACAGCAGGCAGCTTGGGCACAGTGCTCTGCCGTGGTGTGGGAAGAGCCCTGGTAGCAGGAGAAGGGGACTTCTCCTTGGGCTTGCTCTCCTGAGTCTCAGACTTCTCTGACCCAGGTGCCACAGCCGCACCCTCAGCAGATGGACACGGTGGAGCCTTACCACGGGGACTTTGCACCAAGGAGGACTCCTTAGGTTTCGAATGAGGAGATGCAGGCACAGGCTTGACCTCTACCTTGGTGTGCTCTATCTGTGGAGCTCCATGGCCAGCTGGCTCAACAGTGAGGGCAGGAGCCATGGGCGTGGAAAGTACATTATCAGGAGGGCCAGCTGGAATGCCACTGGGCTCTATCTTGGATGGGGGCACAGCTCTCCCAACAGAGGCTGGAGGTAAAGGAGGTGGGGGAACGGCAGACCAGAACGGAGGGTGTTGTGGCCCTGGGCCCCATCCCATGGGCCCATAGGTACAGGTGGAACTGTAAGGTGACACTGGGGCAGGAGGGGGTACCCAAGGCACATTACAAGTGGGGGGCACAGCATAGGTGCCAGGAGTACCAGACACCAGGGGCACAGCTGGTGGGGGAGGCAGGCAAGGATAGCCAGAAGGGGACACAGGGGGATAACAAGGCCAGGGTGGCACAGGAGCATAGTGAGGATAGGGATCAGGTGGCACTGGCCCTACAGATACTGGAAGACTAGGAGGCTGCAATGGAGGAGGGGGCAGACTGGGAACCCCATGCCCACTTGCAGGTGGGGGTGGCATAGGGGGCATCCCCAGCCCACCTGGGGGAAAAGGCAGACCAGTTGGCATGGGGGGAGCCATGGGCCCAACAGGGGACACAGACTGCACAGGAGGGGGAGGTCTTGCCGGCAATGACATCTCCCGGGATGGCACCTGCTCAGTAGGAGTTGAGGCCACAGGTTTGTTTATAGGTGGCTCAGGACTAACAGAAGCAGGACTAGGGCCCGCAGGCACAAAGCCAGCCTCAGGGGGAACTTCAGAGCTTCTCTGCAGAGTTGTCTTCTTGGCTGGAGCTGGCGGCACAATAAGACAAGGGATGTCTGCCAGCCCCGTAGGAGTCTCTGGGAGGCTGGGCCACTTCCCAGTTGGAGGCTGGGGACTCCTCTCTTCTGTCTCTGCTTGACGCTGCTGCCGTCGTCGCCGGTACTCAGACAGGCTGAGAGGCCGAGGTCTGGCTTCCTGGGTTGTGGTACTGGTACCACTTTCCACCTTGAGAGCACCCACGACCTCCTTGACTTCAGGGATGATGGCCTTTGTGCAGTCTGACGACTCTGACTCCAGGAGATGAGGAACTAGACTCCCCTGGGCTGCGGCGGCGGCAGCTGCAGCCGCCGCCACTGCTGCACGTCTGGGATCAGTTGGTCTGGACTTAACTAGCACAGGGTCAACTGGAGCCAGGTCACTGGGAACAGAGTCAACTGGTGTTGGGCTGACAACTGGCACTGGATCAGCTGCAACAGCATCGACCAATGGTACATCATCTGAGGTGGGAACAACCCTTGCAGGGTCAACTGCTGCCGAGTCAGACACAACAGGGCCAATTAGCACTGGGTCAGGTGGGCGAGGGTCAACGAACACAGGGTCGCCTACAGGGGGACCAGCTTCAGCAGAGTCAGGCGGCGAGAGATGGGCTGGGACAGGGCTGCCTTGGACAGTGTCAACCAGCTTCGGGTAAAGATCTAGAGGACCTTCTTTAGCAGGACTACCTTGTCCTGCACTTTTCTCCAAGTTTCCAGGGCTAGGCTTTTCCAAGGCAGCTGCCCAGGCCCTAGCCCAAGCCCGAGGCTTCCCCCTGCCCTGGGGTGGTCCACCCTCTCTTTGAAGTTCCTCCTGAGGCTGTTTCTGCAAGCTGCCTGCCTGAGAGGTCCTTTCTGTAGCCGTGGTAGACTGGCCACGACAGGATGACCTCAGCCTCCTAGCATAGCTTTCTGTACAGGCTGCTGGCTGCTCCTTACTCTTCTTCCTCCTGACCTTTCGGGCTCTCTGGGAACCCAGCACTGTATTGGCAGGTGGGTTCTGCAGCCCCTTGGGTTCCATGGCCTTGCTGGGCTCCAACAAGCAGGCCGAGCCCATCTTCTCTGAATCCAGTGACAAGCCATCTTTCTCAAGACAGAGGGCTGCCTTAGGCACAGCAGCCTCTGCCTCCGACTCCAATGTGGGCATGAGCAGCTGCAAGGCAGGACTTGCCTCTAGCGAGTCATCCAGTAGCACAGGCTGAGGTCCAGGAGGGATCTGCCGCACCACAACCGGAATCTCCAAGTCATCACCGGCTGTGGCTGCCTGGCCCACAATCTCCAGCACCACACAACCCTCAGGCAGCGTCAAATCGTCTGGCTGCTCTTGAAGCTCATCTTCCAGTGATGCCAAGTGGGTGAGGTTGGGCAGGCAGTAGGGGTGCATGGCACGCACCAACTCACTCAGGGAGGAGATGCTCTCATCACCAGCCACTGGCCCTGCCATCTCCATGACCTTGTCTTCCTCCTCAGGGCAGGCCAAGTGCATGGGGAAGTCTGGAACGCTGCTCACTGAGTTGCTGAGCTCCCCAGCAAGCATTTGGCCACCAAAGCTGGCCGTCTCCTCCTCCTCTTCTCCATCACTGCGCTGCTGTGGGGGAGGAGACTGGCCCCAGCGTGGTCTTGTTCTTGGGGGCCTCCAGCTAGGAAGCTTGGGGGAAGAGGTCTCTAAGAAGGAAGGTGGGGAGAAGTCCCAAGAAGGATCTGCAAGAGACATCTCAACCTGCAGGAGGAAAGGAGAGAAGCCTGAAGAATTTTCTCCAGGCAAGCATTTTCCAGACCTGTTCCCATAAACCACTTCCAACTGGGAGCTCCTGAGGTCTTGTAGGTCAGGCTTACCCCATTCATTCTACTGCTGCCTGTGCCAGACCCCAGTGAGTCTACTGGGGTGATGAGGTCACATTCGGGAGGTGTCCGAGAGAGAGTCAGCAGCTTGTGCAGCTAAGAAGGAAAGACCTGAGTTCAGTCTGTGCTTCAGCACGAGGGAGCAGGCCCACATGGCTCTAAACCGCACCAACCGTATGTCCCCTTCCCCAGGTCCCACACTCACAGAAGAGCCCTCCCGAGGTGACACAAGCAACTCCGAGTCAGGAATGCTGTCAAACGGAGACAGGTTCTCAGAATCCGCGTTGTCCAAGATCTCTGTCAGCGCTGTCAGCAGCGACACTTCATTCTGGTCGTCCAGAGATAATCTGCTCTGCTCCAGAAAGACAACAGGAAGGTCTCACCAACATCTCTACTGAGCTCTGGCCACTGAGGACTGGATGCCAAGGATCCTATCTCCCAGGCCCAGCAGTTCAATTTGCCAGTGAGAGGGATCAAACAGTCATGGCTGTCTCTGTAACTCTGCCTCTCCAAAAAAAAAAAAAAAAAAAAATTCATGGCTTCCAATCCCTTTCACCATCCGCCACCTCTCTAATGTCAACGGACACCTGTCAGGCATGAGTCTTAAGCTTGAGTTCCACACTCTCCCTCACCTTCAGGTAAGATGAGGATGCTCAGCAAAGCATCTAGCACCCCAACCCTAACCCAACCCTTGGCCAGACTAGAATTGGGATCAAACCTACACCCTAGGTCAGGGGCTCAACTGGAGGAAAAGTCTTGGACTGCAGTCACAGCTAGCCACAGCATCCCTACATGGCACATATTCTGGCAGCCTGCAGCCTAACTCCCACCTAGAAACAAAAAAGTTCAAGGACTCAGGTTGGGCTCCCAGGAGCCAAGGTCTTGGGAGAGCAGAACCATGCCTACACAACTCCAGGGATTGGAGCTAGAGCCTCCCATGCAAAACTCCTGCCTGCACATCTCCAAGTCCAGCTCCAGCTCACCTCTCCAAGGCTCCCAAAATCCTCAATAAGGGAGATGAGAGAGGCATCCATGTAGCTCTGCATGGTCCCCAGCAGTGTCTCATCCTGCAGCATCAGCTCCTCCATCTCCAGGTCCTTGTCCCTCAGAGAGGGGCCCAGCCGAGACAGATTGACAAAGCCAGAGTCGTCCCCCTCCTCGTGCACCAGCACCTGAAGCAAAAGGGGAAAGGTCAGAAGAGCCCAGGCCCTCGGGGGCAGCTGCCTGATAAGCTCCATACACTAGGTCCCCAGTCCTTCCCCAGCGGTGCCAAGCTCAGCAACAGCCCTACCACGGCCAAACCTCTGGGCAAGCTGGGCCAAGAGAAGCACAGCCCGTGAGCAAAAGTCCCAACCAGGACAGCAGTGTTCTGGGAAGAAGAGTTTAGTCTCTATTCAGAAATAGATGGGGTCCCAGGGGATTATTATACTGGGGAGTAAAAACATCAAACAGATCAAAATTGCTCAGCAGTCACCCATTGACAGTGGCGAAGGCAACAGACAAGGGGGGCACACACCTGCTGCAAACCCCATTTAGGCTTTTGTTCTCTGCCTAGCTCAAATGTTACCTCTTCAAGAAGTCACCTCAGGCTTCTCTGGCCCATGCTGGTCTCTCCTCACCCCTACATTCACACAATCGCCTAACACTTGCTTTCCTGGCAATCACAGCCCATCTCCTCAGCCCCATGACATTCCTATAAAAACTGGATTTCAAGTTCCTCTAGCGCAAGTAACCCTTTGCATTCTCTTAGCTTATATTCTCCTGGGCTCCTACAAGAGTTTAAAAGTGCTAATACCTTCCAGTTACCCAGGATGCCCAGCACAGTGTCTAATACGCCCAACAGACTGCCACCAAGCTGTCAATGGTAGTCCCAAGGGAAGGGTCTGTTTCCCCACCTCTACCAGGTGAGAACAAGAGTCTGATGCTACAGATGTCATGTCCTAGGAGAGTCAGCAACATCTTCAACTTTCTCAGGCAGGGAGGCACCCGCCCAGACCTGTCAACAGTGTGGGTGTGGGCAGGGTCAGAAATGGCTGGAATGGGATTGGTGAGGCCGGAGGCTAGAACAACAGGTACCTCCCCTATAGGAAACTTGCAAAGGCCAGACCACAGGGTCAGACAAGCAGGACCCTCCCCATTCTGCTGTAAAACAAAACTGCACCTCACCTCCTCCGAAAGAGAAAAGTTGAGCAGGTGAGACTACCTCCAACACATCCACTCTCCTAACAAAGGTGAGAAGTTCCAATGCGCAGGGAGAGAGAAGGCTGGTAAAGGACACTTCAGGAAGCCAGGCCCAGAGATCCAGGCCCAGAGATGAAGTGAAAGGCAACAGGTTTTAGCTACTAACACCTCCCAGGCCTTCACAATCCTGTAATTACAACCAGCTGCTGAATAGCACCTGGCTCAGCAAACCCTCCTGGGTGAGCAAGGAGGTGGATCCCTAATTGCCCTACCACCTACCTACCTGAGCCCCAACCACTAGGCCAAAACCATCCATGCAGGCCACCTCTGTCACTTGGACACTAGAACCTGAATCAGAGACATGCCTCTTACCTGTCCTCCCATCCCCAGTCTAGCTCCCACTAAACCACCTAATTAGCATTTCTAACTTCAACAACCTCCCAACTGGCTTTCTCGAGTCAACCTTGTTCTTCCAGGGTTCAAAGCCAGTCAGAAACTTCTAAAAATGTATGTCTGATCACCCCCAAGACCTCTGCAAACCTTCAGCAGCACTGGGTTGAAGGCCTTACTGTGGCTGGCGGGGTCCTGGATTTCCTCACCAGACCGCTCTGCTCCAGCATGTCCTCTCCCACTACTGTTTCTCTAATAAGCCAGAAAGTTCTCTCTCCCCTGAAGAATTCCTTTTGATCAAGGTTTATCCACACCCAGTCTTAGGTCTCAGCTTAAAACATCCCTTCCCAGCCCCCACAAAGTGTATTACTACTGCTGGTTATATAATCCCAAATGGCCTGCACTTCTCATTTGCCCCAACTATTTATATATACTTTTGGCCTATCTTGATTAAAACATAAGATCCCAGAAGACAGGACCCATGCTTGTGTAGTTTGCCATGTAACACCTGTTCCTGAACATAGTGGTATTTCAATATGAGCTGGGTCACTCACATCCATCTTTGAGAAGACAATCTCTCCATGAGAACTGCTCCAACCCCAAAGGCTACCTAACTTGCAATACAGCTAAAACCTGGATCCCTCCTGCTTCTCTCCAGGACACCTGGCAGCACATCCCCAAAAATGTAGTCTCTGGAAAAACGAGGGAAAAGGGTTGGGCTTCTTCCAAATTCATGCCCCAGTAGCCATCCTGCCCAGGACAAGGGCCTGGATCGATCTGCCACACCTTACCTTACAACACAGCTGGGAACCCAACTCCCAGCGGGAAACATCAAAATGCTGACAAGAACTCAGCTTAACATAGGAACAGTTCAGACTAACTCCTTCCCACTTCCACCCTGAGTGAGAAGGGGACAGTATTACTTAAATATAAAGAACTGAAGACCCAGAAAGATCAGACA
This sequence comes from Lepus europaeus, assembly GCF_033115175.1. NCBI lineage: Eukaryota > Metazoa > Chordata > Mammalia > Lagomorpha > Leporidae > Lepus > Lepus europaeus. The sequence continues at coordinate 27,263,993 of NC_084843.1, forward strand.
GAATTCTCCCTCATCCAGCAAGTGTCAAACTAATATTAAATAGTTCTCAAAGCACCTCCAACTTTTCCCATCTCCAACATACACTGCAAAGAGCCTTAAATTCTGGGCATCGGTTTTAAGGAGCAGGCTTATTTATTTAAGTACCTCCCCAAAAAGAAACGCGGGATAAGTGAGAAAGGGGACAGGAGTCCCCTCCCCCTTACTTCACCGTGTCCCAGGTATACGATGACACCTTCCACGTCCCTTCAATCACCGACAAGGCAGTACTGCAGGTAACCAAAGCGCCACTGCCCGTGACTCACAAGCCATCCCAAGCCGGTCAGACAGAAGCCGCCAGAAGCTCGCTCCTCCACGGACCTTAAAGCCTCAGCCTCTGCCCTCCCCATCATAGAGAACAGACTCTCCGAACCTCTGGGAAGCCCTCCCCATCAGCTGTCTAGAGGCGCTGAGCACCCAAGCAGGAGGGAAGAAACTCCAAGACTTCGGGCAAAGTTCAGAGTAGCAGCCCCTACCTTCCTTCCCGGCTAGGCGGCCCCAGCCCGGGCCGGAGATGGCGGGACCGGCTGAGACACACCCAGTTCCCGGCAGTGCGGCTCCAGGGCCGATACGAGATGCCCGACAGCCTGGGACGGGAGCCACGTGGACATCCCTTCCCCGCCCCCACGTGGACCCGCGCCCCGTGCCCCCCCCCCAAGAGCACAACCCACGTGGGTGCTCCAGCCGCGTGTAGGGGGAGGGGAGACAGACAAGTTCTCCCGGGAAAATCGCTCCCCCCACCCCACGTGGCTCCGAAAAGGGAACTGCGGCGCCAAGCTAAGGGAGCCCCATTCGGCATCCTCGGGGCGGGGGCGCGGGGCGGGTGGTTAGCCTGCGACTCTACTTCCGAACCCTTAACACTCCCACCGCGGGCCCCTCTTCCCTGCAGCCGGCTCAGCCACTCTGCCGTTCCCCAGGAATGGGCACAGGGACTCCGCCTTTGCCGGCGTACCCCCAGCAGACGACTAAGGTTTACTCGACCGGCCTGACGCCCGCGGCCACCGGCATCGACTCCCAAGCGCTTCCTCCCTTTCCTGTGGCGTCCACGTGTCACCACCCGGCACACGCCGCTTTGCTGCCAGCCGCGGGCCGCCTGCCAGCACTCACCTGCTCCCCGCCGCTCATAGCGCCCACGGTCCCGTACGGCGCTTGGCTCCGACTGCCCCAACCGCTACTGCGGACTCCACCGCCGGGGTCCGGGCCGGGGCCCCCAGTCGGGGGCGGCGCGACTCCGTCTCTGCGTCCCCGGCGCGCCGCCATCTTGGCCCCTGAACACCCAGCGCTGCTCTGATCGCCGGCGCCGCCTCGCCCAGCCGATTGTGGGAGGCGAACTACAACTCCCGAATGACCCTCCAAGACTACGGACCCCAGAAGGCTGTGCGACGAGGCCCTCTTGCACCTGGGAAGAGGCCCTGGTCTCGCGCGAGGTTTCCTGGGAGTAGTAGTCGCTTTAAGCCGAGGCCGAGCGGTACGCTCGCTAGTGGTGCTGTGGTGCCCAGTCGTGGGTTACCCGGCGAGACTGACTAGGGGAGCTTGCAGGAATCAGGAGAGAGTTGACGTTGGCCTATCATTTCATTTTCGCTAATTTGTCCAGCTGTTGGAAAGGCTTCTGTCACGTTCTACCTGCTGTGCATTCCTTTCCTTAGTCCAAGTGGGCCTCTGTTTGGAAACAGCACCCCCTAGTGTGTACCCACACTCGAGGCGCTAAATCTCACCTAAGCCCAGACTGCAGCACTACCGCAAATTTCATCTTAAAACACCTCAATCTCTGGTCTCAGGTGCTGCTCAGAAGCCTACGTTGGCTTTTCATTACCAAACTTGTTTCTTGCTGCTCCATGTATCTTTGTGACCTCCAAAGATTCGTGTTCTGCTCTGTATTTCTGCCTGGAATATTTGAACCTCCGACTATGTTTCATATCCTGTTTAATCTAGGAAAGCCTTTTTGACCCCGTTCTGTATTTCAACAGTCCATCACTGCCTCTACTGTGCCCTTATTTGCCACTAGAATCTACATCATGTTGTTTTTTATTTTTGAAAAACTTTATTACAAATGCTTAAAAATTATTTAAAATAGTACAAAAGTGTATAGAGGGGAAAAAATCTTGCAAATTCCAGTTCTACTTCCCAGATTCAACCTTTGTTGCCTTTAGTGGGTATTCAGCCACACTTTTTTTCTGTGAATATAAAAATGTAGAGAGACAAATTGGTCTTTTCTTTGTTAAAAAATGGGATCATACAATATATATGGCGCTACAACGTGCTACTCTCATATAACAATATGTTAACCCATTCACTAGCCAAATATTTTCTGAGCTGTTAGCAGTTCCATTTTATGAATATATCATTATTTAGATAGGTAAGTTGTTTCTGGTTTTTCACTATCACATGTTAATTCATGGTGGACATCTTTGTACATGTTCTATACATGTATCTGCACATTTGTGCAGTCTTTCAACAATTTTGTGGAAATTTGGTTGATGAGTTAAAAGATGTACGCATTGGAAATTCAATGAGTAATGCCAGTTGCCCTTTGGGAAGGGTACCCTGACATGGATAGCCACTAAAAATTCATGAGAGGAAAGGACTTCTTTCAGTTGTTGCTTAATATTTCAGGTAAATCAGTGTAGTCTTCCCAAGTAGTAGGCTTTGGAAGGCATAAATATGGAAAAAATCATATTCACAATTTTCTTCATAATTACATGAGGGCCAACAATACAGTTTATTTCCAACAAACTTGAAAATAAAATTGCCTATGGGGGAGGAGTTGTTTGGTGCCACTTGGGATGCTGGCATCTCATCTCAGAATGCTTGGTTCAGGGCTGGTGCTGTGGTGTAGTGGGTAAAGCTGCCACCTGAAGTACCAGCATCCCATAAGGGTGCAGGTTTGAGACCCCAGCTGCTCCACTTCCAATCCAGCTCTCTGCTATGGGCTGGGAAAGCAGTAACAAGATGGCCCAAGTCCTTGGGTCCCTGTACCCGCATGGGAGACCCGGAAGAAGCTCCTGGCTCGGGGTGCAGCTCTGGGCATGGCAACCATCTGGGAAGTGAACCAGCAGATGGAAGACCTCTTTTACTCTCTCTGCCTCTCCTTCTCTCTCTGTGTAATTCTTTCAAATAAATAAATAAATCTTTAAAAAAAAAAAAAAAGAGTGCCGGCGCCGCGGCTCAATAGGCTAATCCTCCGCCTTGCGGCGCCGGCACACTGGGTTCTAGTCCCGGTCGGGGCACCGATCCTGTCCCGGTTGCCCCTCTTCCAGGCCAGCTCTCTGCTGTGGCCAGGGAGTGCAGTGGAGGATGGCCCAAGTCCTTGGGCCCTGCACCCACATGGGAGACCAGGATAAGCACCTGGCTCCTGCCATCGGATCAGCGCGCGGTGCGCCGGCCGCAGCGCACTACCGCAGTGGCCATTGGAGGGTGAACCAATGGCAAAGGAAGACCTTTCTCTCTGTCTCTCTCTCACTGTCCACTCTGCCTGTCAAAAAAAAAAAAAGAAAGAAAAGAAAGGAAGGAAGAAAGAAAGCTTGGATCAAGTCCCAGCTACTCCACTTCTGATCCAGCTTCCTGCTAGTGCACACTCTGAGAGGCAGCAGCTGATGTTTAAAGTCCTTGGGTCCCTGTCACCCCTTGGGTCCCTGTCACTGATACAGCCTTTTAAGCATACTATTTTTAGCCCCAGACAACCCACATTTGAGAAACGGTTTCTGATCCTCAGCTTGCTGTCACATCTTTGAATCCTTGCAACATTTAGAGTTAAAAAGTTCTAACTGCTAAAATTGCTTTCCTTGGTCTCCTTAAGAAGAAATTGAGGCTACAGGATTAAACCACTTGCTCAGGGGCCCATGTGGTGACTTTTTAGGTTAAGCCATCACCAATGACAACAGCATCCCATATCAGAGTGCTGATTCCCGTCCCAGCTGCTCTACTCCCTATCCAGCTTCCTGCTAATTATCTGGGAAATCAGTGGAATCTGGCCCAACTCCTTGGGCCCCTGAAGCCACATGGGGAGACTCAGATGCAGCTCCTGGCTTCTGCCCAGCCCAACCCTGGCTATTGAGGCCATTTAGAGAGTGAGCCACAGGTGAAAGATTCTCTCTCTCTCTCTCTCTAATTCTGCCTTTCAGGTAAATAATCTTTTTTTAAATCCTCAGATTCTTCTCTAGAAATACAATTTAGTCCATTTGACAGTGGGACTTTCTAGATGTTTTACAGTTTTCCTGGGAGTTTCTTACATACTTTGAGAAACCGAATTGACAGAGAAAGCAATGGTGGTGCTAAAAAGTGATGATGGTAGCAAATAGACAAGAGTCAGTCATGTGGGGGGCATGGAAACATAAATAAAATTCTTGTAATCTGGGGTGGATGTTGTAGCACAGTGAGTTAAGCTGTATCTTGGGACATCTGCATCTGAGTGCCTGGGATCAAGGTCCACTTCCCCTTCCAATCCAGCCTTCTGGTAGAGCACACCCCCAGGAGTCAGCAATGATGGCTCTCAAGTACTTGGGTTCCTGCCACCTATATAACAGACCCAGATGGAGTTCCAGGCTCCTGGCTATGGCTTGGCCCATCCCTGGCTGTTGCAAAATTTTGAAGAGTGAAGCAACAGATGGAAGATCTCTCTCACTCGCTCACTCGTTCTGCTTCAAAGAAATATACTTTTAAAAATACTCTTGTAAGGTGCTGGTGCTGTGGCACAATGGGTTGAGCCACCACCTGCAGTGCCAACATCCCATATGGGCTTCAGTTTCGGTCCTAGCTGTTCCACTTCCTATCTAGATCCCTGCTAATGTGCCTGGGAAAGCAGTGAAGGATGGCCCAAGTCCTTGGACCCCTGCCACCCACATGAGAGACCTGGAAGAAGCTCCAGGCTCCTGGCTTCAGCCTGGCTCAGCCCTGGCTGTTGCAGCCATCTGAAGAGCAGATGAAAGATCTTTAAAAGAAAAAAAGAAACAGCAATGCTACTAAGTGTTTAAGGAAATTTTAAGGGTGTGAGCGATGTGAAGCTTCCGTGGGCTTTTGCTTTTTTTTTTTTTTTTTTTTTTTTGGAAACAAGATAGCCAGCCAGAGAGCTTTCCAACTCACTAGTTCACACCCCAAATGTCTGCAATAACCAGAGGTGGACCAGGCCAAAGCCAGGACCTAGGAACTTAATTTGGGTCTATCCCATGAGTAGCAGGGCCTAACTGGAGCCACATCTGTTGCCTCCCAGCTGGAATTGGACTGGAGCTGAGACTTGTATCCCAGACACTTTGGGATTGGGATACAAGCATCACGAGTACAATCTTAACCACTAGGCCAAATGCGTAACTTTGCTATCTGTTTGTTGTTGTTTCTTTGTTTTGTTCTTAAAGATTTATTTATTTATTTGAAAGGCAGAGAGAGAAGGAGAGATAAAGAGAGGTCTTCCATCTGCTGGTTCACTCCACAATTGGCTGCAACGGCCAGAGCTGTGCCAATCCAAAGCCAGGAGCCAAGAGCCTCTTCCAGGTCTCATACACAGGTGCAGGGGCCAAAGGACTATGGGCTATCTTGTTCTGCTTTCCCAGGCCATAGCAGAGAACTGGATTGGAAGTGGAGCAGCTGAGACTCAAACCAGGCAGCGGCTTTTACCCACTATGCCACAGCACCAGCCTGTTGTTTGTTTTTTTTTTTTTTTTTTTTTTTTTTTTACAGGCAGAGTGGACAGTAGAGGGAGACAGAGAGAGAGAGAAAGGTCTTCCTTTTTGCCGTTGGTTCACCCTCCAATGGCCGTCACGGTAGGCGCGCTGCGGCCGGCGCACCGCGCTGTTCCGATGGCAGGAGCCAGGTGCTTCTCCTGGTCTCCCATGGGGTGCAGGGCCCAAGGACTTGGGCCATCCTCCACTGCACTCCCTGGCCACAGCAGAGAGCTGGCCTGGAAGAGGGGCAACCGGGACAGGATTGGTGCCCCGACCGGGACTAGAACCCGGTGTGCCGGCGCCGCAAGGCGGAGGATTAGCCTAGCGAGCCACGGCGCCGGCCTTGTTTTGTTTTTTTAAGAAGATCTTCTTGTGGCCGGTGCTGTGGTGCAGCGGGTTAATGCCCTGGCCTGAAACACTGGCAGTCCTGGCTGCTTCTCTTCCAATCCAGCTCTCTGCTATGGTCTGGGAAAGCAGTAGAAGATGGCCCAAGTCCTTGGGCCCCTGCACCCACATGGGAGACCCGGAAGAAGCTCCTGGCTCCTGACTTCCAGCTGTTGCAGACAATTGGGGAGTGAACCATCTGATGGAAGACCTCTCTCTCTCTCTCTCTCTCTGCCTCTCCTCTCTCTGTGTAACTCTGGCTTTCAAATAAATAAATAAATCTTTTTTTTTTTTTTTTTTTTGACAGGCAGAGCGGACAGTGAGAGAGAGAGAGACAGAGAGAAAGGTCTTCCTTTGCCGTTGGTTCACCCCCCAATGGCCGCTGCGGCTGGCGCACCACGCTGTTCCGAAGGCAGGAGCCAGGTGCTTCTCCTGGTCTCCCATGGGGTGCAGGGCCCAAGCACTTGGGCCATCCTCCACTGCACTCCTGGGCCACAGCAGAGAGCTGGACTGGAAGAGGAGCAACTGGGACAAATCCGGTGCCCTGACCGGGGCTAGAACCCGGTGTGCTGGCGCCGCAGGTGGAGCATTAGCCTATTGAGCCATGGCGCTGGCCAAACCAAATCTTTAAAAAAAAAAAAAAAAAAAAAGATCTTCTTCTCTGGGTCAATGTTGTTTTAAGTCCCAGATGCTCTACTTTTTTTTTTTTTTTTTTTTTTTTTGACAGGCAGAGTGGACAGTGAGAGAGAGAGAGAGACAGAGAGAAAGGTCTTCCTTTGCCGTTGGTTCACCCTCTAATGGCCGCCGCGGTAGCGCGCTGCGGCTGGCGCACCGCGCTGTTCCGATGGCAGGAGCCAGGTGCTTCTCCTGGTCTCCCATGGGGTGCAGAGCCCAAACACTTGGGCCATCCTCCACTGCACTCCCTGGCCACAGCAGAGAGCTGGCCTGGAAGAGGGGCAACCGGGACAGGATCGGTGCCCCGACCGGGACTAGAACCCGGTGTGCCGGCGCCGCAAGGCGGAGGATTAGCCTGTTGAGCCAGGGCGCCGGCCTACTTTTTTTTTTTTTGGACAGGCTGAGTGGACAGTGAGAGAGAGAGAGACAGAGAGAAAGGTCTTCCTTTGCTGTTGGTTCACCCTCCAATGGCCGGCGCACCGCGCTGATCCGAAGCCAGGAGCCAGGTGCTTCTCCTGGTCTCCCTTGGGGTGCAGGGCCCAAGGACTTGGGCCATCCTCCACTGCACTCCTGGGCCACAGCAGAGAGCTGGCCTGGAAGAGGGGCAACCAGGACAGAATCCGGCGCCCGGACTGGGACTAGAACCCAGTGTGCTGTCGCCACAGGCGGAGGATTAGCCTATTGAGCCGCAGCACCGGCCCGGATGCTCTACTTCTGATCCAGCTCCCTGCTAATGTGCCTAGGAAAGCAGTGGAAGATGGCCTAAGTCCTTGGGTGCCTGCACCTTTGTGGGAGACCCAGATGGAATTCCTGGCTCCTGACTTTGTCCTGGCACAACCCATTGCAGCCATTCGGGGAGTAAGTCAGTGAATGGAGGATCTCTTTCTCTTCCTCTGTCTTTCCTTCTCTTTAACTCTGCCTTTCAAATAACTAAAATTAGAAAATCTTGAAAAAAAAAAAAAGATCTTCTCTTTCCCTCATCTCACCTCTTCTTAGTACCTCCTATTTCGCTTTATCCCCTGTGTCCATGGTCCATCTGGCATTAACCTCTGGTATATATTTATTTATTGAAAATATTTTATTGACTTATTTAAGAGGTATAGTTATATGCAGCAAGAGGGAGAGACAGAGAGGTCTTCCATCAGCTTGTTTACTCCCCAAATGGCCACAATGACCAGAGCTGAGCTAATCCAAAGCCAGGAGCCTCTCCAGGGTCTCCCATGCTGGTGCAGGAGTCCAAGCATTTGGGCCATTTCCCATTGCTTTCCCAAGCCATAGCAGAGACCTGGATCAGAAGAGGAGCAGGCCGGCGCCACGGCTCAACAGGCTAATCCTCTGCCTGTGGCACCAGCACACCGGTTTCTAATCCCGGTCCGGGCGCCGGATTCTGTCCTGGTTGCCCCTCTTCCAGGCCAGCTCTCTGCTGTGGCCAGGGAGTGCAGTGGAGGATGGCCCAAGTGTTTAGGCCCTGCACTCCATGGGAGACCGGGTTAAGCACCTGGCTCCTGCCTTCGGATCAGCACGGTGCGCCGGCTGCACCGTGGCGGCCATTGGAGGGTGAACCAATGGCAAAGGAAGACCTTTCTTTCTGTCTCCTCTCACTGTCCACTCAGCCTGTCCAAAAAAAAAAAAAAAAAAAGAGGAGCAGCCGGGGGCACGAGCTGGCACCGATATGGGATGCTGGTGCTGCAGGCAGAGGATTAACCTGCAGGCAGAGGATTAACCTAAGGCACCACAGCACCAGCCCTACATTTGGTATTTAAAAATACTTCGGGTGGGCACCGTGGCTGTGGCTCACTTGGTTAATCCTCCACCTGTGGCGCTGGCATCCCATATGGGCGCCAGGTTCTAGTCCGGGTCGGGGCGCTGGATTCCGTCCCAGTTGCCCCTCTTCCAGGCCAGCTCTCTGCTGTGGCCCGGGAGTGCAGTGGAGGATGGCCCAAGTGCTTGGGCCCTGCACCTGTGTGGGAGAGGGAGACCAAGGAGGAAGCACCTGGCTCCTGGCTTCGGATTGGCGCAGCGCGCCAGCTGTAGCGGCCATTTTTGGGGTGAACCAACAGCAAAGGAAGACCTTTCTCTCTTTCTCTCTCTGTCTAAAATTCTACTTGTCAAATAAATAAATAAAGATACTGAAATGCCTCTGAATTGATCACTTTAACATGTTTAACTTTTAGGCCTGCATTGTGGTACCTGCAACACTCACATCCCAAAAGAGCACTACTTGGAGTCCCAGCTGCTTCCCTTCCCATCCAGCTCCCTGCTAATGCACCTAGGAAACCAGTGGAAGATGGGCTGAGTTCTTGGGCCCAGCCATTGTGACCATTTGGGGAATGAACCAGCAGAGGGAAGATCTGTCTTTCCTTATCTCTCCTCTCTCTCTAACTCTGCCTTTCAAAAATGTTTAATTTTGTCGTGTAAATTTCACCTCAGAAACAAAGAAAGCTGGCTGCTTAGATTCATTCATTCAAATCAGCTAAGCCTCCCCTTCTCCAGGCCATTGTCAGTTAGATCAGGATGGCCCACTCTCTACCACATTCCAGTTGTCAGGTGTCTGGAACTTTTCTTCCCATTTTAGCTTGCACCCAATTCCCAGAGCTGCTCTACAGATATTCTCTCCCTCCCCAAGTCTGATCCACACAAGAAGCAAGGCAGGAGTAGAGAAGTGGGTCAAGTGCTTGTTAGCTATGTGACCTAGGGCAAATTACCTAACTTACCTAAGTTTGATTCCTCCAGGAGTCAAAATCTTGCTACTCAACAGCATAGGGATGGTATTTCCTTGAAAGAAACTGGGTCACTAGCTAGGATGGGAATGGTGGTAGAGGGGCAATCTTTCCAGAGAAAGTGCGGCTAGAACTGAGGTGTTAGGAGGCGTTAACTAGTTCATAGGTGAAGAGAGAAGAGTGTTTTACAAGCAAGTTCTAATACATTAGCCTCTAGGGCCTCAGACTTCTTGCTTGTTCAGTGAAGAGAACACTACCGTCTTCCAAACGCCTTCATAAGTGGATGAGAGCACAGGTGTGAACCACCTAGCACAGTACCCGGCACACAGCCCACGCTCAACAAATGCCCTGCTTTTCCTACTCCCTTGCCTTCCACCTTCTGCATGGGAAATCTTGGAAAAGAGACCCTGCCATTCAGAGGAGGCAATGATCTTCACAGGAGAGGTTATCAGCTCAGCTGTCCACCCAAGTGATCTGGATCACCACGGAATCTGGTCAAGCTAGTTAGCTGGTATGAGTGGCCTCAGGGCACACTGTCACAGGATGGGGGGAGGCACATTTATGACAACATAGAGAAGGGGGTCAAAGCAAGCATTCCCCTCTCTTCCATACCATCTCAAATCGTCCAGCCAATTCAGCCCCCTCCTGACACTCTGGAGGCAAAGCAACCTTAGGAACAGCATAAAGGAGCTCAAGTCTGCTGAGCACTGATCACACAGCGGGTGCCAGGCGAGGTAACTGGGTATACCCAGTGTCCAGTTGATTCTCAGCCTTCAGGTACCGGTTACTGAGGGTACAGCTGAAGCTCAGGGCATGGTAATCAGCTGTCCCAGGTCATTCAGCTGGTGACAGCTAGGGACAGGCAGAGCTGGAACTCAAACCTAGGCATCCAGAGCAGAGCCCATGTTCTGTTGGTGAGTCCCCCTACTCCACTCTGTGGGGGAACACCAGGAGGAGGTGGGCTCAGGCAGGAGATGCTGTCAAGGACACACTCCCTGAGTGCGGACTGCTTCTGTCAAGTTCCTTTGTGTCCTGGTGGGGGCAGTGATGCGAAGAGCTGGGGGTGAGGAATCCACAATGCAGCACCTCCCCATTCTAAGCTCACAGGAAGGAGAGGGTCCCCAGTCCCCAGGCTGCACCTCCCCTTATTTCACGCTCCCTCAGCAAAAACCTAAGGTGCTAAGGGGTCTCAAACACTTCAGCCTTCACTTCTGCGACCATCCCCCAAACAAACAAGCCAGCTATGCAGATTCCGGGCTACAATGAGGGAACCAAACAGCCCTGTCCACCAAGCCCCCCAAGTAACAAAGGGGAAGACTCCTACCAAGTGGCCCCAGGGAGGGGACACTAGCCTGGGAGCCTGCCCTGAAGTTTAACAGAAAGCCAGCAGCTGGGGACCCCTAGGCAGATCCCCACCCCTCCCTCCTCCCGGCTAATAGGTATTTCCTGTTTGTGAGGCAGCTAAGGCTGGGCTTTTGGAAGGGATGGAGATGGAGCCCCTCCCTTCCTAGGCTGGCTAGGGGAGTCCTTGAGGAGAGCCTGAAGGTTGGGAGGCTCCTCCCTGGGGAAGCCTTGCTTCTAACGTGGGCCCTCAGATCCTCTCTCCCCACCCCCAACCCCCTTGGCCTCTGCCCCTAAGGGTTGGGGGCAATGGAGGGGTCGGCTTCCTGTAGTCTCCAAAGCCCTCAAAAGAGCAGCTTCCAGGCACGGGGGCGGAGGCGGGGTGGGGTGTGGAAGGCGCCGAGGCTGGAAGGAGGAAGGGGGGGAAGGGAGGAGAGTCTTGACTGATGCGTCAGAGCCTGTGAGGGGGAAGGATGCCTGCTCTCCCCCTCCCCAGTCCAGCCAGGTGGTCATTCCGCAGCCCCCTCCCCCCAGCAAAACGCGGATCCCAAGCCTTTGGGCGGGGGGAGGGCGGGAACCCCACTTAATTAACCCTTTTAGTTCTAGTCCCAACTGGTTTAGCAGGCAAGGGAGGAGTGGTTAATTTGGAGGGGGGGTGAGTTGCAGGGTTGCTGCAGAAAATTAGGATAGTGTTTCTCTCCCAAACCAGCCTGGGGTAGGGGTGCACAAAAAGGGGTCTCCGCAGAGAGCAAGGGCCGGTGATCATTGGTCCCTTTTCCCCTCCCGGAACGCGGCCTGGGGTGGAGAGAGCTACACCTCACTGCCCACCCTGGCTCCGCCTCCCCAGCCCCGGCTCCCGCGCCGGCTCAGCCACGCTCCCAACCCGGCGGCACCCGGAGGACAGACACCGAAAGTGAGGCTTCGCCTCCCATCCCCCCCTCCACACCGTCCTCCCCTTCTGGGGTCTCTGCCTCCGTCTCCTTTTTTAAAAGCTGCGTCACATGCATGCCGTTCGCTGAGCGCTCCGGGGCCCTCGCCGCCCGCCCGCCGCGCGGCGCACGCACGTCGTCGCTCGCAGCGCGCTCGCCCGGGTCACTTTGACACGGCTCTCCCCTCCCACTAGCAGGACAATTAGCATATTAATAAAGCCCGGCCCAGCCCGCCGGGGGCTGGAGAACCGGCGCCAGCGAGAGGCGAGCGCGAGCGCGAGGACGCGGGCGCGGGCGCGAGCGCGGGCGGGGGAGCGGCGGCGGCGGCGGCGGCTGCGGGGAGGGCGGCGGCGAGGGCGGCGGCGAGGGCGGCGGGAGCGCACAGACACGCACACGCACACGCGCACACACGGACACACACTCCGGGGACGCACGCCCGCGCGCACACACGCAGCGGCAGCTCGCCTTCCTGCCTGGCTTCCTTCCTGTCTGCTCGGCGCCTGACAGGCCCCTCGCTGCAGCCAGGGGCCGCCCGCACCGGGCAGAGGCCGGGTCGGGCCGGCGGCGAGGGCAGCGGGGGCCGCGGGCGGCGGCGGCGGCTCATGCCCGGCCTGTCCCCCCGCGAGGGGCGGGCACCGTGACTCGGCTGGGCCCCCAGCGGCGGGCGATGTGAAGATGTCAGTGGGCTGTGCCTGTCCTGGTGAGTGGGGCGCGCGGTCGCCTGGCCCCTCCCTTCCTGGCCCTCCCCGCGGACCCCTCACCCCTTGGTTGGCGAGAACTTGTGTGGGGGTCGTCAATGGGATGGGGGAGGTTGGGGCTATATGGGGTCCGCTGGGGGGGTTTTCCCCTACCGTGTAAAGGCGCACCCGCCCAGAGGCGTTGGGAGGGGGCACAGAGGCTAGCTTATGTGTATGTGTTTTTCTGGGGGGGGGAAGCTAATTGGGGAGGGGTTGGGGGGACTGAAATTCCCAGAATTCCAGGGTGTTAGCCAATCACAAGTGACTCTGGACTTTTGACCCCCCCCTTAGGTCATCATAGAGTTGTGATTGGCTGGTTTGGGGTGCCCCCCCTTCCCTGCTGCCTATTGCCTCTTACATATTCTGTGACACCCCCTTCAGGCTGTTTCCAAGGACCTGTTTTGGGGGAGAGTTTACGGGGGCCCATCTTGCCCCCCTCCAACTTTGCCTGCCTGTTGCCAGGGAAGGTTGTCCCTCTTGAGGGGCAGGAGGTATTCCTTGGAGGGTGCCTGATAATTGGGCCCTTGGGTCTGGCATCTCTGCCCTAGTGGGAGGGGGAATGTGACAGCCCCAGGAAAACTAGGAAATAGAGTGATTGGTGGAGAGTTAAGTTGGGGAGAGCAGCGCTTGACCCCAAAGTGAGAACTTGCAGAGTTCACATTCCTGCCTCCCTAAGACCTTTCAGCTCTCCCAGGGGCAGTGCTTTTTCCTGGAGGGGGAGGAAAGACAGAAGCCATGTGACTGGGAGAGGTGTTCCACGCAGGGTCCTCAGATTGGTCCTCCTGCTCCGGGCTGGCATCAGCTTCCTCCAGGAAGGCAGCCTCACTGAATCTAGCCCCTCCAGATGCTGGTTCTCTGAGAGGCCTGTATTCCCCAACTGGACCCCACCCCCAAATACACACAAACACAGCCACACATCCCCAGGGAAGCTGCCAGTGTGGAAGCTTCCTTGGCAATCACGTGACCCGGGCTGGGCCGGGCTGGGCTGGGCACACACCAAGGGCCTGCTGAGGCTGACATTTAAGGGGCACAGGGCCGCAGAGGGAGGGCTAAGAGAGTCTAAGGATCCTGGAATATCCCAGTGTGGAAGCAGCTGACTCCTGCTATAGAGAGTGGGAGAGAGAAGGAAGAACTGGCCAAGCTGGAATCCTGCCTTGCTCTACCACCCTTCCTCCTAGGAGCTGGGTGTGCATGCTTTGAGTATTTTCTTCCTTCTAATTGCCCCATGCTGGGCAGTACCCCATTCATATCCATGCATGCTCTCAGGCCATCCTGGGTCCTGACCCTCCATCTCCACACAGGAGCAAAGCACAAACTAAGACTGAGCAAACTAGAGGACTGAGTCTTCGGTTTTGATTCTTAGATGGGGCAGGGGGTGTGTACAGAGGGTTTTCAGGCTGGAGGCGGTTGGAAGGTTGGTTCTGAAGTTGGGACAAGGTGCCTGGGTCCAGTGGGAAGACAGGGAAAGTTTCTTACTCTGGGGGCGGCAGCATGGGGACAGGAAGAAGACCTGCGCGCAGGGGTGTGCCATGGGTGGGGGAGGGGCACAAGTTCAGACATTGCCCCCAAAAGGCATATTGTTTTTGTGTGTCTTGGTGGACTGGCTGAGGGAGAGGAGGCAAAAGATGGCAAAGAGTGAGGACTGTTCCTCCTGACCATGGAGAAGTGTGATGGGTTAACAGCACAGAGGATGGACTGAGGTTAGGCTTCAAGGAGAGCCACACGGGAAGAGCTTGCCAAGAGTGGCGTGGAGGTAGGGAATGGTAGGAGTTGGGGTAAGAGAGGGGATCATTCTAGCATGGGTGGTCAGGAGCCACACAAGTATGCAAGGGCATCGTGGCTGGATTAGCAGTTCAAGCCCAGAGACTCCCCCGCCTTGAGCTGCCCTGGGGTGAGGGCCGAGGTGCCCTGGCAGGTCGCCTGCCTGCCTGCTTGCCTGCCTGCCTGCCTGCCTGAGTCTCTCCTTTGTGCTCTGCTGTCTCCCGGGCTCCTCCTCCTCCCCCAGCCCGGCAGAGACAGCACATGCCCCACACATGTGACTGAGGGAAGCCAGAGCACACGCAGACCCACACACATGCACACACAGAAATACCAGAAGATACACACATACACGCACCCCTAGCTCCCATAGTGCTCCTGTGGTGGAAGCCACTTCTGGGGCTGAAAGGGCCAGAAGCAGGGAGAACCTCTGCTAAGGGGCATCGCCCTGGGCAGGATGCTGAGAGGGCCAGGCCCGCCTGGGGCAGCATGTGGCTCAGAAGGGTTAAGGCAGGGAGGAGTAGGGGGAGGGGAGGAGGCAGCAGTGGTGGCGGCTGGGAGCCAGGAGAGGAGGATGGCAGAGCGCCAGGCCAACGGGAGGCCGGGCACAGACAAAGGAAGGGGGGCAGGCACACTGGAGGCCTGGGTCAGGGGCCCGGGCAGGGGGCAGTGCTTGTACCTCATCCTGTGGGCTGGGGCGGCTGCTGTCATTTGAGTCCCACCTCCAGGAGGAGTGCTCTGTCTTCTCTCCCTCCTCACCTTTGTCATTCTTGGCTGCTCCCTGCCACCACCAATTTTAGGTCCTTCTAACTCAAGACTTGCGCGCTCAAGCTGGACCTGTTCTGAGCCCCTGTGCACCAGGGAAACTGGCTCAGATCAGGCGCAGGCTTGCTAGAGAAGGGGACGAGGTACGGGCCTGTGTGGGTGGTAGGCCGGAGTCTTGAGACATCTTGGCGTTTCGGGGCCCTTCTTCCCCACAGTGAGACAGGAGGGCCCTTGTGTGAACAGGCGGGCTGGGTGGGGGTTCTGAGCTCTGGGCTAGGGGCAGACTCCCAGAGCACAGACCCAACCCCCTTCCCCATGTGGACAGTCCTTTGAGGCCTGGAGGAGGAGGGGGAGGAATGGCTGCAGTGCCCCAGGGCCAGTGAATCTAGTAGGGCTGAAAGTCCAGAGTTGCAGCCTCCAGCCCTCCTGTGTCCCTGCCTTCTAGACAAGTAAGGATGTTTGGCCCTGTGTACTGTAAGGAGTTCTCCAGGGACTGCCTGGAGAACACAGCTTGCGAAGTGATGGGGATTGCCCTGTTGGTGGAGTGTTGGAGAGCTGGGCTGTAAACTTGGTAATCAGTGGTGATGTGGTAAGCCCTGGGGGCAGGATACATGTTGCAAGGTCTGGCTTGGGTTTCAATGTCATGGGTTTCAATAGGTTTGTGAAAAGTGGGGTCTCTGCTGTGGCCAGGATGTGATGGGAAATAGTATGTAGGTTTCAGGAAGGGAGGTTTATGGAGTAAGTTCCAGTATAACAGACGGTCAGGGTATGTGTGTGATAGTCTGTCCTGGGTTATGGGGGCATGAGACAGTTACGGTGTTACGGTGTGTATATTGGGGGTCAGAGCACATGTGTGTAACAGGTCCCAGTGTATGTGGAAGTCAGGGACTGACTGTGTGTGTGTCCCTGTCTGTGTCCTGAGGTGTATCACAGGTTGACAGGTGTATCAGGTACTGATTTATGTGAAAGTGAGGTCCGTTATCTGTGGAGGATATTCCCAGTGCTAGGGTGTGATGGTTGCACAACCGCTGTCCTTGGGATTGTATGCAAGTACCTGTGTGTGTGTATGTGTGTGTAGCAGAGGAGCAGGCACTAACATGGCAAAGAGGTAGGAAGTACCAGGGTCCCTTACCCCTGTGTTTGGTTGCCTTGTCCTGTGTGTCTAGGTAGTAGTCCTGGGCTGCCCCCACGTTTGAGAACTGCCCCCTGCCTTGGGATGCCCCTTGTCCGAATGGAGAACAGGCCTACCTCCGCTGACTCCTGTGCCCTCTCTGAGGCTTGAAGGGGCAAGTTTGCCTTCCCCAGCTGTGACACCACGTGGCTTCGGGGTGGTGGTGGTGGGGAGGGGGCTTCCCGTTAAGGTGAGCCCAAGCTGGGGCTTGGAACTTGTCTGGGTTGGGGCAGGGCAGCCCGGAGTGTCCCCTCCCAGCAATCGGTGTTTACAGGCTGAAGTCAGAATGTGTCTCTGTCAAAAATAGCCCCCGGAGCCTCCCCCCAGCTGCTCGGGGAGTTCCGCGGAGGAGCCCAGGGTGGCAGCCCAGGCCAGCCTTCTCCCAGAGCCCTCAGGGGAGAGGAGGGAGGAGAGACGGGGCGGGGTAGGGGGGAGGCTGGGGAGGCAGTTCGAAGACACTGGGAGTGTGCAGAGAGGAGAGCACCGTCCCCCTGCCCACGACTCTGGCTGCGCTTCGCCCCTGGCCCCCAGCAGGCCTCCCCTGCATCCAGGTCTCTTCCGGCCCAGTCCGTCCGTCCCCTGTCTCTCGCCGTCTCTGTCTCTCTTTTGTTTTTCTCAGCAGTCCCTCCCTCGCGCCCTCCCTCCCTCGCTCGCTCTTCCTCTTTCCTCGCGGGGAGGGGGCGGGGCCGGCGGGGCGGCTCCACCCTCCGCCCGCCCTGGGGCCTCATTCGGAGAGGAGCTCGGAGAGAGCGAGCGGGGAGGAGGAGGAGGAGGAGGAGGAGGAGAGGAGAGGAGAGGGAGGGAGGGAGAGAAAGGGAGAAAAGGCAGGCAGCCGGCGGGCGCTGCGTGTGTGTCTGAGTGTGCGAGTGAGTGTGGGTGCTGGGCCCTGCCTCTCCTGGTGCCCCCAGCGGAAGGGCCCGGTGGCCTGGGGAGGGCGGGCGGGCTGCTCGGAGGCAGAGGCAGCGAGAGGCGGCGGCGGGGAGAGCCGAGGAGGAGGAGGAGAGAGGAAAGAGCGGAGCAGCCATTGTTGAGGGAAACCTTGCAAACAAAGAAGGCTCCGGACTCCCCGCGGCCCCCCGCCCCCCAGGCCGGCCCCCTGGCCCCCAGCCCCCGGCCCAGTGGCCATTGTAACTTTCCCCCGGGGCTGTGGCCGCCGCGGGGCGGGCTAAGGCCGTGCGTGCGCGTCTTTGTGCGGCCGGCGGAGTGGAGCTCCCAGCCAGGCCTGCCTGTCCCACTCGGGACATGAGCGGCTGAAGTTGGCCCCCCTCAGTCCTCACCCCTGCCAGGGCCCCCTGGGCTCCCAGCCGCTCCCCGCACCTCTCCTGGCCCCTCAGTTCTCCCAGGTAAGTCTGGGCACCCTGCAAGCCTGTTGGGGGTGGGCGGAAGGCCCTCAGTCCGGCCCTGGCCTGGGAGAGGTGCCCCAGCTCAAGAGGCCAGGGCTCTCTGGCCTGCTGACCCACCCACCGGCAGCCGCCCCCCCAACGAAGGGAGGGGGCTTGCCCTCAGGTCTGGCTGGTTACCATGGAAATGCCCAGCTGTAAGAACCCCCCCATCAGCCCCAGGATGTAGCACAGTCTTGAGAAAACTTTACTAGTTTGGGCTCTTGGTCTCCTTTCCCCCCTCCTAAATTAGACTCCCAGATGGCTAGGGTGGGGGAACAGGCCCACTCCTGGGTTGGAGGACACATCCCCTTCACCCCCACCCCCAGCTTGTTCCCTCTACCCCTGCTACTGGGGACAGGCAGCAACAGGGACAGATGGTCTGGGTGATGTCCCTCCCCTTCTCTTCTCACTCCCAAGCTCTTGTGCTGGGGCTACTGGGAGTTGCTGTGGCTCAGGAGAGCTGCTGAGCTTGTTTGTGTCCATTCACTGGGGGTGTAAATAGAGACCCCAGAACCTTGGACTTCAGCTCTAGAAGCTAATACCCAGTCCCAGGCAGTGCCTGTCCCTTCTTGAGAGAGAGGGAGAGAGAGGAACTTGGGCTGTGAGACTTTTCTGGAACTGGGGAGGAAGGAACCCAGGTGTCCTGCTTCTCTTCTCTTCAGGATCTCGAGTTGACACATCTCTTCTAGTGGACTCTGCACTCGGGGTGGTGGTAGTTATGCTGTGGGGGAAAGGATCCCCTAATTATGGGAGGAGATCCAGATGGGAGAGTGCAGACTCTGGGTTCATTGCCCAGGCCTGGCTTCTGGTGGGCTGTGTGAACTTGGGTTTCCTGCGTGGCAGTAATCTACCTTGGCGGCTGGGTGGGGGCCGTCTCTGCCGAGACACAGGTTCGGTCCAGACTGGCATGTGGAGGCAGTGCGAGCTGTACTTGGACCATGTGGATGTAGCCTGCACTGTGCTTGCACAGGGTGAGGGCCTATTGAGGCTCCCAAATCCTGCCTGGGGCTGCTGGGTTCCAGCCCTTGGTAGGCGTGTTGGGGCGAGATGAGGGTGGAAGCCTGCTAGGCAGGATGAGGCACACGCATGTGCAGGCACACACATGTGCAGGCACACACAGGCTCTGACTCCTGGCACCTTCAGGGACTGTGCTGTCTAGGCCCCTCTGGGACCCTCCTTTTGCCCACATTGTGAGGAGAGGGCCCTGGGGAGAGAGTTAAATGACACATGTTGGCACAGGGTCTTCCTTTGTCTCTTCCCCCCAAGGAACAACATAGGTTTTCTGTCTGTATTGGGGAGGGAGCTCACATTCTGCCAGTACAGCTACCCTTCCCAAAGCAGTCCAGATCTGGGGGCCTGTGGAAGTTGCTTAGACCAGGGCCAGAACCTATGGGGCGGTGCCTCAGTTTCCCTCTAGTTCTGGCAGGGGGTTAGCAGAGCAGCAGGAGCACCTGGCTCCTACCCAACAATGAACTGAACACTTTTTTCAGGCAGGAGATTGCTGGGAATTGTGTGCTGTTGGATGAAGAGGGGGCACGTACAGGTGCACAGACGCACAACAGAGACCCTTGTTTGGTTATCACTTGGCCTGCTGGACCTGGGATCCAGTGGAGGCGGCTCTGTCCCTCCCCCACTGCAAGTCTCAGGAGAGAAGGGGTTGAGGCTTTGGGTTTCTGGTTTGGAGACAGTACTCTACCCATGGTGGGTGTGAGGGTGGGGGCTGGGCTGATAAGGGAGTGGCCGTTGGTGGGGGAGGCTGAAGGCCCAACTGGTTATCTGGTGGGTGGCACCCAACAGGCACCCCCTCCCCCTTTATCTTCTCAGACCCTGGGCTTCTGAGACCCTGGAGGTGGAGGAGGGGCAGAGAGTACTTAAGACCCCTCCTTTCTCTTCCCCCACCTTGGTCTGTAGAGGGCAGTAAAGGGGTCAGATGTTTAGAAGTAGTACATGATATGGGAGTCCAAGGGATCTGGGCTCAAGTCCTAGCTTTGTGGGTTACCTGCTTTGCCTCATCTATAAAATGGGAATATTTCAGTCAACCCTGCTGCCTCACAAGGTGATTGGGATGCTTGAATGAAGCTATGTAGATAAAAACGGAGTGTGTCAAAATCAGATTCTAATGTTTGGATATATATTCTGTGATACTAACTTTCTTCCCAGTGTCAGTTCCTCTTCCGTCATCTGCGGCCCAGCAAAATGAAGAAATTGGGTTTTGAGTGTGAGATTAGGGCTGAGTACTCCTGGTTTCTCAATAAAACAAAGACCGAGACCAGATTTGTTAGAGGGAGACAGGTGCTTCCTAGAGTGCGTAGTCCCTTGTTGTAATCTGGGCAGGGGGCTCAGTAAACCCATCTTCATGGCCTGGCGGGCTCCCAGGAGAACTCCCAGGAGGCTCAGTGGGCTTTCCTTCCTTTCTAGGTTGCTCCTCCAAGTCGTTCAAGCTGTACTCGCCGAAGGAGCCCCCGAACGGCAACGCCTTCCCCCCCTTCCATCCCGGCACCATGCTAGATCGGGATGTAGGGTGAGTCTCTTGGCCACTTCCTTACCCTTCTCCAGGTGGGACCCTGCCTGGAGAGGGGAGGGAGTAACACCCCTCCCACCCCCCACCAAATAATTCCCGTCTTCCACCCCCATTCTCATAGCCTCTTCCCTTACACAGCCCAACTCCCATGTACCCGCCTACATACCTGGAGCCTGGGATTGGGTAAGTGGAGTCCAGCGTGGAGGGGGGTGTCTTCCATGGTAATGGGAGAGAGCAGACTTGGGGGGCAGTGAGAAGACTCTGCTCCTGCTGACCTCCGTCCTTTACTTCCCCAGGAGGCATACACCATATGGCAACCAAACTGACTACAGGATATTCGAGCTTAACAAACGGCTTCAGAACTGGACAGAGGTATGGCCAGAGGAAAGAGGGCTGGGAAGAGGTGAGCAATCCGGGCACTCCTGTGGGTTGCCCTGTGACACAGACACACAACCCCCCTCTGCGCTCCCTAGGAGTGTGACAATCTCTGGTGGGATGCTTTCACGACTGAGTTCTTTGAAGATGATGCCATGTTGACCATCACTTTCTGCCTGGAGGATGGACCAAAGAGATACAGTGAGTGACCTCCGGGGTTCCTGCTGTATAGTTTCTGGAAGTGCCAGGGGAGTCATCTGCCTGGGCCCTTTTGAGCTTCCTCTGTCTTGAAGAGTTTGTGTCCTCTCTACAGCTATTGGCCGGACCCTCATCCCACGCTACTTCCGCAGCATCTTTGAAGGGGGTGCCACGGAGCTGTACTATGTGCTTAAGCATCCCAAGGAGGCATTCCACAGCAACTTTGTGTCCCTTGACTGTGACCAGGGTAGCATGGTGACCCAGCACGGCAAACCCATGTTCACTCAGGTCAGCAACCCAGCTGCATGTGGGACCCCAAGACACCTGGGTTTGATTTCCTCTCTCCCAGCTTGTACTCACGGTTGTTCCCCAGGGAGGCATAATGGGCAGTGGCAAAGTGAGAAGGGAAGGCAGGCCTGCTGCAGCATTCAGCAGACGTTTCTTGAGCTTGAGTGCTTGAAGTTTTCTGGTCCCCGGTGGTATAGCGGTAAACAGAAGCCTGACCTTGGAGAGCTTGTCGCAGAGGGCCGTGTCACAAGCTGGGTAGGGAGAGGACAAGGATCTGTTAAGTTTTTCTGTTCTGTGTGTATGTGTGTGAGGGTCTTCAGAAAGTGCTTGAAAAATAGCTATTATGGATAAACTGGATTTCAAGTCTTTTTACACCAAAATAAATTTTAACCTTTAATCTCATTTTCCACAAACTTTTTGAAGTGCCCTTTTATTTATATTTATATACTCGTATGTGTCTTTGTGGAAGGGCCAAGGGTGTTAACACCTATAAAGGGGGTAGGGGCTACCCTAACAGTTAAGCACCCAGATTTATGAGCAGGCAGCTAAAATAGGTGCTTTGGAAACGTGGGAAAACTCTAGCAGGCATGTGTGTAGGTTCGGGGAGTGGGCAGGGTTGTGACAGGCCTGTCCCCCAGGTGTGCGTGGAGGGCCGGTTATACCTGGAGTTCATGTTTGACGACATGATGAGGATAAAGACGTGGCACTTCAGCATCCGGCAGCACCGGGAGCTCATCCCCCGCAGCATCCTTGCCATGCACGTGAGTGCAAGGGAGAAGGCAGGCAGCAGGAAGGGTTGGAACGGGGCCTGTTGTTTCCTGACGTGACCGCAGACGGGGTTCGGGCTTTCTCATTTGGAAAGCAGGTTCCGTAACAGCCCCAGTCCGTCTAAGGGGTGTCACGACGCTCAGATGATAGGACCTGAGTGGACACAACCCAGGTGCAGTGCCACTGTTCTGTCTTCCTCGCCCTCCAGGCCCAGGACCCCCAGATGTTGGATCAGCTGTCCAAAAACATCACGCGGTGTGGGCTGTCCAACTCCACTCTCAACTACCTCCGAGTGAGTCTCTGGTCACTCGTGTCTGCCCCGTGTCATTTGGTGTTGGCCCTGTGTCTCCCTCCTGACACGCCGCCTCCCGGTCTGCCCCCAGCTCTGTGTGATACTCGAGCCCATGCAGGAGCTCATGTCCCGCCACAAGACTTACAGCCTCAGCCCCCGAGACTGCCTCAAGACCTGCCTTTTCCAGAAGTGGCAGCGCATGGTCGCACCCCCCGGTGAGTGCCCCAGGCTGTGGCTTTGTCCCCCTGCCCCCTTCCTTGTTCCCGCCTTGCAAAACTGGGGTCAGGGTAGGAGCCAGACTGGAGAAAGGGCATCCAGGGCCCTTTCCGACCTGAACCTCCTTTCCCTGGAACAGCGGAACCCGCACGGCAGCAGCCCAGCAAGCGGCGGAAACGGAAGATGTCAGGGGGCAGCACCATGAGTTCGGGGGGTGGCAACACCAACAACAGCAACAGCAAGAAGAAGAGCCCGGCCAGCACCTTCGCCCTCTCCAGCCAGGTACCTGTAAGCATCTCGGCTTTCTTCTCTCTTCTGGGCTGCCCCACCACTCACCCCTGACCCTGGTCCGGGCCCGAGCTCACTAGCCGGCATAGAAGCAAAGGCAGTTTTCCCCGTGCACTCTGCCAGCATGGACAGACTTCTTTCACTGATGAGAACAGAGTCCTGGGCAGGCACACACTTGGCTGTGATCACACAGACTCGGCCATAGGAACGCAGGGCACAAGGGACGGAGACAGCCACAAGAACATACGGACTTTCAGGACCGATAGCTTGGAGCACGCAGACCATCAAACGCGCATGCACACACTCACGCACACACATGCACTGAGAGGACACGCAGACTTCAGTGTTTGCAGGCCTAGAACACATGCACGTGCACACAGTCCCCTCCCTCATGTTTATGATCTGCTCTCCTACGTGTGGACAGAAGTGTAGCGTCTCCCCTGAAAGCTGGGGGCAGTGGACTAGGGATCTAGGGGAGTAGACTGACTTCTCCCAGAATCTGATAGTCACGGGCTAAAGGCTGTGATGCTCTGGTGTCCTTCAGTGGGAAGGGTTCCGGGAGCTGAGGGTGTCAGAGCTCGGAGTTTGGGCTTTACATTTGGGTCCGAGGAGTGGGTGGGGAGGGTATTGAGCGTCCAGGGTGGGCACTGGGGCTCTGGGGGTATCTGCCGCCCTGGGTCGGGCGAGCCCCTGCCCCGATTATGTTTGGGGACCTCCGCCACTCTCAGGATGTGATGGTGGTGGGGGAGCCCACCCTGATGGGCGGGGAGTTCGGGGACGAGGACGAGAGGCTCATCACCCGTCTGGAGAACACCCAGTTTGACGCGGCCAACGGCATTGACGACGAGGACAGCTTTAACAACTCCCCTGCACTGGGCGCCAACAGCCCCTGGAACAGCAAGCCTCCGTCCAGCCAAGAAAGCAAATCGGAGAACCCCACGTCACAGGCCTCCCAGTGAAGGCCCTGCCGCGGCCACCCAGCACTCTGCCTGCCTGCCCCACCCCTCGCAGCCCCAGGGAGCAGAAGACAGAATGAAGAGACTGAGCATGGGCATCCTCCATTCACCCACTTCAGGGAGGAACTGGACTTGCTGGGGGCAGGTGCCAAGATTTGCCTCCCAGTGTCCCTGGGCTGGGCCTGGCCTCTGCAGAGCCTCTTGGGGGAAGGGGGTACTCAGGTGGATGCCTCTGTGGGCCCTGGGCCTCTGAGAAACATCCTGACCACCCCACCCCAGGGTGTTTGTCTCCATCGTCACTCCAAGCTCCGGGTTCCCTGTCCTCCTGACTTCACCCCCTTGAAGCCTTGGGTTGTCTGTACCCACAACTCTTAGGGACTCAAGAAGTTACACGGGGCTTGGCTGGATGCCCCTCCCCCTAGGCAGCTGGTAATTGAGGGGTAAAGCTCTGGGCTCCTCCTCCCTCTGCCACTTATCCCAGCTCCAAGTTTTTAAAAAAATATATTATTAAAAATGTAAGTTTAAAAAAAAAGTCATTCATGTCCCCCGTCTTCCCTCCTATTCAAAGCCCAGCTACCTCCCTACTCCCAGCAGATGGGGGTCCTGGGGCCCAGGTTGGGGTGAGGGGCGGGGAGGTGCGCAGACCATTTTTTTACAGTTTCAGAGCTTCAGACCAAGGAGACACTTTGCCATCTCTCTCCCCTTTCCCTCAGGAGTGCCTGGAGTTGGGGAAGACATGCTATGGCTAGGAGGGCCTTGGCAGCCATGTCTTCGTGACAGCCCCCTGCTCTGTCTCTCCCCAGCCTCCAGGACTCTGGCCTGTCCTCGTGCTCGTGCCCCACTCTGTCCCAGCTCGGCCCTCCACCCCTCATGGTGTGTAGTCTTCACAGTCCTCCACTACACAGCTGTCTTGGATGGGGGAGGCTGCCCGCTTAGGGAGTGTGGAGGGAAGGGAGCAGCCTTGTTTGTCGCTGTATTTTTTGTTCTGTCTCAGTCGGGCAGGCATGGAATGGGAGAGGGGCTCATCCACTCTCCTCCAGAACTCTCCCCAACCTCTCAACTGCATATTTAGGCCTACCCTGCCCTCATAGAGGGGAAAGAGCCGTAGAGGATGCCCTAGCTCTAAGCCCACCAGGGAGACATAGGCCCCTGTGCCCCCCAGCTGAGGTAGAGGGTCTTCATCTCCTGACATCCCCTCCCCCTCCTTCTTCAGGGAAAGAAGGAGGCAGCCAGAATCCTGAGCTGCATGTCTCGGTTAGACACGCAGAGGCTCAGGACTGGGGAGAGACCGAGAGCAGGGTCCAACGAAGCCACGCCCAGCTCTGGCTTTGCTGCCTTGTCCTGTGGCCAGTCCCAGGAAGTGTTAGCACCGCCTCTCTCCCCCTCTTCCCTCTGGAGTCTGCACTCCACCACACCCTGTTTCCTCCACTTTGGGAAGGGTGGTGGTGTGTCAGGAGCTGAGGGAAGGGGTGAGGAAGGTGGATGTCCCACCCAACTGTAATGCCTTTTTTTTTTTTTTTTTTTTTTTTTTTTTGGGCCATTTGAGTCATGTATGGTACTGATCAATAAAGAGACTTTTTGGTTTGAGAGTGTCCTGGTTGGTCATTGCCACCTAATAATGACTAGTCCAAGGCAGTCCCTCCTGCTCCTCCCATTTCATTTCCCCTTATTCTCGGAGTGGCCCTATTTGTACCTCTCCTTCACCCCACACCCTGAAGATTGTCTAAATGCCCTTGCCTGGCCCCAGCTCCCTCAAACGTTGGTTTCCCAGCCTCACTGGGGGCTTGCTCATCAGCCCCAGCTGTCACGAGGCTGCTGGCAGGGTTGGGTTTCTGAGCAGGAAAGGGGTCCTGTGTAGGAGGGGCTTGTGCTAGAGGGTCTAGGAGCAGTGAGAGGGCCTGGGAGACTGTTGTGGTTTGTGTTTCGTTTTTTAAGATTTATTTGAGGCCGGCGCCGCGGCTCACTAGGCTAATCCTCCGCCTTGCGGCGCTGGTACACCGGGTTCTAGTCCCAGTCGGGGCACCGATCCTGTCCCGGTTGCTCCTCTTCCAGGCCAGGTCTCTGCTATGGCCCGGGAGTGCAGTGGAGGATGGCCCAAGTGCTTGGGCCCTGCACCCCATGGGAAACCAGGAGAAGCACCGGCTCCTGCCATCGGATCAGTGCGGTGCGCCAGCCGCAGCGCGCCTACCGCGGCGGCCATTGGAGAGTGAACCAACGGCAAAGGAAGACCTTTCTCTCTGTCTATCTCTCACTGTCCACTCTGCCTGTCAAAAAAATAAATAAAAATAAAAGATTTATTTGAAAAGCAGAGAGGTCTTGCACCACTGGGTTCACTTGCCAAATGCCCATAGTAGCCAGGACTGGACCAGGCTGAAGCCAGGAGCCAGGAACTTCATTCAGGAACCCAAACAGTGGCTTAACCTGCTCTCCCACAATGCCCACTTCTCTTTTCTGCTTTTTGTTGGCAAGACTCCTACCCCTACCCAACCCCCAGCCTACCAGCCCAGCTGAGAAAGAAACGTCTCCCCCAGTGGGCCAAGGTCCCTGGGTAAGGATTCGGATAGTAGCAGGATCCTTTGTCTCCTTGCTGACTTTGGGTAGGAGGATGGAAGGAGGAGGACACTCAAGCATTGTTTATGGCGGGGGGGGGGGGGGGGGGGGGCGGACGGCCTGAACTTCATGAAGACTGGAAGGAGAAATAGGGCACTTCTCAGATGCCAGTCCAAGTAGTTGATCTCCAAGTCCCTCCCCCATCATGAGGTGATTGCCAAGGGATGGACATTTCATGTAGCAGTTTAACTTGTGTGGGACATGCACGTCCCAGTTAGTGTCCCAGCTACCCTGCTTCCAGTCCAGCTTCCTGCCAGTGCATCCTGGGAGGCAGTGGGTGATGGTGCAAGTGCTTGGGCCCTTGCCACCTATGCTGGAGACCCAGAGGGAGTTCCAAGCTCCTGGCTCTGGCATGGCCATTATAGGGGAGTGAACCAGCAGATAGAAGATCTCTGCTTCTCTCTCTTAACTTCTAAAGATGATCATCAAGGTAGGAAGAACCTTACTGTGGGTCTTGGAAATGGGGGTCTTAATACTCATAAAGCCCACTATCCAGTGTCCCTCATTTTCATCTTAGACTGGTTCCCCACTAAGGACTTTGGGATTAGAAGTAAATCCTCATAGGCCTACGTCTCCGCTCGCACTTCCCCAGCTGGCAGGAAGGCCGTCCTGGCCCACCACACCCCAACAACCACTCAGTTGCCTTGGCCTGCCTTGCTCCCAGCCCAGCTCCTCAGGATCCCAAAGGATCACATTTGCACACCCATGCCCCACACCTCTGTGGGTGTAGCCTGATTGGAGGACATTGACCCGGCAGCTGCTACCACTAACTCACCCTGAAGAGTGCCAGGTTAACACCTGCTGGGTCTGTGTCTGGCACTGGGGGCCCGCCTGGCCTTTGCTTGAGTGTGTGCCAGTGTCTCCGTGACCACTGAGCTGGGAGAGGGTGTGGTTGTGTGTAGGAGTGTATGGAACTTGGCGTAAATGTGTGCATGCACAAGGATCTGTTTGTGTGTCTGTCTGCCCGTGAATTCATTGATTTCAGCTCTTAGTGATTGAGCCCTCCTGGTGCCAGGTGCACTTCAAGGTACTGGGGAGAGAAAGCAAGGCTGCTGGGTGTGAGTGCAGGTTCTAAGCACATAATGAGGGTGTACTCTGAAACCCATGGCTTGTCAGTGTCACAGTGTTGGGAGATGGGGCACTGTATTTGAATTCAGGAAACAGTGGCCAGTGGCTTCCTCTGGAGGCCCAGCTCTGGCTCCTCCTCATTTGTCCCCAGCAGTCCTTCTAGGGAAGGCCCCTGGTGAAGAGGAATTGCTGGGAGTGGGAAGGGAGAGGTCTTCCAGGTGCAGGCGCAGTCCCAGGCTCCAGAAGCTGCTGAGTGCTGTGTACCCCAGCCAGGGCCATTCCCCCTGCCACTCTCCATGCCCCCCAAAGCCACCCCATAAAGGCACAGGCCCCAAATCCAATCCCAAACCTCTGTCTCTGCCCCCTAACTCCTTCCCCATGTTTCCCTCCCAGTACAGTCCAACCTGAGCTCCACCCCTTTCCTAGCACCCTAGTGCAGCCCAGCACCAACACTAGCCTGTCTTTTATACCCTTAGGGTTGGCCTGGCCTTTAGCTCTTCTCCAAAGATAGGATTCCAATCCAGCCAGTGCAGCCCAGTTCGATCTGACCTCAAACTCTTTCCTAAAGTGAAAAACTCTTATCCAGGTCCCCCCTCCCTAATGTTTTTTCATAAAGCAAGACCTTCTCTTGGGGATCGGTAGAAGTAGAATAAAAGGGTAGGAGCCATAGGCTGGCAAGAGAAGGGAAGGCGGGGAGATGGGCTGGAGGTGCTGAGGCCCAGGTGTGCTCTGATACTGCACTTGGTCTTAGCCAAAAGGCTGACAAGCGATATCCAGGTGTGCTCTGGGCAGGCTGAAAGGGAGGGAATGCATAGAAAGAAGTTTGCGTAGTGGTCCCCTACGTTCAGGCTGGATATCAGAGATGTTGGTTAGCCCCTGCTGGCCTGGCACCCCAGTACCCCAGATGCTGACAGCTGTGGCCACAGTCCCATTCTCTCAGCGTCCAACCCTGAGGCTCCTCCCACCCCAGCCTGAGGTCTCCGAAGAAGCTGGCACAGGAAATGGGTGGGAGAGTACGTATTTCCTGCAGTTCTTAGGCCGTGGAGTGGGGAAGCTGACCCAGATCCTCAGGTTCCTTCTGCAGCTTTGGGAAGAGGCCGTTTCCCTACTGAGCCCAGGACCCGTTTCCTTAGGTAGCTAAGCCCTGGAGTACTTCTTTCCCTTCTATGCCAGTAGCTCACCTCTCCAGGAGGAGAAGCCAGGGGAAGTCCCTGGAGAAAACTCCCAGCAGGGATTTGGGGAAAAGAATTGTCTCCAGCAAATAAGGCTTCCTGGAGGAGGTAGGCACAATTTCTCCCCTTCAGAGGGACTAAAGGTTCACAAGTCAGATTAATTAGAACCCTGGTTTGTGGCACATTCTCATCACTGCTCTATGCACAGCACACTTATTTTTTGTTTTAAAGATTTATTTATTTATTTGAAAGACAGAGTTACAGAGAGGTAGAGACAGAGAGAGAGGTCTTCCATCCACTGATTCACTCCCCAGATGGCCACAATGGCCAGGGCTGGGTCAGGCTGAAGCCAGGAGCATTCGGCAGCCTAACTCGCTACATCACAGCGCTGGCCCCCATTTAAAAGCAAACAACAACAACAACAACAACAACAACAAACATAATACTGGCCCTGGTGCTGTGGCATAGTGGGTAAAGCCTCGCCTGCAGTACAGGCCTCCCACATGAGCGCCAGTTCACGTCCCAGCTGCTCCACTTGTGATCCAGCTCTCTGCTACGGCCTGGGAAAGCAGTAGAAGATGGCCCAAGTCCTTGGGCCCCTGCATCCGCGTGGGAGACCTGGAAGAAGCTCCTGGCTCCTGGCTTCAGACAGGCGCAGCTCCGGCCATTTGTGGTCAACTGGGGAGTGAACCAGCGGATGGAAGATCTCTTTCTCACTCTGCCTCTCCTTTCTCTGTGTATCTCTGACTTTCATATAAATAATAAAAAAAATCTATAAAATAAAAATAATAATAATATTCATTCTGTACTAGGTACTTCTGTGAGAAGCCCCTCCCATCAATTATCTTATTAAAAGCTGACCATATCTCTTTTTTTTTTTCTTTTCTTTTTTTGACAGGCAGAGTGGATAGTGAGAGAGAGAGAGACAGAGAGAAAGGTCTTCCTTTTTGCCGTTGGTTCACCCTCCAATGGCCGCTGCGGCCGGTGCATCTCGCTGATCCGAAGCCAGGAGCCAGGTACTTCTCCTGGTCTCCCATGTGGGTGCAGGGCCCAAGCCCTTGGGCCATCCTCCACTGCCTTCCCGGGCCATAGCAGAGAGCTGGCCTGGAAGAGGGGCAACTGGGATAGAATCCGGCACCCCAACCGGGACTAGAACCCGGTGTGCCAGTGCCGCAAGGCAGAGAATTAGCCTGTTAAGCCACGGCGCTGGCCCAACTGACCATATCTCTTTATTTCTCTCTCTCTCTCTCTCTCACTGTCTTTTGTCCTCTCTGTAACTCTTCCTTTCAAAAAAAATAAATCTTAAAAAAAAATTGACCCTAGGGGCTCATGTTGTGGTGCTACAAGGTGAGCCACTGCCAGCAACACCCCATTCCACATCAGAGTGCTGGTTCAAATCCCAACTGCTCTGCTTCTGTGCCTGGGAAGACAATGGGGGACGGCTCAATGTTGTGGCCATTGGAGGTGTGAACCAATGAATGGAAGATCTGTTTATGTTTCTCTCTGTAGCTCTGCCTTTCAAGTCAATGAAAATAAATAAACATTAGAAAAAAAAAATGCTGACCAGAACCCTGTGATGTAGGACACAGGAGGAAAGTAAAGGCCAGAGAGGCCAAATAATGCATCCAAGAGACAGAGCAAGCAAGGATTTTGAATTTCACCTATACATAATGCCTGCCTCTAAAGGACTAAGGCAGGCCACGATTAAGACCTACTCTCTCCCTTCCAGAAGTCCCAGAGCAGAGGAACAGACCTGACCATCATTTGAGTAAAAACACACTTCAAGAGTGGAGGTTAGAAAGCTGCAGTGTGTGGTGGGCATTTGTGCAGTGTTGCAGTTGCACTTTGGGATGCCTTTGTCCCCTATTGGAGTGCCTGGTTCCAGTCCAGGCTGCAGAGCTTCCCACCCAGCTTCCTGCCAGTACGTGCCCTGGGAGGCAGCAGGTAGTGGCTCAGGTACTTGAGTTCCCGTCACCACATGGGCGATCTGGACTGAGATGCAGTCTACTCGCTATGACCTGGCCCCTCAGCCCCAGCTCTTGTGGGAGTGAATCAGTGAATGGAAGATCTCCGTGTGTGTCTGCTTCTCAAGTAAAATGAACATAAAGGAATATATAGATGATAGGTAAAGATATATGGAAGTACAGGGAGAGAATTTTGTTTTAACCAAAAAGATCTGGGCAGGTTTCTTCTTAAAAGTGAAATTGCCTGTGGTTGTTGAGGGGCGGAGACTCTGTGGTAGGTGATTTTTGGCAATGACACACAGATGTTCCCAGCAGAGGGTTAGCTGCCAGGAAGGTGCCGAAGCAGGAGAGTCCCGGATGAGGAGACATCTGAGCAGGTGAGTGTGACTGTGGCAGCAAAGGGCACACTACAGGGATGCAGAGCAGGAAAGGAATGGTGGGCAAGCTTGCTGACTGGGAGAGACGGAACCAGCAAAAGTGTCCTCTACAATCTTCCTAAATTATAGAGACGTTTAATGACAAGACTGAGACTCTCAGACTTAGTCTCTCAGAGAGTGGGAAGGCACTGAAAGTTTTTTTATAAAGTTTATTTGAAAGGCAGAGAGAGAGAGACAGAGAAAGAAAGAGATCTTCCATCTGCTGGTTCTCCCCCAAACGCTGACAACAGCAAGGCTGGGCCAGGCTGAACCCAGGAACCAGGTATTCAGTCTGGGTCTCCCATGTGGGTGACAGAAACCCAAGCACCATCTGCTGCTTCCCAGCCTCCATCAGCAGGAGATTGGGTTGGAAGTGGAGGAGCCGGACTCAAACCCAGCACTCCAATATGGGCTGTAGGTGGCCCAAGCTGTAATTCAACCCGCTGTGCCATAATGGCCGCCCCGCGCAAACAGTGTCTGAACAGACAAGTGACCTAATTCGATCTGTTCTTTAGGAAAACTTGTTTGTTTTGATGTAAAGGACTGGAGAGAGGCAACCAATTAAGAGGCCATGAGGACCACGCTACTAGCAATCTAGAAAACCAGACCAAACGAACCTAAAGATCCTATCATAAAACAAAACAACTGCAAGATTAAAGAATTAAATGTAAGCAAGTAAAATTAGAAGAAAATAAACTTAAGTGGAACTCATCAACTTCTGGGGGTCTGTGTAGGGATGATAGACTGGTAAGCTTAAATACCATAGTAGAAGTGGAAAGGAAAAGGGGGCTGGACGATGTCTTGGCCTGGCAGTCGATGCCTGCATTCCGTATCAGAGTAGCTTGGTTTGATATCTGCCCCTGGCTCCTGATGAAGCATTAGCTTCCTGCTAACGCACACCTTGGGAGGTAGCAGTGATGGCTCAAGTAACTGAGTTCCTGTCACCCATGGGGGACACCTGGCATTGAGTTCTGTACTGCCAGCTTCAGCCTAGCCCAGTCCCAGCTACCCATTGTGGGTATTTGGGGAGTGAACCTGTGGATAGGAGCTCTCTCTCTCTACTGCAACCTCTTTCAAATACATAATGTTTAAAAAAATAGCCAACTTGACTATATTCAAATGTATAACTTTGGTATTTATGTGTATGAATGAAAACTTCAAATTAAATCCCAAAACAAAACAAGTGGCTATAAAGAGTTAAATTCTTTTTGTATAACTAATTCATGCAAAATGGGATTTTTTTTTTTTAAAGATTTATTTATTTATTTTGAAAGAGTTACAGAGAGAGGGAGGGAGAGAGGGAGAGAGAGACACAGATTTTCTTTTTCTTTCTTTTTTTTGACAGGCAGAGTGGATAGTGAGAGAGAGACAGAGAAAGGTCTTCCTTTTTTTAGTGGATAGTGAGAGAGAGAGAGAGAGACAGAGAGAAAGGTCTTCCTTTTTGCCGTTGGTTCACCCTCCAATGGCCGCCGCGGCCGGCGCATCGTGCTCCGAAGGCAGGAGCCAGGTGCTTCTCCTGGTCTCCCATGGGGTGAAGGGCCCAAGCACTTGGGCCATCCTGCACTGCCTTCCCGGGCCATAGCAGAGAGCTGGCCTGGAAGAGGGGCAACAGGGATAG
Source organism: Lepus europaeus (assembly GCF_033115175.1). NCBI lineage: Eukaryota > Metazoa > Chordata > Mammalia > Lagomorpha > Leporidae > Lepus > Lepus europaeus. Next base: position 27,296,295 of record NC_084843.1, read on the forward strand.
AATCCGGCGCCCCAACTGGGACTAGAACCCTGTGTGCCAGCGCCGCAAGGCAGAGGATTAGCCTGTTAAGCCACGGCACCGGCCTGCAAAATGGGATTTTAAAAAAAGATCTCTCCATAAACAAATGGGTAAAGGACAATTTCAGAGGAGTAAGTACTAAGATGAAAACAAAACATATGGAAATATGGCAACCACATAAATGCCTATTAAAATAATGTGACTGGGCCGGCACTATGGTAAGGCGGGTAAAGCCATATGGGCACAAGTTCCAGTCCCAGCTGCTCCACTTCCAATCCAGCTCTCTGCTATGGCCTGGGAAAGCAGTAGAAGATGGCCTAAGTCCTTGGGGCCCCTGCACCTATGAGGGAGAACAGGAAGAAGCTCCTGGCTTCTGGCTTTGAATCAGCCCAGCGCTGGCTGTTGTGACCAATTGGGGAGTGAACCAGCAGATGGAAAACCTCTCTGTCTATGCCTCTCTGTAACTCAGCCTTGCAAATAAATAATTAAATCTTAAAATACTGTGACTTTTTTGGTCTATTCAACCAGCAAATATTTTTTTCATTCCATTTATTGAGATATAATTCACAAACCATATAAATCACCCATTTAAAGTATATAATCCAATGACCTTTTATATATTCACAATGTTGTGCAGCCATCACCACAATTTGATTTTAAAACATTTTCCTTACCCCTAAAATAAAACTGTATCCATTAACAGGCCCTCCTCATTTCCCCTCTTGCAGCCTTGGACAACCACTGATCTCCTTCATGTATCTATACTTTTATCTATCCTGGATTTTTCATGCAAATAGGATCATACTATATTTGACCTTTTGTGGCTGGCCTATGTTGCCTAGTGTAATTTTTTTCAGGACTGACCCATATACCGTATTTCATTTCTTTTTATTGACAATAGCATTGCACCTCATGGATATATCGTATTTTGTTTACCCATTTGTCATTTGACTGACATTTGGGTCATTTCCACTTTTTGCCTACTAGGAAATACATTGCTCTGACCGTTCGTGTACATACACTCGTATTTGTGTGAACACACGTTTTAATTTCTCTTGGGTATATACTTAGGAATGGTCATATGGTAACTCTGTATTTAACCTTCTGAGAAACTGCCGGATTGTTTTCCAAAGCGGCTGCATCACTTTATAGTCCTCTCAGCAATATATGAAGGCTCTAATTTCCCTATATGCTCAGCAACACCTGTTATTGTCTGTCCTTTTGATTATAGCTGTCCTACAGTGTTTGAAATGGTATCTCATTGTGATTTTCATTTGCATTTCCCTGGTGACCAATGATGTTGAGCTTCTTTTTATGCCCTTATTGGACATCTGTATATTTTATTTGCAAAACTTGCTGTTTAGAACCTTTCCCCATTTTTAAAAAAGATTTATTTTTTATTTGAAAGGCATATTTATACATATATATATATAGAGAGAGAGAGGGAGAGACAGAGAGAAGGATCTTTGGCTGCAGTGGCTGAAGGTGGGACAGGCCAAAGCCACGAGTCTACAACTCCAATGTGACTATTTAGGGAGTGAACCAGCAGATGGAAGATTTTCTCTTTCTTTCTGTAACTGTACCCTTCAAATAAATTAATTAAAAAAAAAAAAAAAAAAAAAGAAGACGAAGAAGCAGAGGCTGGCATTGTGGTGTAGCAGGCCACCACCAGAGATACCAGCATCCCACATGGGAGCTGGTTAGAGACCCAGCTGCTCTACTTCTGATCCAGCTCCCTTCCCTACTAATGGCCTGGGAAGCAGTGGAAGATGACCCAAGTCCTTTTGCTCCTGCACGCACATGGGAGATCTGGAGGAGGCTCCTGACTCCTGGCTTTTTGAGCCTGGCTCAGCCCCAGCAGTTGTGGCCATTTGGGGAGTGAACCAGTGAATGAAAGCTCGCTCTCTCTCTCTGTATAATTCTGACTTTCAAGTAAATTAATTAATTAAAAAAAAAAAAAGAAGCAGAATTTTACTGCCCCCAGAATTCCTTTTTGTGCCCTTCCCCATTACGCTGCCCTCAAGGGGGACCACTGTCCTGAATTTTAATACCATCATTGGTGTTGCCTGTTTTTGGAATTATACTAAAGAGGCAAAGATTTCCAATGATCCTACTAGCTGCTAGGATGTGAAAAGACTACAGTCTCATAAACTTCGAGTAAGCCAATGTCTCAGAAAATAATTTGTAATTATAAGTGACCTTTGACCCAGTAACTTCATTTCTGAGTATGGCAGCATTACTTACAATGTAGAAAATCTGAAAATTCCAGAAAGAGATGGATGGGAGAGTGGTTTGGTAAACTGTGCAATAGTCTAACAATAGAACATTTCACAGTCATCAAAATAATGTTTACCTAGGAGTGGATGACGGATCACTGGTTGACATTTGCATCCTACATAGGAGTACCTGGGTTCAATTTCCAGTTCCAGAACCTGTCTCTAGCTTCCCACCAATGTAGAATTTCTGGAAGGTACCAGTGGTGGCTTAAGTAACTGGGCTCCTGCCACCCATGTGGTAGACCTGGCCTGCATTCCTGGGCTCCTGGCTCTGGCCCTGGACCAACCCTGGCCATTGTGGGTATGTGGGGCTCTGCCTTTCAACTAAATGTTAAAAAAATTAAATATTTACCAATATTAAAAATATGAAAAAAACCCAGTTATCTTAAATCTTAACTGAAAAAAATGGGATAACATCATATATAGTGGTTGCAGTTATGTTAAAGCATTTATAATTGAGAGGGGATTGATGAGAAAAGTACAGTGATAATGACTGGATCGGAGGTGGATGCTTTTCTACTTAACCTTTTTTCAGATATCCTTTAATGTGCTCATGCTACCTTTGTAACAATTCATATCAACCATGAAAGAAAGAGAGAAAAGATGTCTATGGATTCTAATCCTAGAATTAGGACATTCGTTCTGAACTGTGGAGCAGGGCCAGAGAGAGGGTGCAACTTGGCATTGTGGTGGGGAGTAGATGGGCAGTGTGGGAGGCAGTGCTGGCTTCGGGAGGGGCCCCTGATGCTGTGAACTCACATGTGGACCTCTGGGAGAATCGCGTTACAGGGGTTCAGAGCATGAACTCCTGTAGTAGACGCCCCTGATTTGAATCCTGGCCCAGGCTGGCGCCGCGGCTCACTAGGCTAATCCTCCGCCTTGCGGCGCCGGCACACCAGGTTCTAGTCCCGGTCGGGGCACCGATCCTGTCCCGGTTGCCCCTCTTCCAGGCCAGCTCTCTGCTGTGGCCAGGGAGTGCAGTGGAGGATGGCCCAAGTGCTTGGGTCCTGCACCCCATGGGAGACCAGGATAAGTACCTGGCTCCTGCCATCGGATCAGCGCACTGCGCTGGCCGCAGCGCGCCTACAGCGGCGGCCATTGGAGGGTGAACCAACGGCAAAAAGGAAGACCTTTCTCTCTGTCTCTCTCTCTCACTGTCCACTCTGCCTGTCAAAAAAAATAAAAAATAAAAAATAAAAAAATAAAAAATAAAAAATAATAATAATAAAAAAAATGAATCCTGGCCCAACCACTAAAGGCAGGTAACCCTGAGCAAATTATTTAACCTCTTGGTGTGTGTTTCCTCATCTCCAAGATGGTGATAATAAAAGTGTTTATCTTATAGGATTTTTCTTTTAAAGATTTTATTTTATTTATTTGAGAGGTAGAGTTACAGACAGTGAGAGGGACAGAGAGGTCTTCCTTTCCGTTGATTCACTCCCCAGATGGCCAGAATGGCCAGAGCTGCGCTGACCTGAAGCCAGGAGCCAGGAGCTTCTTCTGGGTTTCTCACACGGGTGCAGGGGCCCAAGGACTTGGGCCATCTTCCACTGCTTTCCCAGGCCACAGCAGAGAGCTGGATCAGAAGTGGAGCAGCCAGGACTCAAACTGGCGCCCATATGGGATGCCGGCACTGCAGGCTGGGGCTTTACCAGCTATGCCACAGCGCCAGCCACTTGGGCTCTCTTTATCCTATGTGTTCCACAACCATCTGCTTTCATTACCCAGAGGTCCCCAAACCCAAGTCCTGCCCACACTCTTTCTCTGCTCTCATCTGCCCCACCCTTCTTCCATTTTCCTCTCTCATCCTTCATACCCTCCCTCTATCATCCCCCCCACCAACTTCCATACCTCCCCCTCCCCCTGTCCCATTCGCCTTTCCTGACCTCTACCCTGCCCCTGGCTCAGCCCTGGCATTGGTTCTCTCCTCCCACCTTCCCTGGCTCCCTATGGGGAAAACGTGAGCAGCTGGGTGGGCGTTTCCTGCAGCGGCTCCTCCCTCAGGAACAGCATGCCCAACCTTCGCCTCTTCTTCAAGTCCATCTTCAAGGCACAGAGGGAACTTAACTGTTCCTCCACCTCTAGGAATTTCCTTCCATGCCTGTATCTCCAATCCCTCCCCACTCCAAAATCCCAACCTCCCTGAGAAACTGATTCACACCCATGGGAGTGTCAGATTCCAGGCATCACAGATCCCAGACAGGGGACCCCAACCTACCTAATCTCATGTCTTTGTCCCTGCTCCCTAGGGATCATTTCTGGCCTGGAAGCCTCCTTCCCTCTAACTCTCCTTGACTCCTGGAACATAAACACTATCTGTGGATGGGAGCCCATCAGAAAAATCCAATCCAACCTGCTGGGTGAGGTGGAAGCAGCCTGCCATGGACTGGGAGGGGTGCAGCTGTCTGTGGTTCATTGTCATCCTGTCTCATCACTGGGCATCCACAAAAGGATCATCCTCCACGGAGGATCCCCTTGTCTGAATGGATGGGCAGTGAGCAGTCAAGAACAGCCTGGACAAACCTGACTCCACCAGGACTGGTTTGGGGAGCAACTAAGAGTGAGTTTGGTGGTAACACAAAGCAGGTTTGCAGGGTGGGAGTTAAGACATAGCAGGTTAGGCTGCTGCCTGGGACCCCCACGTGCCATATTAGATAGAGTGCCTGGGTTTGAGTCCTACCTCTGCTTCCTGCTAATGCACACCTGGATGTCATGGGCATCTGGGGAGTGAACCAGCGGGTGAAAGATTTCTTTCTCTGTTTCTCTCTTTCTGTGTGTGTGTGTTGTGTGTGTGGGTATGTGTGTGTGTATAGCTCTCACAAATAGATGAAAATAAACATTTATGGGGGGGGGGGGAAGGAAGCAGTTTGAAGCCCATTCTGATACAATCAGGACCGTCTCAGAGGCACAGCTGTTAGGTCTGAATCTCCAAATCGCCCTTCAACCACAAGGGAGCCCCACGATGAGTCCTTTTCATTTAGGGCCAGTACTTCTATGCGCACTCAGCAAACGGCAATTCCATTGCAGGGAAGAAGGAAGGCTCACTAGCGTATCACAGCACATGCTCTCTGAAAGCCAGCCAGCTTCCTGGACTCGGGCTTAGCTGTTGACACGGCACTTGGTCCCAGGGATGGAGGAGAAACAGCTGAGTTGGGCTCAGTGAGAGGCTGGCTCTGCTGTATTTAATGAATCGGTTAAGGAATTATCATGGTTGGTCTTTGACAATTTTCCATTTTTGACCTATGCATTGGCTTTATTTATTATTATTATTTTATTTATTTGAAAGGCGGAGTTACAAAGAGAAGTAAAGCCAGAGAGAGAGAGAGAGAGAGCGCACGCGAAAGAGAGGTTTTCCATTCTGCTGGTTCACTCCCCAAATGACCGCAACGGCCAGAGCTGCGCCAATCTGAAGCCAGAAGCCAGCAGCTTACTCTGGGTCTTCCCACGCAGGTGCAGGGGCCCAAGGAGTTGTGCCATCTTCTACTGCTTTCCCAGGCCACAGCAGAGAGCTGAATTGGAAGAGGAGCAGCCGGGACTCCAACTGGTGCTCATATAGGATACCAGCACTGCAGGCTGGGCTTTAACCTGCTGCTCCACAGCACCAGCCCCTGACTATATTTTTTTAATTAATGAGCTATTTATTTATTTATAAAGATTTATTTATTTATTTGAAAGGCAGAGTTAGAGAGATGTTTCATCTGCTGGTTCACTCTCCAAATAGTCACAATGGCCAGAGCTGGGCCAGGCTGAAGCCAGGAGCCAGGAGCTTCTTCTGGGTCTCCCATGTGGATGCAAGAGTCCAAGCAGTTAGGCCATCTTCTGCTGCTTTTCCAGGCACATTAACAGGGAGCTGGATTGAAGTGGAATAGCCTGGACTTGAACCGGTGACCATATGGGATGTGGCTTGGCCCCCTGCGCCACAGCTTTGGCCCCTGCCTTGACTTTAGAACATAATCTCTGTACGATATAACTCTGCCATACTTGATGACTGTTTCTTGGTCGTTTGTTTCTTCTTATATAAAACAAAAAAACTGACCTTGGAAATCCCTGAAGTTCCTTTGAGAGCCCTCCAAGAAATATGGAAGGAACTTACAGTTTACAAGTAATTTCCTCCACATTCACTCCCTTAATCTCAACACTGTTCTATTATCTTTTCCTTTTTCTGATGGTTGAGGAAATTAAGGATCAGAGAGGTTGAGAAAGTTACTCAAGGTTACACAGCAATAAGAGGTGAAGGCAGGATTAAATTCTTAGGAATTTTGGGGCCAACGTTGTGGCATAGCTGGTAAAACCACCAACTGAGATTCCAACATCCCATATGGGGGTGCTGGTTAAGTCCTGGCTGCTCCACTTCTGATACAGCTCCTTGCTAATAGCCTAGGAAAGCAGTAGAGAATGACCTAAGTACTTGGGCCCCTGCCACCCACGTGGGGACCTGGATGAAGCTCCTGGCTCCTAACTTTGGCCTGGCCCAGCCCTGGCTGTTGCAGCCATCTAGGGAATGAACCAGCAGATAGAAGATCAATCTCTCTCTCTCTCTCCCTGCCTGATTTTCAAAATAAAGAAATAAATCTTTTGTTAAAGATTTATTTTTATTTATTTGAAAGACAGAGTTACAGAGAGAGGTAGAGACAGAGAGGTCTTCCATCCACTGGTTCACTCTCCAGATGGGATGCCCACGCCACAGGCGGAGAATTAACCTACTGCACCACAGTGCTGGCCCCTTTCTTTCTTTTTTAATTAATTATTTATTTATTTAAAAGGCAGAGTTACAGAGAGAGGAGGAGAGATAGAGGTCTTCCATCTGCTGGTTCACTCCCCAAGTAGCCACAACAGACGGGGCCGGACAAGGTTGAAGCAAGGAGTCCAGAGCTTCAATCAGGTCTTCCAAGTGGGTGCAGGGTCCCAAGCACTTGGGACACTTTTCACTGCTTTCCTAGGCCCATTAGCAGGGAGCTGGATGGGAAGTGGAGCAACCAGGACTCGAACTGGCTGGCACCCATTTGGGATAGTGGCGCTGCAGGTGGTGGGCGGCTTAACTCGCTACGCTACAATGCCGGCCTCTGCTTTGTAACCTATAACATGATCAGCCTTTTGATCACACACCCGCCTTTCTCAAGTCCAGAGTAAAATCCTGCAGCTATGGGAGTGCAGCCACGCCAGAGGTCCATGGGGAAAGGTGGAAGGTGCTGGTCTAAAGCTCACAGACCTGTCTGCTTTCTAGTTGCATCTGTCACCTGCTAGCCGAGGAGCCAGCTGGCCCGTTTACAATTTAGCTTTGTCACCTGTAGTGTGAACATCACAACCCCTGCCCTGTATGCGTCCGAGGGCAGGAGGCTCAGACGGAAGGTCTGACAGGGAGATGCTTAGAGGTGTAAAATGCTCTGTGGTGTAGGTTCTGGAGGGAGGAAGGTGAGAATCAGCCCAGGAATCCCTGAGATTGTGGCCCTGGCTTGACCTGGTGGAGCAGTGCTTCCCTGCTCTGGGGTCAAAGTCCTCTTCCCCTTGTCAACGCTAGAACCCAGGTTCAGTTTATTGTGCTTGACTCCTCTCCTAGTGACCAAGGCCTCAAAGAAGATTCTACAGAGCACTAGGGACCTTGCCCCTCAGCTCCCTAGGGACAGGGACCAGCTGAACAAGAACTTCCAGTCCTGGGCAGTAGCATCCAGACCACCCTGGGCAAGTGCAGGAAGCTATGCCAGCAAGTTCAAGTTCACAGCCCAAAACCCCACTTCAGCCTGAGCCTGGTGAGGGACCTTGTGAGACCTTTAGAATTTCACTGCCAATCTAAACTGGCCCAGAAAAGACAGCCTCAGGGCCGGCATTGTGGTGCAGCAGGTAACACTAGCATCCCATATTGGCAGAGCACTGGTTCGAGTCCCAGCTGCTCCACTTCTTTTTTTTTTTTTTTTTTTAAATTTTTTTTTTGGCTACTGCAGGTCTGTCTCTGACCTTTTTATTTATTTATTTATTTTTTGTTTTTGACAGGCAGAGTGGACAGAGAGAGAGAGACAGAGAGAAAGGTCTTCCTTTTGCCGTTGGTTCACCCTCCAATGGCCGCCGCGGTAGCGCGCTGCGGCCGGCGCACCGCGCTGTTCCGATGGCAGGAGCCAGGTGCTTCTCCTGGTCTCCCATGGGGTGCAGGACCCAAGGACTTGGGCCATCCTCCACTGCACTCCCTAGCCACAGCAGAGAGCTGGCCTGGAAGAGGGGCAACCGGGACAGGATCGGTGCCCCGACCGGGACTAGAACCCGGTGTGCCGGCGCCGCAAGGCGGAGGATTAGCCTAGTGAGCCGCGGCGCCGGCCTCCAGCTGCTCCACTTCTAATCCATCTCCCTGCAAATGTGCCAGGAAAAGCGGCAGAAAATTACCCAAGTATTTGGGCCCCTGCCATACACATGGGAGACCAGGAGAGAGAGCTTGGCTCCTGGCTTCAGCTTGGGCCAGCCTCCAATTGCTTCAGCCCTTTGTGGCGTGAACCAGAAGATGGAAACTTGTGCTCTCTCTCGCTCTCCTCCTCTTCCCCTCTCTCCTTCTCTCTCTGACACTCTGCATCTCAAACAAACAAATCTTTATCCATCCATCCATCCATCCATCCATCCATCCATCTATAAAGAAGAGATAGCGGCCGGCGCCGCGGCTCACTAGGCTAATCCTCCGCCTTGCGGCGCCGGCACACTGGGTTCTAGTCCCAGTTGGGGCGCCGGATTCTGTCCTGGTTACCCCTCTTCCAGGCCAGCTCTCTGCTGTGGCCCGGGAAGGCAGTGGAGGATGGCCCAAGTGCTTGGGCCCTGCACCCCATGGGAGACCAGGAGAAGCACCTGGCTCCTGCCTTCGGATCAGCGCGGTGCACTGGCCGCAGTGCGCCAGCCGCGGCGGCCATTGGGGGGTGAACCAACGGCAAAGGAAGACCTTTCTCTGTCTCTCTCTCTCTCACTGTCCACTCTGCCTGTCAAGAAAAAAAAAAAAAAAAAAAAGAGATAGCCTCTACCCAAGACATACACCATCCTTGGGAAACTACAGTCTAAAGACAGAGACTTCCTTACTCTGGTTCAGTGCTTTAGTTTCCTAGGGTTGCTGTAACAAATCACCACCAACTTACAACAGACATTTATTCCACAGGCCTGGGGCCAGAAGTCCAACACCAAGGTGTCAGTGCGGCTGCTTTGTTCTCAAGGCTCTCAGGAAGGCGTCATCCCCTACTTCTTTCCTGGCTCTCGGTGGCTCCCAGCATCCACGCATCCCCTTGCTCTAGTCTTTGCCTCTGTCTTCATGTGGTTTTCTCTCTCTCTCTCTTGTGTCTTGTAGGTATAGTCATTAAATTTAGGGCTCTTTTTTTTAGCATTTATTTATTTATTGAAAGGCAAGGTTACAGAAAGACAGAGAGAGAGAGAGAGAGAGAGAGAGAGAGAGAGTCTTCCATCTGCTGGTTTAATCCCCAGCTGGCCACAAGGGTCAGAGCTGGGCTGATTCAAAGCCAGAAGCCAGGAACTTCTTCCAGGTCTCCCATGTGGGTGCAGATGCCCAAGGACTTGGGTCATTTTTTACTGCTTTCCCAGGCCATAGCAAAGAGCTGGATCAGACGTGGAGCAGCCAGGATTCAAACTGGTGGCCATAGGGATGCCGGCACTGCAGGTGGCAGCTTTACCCGCTATGCCACAGTGCTGGCCCTTCATCTTTTTTTTTAATCTTTAAAACATTGTTTAAAAATTTATTTTCCAAAGATTTATTTGCTTATTTGAGAGGTGGAGTGAGAGAGAGAGAGAAAGAAAGAAAGAGAAAGAGAGACAGAGAGAGAGAGAGAGAGAGAGAGAACTTCCATCCACTGGTTTCCATCTGGGCCTCCCACGTGACTCACCGACTCGCCCTCTCTGCACCCTCTCTGTCAGTTCACTGACAGGAATGAGCTGATCTCATCTTAACTCTCTTGAAAATGAACTCCCAGCAAAGTGGGGCTGTCGCTGGGATGAGAGATGTCCTGATATGGATGAGGAATCCAACAGGGTTAAACCTCAAATGGCTCCTTTTTCCAATCCAAGCCATAAGCTGCTCTCCTCCTGTCTTGCAAGGGCATAGCCATTCAGCTGGGTTCCTTTCCTTCCCACTCAGGAAGTCTTCTTCCTGACCCGGGACCCCTGTAGGCGTCCCAGTTGATCATCCCTCATATCCCCCTCTTTCCTTCCTGGCAGGGGGCGAGGGCCCCAGCCTCCTTCCCGTCTCTCCACCCAGTCTTGGGCTTCTCACCCCTCCAGACTGGATGGCGAAGGGGCACCACTTTCCCAGCTCTCACCGTGCTTCCGTGCCCCCCGCTGTCCGGGTCCCCCACAACACAATTGTGTTGGTATCTTCTCCTCTCAAGGGTTTTTTGGACAGAGTTAGTGAGGGGGGGGGGGTCTTCCTTTTCCATTGGTTCACCCCCCAAGTGGCCACTACGGCTGGCGTGCTGTGCCGATCTGAGACCAGGAGCCAGGCGCTTTCTCCTGGTCTCCCATGCGGGTGCAGGGCCCAAGGACCCGGGCCATCCTCTGCACTCCTGGGCCACAGCATAGAGCTGGACTGGAAGAGGGGCAACCGGGACAGAATCCAGCGCCCCAACTGGGACTAGAACCTGAGGTGCCGGCACCGCAGGCAGAGGCTTAGCCAAGTGAGCCGTGGCACTGGCTTCAAGGGTTTTACAGTTGATTATTCTGGGGACATAAGATTACCTAGTTATGGGGCTGGTGCTGTAACCCATGTCAGAGAACCTGGGTTCACAGCTTGGCTCTGTCTCCAATTCCAGGCTCCTGTTGGTGTGCACTTCTGGGGGAAGCATGTGATGGCTCCAGTAGTGGGGTTCCTGCCACCCACATGGGAGCACTAGATTAAGTTCCTCACTCCTTGCTTTGGCTTGGCCCAGCCCTGGTGTTGAGAGGCATTTGGGGGAATGAGTGAAGGGATGGGAAATCTGTGTCTCTTTGTGTGTGTGTATCTTTCTCTGTCTGTCTGCTATTAAAGTTACATATATAAGAAAGGTAGGTGTTGTGGTTTTCCAGGTTAAGCTACAGCTAGGGATGCTTCCATCCCGTATCAGAGTGCCTGGGATCCAGTCTAGTGTTTGTTTCCCATCCAGCTTCCTGCCGATGGGCCTGGGAGGCAGCAGATGATGTTCCAAGTCCTTGGGTTCCTGTCACCCACATGCGAGACCTCCCCAAATGTCTGCAACAGCCAGTGCTGGGCCAGGCTGAAGCCAGGATCCAGCAGCTCCATCCTAGTGTCTCACATGGTGGCAGGGACCTGACTACTTGAGCCATTAATATTGCCTCCTAGCAGGTGCATTAGCAGGAAGCCAGACTGGAAAGCAGACTGGGTCTTGAAACCAGATGCTTTGATTTAGGAGTATGCCAAGTGGCTTCTTAACCACTGTGCCAAATACCCACTCCTGACAAATTTTTATTCAGGGGCTGTGTTGTGGCATAGTGGGTTAAGCTGCTACTCGCAAGAATTCCGTATCAGAGTGTCAGAGTCCTGGATGCTTGGCTTCTGACCAAAGTCCTGCTAATACACCTGGGAATGCAGCAGAATGTGGTCCCCTTGGATTTCTGCCACTCACGTGGGAGACCCAGGGAAGTTCCTGGCTCCTTGTTCTTGGCTTCAGCCTGGCTCTGCCCTGGCTGTTGTAGCCATTTGGGTAGTAAATAATTGAATGAAAGATCTCTCTCTGTCTCTGTCATTCTGACTTTCTAATAAATCCTTAAATTTTTTTTATTCAAAGGGGATTCATGTCCCTTTCACATTTGGGGCATAAAGTGAGACTATATTGACTGTGAAGAGCAGCCAATGTCTTATTCTTACATTTCAAACTCATATAAATTGTCCTCCCAGGAAATCCTACTGTATTCTCAACTTTCTCCCATGTTGGATCAAACTATTTGAGCTGGGCTGGTAGCTGGAGCACAGTTCCAATCCCGGAGATGAGAATTCCTGCAGCTCGCACCACCTTTCTCATGGGTGATATTGTCCTCGTACAAGTCCAGGACCACTCTGCACCCTATGATTCTGCTCCCTAAATTCTCTCCTGAGCTCTTCTCCTCCACTGCCCTTGAAGAACCTTGATTTACCACCTTCAGAGGCTTCCTCACTACTTAGTTAAAAAACTGGCCAGTGTGTGTAGGTTGGAGGGCAGTGGGTGGTTCTAGCAATGACAAGAGTAGCCACCAGGGGGAGCCTGTGTATAAGAAGAGGCGAGTGTGGACGTCTAGAGGCGCTATCTGCAATTTTTCTTGTCTTCCTTCTCCCTGGCAGCAAGGGTGCCAAGCATTCCGGCCTAGGGTGCCCCCAAATGGAGCTGAGAGTCTAAAGCAATTCACTCTGATTCTCTCTTTTCCTCGCTACACTTGTCAGTGTGAACCAATCTCTGGTGCACCAGCACAGTGGCAAACATTTCCTAAAGCTCGCTCCCCCATGGTCATACTTAATGTGGGAATCAATCTTCCAGTGTTTTGACCTCCGTCCACAACAGCCACTGGCTGCTGCCCCACTCATCCGTCTCCTGGAACCCCACTGATTCAGGCTTTCCCACCCCTCCTCATTTCCTGGCTTGGGGGTGGGGGTCAGGAGCTTTTTGTGGTACCAGTTATGTCCATTCCTTCCACCCCAACTCTAACTGCTAAGATGGACCCAGATCAGCTCTTTACCATCCCCAACACTGTCTCCAGGTTACCTGGTTCCCTCCTTCAGGTGTTCATGACTGACTTCCAATATCAGCGAATTTTCATAGCCCAGAGCCTAATCCTTTCTTCTTCTTCTCCTCCTCCTCCTCCTCCTCCTTCTCCTCCTTCTTCTCCTTTTTAAGATTTATTTATTTATTTGAAAGTCAGAGTTACACAGAGAGAGAGAGAGAGAGACAGAGAGAGAGAAAAAGTTGTCCATCCAATGGTTCACTTTCCAATTGGCCGCAACGGCTGGAGCTGCGCCGATCCGAAGCCAGGAGCCAGGAGCTTCTTCCAGGTCTCCCAGGCAGGTGCAGGGGCCCAAGGACTTGGGCCATCCTCTACTGCTTTCCCAGGCCACAGCAGAGAGCTGGATTGGAAGTGGAGCAGCCAGGACTCAAACCGGCACCCATATGGGATGCTGGTGCTTCAGGCAGGGCGTTAACCTGCTGAGCCACAGCGCTGGCCCCTAATCCCTTCTTCTTACCTAGGCCATAAGGATCAGTCAGTTCCCGCAGCCACAACAATAATGGGACCTACTATGAGCCGGGCACTATGATACATGCTGAGGATACAGAAATACAACTAACCATGGTCTCTGCCCTCAGGGAACTCATATACTAATCAGAGACACAAATAGCTAGACAATCACAACGTAAAAGAGCGGCTGGAGAGGAGACTGAAGAGCAGCAGGGCCAGACAAAGAGGAAGGGCTGGGTGTTTCTTGTAGAAGCTTGGCCTGTATCCTGAATATTGAAGTAGGTATTGAACCTGATCGGATTTGCTTGTTATAGTACTCTGGGTAAAAGGTTAGATTTGAGGAGACAAGGACTCCAACTGGAAAGCCACTACAACGTTCTCAAGGACATGTGGCCAGGGCCAGGTGGAAGGCAGAATGAGGGTATGCGAGAGCAGTCCTTGTCAGGGGCCCACTCTGGCCACCACATCCAGTTTCCCACAGGTCACACGGAGAAAGACGGGGGCTCTGGCTTCTGACCTTTGGGGGTTGGAGAAGGCTTAGTTTGCGGTAGCCCTGTGGTCTTCCGGTCATTGGCGGCATGGATACCGTAGTCTGTGTTCCACTGGTGGGTCACTTGGTGAGGGAAAGCAGGTGCAGAGCTGGGGTTGGCAAGGCCGGGAATGTGGGCGGGCAGTAAGTAGGGTGATGGAAAATGGAGGATTGTGCCTCCAGGGCCATGTGGGCAGGGGAGGAGCCTTTGGCTTTGCTTCCTCTCCTTTGCCCTGCGTGCTTGCTGGCTTGGCAGGCACCCCTGCCCGGTGCTCCTCTTGCCTCACTTCATCTTTACCTTCAGCTTTCCCAGAGGCCGCTGCTACGTGAGCCTGAGAGCTCCGGGGGTGAGGCACACCTATGGAAACACTCCCGTGCAATGGCCTAGGATCCTCCATCTCATTCAGACTCTCCTACAGCCTCCTCCTGCCCGGGGACCTTCAGTCTGAGCCCTTGTCCACTATGCACACTCTTCAGCTCCAGAACGTCTCCCTTTTCTCAGGCACCCAAGGTCAAGGGCCACAGCTCCTGGATCTCCCACTTTCTCCAGGTCCCAACAGCTTGTCCAGGGACCATTCCCACACACCAAGAACCTCTGACTTGGAATCTGCACCTACCTATCCACAGATCTCGGGAAGACTGCACTGGGCCTTCTCTCTGAGCTCACTCATACGCTGCTCCACCACAACCCAGCTGCATGGTGATCCTGCCTTGCTGAGCTGCTCCTCAGTGCCTGAGTTATCCCTTGCACCCTCCATCTTGTAGGTGGAGATAAGCAAGAACCAGTGCATTCAGTGCCCAGCCTGTCAGGGCAGGGGACAGTGACCATGTAATGCCACCTGCTGCTCTCGGAGCTGCCAGGCTAGGTGGCCTCCATGGAAAGGTTCTATCAGTGCAGGAGGAACTCCCCCGGACCACACAAACTCTAAGGAAAAACCTGACTCTCTTTCCTTGCTCATGACCTCAGGGGTTCACTAAGCATGACTCCTTCGCTGGACACGGAAGGAAGTCCAAGCCAAATCCCAAGTTTCCCACTGAGGAGCCTTAATGGGCGCAGCCTCGAGACCAAGACGAGGAGGAACCCCTCCCAGACCAGGCAGAGGTTAAGGTGGGGGCTGAAGGAGCACCTGTTCCTAGCCCTGGACTCCGGTAAGGGCCAGCTGTCACCAGATTTCATGAAGCCGAACAGCTGTCCTAGGACTTGGCCATGCACACGAGCCACCTCAGGACCTCCATGAGTCCCAGAAGCTAACAGTAGCTTTAGAGAAGAGTGTGGTGGGGGCGGGGGGGGGGGCATTCCACGCCCCTGGGAGATTGAGGAACCGTCCCTAGTACCACATTAGCCCGTGAATGCACCTTAAGAGCAGGATGTGGCTGAGTAGAAAGCAAGCTGCAGGTCCCGGCCTTGGCCAAGACTGCACAGTGGTCCTTACCTTGGTCCCAGCTCTGGGCAGGGCTAGCTGTGGCCCAGGACGTGCTAACAAGCAGCATCCGGGGTCTCATGTTAAGCTAGAAGCATGCTGAAGGGTCACTCGGGCAGACCCTACTCAGAGGTGGTCCTGTAGAACAAATCCAGAAAGCGGAAATCTTGGCTGCGCATGTTCTCGTTTCTGGATTTAGGAAAGGAATGTGGGGTCCTTCAAGTAGCTGTGCTCCCAGTGACTCTTGTCGCTAAGCCAGAGAACTCTGTGGGCGGCTCTCTTATCTGCGGTACATTTTCTGCTTAACTGGGGGCTGCTGCAGGAGACGCTGGCGAACGGGCATGGGGTGCACCACTGCCTTCTGAGGAGCACAACCAGTCCTGGGGAAAGGAAGGGCGTAGCTTTGCAGAGCCCTGTCTTCACAACAGGCTGGGGAAGCCGGTGTGCAGCCCAGGGTGAGGGGTGCACCCCAGCCCAAGCCCGTAGGCGTACCTGGGCTGAAGATGGCTCAAATCTTAGGGCTGCTATTTCTAGTCCACTGACTTCGGTCTAGTCATTTAATCTTTCTAAACCTCTGAAATCTTTCCTTTCCTGTAAAATGGGGGATAACAGTAGTGCTTTCTGCACAGGGTTATGGGAAATATCAAGTGGTGGATTATGTAAAGACCAGCGAGTATCTGGAGCGTATTTTCTAAAAATTTATTTATTTGAAAGCAGAGAGAGAGAGAGAGAGAGACTATCAAGATCACCCATCTGTTGGTTCATTCCCCAAAAACTTGCTGTAGTCAGGGCTGGGCCAGGTTAAAGCCAGGGCAGGAACTCAATCCAGGATTTTCACCTGGGTGGCAGCAGGGACTCAGGCACTTGAGCCAACAGCTGCTACCTCCCCGGATGTACATGAGCAGGAATAGAATCAGGAGTGGAGCTGGGACGTGAACCCAAGGACTTGGGTGTGGGATGCAGGTGGCCTCATTTGCTGCACCAAGCACATATTAACTGCTCATAAATGACCGGAAATGGCCCCTTCAGCCAGCAGATCCATATTCAGGCCCTCCCTCTATAACTCACAACCCTCTCAGACCCTCAAGCCGTTCCAAAATACAAAAATGGTGTGTGTATTTGACATACACACATATAACAAATTGCTCCATAACAGAGAAGAGTATTGCACACACTGGTCCCACCCTGGCCTCCTCCAACTCTGATACCCCTCCCTGATCAGCATGTCCTAGAAACGATTCCCTGTGTCAGCCACACAGAGGTTCTGTCCGGATGGTAACCAGGTGTCCAGGCCTGAGGGCTCCGATGCCTGAAGGGCAGTCATGGGTCCTCGAGGTGGGGTGGGAGGCGGAGTGCCTGGGTCCCATAGGATGTCCTCATAGAGGCTTAGAACTGGGCCCGAGGGCTGTCCTTGTGCCCCTGTCTGCTCCAGCAGGACTCGGAGCAAACCCACAGTGAGTGGGGGCTCTGCCCCGGGCTCAGGGAATGGGCTGGGGGGTCCCACGTCATCTGGGAGGTGTGCCCGGATTAGCAGGAGGAGCTCGGATGGAGTCAGTTCTGGTGGGCACAGGCGGCAGAGGAGGGGGAGGTGAGCATCGAGCCGGCGGTGCCTGGCAAACTCGGCCAGCAGCAGTTTGAAGATCTCACTTCGGAGCAGGGGGCTGGAGGGGCCGAGGGCCAGGCCGGCCTCCAGGGCCCGCTCCCACTGCTCCTTCTGCACCAGCTGCCCCACGGCTTGGAGCACAGCTTTGGGCCGCCCACTGCCCAACAGCAGTTCCAGCTCCAGTGCCTCAGGCCTGCTGCCCTCCTCGCCTAGCACTGCCAGGGCTCGGCGATACAGGGGCAGCCCTGGGCATCCGGCCCCCCAGCCAGGGCCCCCCTGCTGCTGTGCCAGCTCCACAAACAGCGGCAGCCATCGAGGCTCCAGTCGGCACAGGCACTGGCATAGGAGTTCAAAGGGGGGCAGTATGCCATTGGGGGGTTCCTTTCCAGCTGTTGTACCCCCTAGAACCTTCTTCCACACATCAGGAGGAGCTTGGGACCTCAGCCTGCCACTGCCATCGAGCTGGAGCTGCAAGGCCCTGAGGGTAGCACCCCAGGCGGCTGTAGGGAGGGCTTGGAAAACAGTGTTGAGCTGTGCCAGCTGGTCTCCGACCAAGTCGGTTCTCAGCAGGCGCGTCACCTCTTGCTCTGCCAGCTCAGCCCAGCCAGCCTCCTCCTCATCGCCAGCCACCAGCTGGGCCTTGAGCTGCTCTAAACCCCGGTAGTCCCGAAGCTCCGTCCTCAGCATGGTCAGCAGTGTAGACGGGGGCAGGTGGCCCTGGAGGATGGAGGCCAGGGCCTGAGGTGCCCGGAACATGCTGTTGTGTCTCAGTTCCTCTGGTGTGAGCAGGGCCCCTCGCAGACTCCGCCGCTGGTAATACCCACAGGCCTCCTCGAACACCAGGTCTTTGGCCGAAGGCACCTCGAGGCCCGGGGGGGCTTTCCAGCCCACACAAAACAGACCCAAGGCGGAGAGCAAACGAAGACCCCCTCGCGTCTCCAGCTCTTCCTCTTCCTCCATGCCAGGGACCGGGGGTTCCAGCAGGTGCACCTTGTCTGTACTTAGGACCTTCCTCTCCAGGAGCTGCCCACTGCTCAGATCCAGCAGCTCCAAGGCAGAGCCCAGCACACAGGCCAGGGTTCCAGGAAAGGTTCCCAGGGCTGCAGACCCTCTGAGGCCTCCAGGGGCCTCCTGCAGGGTGCCCACGGCCCGGGTTCCACCATGGGACTGCACCAGGCTCACAGTGCCCTTGAGGTCCAGCAACAGCAGGCCCTGGGGGGCAGGAGCCCACGTGTGCACAGTCAGGGGTTCCCTAGGGGACAGCAACCCAGGCAGGCCGCGGAGTAGGCTCCGGAAGTCCCATGTGTCCCCTCGTCCGGGATTCAGGCTCTTACTGTGTGAGAGGCCTAGATGCGGGGAAGCCACTTTCACCTTGCCCTTGCCTGGGCTCCAGATGAGCAGAACGTGGGCCACGCCAGGCCAGGTGGAAGCAGTGGGCACCAGGAAGAGGTCCTTGCGGGAGGCCAACAGCCCAAAGGAGGGGCAGTGGTGCAGCAGGACATGTGTGCGGCCCAGACTGGTGCCGGCCTCGCCGCTGGGTTCCAGGGTCCGGACGCACACGCAGTGGCTGAAAGCGGCTGTGGGCGGCCTGCGCCGGTCCTCAGCGCCGAGCAGACGCTGCTCGCACCACACCAGGCGGCCACGGGCCACCGCCACGGCCACCACGCGGGCCCCGCCGGCCGCACACAGCTCGGTGCTCTGCAGCAGGCGCCAGCCCGGCCCCACTCCCGCGCCCCACACCTCGGCGAGGCCGCTCTCCCACACCAGGACTAGCGCCGGTCCAGCGGGCCACGGCAGGAAGAAGGCGTCCAGCGGAGAGGGCTGGCCCGCGGGCCAGGCCCGCTCCAGCTCCGCGCCGGCTCCACGCACGGCCACCAGCAGCTGCGGCGCCGGCGCCCCCGGGGGTCGCAGCAGCAGCAGGTGGCGGCCGTCCGGGCTGCAGCGCACTCGGACCGCGGGGTCCCCAGCCAGCAACTCGCGGAGCCGGGCGGCGCCGCTGAAGTCGCTCAGGTCCGAAAGCAGGCGCAGAGTCCCCACGCGCTTCATGGTGCCGCCAGCCCCCGTGGGGCGAGGCTCGGCGCTCGGTCCGCGGAGCCCAAGAGGGGTCAAGAGTCGGCCGGAGAGACTTCCGTCCCCCGCCGATGAGGTGGGCCGAGGCCGGCCGAGTGTCGGCTCCGCCCCGCCGCGCCGCGCCCCGGCGAGCTCGGGGATTGCCGGGTTCGCGACACGCCCGCGAGGGAGGGGCCTCGGCCGCACCCAAGGGTCTCGGCGCCCGGGACCTCGCCCGTGGGGCCGAGTGGCCCAGGGCTGGATCCAGGAGTCGGGATCCCCTCCCCGAGCTGCTGCCCGCCTGGCCTCGCTCTCACCTCGCCTTGCTCACTGAGTCAACATTTTGTATGGAACACCTACAGTGTGCCAGGTTCTGAGTAGACAGCCTTGAACAACACGGAAGGCCTCACTGTCATGGGGGTAGCAGGCTAGTGGAAAGTCCTAACAGCAACACCTCCCTAGCACTTACTAAGAGACAGCTCTCCCCTCCCCCCCGACCCTTTTACAGACAAGGAAGATGAAGCAGAGAGATTAACTTGGCCAGGATCACACAGGTACTCAGTGTTGGAGCTGGGGTTCCAACCACAGCAACCTGGCTCCAGGGTCAGTGCACCGAACTACTTTACCATGTCAACAAGTCAGTTTGGGAAGGGAAGGAAAAGAAGACAGCATACTCTGGATGCACGGAGTCTCTGTGTTATCCCTCCAGCCACACCTACACCCTAAGTGCAGGGACCCTCCCACCCTGGATAGCTTCTCCCCGGCATGCTGTTCCCTCTCCAGGAGTCCTGGCCCTGCATCCATTCCTGCGTCATCAGCCTCATTCTGTCCTCTTGCTGACAGCACAGAAACACACCCTACCTGTCCTGTCTAGAAATTCATTCTTTCCTCCTCATCTTTCTACTTCCAGCCCATCACTCCTACTTCCTTTCCTTTCTCAGTTAAGTTTCTTTCGACCCTTCTTTCTTCCTTTCTTTCAAGAATTATTTACTTATTTATTTGAAAGAGTTACAGAGAAAGAGGAAGAGGCGGAGAGAGAGAGAGGGAGAGAGATCTTCCATCTGATGGTTCACTCCCCAAATGGCTACAATGGCCAGGGCTGGGCCAGGTGGAAGCCAGGAGCCAAGAGCTTCTTCTGGGTCTCCCATATGGGTGCTGGCATCCAAGTACTTGGGCCATCTCCCACTGCTTTCCCAAGCGCATCAGCAGGAAGCTGGATCTAAAGTGGAGTAGCTGGGACAGGCACCGGTAGCTTAACCCACTGTGCCACAGTGCAAGCCCCTTAGGCGTTTCTCGTGGAGGCCCTCTGCACTTGCATCCTGTGCTGCTTTCTCTCTTGTTCACTCCTCAAGCCACCACTTTCCCAAAGTAGCCTGTGCTGAGGTCTTCCAGGGCCATTTTATTTCCTGTTTTCTCTGAGACATTTGACAACCCCCAGCTGTCTCCACTGCATTTTTCTCTTCTGGGTTTCCTTGCTTTAAGGATGCCATTATCTTTAGAATTTTGTTTGCCATTGTCTTATCTCTTTCCACTATCCTTTAAATGTTGGCATTCCTTCTCTTATACCCCAATTCCATCTTGGGCCTTTTCTTTTACCCTATTCCTAGGCTACCTTCTCCTAGGCTTGAACCATTACCCCTAAGACAGTGGGTCAGAAAAATTTATCTACAGCACAGATATCTCTTGCTGAGTTCCAAAAGAGGGTGTTCAAATGTCTATAAGTAGCTATGTCTACCTGGATGTCTAGCGGACAATCAATCTCAGTGTGTCCTAAACATCATCTTTCTGCCACACATTGTTCTTCCTCAGGTTGCTCCTAGTTGCCATAGGATTTCTTTCATCTTTGTATCCTATATTCATTTTAACTTTTTGAGAAGAGATTTATTTTTATTTTAAAGGCAGAATGACAGAGAGAAACAGAGAGAGAGAGAGAGAGAGAGAGAGAGAGAGAGAGAGAGAGGTATCTTCCATTTGTTGATTCACTTCCCATGAACCCATCTACTGGTTCATGCCTGTAATGGCTGGGGCTGGGCCGGGCCAAAGTGAGTAGTAGCCAGGAACGTGTGGGTAGCAGGAACAAAGGACTTGGACCATCCTCTGCTGTCTTCCCAGCTACATTAGCAGGAAACTGGATCAGAAACAGAGTAGCTGGGACTCAAATCAGCACTCCAATATGGAATGCGGGTGTTGCATGTGGTGGCTTAACCCATTATATCACAATGTCTGTCTCTCATTTTAATTTTTTAAATTAAAAATTATATGCATATATTATTTATTTGAAAGGCTGAGAGATAGATAGAGAGGGAGGGAGGGAGAGAGAGAGAGAGAGGAAGAGTTATAGCTCATCCACCCACTAATTTACTTCCCAAATGTCAGGCTGGGCCAGAACAAATTCAAAGCCAGGAACTCCAGGATCTTCCATGTGTGCCACAGGAACCAACCAGTTGTTGCAGGCATTTGGGAAATGAACCAGCAGATGGAAGATTTGTCTGTCTGCCTTTGAAATAAAATGAAAATAAAAAGTAAAAATAAATCTTCTATGAACTTGAGCATCTGGGTTGAGTTCTTTCCTGATAGTTCTGGGTTCAAACTCCTTTCCATGTGTTATCAACTCTAGAACATCAGGCAAATTATTTAACTTCTCAGAACCTTTGTTGTCTCAACTGTGACTACCTACTTCATAAAGCCGTAACAAGGAATGAAACACCCAGGCACGTACACGGTGTTGCACATCTTTTGTACTCTTCCATTTGTGTACGAGAAAACTGAGACCTGAGGGCTGACCTGCCAAGTTAACACAACTTCACACAGCGATTTGCACTCAGTAGGCACACACATAAAGCTTGTAGCCCATCTTTCAGTCACAAAGTTGCAAAAAACATCTAGGAAGATACATTTTTCCAAACTTTACCAGTGTTTCTAGCGAACACATTTATTCCGAGAAGAGGAACTGCCGAGTTCAAAAGAGTCCGCCATATTGCAAAGAAATGCTATTGCCACCTGTACTCAGTAGGCTCTCAACAGATGATTCTTCGGCTAATGTCGTTCTCGCGATGCCTTTCGGGAGTTGTAGGCTTTGCAATGCTTTCTGGGAATTGCAGTCTGAGGCAGTTTCAGGAAGCGGGCGTGGACGAGGCGGGTTTTAGGACCCGGCGGGGCACGGCGCACCGGGGAAGGGTCGGGGAGGTCGGGAGCGCGCTCGTGAGCCCGGAGCAGCGGCGGCGCCGGTGGCATCGGGAGCGAGCGGCCCGGGAGCAGTGCGCGTAGTGGAGGAGTCCGGGGCTCGGTAAGCGGCACTGGCCCCTGCCAGTCCTCGAACCTGGCCCACCCCCCCAAGTCCTGCCATACTAGGCCTTGGCTCCGAGGCGGCCCTGGGGGCGGGGCCTGTGCTTGCGGCGGGACGACGGGGGGTGACGGGGGTGACGAGGGAGGGCGGCTGCTGAGGCTGCGTGCGGCGGGGAGGGCTGGGCCCCGGCGCCGTCGAGCCCGGAGAGAGGTGGCCTCGCTCCTCCAGCCGCCGCCTCCTTGGGCCACCCGGCACCGGCCTCATCCTTCCTCCTCCCTGTCCCTCCTGGGGCCTCTGGGCAGCCGAGGCACTGACCTTTGACCGCAGCACGGGGCTGCCCTCGACCCCTCTGGCTGCCTCCGGAGCATCTCCTCACTGGTGGTTCCTCGCCCTGGGGTGAGGGCGTGCGGACCGGTGGAAGGCGGGGCTGTCCGGAGTCCGCAGGTGTCCGCGGAGGGCCCCCATCCTGTGGGCACTTCAGCCTCTGGGCTCCAGTCGACCGTGTTTTGGGGTTGTGGTTCCTTGGGAGGCGTGGGGAAGAAACCGGAGGAGAGAGACCTGTTCCCTGGGGAAGGAGAGCTCTCCGAGGCTGCAGAGGGCGTCGTCTCTGGCCGAGGGGCGCTGGGAACTTGAGTGGACCCGAAAAAACGTTTGGAGATCCTCAGATCCTTCCCAGTTCTTCCTCTCGGAAAAAGTTTGCAGCTTTTGTGAGAGCTGACTCTGCTGTCCTGAGTTCTCAGCCACTCTGTAAACCAGAGAGGAGGATTTGTACTCTTGCTCGTAGCACCGATTAATTGGAATTATTTTGCGTGTGTCTGCATTTGGATTTGTGTGAATATCAGGTAAATCAGAGCCCGGGGAGGGGTGGTGATGCCTCCTTGCAGGGATAGTTCTTGTTCTTAGTGAGCAGGGAAATCTTTAAGGTGTTTTCCTACTGGGATTTTAGACATTATTATTTATTCACTTGTTCAGTGTTTTTATAATTAAAGGTAAGCAAACTTTGAAAACCCCAAAGCAGTTGTCAACATTTGCAATTTCACGTAGAGCATAGTTTAAGAATACATAAGAATTTGGGAAAATGGGCAAATAACACACTGAGTCAGGGTATGTGAAGGCGAACTGTTTATTCCACACACTGTCATCGAGCACTTGCTGTGTAACTGGCACTGAGGTTAGAAACAGGAGTATCCCTCCTCCAGGACATCAGAGAGCAATATTTGGGTGAAATTGTATAGGTGGTGTCTTACATGGCCGTATAATCCCAGTTGTACAGTGTGATGGGAACATGCCTGAGAGACTCAGGTAAGTTTTAGCAGGGAGGAGATCCTTTTTAAATTTCTGTTTAAGATTTATTTATTTGTTTCAAAGGCAGAAATGGGGGGGGGGGGGAGAAAGAGAGAGAGAGAGAGAAAGAAAATATGAATCTTCCATCTGCTGTTTCACTCCCCAAATGGCCTCAATGGTGGAGCTGGGCCAGGCTGAGGCCAGAGCCAGGAGCTTCATCCGGGTCTCTCACATGGGTGCAGGGGCCCAAGGACTTGGGTCATCTTCTGCTGCTCTCCCAGGCACATTAAGAGGGTGCTGGATCGGAAGTGGAGCAGCCAGTCACTGCTAGTCTTGGGACAATCCATAAGTTACTTCCACTT
Source organism: Lepus europaeus (assembly GCF_033115175.1). Taxonomy (NCBI): domain Eukaryota; kingdom Metazoa; phylum Chordata; class Mammalia; order Lagomorpha; family Leporidae; genus Lepus; species Lepus europaeus. The sequence goes on from NC_084843.1 coordinate 27,320,292, forward strand.
TTTTTTTTTTTTTTTTACAGAGTGGACAGTGAGAGAGAGAGACAGAGAGAAATGTCTTCCTTTTGCCGTTGGTTCACCCTCCAATGGCCGCTGCGGCTGGCGCACCGCGCTGATCTGATGGCAGGAGCCAGGTACTTCTCCTGGTCTCCCATGGGGTGCAGGGCCCAAGCACTTGGGCCATCCTCCACTGCACTCCTAGGCCATAGCAGAGAGCTGGCCTGGAAGAGGGGCAACTGGAACAGAATCGGGCGCCCCGACCGGGACTAGAACCCGGTGTGCCGGCGCCGCAGGCAGAGGATTAGCCTATTGAGCCGCGGCGCCAGCCTCCACTTTCAAGTATAGGCTCGGCGTGGGCATTTGGTGCAGTGCTTAGGATGCCACTTGGGATGCCTGCGTTACCTGTTGGAAGGCCTGTGTTCCAGTGCTGGCTCTGCTGCCAGCTCTGGCTTTCTGTTGGTGTATAACCTTGGGAGGCAGCAGTGATGGCTCAAGGACTTGGGTCCCTGCCACCCGCATGGGAGACCCTGACTGAGTTATGGCTTTGGGCTGGCCTAGCTGCAGCTGTTGCGGACATTTGAGAAGTGAGACAACAGATGGAAGATAACTTTTTCTGTCTCTCTGCCTTTAAAATAAAATAAAAATAAAGATTTAAGGCCAGCGCCACGGCTCAACAGGCTAATCCTCTGCCTGTGGCGCCGGCACCCCTGGTTCTAGTCCCAGTTGGGGTGCCGGATTCTGTCCCGGTTGCTCCTCTTCCAGGCCAGCTCTCTGCTGTGGCCCGGGAGTGCAGTGGAGGATGGCCCAGGTGCTTGGGCCCTGCACCCGCATGGGAGACCAGGAGGAAGCACCCAGCTCCTGGCTTTAGATTGGCGCAATGCGCCGGCCGTAGTGGCCATTTGGTGGGTGAACCAACGGAAGGAAGACTTTTCTCTCTGTTTCTCTCTCTTACTGTCTAACTCTGCCTGTCAAAAAAAAAAAAATAATAATAATAATAAAGATTTAAGAAAAAATAAAAACTATAGCCCAAACCCACTCCAATGTGAATGCTGCCCAGAGCACACACAAGATGTAGACCCCTGCCTATAGAGCTTCATGTGCTTGCTTAATGAGTCTGGTTCTGCCCTGGTGCTTAGAAAACATGGTTGAGGCCAGGCGTCGTGTTGCAGTGAGTTAACCTGCCTCCTGGGACGCCAGCACCCAATATCTGAGCGCTGATTCAAGTCCTGGCTGCTTCATTCTGACCCTGCTCCCTGATAATGTGTCTGTGAAGGCAGTGGAAGATGGCTCAAGCACTTTGGTTCCTGCCGCCCATGGTGGAGACCAGGATGGAGTTTTGGGCTCCTGGATTTGGCCTGTCCTTGCCCTGGGCCATTGCAGCCATCTGGGGAGTAGACTGGCAGTTGGAAGAGCTCACTGTCATTCTCTCTGTTACTTTGCATTCAAATAAATAAATAAATCTTAAAAAAAAAAAAAAAAACAGGAATGATCTTGATAAAGTAGGAGTGTTGATATTATGAATATCAGTTTGGAGTTTCCAAAGAATTGTAAGTGTAGCTGAACCTGTTACTTTCATTTTAAACATTTTTATTATTTGAGAGCAGAAGGACAGAACACAAACTCCCATTTGTTGGTTTATTCCCTAAATGCCTGCAGCTAGGACTGGGTAGAAGCTGAAACCCGGAGCAGGAAACTCAATGGAGGTCTCCCACATGGATGGTAGGAACCCAGTTATTTGAGACATTGCTGCTGCTGCCTCTCATGGTCTTCACTGTCAGGAAGTTGGATTCAAGAGCCAGAGCAGAACCCAGAACTCTGATGTGGGATATGGGAGTTTTAATTACTGGGCTAAGTGCCTGCCCTTAAGTATGTGTTTTTTTTTTTTTTTTTTTTGACAGGCAGAGTGGACAGTGAGAGAGAGAGACAGAGAGAAAGGTCTTCCTTTGCCGTTGGTTCACCCTCCAATGGCCACTGTGGTCAGTGAGCTGCGGCTGGCGCACTGCGCTGATCCGAAGCCAGGAGCCAGGTGCTTCTCCTGGTCTCCCATGCGGGTGCAGGGCCCAAGGACCTGGGCCATCCTCCACTGCACTCCCGGGCCACAGCAGAGAGCTGGCCTGGAAGAGGAGCAACCGGGACAGAATCTGGCGCCCCGACCGGGATTAGAACCCGGGGTGCCGGCGCCACAGGTGGAGGATTAGCCTATTGAGCCGTGGCGTCGGCCTAAGTCTGGTTTTTAATGCTCTACTAGCTAGCACCTGAGAGTTTCTAGTAACAGGACATTCTGACAGGGAGAAGCGCTATCAGAGGAAAAGATTGAGTGGCTGCCACTTACTAGCTGTGTTACTTTGGTCAAACTAAAATCACTGTTATAAAATTAGGGTAGTAGTATCTGTTTCATCTGCTTATTGTAGGGTTGAATATAGCATACTTACAGCACTGAGAACAGTGCCAAGTATATGATGAATGCAGTAGGGTTACATATTACTTATCACTCCTGGTAGGAGGCTGTGCTCTGAAAATATGGAGGAATGACGGATGAATTCCATCTGCAGGAGTTAAGAAAGGAGATGGAACAAGGGCGTGGCGGCCTGTTCTGGAGCTCTCCATGAAGGGGATCCTGAAAGGAGACTTCAGGGATGCAGGCCACATTCTGTTTTTGTAGTGGATGTAATACAAGACTCGCAGTGACTAGCAATGAAAATGCATTGAAGTGGATAGGGGCTCTACGCTTGGTTTAGAGCCGGTCTGCGGGGTAGAACTGGGGGACTCTGTCAAGCTTCCATGTGGAGCAGTAGGATGTGATCACCAAGTGAGCTGTATCCCAGGGCTTTCAGAAAGGAAGGGAGAGTCATGTTCACATTTATCACCAGAAGAAACAGTGGCTCATTAGCTTAAGAAATGAAGTGTTGGAGCTTAGAGGTAGGAAAAGCCTGCATTTTCTAAGCATGTACAGTGCTGGTGTTTATCTGTAGGGAGTGTGGGAGGGTTGGTAAAAGTATTTAGGGAACAGATAACTTCTGCCTAAAGATTTGTGTTTCTAAAACCTTTGTATCTGGGGAACTTTTAGGAGAGTTAGGATAGGAGACTTTTTGGAGAGTCGGAGGAGGAGGCCCTTTCTGGCTTGATAGAGACATGTTGCCTCATTTGGGTGCTGGGTGAATGGCTTATGGCCAAATGCAATATTTAACTCAGCCAAACTCCTAAGCAGATGACTGTGTAATATCCTCATCTCTTTCATTAAGCATTGAGGCTTAGTATAGTCAGTGTGTCTTGTGCTGATCTTCTTTCACAGATGGGCACATGGGGCACTCAGGTCCCAAAGGGAGGGGATGCCAGTGACGCGTTAAAGTGGAGAGAATGAGATTCGGGAAAATGAGAGTTGCTCTGGTGCCTTTTGTAAAGTCCACCAAAATTCCATTCATCCTTTCAATATTCTCTCTCCAGATACTTCTTTCCTTTCAAAGCCTGGTTTAAAACTTGCATTAGTATTTCTCAAACTTTAGTGGGTGCTAGAATGACTTGGGCTGGGGTTTTTCAAGCCCTTCACTGCTGGCAAGTTTGCCTGGCTAATTCTTTGTTGTGGGGGGCAGTCTAGGGTGTTGAGCAGCATCCCTTGCCTGTACTCAGTAGGTGCCAGAAGAACTTCTGATAAATGTTCCCTAGGAGGTAGATCTGCCCCAGTAGAGAACACTGACCTGGGATGATTGAGTTTTTTAGAAGATTTATTTGTTTGAAAAGCAGAGTTACAGAGAGGCAGAGACAGAGGGAGAGACAGGTCTTCCATCCACTGGTTCACTCCCCAGATGGTCCTGATGGCTGGAACTTCGCCGATCAGAAGCCAGGGGCCAGGAGCTTCTTCCAGGTCTCCCATGTGGGTGTGGAGGCCCAAGGACTCTGGCCATATTCCACAGCTTTCCCAGGCTATAGCAGAGAGCTGGATTGGAAGTGGAGCAGCCAGGACTTGAATTGGCACCCATATGGGATGCTGCCACTATGCCACAGTGCTGGCCCCTGGGATGATTGTTGAAAATGTAGACCTCTAGTCCTTTTTCTGAAAAGTCGGATTCAGTTGTGGGGTTGGAGGCCTAGGAATCTACATATTTACGAGACACCCAGGAGATTGTGAAACAAGTGATCAAAACTTTGCAGTGCTAAAGCAGTTTCTCCTAAGCTGAGAGCTGTGCGTCCTCATACTTGTTCTCCATTTCATCTTTCTGTTCTGTTTCACAATTTCTTTCTGTTCATTATCGCGTTTTGGTGTGGAGTTGCTCTCAGAGTACCTATAAGCCAGAGGAAGCTCCTATCTCCTGGCTTCGGATGGGCGCAGCTCCAGCCATTGTGTCCATCTGGGGAGTGAACCAGCAGATAGAAGACCTCTCTCTCTCTCTCTCTCTCTCTCTCTCTCTCTCTCTCTCTCTCTCTGCCTCTCCTTCTGTCTGTGTAACTCTGACTTTCAAATAAATAAGTAAATAAATAAATAAATAAATCTTTAAAAAAATACTATCAGGGGCTGGCGCTGTGGGGTAATAGGCTAAGCTTCCACTCGCCCATGGTGCCAGCATCCCATGTGGGCACCAGATCAAGTCCCGGCTGCTTCTCTTCTAATCCAGCTATCTGTTTATGGCCTGGGAAAGCAGTAGAAGATGACCCAAGTGCTTGGGCCCCTGCACTCGCCTGGGAGATTCAGAAGAAGCTCCTGGCTTCAGATCGGCCCAGCTCTGACCGTTTTGGCTATTTGGGGAGTGAACCAGCAGGTGGAAGACCCCTTTCTCTGTCTTTCCCTCTCTCTGTCTTTAACTCTACCTCTCAAATAAATAAATTAAATCTTAAGAAAAGATTGTACTTAGCATCAACATACTGGCAATTAAATTCTATTAAATAAGGTACCAATTAAATCCTGTACTGGATTTTAATGTGTTCTAGTCCCACCCCCCTTCAGATTACGTATTGGATACATCTATCAATGTCACAGTCAGATTCTTCTGTTTCCACATTTTTTTCTCTTAACCAATCCATGCCTTTGTCTATCCCTCTCTGTTTTGTTTGGCCATCATCTATATTCATATACAGATACATACATCAGGCAATTACCTTCTGATTTCTGCTGTGATACCTTCACCCACTGACAAACTAGAGTGACGAAACTCGATGCCTGGACACTCCACAGTCTGTTCAATGAGGTCAGTGAGTATATAGTTCTTCCTCACTCACCATTTGTTTGCAGGACCTCAGCTTTGTTTGTGTAGGTTACCCTACTTCTGTTCGTTACTCTACTTTTTTTTTTTTTTCTTAAGGATTTATTTATTTGAAAGTCAGAGTTATACAGACAGAGGAGAGACAGAGAGAGAGGTCTTCCATCCGCTGGTTCACTCCCCAGTTGGCCACAATGGCTGGAGCTGCGTCGATCAGAAGCCAGGAGCTTCTTCTGGGTCTCTCAAGCAGGTGCAGTGGCCCAAGCATTTGGGCCATCTTCTACTGCTTTCCCAGGCCATAGCAGAGAGCTGGATCAGAAGTGGAGCAGCTGAGACTCGAACTGGGGCCTGTATGGGATGGTGGCACTGCAGGTGGTACCACAGTGCCAGCCTTCCCCTACATGTTTTTGCAGCAACTCCATAGTCTCAGGTCTTAAATTTAGCTCTCTCTCTCTCTCTTTTTTTTTTTTTTTGACAGGCAGAGTGGATAATGAGAGAGAGAGAGAGACAGAAAGGTCTTCCTTTTCGCCGTTGGTTCACCCTCCAATGGCTGCTGCGGCCAGCGCATCGTGCTGATCCGAAGGCAGGAGCCAGGTGCTTCTCCTGGTGTCCCATGCGGGTGCAGGGCCCAAGGACTTGGGCCATCCTCCACTGTACTCCCTGGGCCATAGCAGAGAGCTGGCCTGGAAGAGGAGCAACCGGGATAGAATCTGGCGCCCCAACCGCCTGTGGCACTGGCACACCGGATTCTAGTCCCAGTTGCCCCTCTTCCAGGCCAGCTCTCTGCTGTGGCCTGGGAGTGCAGTGGAGGATGGCCCAAGTGCTTGGGCCCTGCACCCCATGGGAGACCAGGAGAAGCACCTGGCTCCTGCTTCAGATCAGCGCGGTGAGCTGGCTGCGGTGCGCCGGTCACAGTGGCCATTGGGGGGTGAACCAACGGCAAGGGAAGACCTTTCAGTCTGTCTTTATCTCTCTGTCACTGTCCACTCAGCCTGTCAAAAAAAAAAAAAAAAACCAGTTGGCTGTAAATATATGGATTAATTTCTGTGTTCTCTATTCTGTTCCATTGATGTATGTATCAATTTTTATGCCAGTACCAAGCTGTTTTAAATAAAGGGCATCAAAATTGGAAAAGAGGAAGTTACATTATCCATGTTTGCAGATGACGTGATGTTGTACATTGAAAAACCTAAACACTCCACCAAAAAGCTGTTTGCATTGATAAACAATTTCAGTAAAGTTGCAGGTTACAAAATAAACAGAAAAAAACAGTAGCTCTTTTATATAACACCGAGAAATCAATAAATCCGATTCACAATAGCCACCAAAAAAAATCAAATATTTAGGAATAAGTTTAATCAAAGAAGTGAAAGATCTCGACAATAAAATTGTCAAACATTGATGAAAGAAATAATCAAGGGGCTGGCGCCATGGTGCAGTAGATTAATTCTCCGCCTGCAATGCCAGTTTGAGTCCCGGCTGCTCCACTTCCAATCCAGCTCTTTGCTATGGCCGGGGAAAACAAGTCCTTGGGACCCTGCACCCATGTGTGAGACCGGGAAGAAGCTCCTGGCTCCTGGCTTCGGTTTGGCGCAGCTCTGGCCGTTGCGGCCATTTGGGGAATGAACCAACAGAAGGAAGACCTTTCTCTCTGTCTCTTCCTCTCACTGTCTGTAACTCTACTTCTCAAATAAATAAATAAATAAAATCTTTAAAAAAAGAGAAATAATCAAGGATACAAAAAAAAAAAAAAAAAAAAAGGAAAGATTTCTTGCTCCTGGAAGAATCAAGATCATTAAAATGTATATATTATCTAAAGCAATCTACAGATTCAATGCAATCCCTATCAGAATACCAGTATATTCTTTATAAGATCTAGAAAAGGCAGTCCTAAAACTCATGGATCACAAAAGGTCCGGAATAGTCAAAGCGATCCTGAATGAGAAAAATCAAGCTGCAGGCATCATAATACCTGACTTCAAAGCATACTTGAAAGCTATGGTAGTTAAGATACACATCTTCGCCGGCGCCGTGGCTCAACAGGCTAATCCTCTGTCTGTGGCACTGGCACACCGGGTTCTAGTCCCGGTCGGGGCGCTGGATTCTGTCCTGCTTGCCCCTCTTCCAGGCCAGCTCTCTGCTATGGCCCGGGAAGGCAGTGGAGAGTGGCCCAAGTGCTTGGGCCCTGCACCCACATGGGAGACCAGGAGGAAGCACCTGGCTCCTGGCTTCGGATCAGTGCGGTGGGCCGGCCGCAGCGTGCCGGCCGCGGCGGCCATTGGAGAGCAAAGCAACGGCAAGGGAAGACCTTTCTCTCTTTCTCTCTCACTGTCCACTCTGCCTGTCAAAAAAAAAAAAAAAAAAAAAAAAAAAAGATACACATCTTCAAAAGTCTTATGATGGAGTAGGCATTGTGGCACAGCAGGTTAAGCTGATGCTTGGAATGCCTGTGTCCTTTTCGGAGTGCCTGGTTCTAGTCGTGGCTACTCTGCTTCCTATCCAGCTTTCTGTTAATGTATATCCTGGGAGGCAGCTCAAGTACCTGGGCCCCTGCCACTCACATGGGAGACCCAGATGGAGTTCCTGGCTGTTACAGACATTTGGACAGTGAATCAGCAAATGGAAGACTTCTGCCTCTCTATTTCTCTCTGTTTGTATCTGCCTTTCATATAAAATGAAGATTATTTTAAAAGGAAATTAAAGTGTCTGATTGACAGAGCATAAATTGCCACACATCAGTACGTGAGTAAATATCTGTTTACATCCTGCCAGGGCAGTTTTCCTTTTTCTCAACCCTCCTTATTGTAGTGAGCCGGGCATAAATGGAGCTAAGGAGCTGCTAGGCATAAATGGAACAACCACCAGCAGAGCTGAGGCTAGTACGTAGGTCTCCCAACCACCCAGGTGATGCTAAGTCACTTTGTTTCTCAGTTTCTTCAGAAATAAAATCAGAGGTTTGGACTAGACTATTATATAAGGCAATTTTTTCTTTTCTTTCTTTCTTTTTTTTAAAATTTTTTAATTTTATTTGAAAGGCAGAGTTAGAGAGAGATCTTCCATCTGTTGGTTCACTCCCCAAATGGCCGCAACAGCCAGAGCTGGGCCAGGCATAAGCCAGGAGCCAGGAGTTTCTTCCAGGTCTCCCTTGTGGGTACAGGGCCCAAGGACTTGGACCATCTGCTGTTTTCCCAGGCCATCAGCAGGGTTCTGGATCCGAAGCTGAACAACTGGGACTTCAGTCAGCACCCATATGGGATGCTGGCACTGCATGCGGCAGCTTAACCCTGTATGCCACAGTACCAGCCCCTAAGGCAAATTTTCAATGCTAATTTCACCTGTATCAAGCTTAGAAATGGCTTCAAATATGATATCCCATATGTGGATGGCAGGGGTCCAGTTACTTGAACTATCACCTACCCCCTTCCAAGGTGCCTATTAATAGGAAGCTGGATCATAAGTAGAGGAGCTAGGATTCAAACCAGGCAGTCAGATATGGGATGTTTATACCAAGGCAGCATCTTAACTGCAGAGCCAGAGCCTGCCCAGATACTTTAAAATTTAGGAACACAGGTTTAATTACTGAGTTCCAAAGGAGAACATTTGTAACATTTATAACATTTCTCCACTTCCACAGGGCCTTTGAAACTTTTGATATGGTGATGGGTAGGAGCCTTGCAGGAGGAAGAGACTTGATGTCAGTTTCCAGTTGTGTTTAAGGAGCTTGGGTCCAGTTGTAGATTATGATGACCAAAAGTAATGAGCTGAGGCCCTTGCCTGAAATTCGCCTTACTCCACATGGAAGGAGAGCACTGAAAAGAATTTAATAGAAGTTTAGTAGTTTGTTTGGAATTGTTTTCATCTCCTTTCTTATTCCCTTTTGCTTATTAGAAAGTATTAATTCTGAAGTAGATAAGACATATTTATGAGATTTGGGGTGGACATTGTTTAGCTGTAACCCAATTGTAAATCCTCAAAGGGGGATATTTGTAAACATACGCTTTTCACATCTTGGAAGGTTCCTGCTATTTCTACCAACTACTTGAAACTGAACACATGCAAGATCTATATCCCCTAAGCTTAGAATTGCATTGCTTCTGATTTATTTTAATAAGGTCTTCTTGATTTTTTTTTTTTTTTGGAAGGCAGAGTGCACAGTGAGAGAGAAAGGTCTTCCTTTACCGTTGGTTCACCCTCCAATGGCCGCCGCGGCCAGTGCGCTGCGGCTGGCGCAGTGCGCTGATCCGAAGCCAGGAGCCAGGTGCTTCTCCTTGTCTCTCATGCGAGGGCAAGGCCCAAGCACCTGGGCCATCCTCCACTGCACTCCCGGGCCACAGCAGAGAGCTGGCGTGGAAGAGGGGAACCGGGACAGAATCCAGCGCCCCGACAGCGGGACTAGAACCCGGGGTGCCGGTGCTGCAGGCAGAAGATTAGCCTATTGAGCCGCGGCGCCGGCCAAGTCTTCTTGATTTCTTTTTTTCTTTTTTCTTTTGACAGGCAGAGTGGACAGTGAGAGAGAGAGAGAAACAGAGAAAGGTCTTCCTTTGCCGTTGGTTCACCCTCCAATGGCCGCCATGGCTGGCGTGCTGCGGCTGGCGCACCGCGCTGATCTGATGGCAGGAGCCAGGTGCTTCTGGTCTCCCATGGGGTGCAGAGTCCAAGCACTTGGGCCATCCTCCACTGCCTTCCCGGGCCGTAGCAGAGAGCTGGACTGGAAGAGGGGCAACCGGGATAGAATCCGGCACCCCGACCGGGACTAGAACCCTGTGTGCAGGCGCCGCAAGGCGGAGGATTAGCCTGTTGAGCCATGGCGCCGGCCTTGATTTCTAATATATTTTCCTTGGATAAGGATATCTTCCTCTTGACAACTTATTTAAGAGACAGGAATATTTTGAGTGGAGGCTGTATTTCATGCTTCAAGGCAAAGCCATGATCAATATAATGTAAATTGCCCAAAGGAGTCTTCTCTTTTTGTTGTTATTGTTTCAGTTTTCTTTAGACTGTAATAGAATTTGAGAACTCAATAGAATTTGAGAGATAGGGCTTATCTAAAATTTTAGGTCAGATTTAGGACTATTAAGGTATTTCCCTCCTTGCCTTCCTATTTCAGAATCAGCCAATACACAGAAAATGCTGAGCGTTTACCATGAACCACATGCTTATAGAAAAAGTGTAAGATGTACTGTGTGTGCTAAAGATGGTTGATACCTATTAGAAGAGATTTTCTGTGCTTTGATGTATACTCAAACATGAATGTTCTTTGGCTGTACATTAGAGAATTTGAATGATAGTACATATTTTCCGAAAGTCATTGAACAAAAATTAGTCTTGTTGTTTTGGATTTCTCAGGAAGTAAAATCAAGCTCTACCCTAACCCCATTCTTGTCTTTTTTTTTTTTTTTTTTTTTGGACAGGCAGAGTGGACAGTGAGAGAGAGAGACAGAGAGAAAGGTCTTCCTTTTCCGTTGGTTCACTCTCCAGTGGCCGCTGCGGCCAGCGCACTGCGGCTGGCGCACTGCGCTGATCCGAAGCCAGGAGTCAGGTGCTTCTCCTGGTCTCCCATGTGGGTGCAGGGCCCAAGGACCTGGGCCATCCTCCACTGCACTCCCGGGCCACAGCAGAGAGCTGGACTGGAAGAAGAGGAACCGGGACAGAATCTGGCGTCCTGACCGGGACTAGAGCCCGGTGTGCCGGTGCCACAGGTAGAGGATTAGCCTAGTGAGCTGCGGCGCTGGCCGAGTTTTTTTTTTTTTTTTTTTTTTTTTAAATTTGTTTAATTGATTTGAAAGAGTTATAGAAAGAGGGAAAGGCAGAGGGAGAGAGAGAATCTTCCATCCTTATTGGTTCACTCCATAAATGGCTACAGTGGTTTGGGGGCCAGCCAGACTGAAGCCAGGAGCCTGGAACTCCATCCAGGTGGATGGAAGGGGCCCCAAGTACTTGGGCCATCTTCCACTGCTTTCTCAGGGAGCTGGATTGGAATTGGAGCAGCAGGACTCAAACTGGTGCCCATATAGGATGCCGGCATCACAGACTGCAGCTTAACCTGCTGTACCACAGTGCTGGGGTAGGTGGGAGGATCAATTAAATTTCACATAGCCCAGAATATAAGAGAGAGAAACTTTTTTTTTTTTTTTTTAAACTTTTATTTAATGAATATAAATTTCCAAAATATAGCTTATGGGTTACAATGGCTTCCCCCCTCCCATAACTTCCCTCCCGCCCGCAACCCTCCCCCCTCCCGCTCCCTTTCCCCTTCCATTCGTGTAAAGATTCATTTTCAATTCTCTTTGTATACAGAAGATCAGTTTAGTATATATTAGGTAAAGATTTCAACATTTTGCTCATATAGCAACATCAAGTGAAAAAACTACCATTGGATTACTAATTATAGAGAAACTTTTTAACAGTAGCAATAATGTGGGAAGTCAGGAAATACGTGTAAATTCGCAATGGAGACCCGTGGGATTTAAAGTTAAAAGGAAATTTGAAAATTCCTTGATATGAAAATTTGGGCATGATTCATGGAATTGCTTCTATACAGAATTGAAAAATACACTGAAATTGATCTACAATAGTGTTACAAATATATACAATTATATTTGAAAGTAGTGTAGTATATTCAGTTATTTTGAAATAAAATTTAATTTTTGGGCTCTTGACTGCTATTTTCTGCCTTGGGCCTCTTTCCAGAGGAATGTCTGAAGACAGTCAAGTGCAGTGTGATTTATGAGGCAGTGAAGGCCAAGTACTTTGTGGTGACGAGGACCTACTTACTTTGGGGAAATCAATGGAGCACATCAGTCTGCAGCACACTTCCTGCCTTAATGGTCCTAAGCTCGATCAATATTTGAAATTTAACTTCACTATCAGTCTGGGCAATGTGTGCTTTGCAGCCTTCGTTCTAGCAACCTCAAATATATGGCCAGACCCATTACCAATGAAGCTAGTTACATTTTCCTGTTTGGTTTTGGATCTGTTTTAAGCCTTGACCACTGGCACATTTTTTAAGGATGTAAAATGTTTTTTCCTGTTGGCCAGGTAATTATTTAAACCTTGATATTAACTGGTCAAGGAGGGGATCTTGGCAAATGTACAAGATCTACATGATTCTTTATCATTTCTCCATCCTAAAAAATTTCCCATTGATAAGTATTTGAGTTGACTCTCCAGCATCTGGGAGGGTATTCTGACACTGACTGTGGCTTTCTTTTCTTCTTAAAGACTGAATATTTTTTTTTTTTTTAGAACTGTTTTAGGTTTACAGCAAAATTGAAAGGAAGATACAGAGAAATCTCACATGCCCCTTGTGTGTACATATCTGTAACCTCACCCATTACCCACCAGAGTGGTGTTTGTTAGGATTGACAAACCTGTATTTACATATACCCAGAGTTCATGGTTGACATTAGGGTTCACTCCTGGTATTGTATATTATGTGTGTTTGGGCAAATACATATTTATCTATCTATTGTATTGAATAAGACTGTCTTCACTGCCCTAAAATGTGCCTTTCCCCGCTCCAACACAGATTCTCTGACCATGGCACAGGTGGAGAAACGGGGAGGTTTGCTCCGGAAATCTTCAGCATCCAAAAAACCACTGAAGGAAAAAGTAGTGCTGATGTATGATGAGATCTTCATGGTAAGGCCCTGAGCCCTGTCCATCTGCGCAGCTTAACTCCTTAGCTTCCTAACCCCAAATGAAAACTAACCTTCCTCTGCCTGCCACCTTCAGCTACTATAGGGAGAGTGAAGGTGTCAGAGAGTGAGCACTCAGGATAAGAGCGAGCTTTCTCATAGTAGAGATTATGATCATGTATTAATAAATATAGATTATTATGTTTATATTAGTTGGTGTCATGAGCTGGCAAAAACAATTGAAAGGAAGGAGGGAGGCTGGGGAAGCTTCCTTTGTGAATATCTTTAATCAAGGCTTTTTTTTTTTTTTTAAAAGATTTATTTTATTTTCATTTGAAAGGGCTACAGAGAGAGTTAGAGACAGAGAGAGAGGTCTTCCATCCGATGATTCACTCGCCAGGTGGCCGCAATGGCCAGAGCAGTGCTGATCTGAAGGCAGGAGCCAGGAGCTTCTTCCGGGTCTCGCACGTGGGTGCAGGGGCCCAAGGACCTGGGCCATCTTCCACTGCTTTCCCAGGCCATAGTAGAGATCTGGATCGGAAGAGGAGCAGCCGGGACTAGAACCGGTGCCCATATGGGATGCTGGCGCTTTAGGCCAGGGCTTTAACCCGCTGCGCCACAGCACTGGCACATTTTTTTTTCTTTTAAGATTTATGTATTTATTTTGAAAGAGCCGCAGAGAGGCTAGAGAGGAGAGAGAGAGAGAGAGAGAAAGAAAGGCTTCAATTCACTGGTTCATTCCACAAATGGCCACAACGGCCAGAGCCGGGCTGATCTGGAGCCAGGAGATTCTTCTGGGTCTCCCATGCAGGTGCAGGGGACCAAGGACTTGGGCCTTCTGCTGCTGCTTTCCCAGGCAATAGCAGAGAGCTGGATCAGAAGCGGAGCAGCTGGGACTCAAACCAGTGCCCATATGGGATGCTGTCACTACAGGCGGTGGCCTTACCCGCTAAGCCACAGTGCCGGCCCCAAGACTTGTTTTTCTTATGATCTGACATAAAGACACTTCTGTCCTAGAGGTCCTGTGAAGTGCCTTTTGGCTCTAGAATTCTGTAATTCAGATATTTTCTTTCTTTCTTTTTTTTTTTTTTTAAGGATTTTTTTATTTAGGGGCTAGCACTGTGGCACAGTGGGTTAACACCCTGGCCTGAAGTACTGGCATCCCCTGTGGATGCCGGTTTGAGTCCCGATTGCTCTTTCTTTAAGAGATTTTTATTTATTTATTTGAAAGTCAGAGTTACACAGGAGAGTGAGAGGGGTCTTCCATCCGCTGGTTCACTCCCCAATTAGCCGCAATGTCCAGAGCTGCGCCGATCCAAAGCCAGGAGCCAGGAGCCAGGAGCTTCTTCCCGGGTCTCCCACTTGGGTGCAGGGGCCCAAGAACTTGGGCTATCTTCTACTGCTTTCCCAGGCCACAGCATAGAGCCTGATGGGAAGTGAAGCAGCCGGGTCTCGAACCGGCGCCCATATAGGATGTGGGCACTGCAGGTGGCTGCTTTACCCACTACGCCACAGCGTTGGCTGCTAATTCAGATATTTTCAAAAGAGGTATTATATTCTATTTCAAGTTGTTTGTAGACAAAACAATTGTTTGGTTAGATTGTCTCCTTTTCCCAGCTGTTAGGCCGTCACAAAACACACCAAACACCAGAGTAAGGGAAAGTGTTTATTGGGGAAAACCCAGCAGGCCAGAGGGAAGGTGCAAAGAGGGAAAAAGAGAGAGAAAGAGAGTATAAGAGAGACAGAGAGGAGAGGAGCTCGCGAGGAGAGAAGAGAGAGAGCAGAGAGAAGAGAGATGAGAGGGGGAGAGGAGAGGAGAGCAGAGAGCGCAGAGAAGAGAGAAAGAGAGCCATGTGTTCAGGAACAGGTCCTTTTTAAAACTTTGCCCCAGGCCGGCGCCACGGCTAAATAGGCTAATCCTCTGCCTGCGGCACCGGCACCCCGGGTTCTAGTCCCTGTCAGGGTGCCGGATTCTGTCCCGGTTGCTCCTTTTCCAGGCCAGCTCTCTGCTGTGGCCCGGGAGTGCAGTGGAGGATGGCCCAAGTCCTTGGGCCCTGCACCCGCATGGGAGACCAGGAGAAGCACCTGGCTCCTGCCTTCGGAACAGCGTGGTGCGCCGGCCGCAGTGTGCTGGCTGCAGCGGCCATTGCGGGGTGAACCAGCGGCAAAGGAAGACCTTTCTCTCTGTCTCTCTCTCTCACTGTCGACTCTGCCTGTCAAAAAAACAAAAAAACAACAACAAAAAAAACTTTGCCCTGGAGGGCAGGGCAGGGAAGCAGGAGCAGCGAATCCCATTAGGATGGGGGTGGAGCTTGACACTGGTGGTTGGGCCGTGTGGCCACCTGGCTTCCAGCAGTGGCGGCGTGGGCTAGAGCCTAGGATGGTGTCAGGGTGTAGATTGCGCCATAGATAAAACTGTACCATTTTCCTAACACCAGCTACTTTGGATGACAGGAGTTATAAGCAATTGGATTGAAGATTAGATCTTCAGTACTGCTGGTTGACCATGGTCCATGCTTGTGTTATTTTATTTTATTTTATTTTTGACAGGCAGAGTTAGAGAGAGACAGAGAGAAAGGTCTTCCTTCCGTTGGTTCACCCCACAAATGGCCGTTACGGTCAGCGCTGCGGCTGGTGCGCTGCGCCAATCTGAAGCCAGGAGCCAGGTGCTTCCTCTTGGTCTCCCATGCAGGTGTAGGGCCCCAGCACTTGGGCCATCCTCCACTGCCTTCCCAGGCCACAGCAGAGAGCTGGACTGGAAGAGGAGCAACCGGGACAGAATCTGGCGCCCCAACTGGGATTAGAACCTGGGGTGCCGGCACCGCAGGCGGAGGATTAACCTAGTGAGCCACGGCGCCAGCCTACTTGTGTTATTAAATATGGGATACTGGGGCTGACACTGTGGCATGGGGGTAAAACTGCCACCTGTGGCGCTGGCATCCCATGTGGGCAGCTGCTTTGTGTCCCCACTGCTCCACTTCTGATCCAGCTCCTGCTAATGTGCTTGGGAAAGCAGCAAAAGATGGCTCAAGCACTTGGGCCCCTGCACCCATGTGGGAGACCCAGAAGAAGCTCCCGGTTCCTGGCTTTGGATCGACCCAGCTCTGGCCATTGCGGCCATTTGGGAAGCAAATCAGTGAGTGGAAGATGTCTCTTTCTCTCCTTCTGTCTCTCTCTGACTCTGCCTTTCAAATAAATAAATAAATAAATCTTTAATAAATAAATAAATACCAGCTATCAGCAAATAGAGTAATTGGATACCCTGTAGCTTTTTTTTTTTTTTTTTAAAGATTTATTTATTTACTTGAAAGAGTTACACAGAGTAGGAGAGGCAGAGAGAGAGATTGAGAGAGAGGTCTTCCACCCCCTGGTTCACTCCCCAGTTGGACACAATGGCCGGAGCTGTGTTGATCCAAACCAGGAGCCAGGAGTTTCTTTTGGGTCTCCCATGTGGGTGCAGGGGCTCAAGGACTTGGGCCATCTTCTGTGGCTTTCCCAGGCCACAGCAGAGAGCTGGATTGGAAGTGAAGCAGCCTAGACTTGAACCGGTACTCATATAGGGTGCCTTCTGAGGTTCTTACTATAAGTAGTCCTAAGTAGTACAGGTAAAGTAGGATAATACTTCCAAAAGGAGTTGTCATATGTTGAATTCCCACTTGTATCTAGCTTATTCTAAATTTGTTACTAAATACATTTGTTCTTTTTTTTTTTTGTTCTTAGAAATAAATTTTTTTTTTTAAGATTTATTTATTTATTTGCGAGGCAGGGCAAGAGAAAGAGAGAGAGAGAGGGGTCTTCCATCTGCTGGTCTACTCCCCAAATGGCCACAATGGCTGGAGCTGGGCTGATCTGAAGCCAGGAGCCAGGACCTTTTACTGGGTCTCCCATGTGGATGCGGGAGCCCAGGCACTTGGGCCATATTTTGCTGCTTTCCCAGGCCATAAGCAGAGAGCTGGATCAGAAGAGGAGCAGCTGGGACATGGCGTCCTATATGGGATGCTGGTGCTGCAGGTGAAGGCTTAGCTTACTGTGTCACAGTGCCAGTCCCATGGTGCTGGTTTTGCAAGGGACCTCAGTTCTGTTGATTCACTGAGGGTGATGTCACAGTGGTGGGAATGTGTTTGAGATGGAGAGATCACATCACAAGACCAGAAACCAAAGCAGACAAAGTCCCAGGCGCACTACTTTGATGCCTTCTAAGTACCCTCCCACAGTATCCTAATGACCTGCCACTAGGTCCTATCTCTTAACATCACCATACTTGGGATCATGCTTCCAAATCATGAACCTCTAGGAGACATGCTCAAACCATGTCCAAACCACAGTAGTTGGCAAGCCTTGAAAACAGACATGCAGAAAATTAATACAGAATTGCCCAGGTCAATACAGGTACTCTACAGGGAAAATGAGTAGGTACGAGGATCCTTTAGGGCTTCTCCGCTGTTAAGTAGGCTTGGTACACAGACAATAACTGCTTGAGTGAGCTTTGGGGATTGGGAAGTACCAGCTCCTTGAGTTCTCTCAGTTTCATTTGTAGACAACAAAATAACATTACAGATATGTGAGGGTCACAGTGTGGCCCCTGCTGGAGAGCAGAATTTGAAAGAAAGTGATAGAATTCAGTAAATGAGTGCCATATAAGAAGGCCAGAAATGTTGTTACTTCTCTGTTCCATTCTCAGTTAAACATCTAGAAGAGATTGTTTTTTTCCCTCTGCAATGATTTGTTTATTTACTTGACAGGCAGTTACATAGTGAGAGAGATATGTATCTTCTATCTTCTATCTACTGGTTTGCTCCCCAAATAGCTGCAAAGATCAGGGCTGGGCTGAGCTGAAGCTAGGAGCTGGGAACCCCATCTAGGTTTCCCATGTGGGTGTGGGGCCCAAGAAGTTGGGCCATCCTTTGCTGCTTTCCCAGGCACATTAGCAGGGAGTTGGACTAGAAGTGGAGCAGCTGGGGTTTGAACTGGTACCCATACGGGATGCTGGCAGAAAGGATGGCTTAACCCACTATGCCACAGTGCTGGTGCTGCACCCTCCCCCCCTCATTTTTTAAAGATTGTATTTGTTTGAAAGGCAGAGTTACAGAGAGAGTGAGAGACTTTATTTGGCAGCACATGTACTAAAAATGGGAGAGGGTGAAACAGAGGTAGACAGGGAGGTCTTAAATCTGCTGGTTCACTCCCCAAATGGCTGCAACAGTGAGGTCTGGGCCAGGCCAAAGCCAGGAGCTAAAACTCCATACAGGTCTCCCACATGGATGGCAGGGGTCCAGTTACTTGGACCACCTTCCACTGCTTCCTCAGGCGCTTTAACAGGGAACTGGCGCAGAAGTGGAACAGCTGTAACTTGAATAGGTGTTCATGTGGAGTGCTGGCATTGTACACGATGATTTAACTGGCTGTGCCACAATGCTGGCCCCTTAAAGAGATTCTTATGTATTTTATTAGATCAGGAGTTCTTAAATAGTGAAGATGTTAGTCTTGGTAGTAATTTTCAAGGGTAAACTTAAGGTTAGGTGATAGTGGGTTATTGACCTGCTGATTTTGTTATGTCATTGCCTTCCTGTGAAGTAGAGGTTCTCTTTTTTATATTTTACCCGTTAACCAGAAGGCTTTTAGTTCCTAAACTTTCTTTTTGAAAATTACTGCTGAGAAATGTTTAGCACCATAATTTTGCTTTTTTCACTAATTTGAATTAAGAACAGAGCATACTAAAAGCTGTTTAAAAACATAAACCTATAAACAAAAAAGCAAAAAACCCTCTGTGCAGTGGACTGAAAGGGAGGGCAGATGGAGGGGCAAGGAGAAGTCGTCCGTACAGGATAGTGTGAGAACCTCTGCAGCGTTACTCAGGTGTCTGGGTTCTGGTTCCGGCACTGGTAAGTCACTGCACTCTGCGCTTCCAGTGTTAGTATTGAAAGATAAAGTTTGGGAGATGGGATGGTTGCGGATGGGAGGGAGGTTATGCGGGGAAAAGCTGCTATAATTCAAAAGTTGTACTTTGGAAATTTATATTTAGTAAATAAAAGTTGAAAAACAAAAACAAAAACAAAAACAAAAAAAAAGAAAGAAAGGTAGAGTTAACGCTGGGTAGTGTTCTTCGTGTTTTTAGTGAGAGCTGGGAAAGCTGAGGTGCTTGTCTTCTGCTTTCAGATGGAGGACCCCGGCCAGTGCAGTCCTCGGTTTTGGGAGGAGCTCTTCCTCATGAAGGTGGGTCTTGGTGGCCTCTGTGCGGTCCCTTGGTAATTAAGCAGCTTTCTCATGTGTCCTCGGTGCTGAACTAAAAATGCACCAAGGCCCTTATTGTTTCCTTGGCAGGTGAACTTAGAGTACCTAGAAGGCAAGCTGGAGTCTCTTGATGGTGAGGAGTTAATGAAGATCAAGGACAATATCAATTGCTTATTTCAGCACTGCATCCAGGCTCTGGGAGAAGAGCACCCAATTCGAGTTGTCAATGCATTGCAGGTACAAGTCTGGGAGACTGGGGGTCTTGTTTAACAGGAGAAAGAATTAGATCTGTTGAAATATGAGGTACCTGAGCCATCTTCCTGTGTAAACTAATTGACGCTTACAGTAGTAATCTTGTCCATTTGTACAATTTGATGTAATTCCAAGGCAGATTGTACAATAGAACTCTTGTTACTTAAGGAAAGGAAGAGAGGAAACTGAGGGAAAGATGATTAGTCTATAGCAAAAATCAGAAGAGATTCTAGTACAGTATTTTCTCATTAGGGCAGGAGGTTGTTTTTTTTTTTTTGTTAAAGATTTATTTATTTGAAAAGCAGACTGACAGATGACAGAGAAAGGTATCTTCCATCTGCTGGCTCACTCACCAAATGGCTGCAATTGGCTGGTCTAGGGTGAAGCAAGGAGCCTGGAAACTCCATCTGGGTCTCCCTTGTACATGACAGGGCCCAGCACTTGGGCCATCATTTGCTGCTTTCCAAGGTGCATTAGCAGGGAGCTAGATTGAAAGTGGAGCAGCTGGGAGTTGAACTGATGCTTGGGTTTGGGATGTGGGTGTCACAGGTGGCAGCTTAACCTGCTGTGCCACAATGCTGGCTCCAGATCAGGGTTCTTTTTTTTTTTTAAGATTTATTTTTGGGGTTGACCCTCTTGCCTGTGGTGCTGGCTTCCCATCTGGGTGCCAGTGTGTGTCCTGGCTGCTCCTCTTCCGATCAGCTCTCTGCTATGGCCTGGGAAAGCAGTAGAAGATGGCCCAAGTGCTGGGGCCCCTGCACCCATGTGGGAGACCCAGAAAAAGCTTCTGATCCTGGCTCCTGCCTTCAGATTGGCCCAGCTCCAGCCGTTGTGGCCATTTGGGGAGTGAACCAGCAATGGAAGACCTTTCTCTTCATGTCTCCCTCTTTCTGTCTGTAATTATGCCTGTCAGATAAATAAATAAAATCTTTAACAAATTATTTTGTTTATTTCACAGGCAGTTAGAGAGGAGGAGAGCGAAAGAGATCTTCTGTCCACTAGTTCACTCACCAAATGGCAGCAATGGCTAGGGCTGGGCCAGGTCTAAGCCAGGAGCCAGGAGCTTCTTCCTGATCTGCCATGTGGATGCAGGAGCCCGAGCACTTGGGCCATCTTCTGTTGCTTTTACAGGCACATTAGCAGGGAGCTGGATTGGAAGTGGAGTGGGCGGCCATTTGGGGAGTGAACCAATGGAAGGAAGACCTTTCTCTCTGTCTCTCTCTCTCACTGTCTGTAACTCTACCTGTCAAAAAAAAAAAAAAAAAAAAAAGAAAAGAAAAGAAAAGAAAAGAAAGTGGAGTAGCTGTGTCTTGAACCGGCACTCACATGGGATGCCGACATAGCAGGTGGAAGCTTAACCTGCTACACCACAATGCTGGCCCCAGCTCAGGGATTTTTTTTTTTTTTTGACAGGCAGAGTGGACAGTAGAGGGAGACAGAGAGAAAGGTCTTCCTTTTTGCCGTTGGTTCACCCTCCAATGGCTGCTGTGGTAGGCACGCTGCGGCCGGTGCGCCGCGCCGATCCGATGGCAGGAGCCAGGTGCTTCTCCTGGTCTCCCATGGGGTGCAGGGCCCAAGAACTTGGGCCATCCTCCACTGCACTCCCTGGCCACAGCAGAGAGCTGGCCTGGAAGAGGGGCAACCGGGACAGAATCTGGCGCCCCGACCGGGACTAGAACCCGGTGTGCCGGCGCCGCAAGGTGGAGGATTAGCCTACTGAGCCGCGGCGCCGGCTCTCAGGGATTTTTAATTTGAGGTTTCAGGAGGTCCTTGAGTCACTGAAATCATAGGTAATATTTCATGAGCACATACACATTTTTTTCTGGAGAGAAGGCTTTTATCAGAACCTCAGAGAAAACATCAGAATCTCTGTTTTTAAGGCCAGAGTTGTGGCATTGCAGGTAAAGCCACTGCCTGTAATGTCGGCATTTAGCCCAGCCCCAGCTGTTGCAGCCAACTGGGGAATGAAACAGATGGGAGTTATCTCTCTAACTTTGCCTTTCAAATAAATAAATACATCTTTTTATTTTTATTTTTATTTCTTTATTTTTTAATTTTTTAAATTTTTGACAGGCAGAGTGGACAGTGAGAGAGAGACAGAGAGAAAGGTCTTCCTTTTGCCGTTGGTTCACCCTCCAATGGCCACTGTGGTAGTGCGCTGCGGCCGGCACACCGCGCTGTTCCGATGGCAGGAGCCAGGTGCTTATCCTGGTCTTCCATGGGGTGCAGAGCCCAAGCACTCGGGCCATCCTCCACTGCACTCCCTGGCCACAGCAGAGAGCTGGCGTGGAAGAGGGGCAACCGGGACAGGATCGGTGCCCCGACCGGGACTAGAACCCGGTGTGCCGGGAGGATTAGCCTGTTGAGCCACGGCGCCGGCCTAAATAAATCTTTATACTAAGATCATGAGGATTCATTCAATGACTATTTTTTGAATTAGTATTGTGTGCCAGACATTTGGTGGGGATTCATTGTGGGTTTCTTGAGAGACTTTGATACTTTCACTCAGTACTTTGTTCCTAGTACATAGAGCAGTGCTTAGAAAATATGCAGCACTGTAGAGATAAATTACAATTGAATGGTGTTCTAAAGTTTCAAAGTTCATGTTCTAGTAGGTCCAGTGTAGCCTTGATTGGGAGTGCTTAGGGCAGTTACTGTCAAACTTAGAATATATAAATTCCATCATGAAATAAAGGTTATTATTAGAATCATTGGTAGATTGGGTTTAAGTTTCTTCTTTATTTTATTTTTATTCATTTAACAGGCAGAACGAGAGAGAGAGAGAAAGAGAGAGAGAGATCTTCTATCCATTGGTTTATTCTCCAAATGCCCATAGCATTTGGGGCTGGGCCAGGCAAAAACCCAGAGCCAGAAGCTCTGTCCAGGGCTTCCACGTGGGTGGCAGGGACCCAATTACTTGTGCTGTCACTGATGCCTCCCATTGTGCACTAATATTACCAGAAAGATGGAATCAGTAGCAGAGCCAAGACTTGAACCTGGGCACTCGATATGGGATGCGAGCTTCCCAAGTGGCATCTTAACTGCTCTAACAAATGGTTGTCCCTGTTCCATAGTTTGAATTGTAGGGTAGGAACTCAATTAAAGTTTGAAATTGTATTCCCAGTAATTACAATGACTCACTGTGAAGGTATGAATTGTAAACTTTTATTCCAGTGGAAGTAAGTTGACATTAAGCCCCTTGGTGACCCATAAAAATATTTTACATGATTAAATATAACTAATACTTACTGAGCTGTAACAAAGTTCTGGGGACTATTTTTGGTGTTTTAACAAAGTTCCAGGCACTGTTCTAGGTGCTTTATGGTATTAATTTGCATAAGCCTCACAGCATCCTTGTAAGATAGATAATACTTTTATCTCACTCCTTTTTTTTTTTTTTTTAAAGATTGATTTATTTATTTGAAAGGCAGAGAGAGAGAGAGAGAAGTCTTAAATCTACTGGTTCACTCCCCAGATGGCCACAATGGCTGGAGCTGCATTGATCTGAAGCCAGGAGCCAGGAGCTTCTTCTGGGTCTCTCATGCAGCTGCAGGGGTCCAAGGACTTGGACCATCTTCTACTGCTTTCCCAGGCCATAGCAGAGAGCTGGATCGGAAGTGGAGCAGTGGGGACTCAAACTGGCACCCATATGGGATGCTGGCACTGCAGGTGGTGGCTTTACTCACTGTGACACAGTGCTGGACCCCTCATTCCTGTTTTATAGATGGGAAAATTGAGCCACTGAGAAATTAATCTGTCCGGGTTCTCACAGCTAGTAAGTGGTAGATGGGAATGATAATGAGTTTAAGATTTAAAGCAGTTGGGTCTTACCAATCAGGGATTTCACTGTTGTAGTTATTAAAAATAATTACTAAGTCTGACATTGTGGTGCAGTGGGCTAAGCTACTGCCTGCAGCACTGGCATCCCATATTAGTGTGGCTATGAATCTTGGCTGGTCTTCTTCCCATCTAGCTTCCTGCTAATGTGCCTGGCAAGACAGTAAAAGATGGCCCAAGTACTTGGGCTCCTGCCATCCACACGTGGGAGACCAGGATGGAATTCCTGGCTCCTGGCTTTGGCCTGGTCCCACCCTGGTCGTTGCATTTGGGGAGTGAAGCATTGAATAGAAGATCTCTTTCTCTCTGTTTCTCCCTCTCTCTGTCATTCTGCCTTTCAAATAAATAAAATCTTAAAAAGATTACTAAAACTGTTTACTGAGGGGTAGGTGTTTGGCCTAGAGGTTAAGGTGCTGCATCCCCTGTTGCAGTGCTTGTGTTCAGTACCTGCTTCTGCCTCCTGATTTCAGCTTCCCTCTGATGCAGACCCTGGGCGGTAGTAGTGATGCCTCAAGTAATTGGATCCTAGTCACCCAGTGGGAGACTCAAATTGAGTTCCTGGCTCCTGGCTTTGGCCCCAGGGGCCATTGCAGACATTTGGGGTAGTGTAGCAGTGTTTAGGAGTTCTATTTCTTTCTTTTTTTAAAGATTTATTTATTTTACTTGAAAGTCAGAGTTACACAGATAGAGAAGGAGAGGCAGAGAGAGAGATTGAGAGAGGGAGGGAAGGAGGGAGGGAGGGAGGGAGGGAGGGAGAGAGAGAGAGAGAGAGAGAGAGAGAGAGAGAGGTCTTGCATCTGCTGGTTCACTTCTCAGTTGGCCGCAATGGCCTGAGCTGCATCAATCCAAAGCCAGGAGCCAGAAGCTTCCTCCGGGTCTCCCACACAGGTGCAGGGGCCCAGGGACTTGGGCCATCTTCTGCTGCTTTCCTAGGCCATAGCAGAGAGCTGGATCGGAAGTGGAGCAGCCGGGACCTGAACCAGTGTCTACATGGGATGCCGGCACTGTGGGTGGCAGCCTTACCTGCTATGCCACAGCACTGGCCCCTATTTCTCTCTAGCTGGCTCTCTCTGTCTGCCTCTCATGTTTTAAAAAAGAAAAACATTAAAGCTTGTAATTCATAATGTAAATGTTAGATTTTTAAGAATTTAGTAGAAAAAGAGAGTACATAGTAGTTCCCATCACATGTAGGTGGCCAACTGCTTGAGATATTGATTGCTTCCTCTAGAGTCTGCATAAGCAAGAACCTGGTTTCAGGAGCTGGAGCTGGGAAATCGAACCCAGGAACTCTGATATGAGATAACTTCCATCCCCTAGTTCACTTCCCAAATGACTGTAATGGCCAGGACAGAACAAAGCCAGGAGCCCGGAGCTTCATTTGGGTCTCCCACATGGCTAGCAGGTTCCAAAGGGCTTGGGCTATCTTCTGCTTTTCCACATGCGTTAGCAAGGAGCTGTATTGGAATGGAGCATCTAGGACTCAGTGCAGCTGCTGCAGGCGGTGGCTTAACTTGTGCCCCAGTACTGGCCCCTGAAATTAATTTCATATAAAGGAAAACTAGAACTGTGATTTATTTATTTGAGAGACAAGCTGACAGAGCTCCCATCTGTTGGTTCACTTCCCAAATCCTTGAAATTGCCAGGGCTAGAGCCAGGAGCTGGGAACACACAGGTCTCCCATGTGGGTGGCAGGAGCCCAGTTGCTTGCGTCATGACCTATGCCTCCCAGGATCTGCATTGGCAGGAAGCCAGAGTTGAGAGCCAGAGCTGGGGATTGAATCCAGACATTCTGATGTGGGATGCCAGTGTCTTAACCACCAGGCTAAATTGCCTCTCCTGTTTTTGTTTTTGTGTATCACCTTCCATTCTTTGTTAGCAGTGCAGCTTTTAAGACGATGGCCAAAAGACAACAAAAAAAGAGGGTGGGAAAAAAACATGAGGATGATAGCAGTTTCAGTTGATGTTCCTCTTTGAATTTCTCGATTTTGCACATATTGAGGCTTAGACTGTGTTTTGGAGCTGAGAGCAACAAAGATTGGAGGTCAGCTGTATAAGTAAGGGGTTTGAGGTTGCAGTGCAAGGCTGCAGACCCAGTGCCCTGCTGGTTTTGAGATTTCCTCTCTAGAAAGAATTCTTTCTCTCATCTCTGCAGACCTTGTGTGCACTCATTCGAGGAGTTCATCAAAAGAATAAATCTACTTCTGGGTTTGACATTATCAACATGCTGATGGGCTTTGACAAGGCGGAGCTGTGCATGAAGGTGAGGCCTACGCTGCAGAAGTGCCTGAACATGGCTGCTCTGACAGCTGTCTGTGGATACCATCTGTAGATTTGGATTCAGATATTAATGTTGTATTTAACCTTGAAGTTGGATATTTTTATTTAATACATTTGGTTTATCTGAGAAAAGGAACATTTTATGTTCAAATTTGAATTAAGGCATCCTTTTCCTGAAGGATAAAGACTGAACAATTTCTTTTTTTTTTTTTTAAAGATTTATTTATTTATTTGGAAGTCAGAGTTACACAGAGAGAGGAGAGGCAGAAAGAGAGAGAGAGAGAGAGAGAGAGAGAGAGAGAGAGAGAGGTCTTCCATCCGATGGTTTACTGCCCAATTGGCCTCAATGGCCGGAGCTGCGCTGATCTGAAGCCAGGATCCAGGAGCCTCCTCTGGGTTTCCCACATGGGTGCAGGGGACCAATGACTTGGGCCATCTTCTACTGCTATCCCAGGCCACAGCAGAGAGCTGGATGGGAAGTGGAGCAGCTGGGTCTCGAACCAGCACCCATATGGGATGCTGGCGCTTCAGGCCAGGGTGTTAACCCACTGCGCCACAGTGCCAGTCCCTGAATAGTTTCTTTTATTTATATCATACAATCATATGTTTTAAAGAACATTTATGAACTTAACATATAGCAAGTTAATGCATAATAGCAATTTTAGCTGAAATTTAAGCTTTCTAATTTAACACAGAGACTTTGCTTTTATCACAATTAAAAAAATTATTTATTTATTTGAAAGGCAGAATTATAAAGAGAGAGGGAGAGAGATCTTCCACCTGCTGATTCATTCCCCAAACGGCTGCAATAGCTGGGGCCGTGCCAGGCAGGAGCCAGGAGCCAGGAGCTTCTTCCAGGTCTCCCATGTGGGTACAGGAGCCCAGATGCATTAGCAGGGAGTCAGATTGGAAGTAGAGCAGCCAGTACTCGAACTGACACCCATATGGGATGCTGGCATTGCAGGTGGCTCCTTAACTCCCCATACCACAACGCCAGCTCCAGTTTTATCACAATCTTTATTTGTGCTGTTTGACACTATCTTTTGTTAGTGATAGCTTTATAATTTGCATATGATACTATTTACCCTTTTAAAACCTACAATCTAGAGTTTTTTAGTATTTTCACAGAGTTGTACAATCAGGGTCATTTTCCATTCCTCTTACCCTCTGGCAACATTAATCTACCTAATGTCTATATGAGTTTATCTATTTTGGACACCTCAGACAATAGAATTATATCATATGTGACCTTTAGTGTCTGGCGTTCACTTACTGTGATGTTTTCAGAGTTCATCCATATAAATGTCTCATATTTCATTTTTTTTAAAGAAACCTCTTTTCTTTTTTTTTTTTTTTTAAAGATTTATTTATTTATTTGAAAGTTAGAGTTACACAGAGAGAGGAGAGGCAGAGAGAGAGAGAGAGGTCTTCTGTCCAATAGTTCACTCCCCAGATGGCCTCAACGGCTGGAGCTGCGCCGATCCGAAGCCAGGAGCCAAGAGCTTCTTCTGGGTCTCCCGCGTGGATGCAGGGGCCCAAGCACTTGGGCCATCCTCTACTACTTTCCCAGGCCATAGCAGAGAGCTGGATTAGAAGAGGAGCAGCCAGGACTAGAACCGATGCCCATATGGGATGCCTGTGCTTCAGGCCAGGGTGTTAACTTGCTGCGTCACAGCGCCGGCCCCATGTTTCATTCTTTTTACTGCCAAATAATTTTCCGTTGCTTGGATATACCTCATTTTGATTCCCCATTTCTTGGCTGATGGACATTTGGATTGTTTGAAAATTTGCTATTATGAATAATGTTGTTTTGAACATCCATGTATAAGTGTTTGGAGGTATGTTATATATTTTCAGTTATTTTGGACAATTACCTGGGAATAAAATTATTGAGTCATGTGGTAACTCTGAATTTAACATTTGAGGAACTGTCAAATCATGGTAGCTGTTCCATTTTACAATTCACCAGCAATGTATCTATGAGGGTTCTAATTTTATTTTTAAATTTATTTTTTATTTATTTGAAGGGCAGAGTTACAGAGAGTGGAGGAAAGATAGAAAGGGGAGTGAACCAGCAGGTGGAAGACCCTTTTCTCTCATTTTCTCTCTTTCTTTTTGTCTTTTTTTTGACAGGCAGAGTGGACAGTGAGAGAGAGAGAGAGAGAGACAGAGAGAAAGGTCTTCCTTTTTGCCGTTGGTTCACCCTCCAATGGCCGCTGCAGCCGGCGCACCGCGCTGATCCGAAGGCAGGAGCCAGGTGCTTCTCCTGGTCTCCCATGCGGGTGCAGGGCCCAAGGATTTGGGCCATCCTCCACTGCCTTCCCGGGCCATAGCAGAGAGCTGGCCTGGAAGAGGGGCAACAGGGATAGAATCCAGCGCCCCAACCGGGACTAGAACCCAGTGTGCTGGCGCCGCAAGGCAGAGGATTAGCCTGTTGAGCCACGGCGCCGGCCTCATTCTCTCTCTTTCTGTCTTTCTCCCTCTGCCTCTCTGTAACTTTGCCTTCAAATAAATAAATAAATCTTAAAAAAAAAAAAAAAAAAGATGTATATAGAGAGATCTTCCATCAGCTGGTGCACTCCGCAAATGACAACAGCAGCGAGGGCTGGGCCAGGCTGAAGCCAGGACCCAGGCGCTTCTTCCTGTCTCCCACATGGGTTCTGGGGCCCAAGCACTTGGGCCATTTTCTGCTGATTTCCCAGGTGCAATAGCAGGGAGCTGGATTGGAAGTGGAGCAGCTAGGTCTTGAACTGGCACCCATGTTGGATGCCAGCTTGACAGGTGGAAGCTTAACCTGCTATTCCACAATGCTGGCCCCCAATTTTTTTTTTTTAAAGATTTATTTCTATCTTTGAAATACAGAGTGAGAGAGAGGGATAGAGAGAGAGAGAGAGAGAGAGAGAGAGAGAGAGAGAGAGATATCTTTCATCTGTTGTTTCACTCCCCAATGGCTAAAACTGCCAGGTCTTTGCCAGCTTGAAACCAAGAGCCAGGAGCTCCATTGTGGTCTTTCACATGGGTGGCAGGAGCCCAAGTAGCTAAGCCATTGTCTGCAGCTTTCTCAGATACATTATTAGGAAGCTACTTTGGAAGCAGAATAGATGGGACTTTTACTGGTGCTCTGATATGGGATGGCATTGCATTGCAAGCCACAGATTAACCTGCTGTACCACAATGCCAGCCTGAGGATTCCAGTTAATTCACATCATATGAACAAACAGTTGTTTTTGTCTGTCTTTTCTTCTTTCTTTTGAGAAACTTTTATTCATATCCATTACCCATTTCTAGATTGGATTGTCTTTTTATTGTTGAGTTGTAAGAGTTTGTTACATATTCTGAATACAAGGCCTTAATCAGATATATAATTTGTCATGTTTGATGGTATTTTTTTCTATTTATTTATTTGACAAGTAGAATTATAGACAATGAGAGGGAGAGACAGAGAGAAAGGTCTTGCCTCCGTTCGTTCATCCCCCAAATGGCCGCTACAGCTGGCACTGCACTGATCCGAAGCCAGGAGCCAGGTGCTTCTTCCTGGTCTTCCATGCAGGTGCAGGGGCCCAAGCACTTGGGTCGTCCTCCACTGCCCTCCCGGGCCACAGCAGAGAGCTGGACTGGAAGAGGAGCAACCGGGACTAGAACCTGGTGCCCATATTGGGTGTTGGTGCCGCAGGCGGAGGATTAACCTAGTGAGCCACGGCACCAGCCCCCTTCTGTCACTACATTTTTTTTTTTTGACAGGCAGAGTTAGACTGTAAGAGAGAGAGAGACAAAGAGAAAGGTCCTCCTTCCATTGCTTCACCCCTCAAATGGCCGCCATAGCCAGTGCGCTGTGCCAATCCGAAGCCAGGAGCCAGGCGCTTCCTCCCAATCTCTCATGCGAGCTCAGGGCCCAAGCATCTGGGCCATCCTCCACTGCCTTCCTGGGCCACAGCAGAGAGCTGGACTGGAAGAGGAGCGACTGGGACAGAATCTGGCGCCCCATCCGGGACTAGAACCTGGAGTGCCGGCACCACAGGCGGAGGATTAGCCCAGTGAGCCGCGGCACCGGCCTGTCACTAAATTTAAAATAAAGAAATTGACATATCAACAAATCCTTATAGTAGTTAGGTTACAAGAAAGAAGTTATGAATACGCAGTTACATATGCACAAAGATTTTGTACCTAGTGTACAAAATGTTCTACATTTTTGTCATGATCAAATCCCAGATACCACCTTCATTCTCAGAGTTCTAAGTCTTGCCTTCATTTTGATTACTACTGAGTCTCTGTCTCTAGTCTTACAGAGCATATGGCTGGCTCCTGGGCTCTGTTGGGCTCTCTTGGAGCCCGAGAGCCAGCCATATGCTCTGTAAGCACTTCCTGAGTACACTCACCTTTGCAAGCCATAGTGCCTCATGCTGATGCTGGACGTATCCGACGTGGAACTCTGTTCTTTTCTCATTTATTCCCTTTCAGAATGGGGGCACCTGTCTTCTCCTATGCCAAAAATCGCAGTCATCCTTGACTCCTCTCTCATCTTTTATCTCTAGGTTATCATCAAGTTCAGCTAATTTTACTTTACCTCAGCTTCTTTCTTTTTAAAAAAGATTTATTTATTTATTTTATTATTTATTTGGAAGTCAGAGTTACACAGAGAGAAAAGGAGTGTCAGAGAGAGAGAGAGAGAGAGAGACAGAGAGAGAGATCGAGATCGAGATCTTAATTTGCTGGTTCACTCCCCAATTGGCTGCAACGGCCAGAGCTGCACTGATTTGAAGCCAGGAGCTAGGAACTTCTTCCCAGTCTCCCATGCAGGTGCAGGGGCCCAAGACTTGGGCCATAGCAGAGAGCTGGATTGGAAGTGGAGCAGCTGGGTCTCGAACTGGTGCCCATATGGGATGCCGGTACTGCAGGCAGTAGCTTTACCTGCTGCACCACAGCGCCAGCCCCTCAGCTTATTTCTCATTCCTATCTTTTTACTTCTGTTACTTAGGGACCTGTTATCTCTGATCTGAACTATTTCTTCCCTCTCTTCTTCCCTCCCTCCTTCCCTTCTCTCTCTCTCTCTCTTTTCTTTCTGTCTTTCTTTTTGTTTGAAAAGCAGAGTAACAGAGAAATCTTCCATTCTCTATTTCACTCCCCAAATGCCCACACAGCTAGGTCCAGGCCAAAGCTAAGAGCCAGGAATTCCATTCAGATCTCTTACCTGGGTGGCAGGGAGCCAAGTGCTTGGCTATTATCCACCTTTTCCCAGGTGCATTAGTGGGAAGCTGAATTTGATGTGGGGACTGAGACCAGGCACTTCAGTGTGTACTGCTGTCATCCTAAGCCGTGGCTTAACCTGCTGCATCACAGTGCCAACACCCCTCCTTCTTTCTTTGAACAAGCACGTATTCGGCTCTTGTGTACCAGGCACTGTGCTAGGCACTGGGGCCACAGAGGCAAATGAGACATGGCGATTCTCAGGAAATTGACCTAATGTCCTGATTAGTCTCCCTCCCTCCTCACTTGCAGTCTTTTTTTTTTTTTTTTTTTTTGATAGGCATAGTGGACAGTGAGAGAGAGAGACAGAGAGAAAGGTCTTCCTTTGCCATTGGTTCACCCCCCAATGGCCGCTGTGGCCGGCGCACCGCGCTGATCTGAAGCCTGGAGCCAGGTGCTTCTCCTGGTCTCCCATGCAGGTACAGGGTCCAAGGACCTGGGCCATCCACTGCACTCTCGGGCCACAGCAGAGGGCTGGGCTGGAAAAGGGGCAACCAAGACAGAATCCGGCGCCCCGACCGGGACTAGAACCCGGGGTGCCAGCACCGCAGGCGGAGGATTAGCCTAGTGAGCCAAGGCGCGGGCCACTTGCAGTCTTTAAATCTGTCATCCACTCCGACACAGATTGATGTGTAATACACTCAACTCTTACCTGCTTACAACCCTTTGTTAGTCTGTTACAGATAAGATAAAGACCTGACTCCCCAGTTAGCCTTATACAACTTTCACAATCTGCCCTGTAGTTATTTCTGCAGTTTCTCACTGCTATGCCTCACTCTTTATACTCCCATGATAACAAACCACTTGTCTTCCATCCTTATACCCAGGACTATTTCATTCCTCATGTGTCTTTTTTCTTTTCTTTTCTTTTTTTTTCTTTCTTTTTTTAAATTTTTGACAGGCAGAGTGGACAGTAGAGGGAGCCAGAGAGAAAGGTCTTCCTTTTTGCCGTTGGTTCACTCTCCAATGGCCGCCACGGTAGGTGTGCTGCGGCCGGCGCACCGCGCTGTTCCGATGGCAGGAGCCAGGTGCTTCTCCTGGTCTCCCATGGGGTGCAGGACCCAACCAGTTGGGCCATCCTCCACTGCACTCCCTGGCCACAGCAGGGAGCTGGCCTGGAAGAGGGGCAACCGGGACAGGATCGGTGCCCCGACCGGGACTAGAACCCGGTGTGCCGGCGCTGCAAGGCGGAGGATTAGCCTGTTAAGCCACGGCGCTGGCCTTTTTTTTTTTCTTAAAGATTTATTTATTTATTTGAAAGTCAAAGTTGGGGAGGGGAGATCGATCTATCTATTTATCTATCTATCTTCCACCCACTGGTTCCCTCCCCAGATGTCCTCAACAGCCAGGGCTGAGCAAGGCTGAGGCCAGGAGCTTCTTCCAGGTTCTCATATGGGTAGCAGGGGCTGAGCACTTGGGCCCTCTTTAGGTGCTGGATTTTTAGCAGGGAGCTGGATCGGAAGTAGAGCAGCTACAACACAAACTGGTGTCTACATGAGATGCCAGTGTTGCAGGCAGCAGCTTTACCTGCTATGCCACAATGTTAGACTCCCTCATCTGTCTTTGATCATGTAATACCTGTGTGGAATTGCTTTCCTTCTCAAATTTTTGAAATTTATTTTTTCATTTAAAAAATTTTTGGGGCCAGTGCTGTGGCATACTGGGTAAAGCTGCTGCCTGTAGTACCAGCATCCCATATGGGTGCTGATTTGAGTCCCAGCTGCTCCTGCTCTCTGCTGTGGCCTGGGAAAGCAGTACAAGATGGCCCAAGTCCTTGGGCCCCTGCACCCACCTGGGAGACCTGAAGGAAATTCCTGGCTCCTGGCTTTGGATCGGTGCAGCTCTGGCCATCGCAACCATCTGGGGAGTGGACTGGCAGATGGAAGACCTCTCTCTCTCTGTGCCTCTGCCTCTCTCTAATTTTTTTTGGTGCCTTACCATTTATAGATCTTTCACATACATTCTCATTTGATCCTCACAACAACCCTGTGAGGTAGGCAGCACAGATGTTCTTCTGATTTAACGATGAGGAAAGTATCTCAGAACACTAAATCGATGTGCCCAAGTCCTACAGTGAGCGCACAATTTGTGTTAACATCATCAGTCTAACAATTCAGCACCCAATCTACTCTCCTACTTGCCCTACCTACTTCACAGGGATAATGAAGATAAAATGAATTCAAGTTTACAAAAAATACTTTAAGGAAAAAAAAGCACAAACTCTGATTTCCCATAATATATGGCTCACTTCCCCTTTGCATCCCAGCTTGTGCATGAACCCCGAATTTTCAGTGCCTTTGTTCTTATGCTCAGTTAAGCAGTGCAGTAAGGCAAGAAAACAGTGTGGTCCTGTTTAAAGTCCTATAAATTACAATCATGGTAACTGCTATGCTTTTTTTTTTTTTTTTTTTTTGACAGTGGACAGTGAGAGAGTGAGAGAGAGAGAGACAGAGAGAAAGGTCTTCCTTTTGCCGTTGGTTCACCCTCCAATGGCCGCCGCGGCCGGCGCACCGCACTGATCCGAAGCCAGGAGCCAGGTGCTTCTCCTGGTCTCCCATGGGGTGCAGGGCCCAAGCACTTTGGCCATCCTCCACTGCACTCCCGGGCTACAGCAGAGAGCTGGCCTGGAAGAGGGGCAACCGAGACAGAATCCGGCACCCTGACCGGGACTAGAACCCAGTGTGCCAGTGCCATAGGCGGAGGATTAGCCTATTGAGCCACGGCGCCAGCCGGTAACTGCTGTTCTTAAGCAAGTTGGAAAGCACCACACAGAAAGGCCAGTGTGCAGCTAGGACTCACTGAGGCACAGAGCAATCAAGGCAGAAGTGTCAGAGCATGATTGCATAGAAGGAAAACGATGTCAGAGTTCAGACTGGCACACACAGTTCTCTAAGGCAAAGTGGTGGCAAAGAAGAGCTACTTGTTCCACATTACAGAAACAAGAGCAGAAGATTCATGGGAACCGGCTGCAAAGCATTTTAAGTCTCACAGATTTCTTTAGTTGACTACAGCAATATAAATGACAGTGTCATCTTCATTTTAAAGAATGACTGTAGCTGTGCTCATATCCTAAACTAAACCAAGTAATTGCCCCATGCTAACCTCCCTTGGCTAAAATACGCCCTGTACCATCATTCCTCATCAGATTTATAAACAGAATGTCTTTTAGGTAATGGATTAAATGGCTGTATTTGGTGGTTTTTGTTTTGTTTTCAGGATTTACTTTGGATTCTCCTGCTGTAAGACCCAAAAAAAGTCATGTTGAGTTTCTGTTGGTGATTCTCTTAATGTATGTGCTTTTAACAGTTAAAGTATATAGATGAATTAACATATTAAAAGAGTTCTATAGCATCTGTTCAGAAAAGATTATATACTATACAAACTCTTTGTCACACACAACCATTTTTCAGTGTCTTTTCAACTGAGAAGAATCCTATTCAGGACGCTTCTCCTGAGGTGGTTCATACTGAGCAAGCTTTGTTTTCATTTTTTTATTTTCTTCTATAATAGCTTCATATTTTTCTTTCATTTCTGCCAATTTTCGGCAAAGCAGCTCTATTTCTGGATTTTCTGTGGTAGCAGCTCCTAAGTGGTGCTTTAAAAAGTCCAAAGCATGGGGTCGGCATTGTGGCTCAATTGGTTAATCCTCTGCCTGCGGGCACCAGCATCCCATATGGGCGCCGGGTTCTAGGCCTGGTTGCTCCTCTTCCAGACCAGCTCTCTGCTGTGGCCCGGGATAGCAGTGGAGGATACCCCAAGTGCTTGGGCCCCTGCACCTGCATGGGAAACCAGGAGAAAGCACCTGGTTCCTGGCTTCGGATTGGTGTAGCTCTGGCTGTAGCAGCCATTTGGGGAGTGAACCAACAGAAGGAAGACCTTTCTCTCTGACTCTCTCTCTCACTGTCTAACTCTATCTGTCAAATAATAATAAATAAAAAAGTCCAAAGCACTATTATGTTTCTCTGGTTCTTCATGTAAGGCTACCAACACCTTGGTCAGTGTGTCCAGCACCCCCGATGTCTCCAACTACCTCTGGAACATCTCCAGCGTCAAGTTGGCTTTGTAATGGGCCATAGTGACAATGGCAGTGTTGTTACTGGCACTGGAGACCATGGCTGGTGGGCTCCAGATGGTACTGCTCATCATAAATAAATCTTTAAAAAAAAATTTGGGATGCTGAGACAGACAGATACAGAGAAAGTGCCCTGGTCTGCTGGCCTAGTCCTCAGGAAATCATCCCAGACCTGCCAGTGTGGGATGCAGGCATATCCCACATCTTATTAACTGCTAGGCTAATTGTCCTCCCTACCTCCTCAATTTTTATTCCTACTGATTTTTCAGAATATAACTCACCCCTGAGGGGTCCTGAAATAGATGGCTTTTACACTGATTGTCTTCTTCGGTGTATATATGTGTCAAAGTAATCACTGAATTAAAGCTGCTTATTGGGCCGGCGCCACGGCTCACTTGGCTAATCCTCCGCCTGCGGTGCTGGCACCCTGGGTTCTAGTTCCGGTTGGGACGCCGGATTCTGTCCTGGTTGCTCCTCTTCTAGTCCAGCTCTCTGCTGTGGCCTGGGAAGGCAGTGGAGGATGGCCCAAGTGCTTGGGCCCTGCACCTGCATGGGAGACCAGAAGGAAGCACCTGGCTCCTGGCTTCGGACTGGCGTAGTGCACCGGCCGTAGCGGCCATTTGAGGGGTGAACCAACAGAGGGAAGACCTTTCTCTCTGTTTCTCTCTCACTGTCTTACTCTGCCTGTCAAAAAACAACAACAACAAACCTGCTTATTGGGCTGGCGTTGTGGCGCAGCTGGTTAACACCCTTTGCCTGAAGTGCCAGCATGCCATATGGGTGCTGGGTCGAGACCCAGCTGTTCCACTTCCAATCCAGCTCTCTGCTATGGCCTGGGAAAGCAGTACAAGATAGCCCAAGTCCTTGGGTCCCTGCACCCACATGGGAGACCCAGAGGAAGCTCCTGGTCCCTGGCTTCGGATCAGTGCAGCTCCGGCCGTTGCGGCCACTTAGGTAGTGAACCATCGGATAGAAGACCTCTCTCTCTCTCTCTGCCTCTCCTCTCTCTGTGTAACTCTGACTTTCAAATAAATAAATAAATCTTAAAAAAAAATAAAGCTGCTTATTTTTCTTCCCATTATACTAAAACCACCTTGAGAATGGGGGTCATAGTCTTATTATTCTTATTTTTAAAAGCATACTATTTAGCATATAGTAGATACATATTTATTCGGTTGAACTAAAGCAGTTTATTTTGAACCTTCAGCTTGAACTTGCAGCTATATCTTTATCTTCCAGCCACTTTCTTCCTTCGTTTAATGTAGAATATTTCTCTCTTCCATCTGTTTTATATAGAGAGGTTTCATCTTTAGATTAGTTTGAATCTATCAGCTTTTAAAAGATAAATATTTGTTTATGTGAAAGGGAGACAGAGACAGACATAGATCTCCCATCTACTGGTTTAGTCCCCAAATGCCTGCAACAGCCCAGGTTGGGTCAGGCTGAAGCCGGGATCCCAGAACTCAATCTGGGTCTCCCATATGGGTAGTAGTGACCCAAGTACTTGAACCATAACCTGCTGCCTCCCAAGTTGCACATTAGCAGGAAGCTGGATTGGAAATATAGCTGGAAGTAGTTCCTAGGATATGGGATGTGACGAATGCCTGCATCTTGCCTTTTTTTTTTTTTTTTTAAGCTTTGTTTATTTGAAAGGTAGAGTGACAGGGAGGAAAGAGAGAGATCTTTCATTCATTGCTTTATTCCTCAAGTGGCTACAGTGGCTGGAGCTGGGCCAATCTGAAGCTAGGAGCCAGGAACTCTATCTAGGTCTTCTACATGGGTGACAGGGGCCCAAGCAATTGGGCCTTTCCTTGCTGCTTTCCCGGGAACACTAATAGGAGGCTGAATTGGAAGTGAAGTAGCCAGGACTTGAACCAACACTCTGATTTTGGATGTTGGCCTCAACAAGAGACAGTTTAACTTACTGTGCTATAACACTAGCCCCATCAGCTGGTTTTTAGTACTAATGATAAATTCTAATCATGTTGCCACATGGGATTGATGAAGGTAGACACAAGCTAGCTTTGTTTCCTGCTGTATATGGCTAGTGACAGCGAACAGTGATGTTGACTATATTTGTTAATTGTGCCAAGCATCCTTTCTTTATCAAATAATGACACTTTTATATAGTTATTTAATCATCAGATTTTTAAATAATTTCCTTCATTATCATGGCTGGTGCTGTGGCATAGTAGGTAAAGCCGTTGCCTGTGGTGCCGGCATCCCATGTGGTCGCCAGTTCGAGACCTGGCTGTTCCACTTCAGATCCAGCGCTCTGCTAATAAGCCTGCGAGAGCAGTGGTGGATGGCCCAAGTGCTTGGGCTCCTGCATCCATGTGGGAGACCTGAAAGAAGCTCCTGGCTCCTGGCTTCAGACTGGTACAGCTCTGGCCGTTGTGGCCATCTGGGGAGTGAACCAGCAGATGGACGATCTCTCTGTCTCTTCTTCTCTCTCTCTGTCTTTCTTTAACTCTGCCTTTCAAATAAATAAATCTTTTTCAAAAAGTTAAAAACTTTTCCTTCATTCTAATCTAAAGGTTTCTATGTGGATGACAGGCTGCAGACATTCATTTGGTGGAATAGTGAATGCTTTATTGTTCTGTGCACTTGTCCTAAATGATTTTTTCTGAAACAGCTAGACTTTGAAGTCTTCTTCTTTGTCTAATCTTGCAAGACCTATGCCCAGGGGAATGATGTGATTGCCTCCTTGTGTGTTATTTACATTATCTTTTGTAACATAACCCAGAGTTGGACAAAGATGGGGATATAGATATTACTGGTATGGTTTAATGCTTAACAATTCTCTTTCTCAGAACTTGATGGAGAGTTTGGATTCATTGCTTTGTGCAGAAGGTTCTGAAAGTCTGAAGAGTTTATGTCTGAAACTCCTCCTTTGCTTAGTAACTGTAAGTGACCCCTCTGTATGTTTGCCAAGGACATTAACTGACAGCAGTGGTGAGCTTACTGAAATCCTTGAGGCTCAAGTTAGAAAGGAAAAGAGAAAAAAAATTCTCCACTAGGGTATTGCATCACTCTCTTGTTTCTGAACATATATAAGGACGTTGTGTGGGCTTCTGCATCCTGCAAGTGGCTCCTGGGAGTGACTGCTGGTATTTTCAGCCTGCAGGCCATGAGCTGTTTTCAGTTCAGGACCCTGCCAGAATTGTCTTCAGGGTTATCAGATTTGTCTTTCTCATTGGTCTCATTTGGAAACGGTTTTATATTCTTTGACTGTGAATATTTTTATTTGTTCTGGTTTTGATTTTTTGACTAGAGGCTGACCTGTACTTCCTAGTGGAAGGAGGGTAGGGTATCGTTCATTTATTTCTGGTGGTTCCATTACCCTACGACTGTTTGAAGACTTCTGGATTTAGAAATATCTACCTGTGCATTTGAGGAATGGAACCCAAGAAATTGTAAAACAAATGCTTGTTTGAAGGTATGAGAGAGAGAGAGAGTTCAAAGATTTAGGTTGTTTCTTTTTTTAATTTTTAAAAATATATTGGTTTAATTTATTTGAGAGCAAGGGAAGTGGGGTGAGAGAGAAAGAGAGGGAGAAAGAAATAAAAGAAAGTAGGTGAGTATGTGTGTGAGAGAGATACCAATCTACCATCTGCTGCTTTATTCCAAATGCTCACAGCAGCTGGGCCAGGCTGGAGCTGGAAGCCAGGAACCATGAAGTCAATCCAAGTCTCCTTTGGTGGTGGCAGGGACCTGAGCCATTGCTGCTGCCTCCCATGGTGTGCAGTAGTAGGAAACTAGAATCATGGGTGGGGCTAGGACCCCAACCCCAAGCTTTTTGATATGAGATGCTGGTATCCCAAGCCATGTCTTAACCTGTAGACCAGTATCCACCCCTTAGGAATTTTGAATTTGCTAATTTCCTACCCTTATTGTATGTGTCTGTTCAAGGTATGGTTGCTTTGGGGTACTTGTGAAAATTTCACTAAGTGTCTGGTAGAATGTTCTTAATATTTCTGTTTTTCTTAGATGCTAGGGGAAGAGATATATGTGAGATATGAGAGTGCCTCAGTACAGACTTTAAAAAGCCTTTTATTGCATTCAGGTGACAGATAACATCAGCCAGAACACTATCTTGGAATATGTAATGATCAACAGCATATTTGAAGCAATTTTACAGGTAGGGCAATTTCCTTGTTAACTCTTTGTCTTGTAGATAGATTACCTCCTTAAATTTCCTTCCTCTGTTTTCCCAGGAACCAGGAATTAGCACTCATGGAATTCTGGTTTTTGTTACAGATTCTCTCCCACCCTCCAAGTCGTAGAGAGCATGGGTATGACGCTGTTGTCCTCTTGGCTTTGCTGGTGAATTATAGAAAATATGAGGTAAGTAGGCTCTTCAGTGGACAGTTGATACCTTATATAATCTTCCCACATATGGGTATTCCTAAAGGGCTTTGCTTAATATAAAAGACATGTTCTTGGTAAATGGTATAATAACTTTTATAAATTATTAAAGTCTAATACTAAATGCATAGGGCAGAGAGTATATTTTTGTTTAAAGGAATCCTATAGTACAGATTATAATAAAAAGAGTAAGTAGTATCATGACCATTAGTATCATGGTTCCCAAACCAAGCTTATTAAAATCAAGAAATTTCAGGGCCGGCGCTGTGGTGAGCAGGTTAAAGCCCTGGCCTGAAGTGCTGGCATCCTGTATGGGCGCCGGTTCTAGTCCCGGCTGCTTCTCTTCCTATCCAGCTCTCTGCTATGGTCTGGGATAGCAGTAGAAGATGGCCCAAGTCCTTGGGCCCCTGCACCTGCTTGGGAGACCCAGAAGAAGCTCCTGGCTTCTGATTGGCACAGCTCTGGCTGCTGCGGCCATCTGGGGAGTGAACCAGTGGATAGAAGACCTCTCTCTCTGTCTCTACCTCTGTCTGTAACTCTGTCTTTCAAATAAATAAAAATAAATCTTAAAAAAAGAAAGAAATTGTGCAGTGTTTAAAAAAAAATCAGGAAATTTCTTACAAAGAAGAAATTTCTGGGGTAAGCATTTAGCACAGCAGTTAAGATGCTGCTTGGGATGTCTGCATCCAGTATTGGGATGCTTGTGTTTAAGTCCCAGCGCTGCTCCCAATTCCAACTTCCTGGTAGTGCAAGGCAACAGATGATAGCTCAAGTAGCCGGGTCCTTGGACCCACATAGGAGACTCAGATTGGATTCCAAGCTCCTGGCTTTAGCCTGGACCAGCCCAGGCTGTTTTAGGCATCTGGGGAGGGAAGCAGCAGATGGGGGATCTCTGTCAGTCTGTCTATCTCTGTTTCTCAGCCTTTCAAATAAATAAATGTTGAAAGGAAAAAAAAATGTGTGAGCTTTACTTTGGACACTCCATACTGAATCAGAATCTTTTGGTAGAGGTAGGGATAGAGTGACTGCTAGGAATATGTTTTTTTATAATTTTAAAATTAAAATTAAAATATTTCTTTCATTTTATTTGAAAGACAGAGAAACACACACACACACACACACACACACACACACATATATATATATATATATAAGATTGATCTTCCATCTGGTGTTTCACTCCCCAAATGCCTACAGTAACCAAGGCTGGGCCAGTCTCAAGCCAAGAACTTGGAACTCAATCTGGATTTCCCACGTGGGTAGCAGGAACCCAAGTACTTGAACCATCACCCATTGCTTCTCAGGATGCTTGTTAGCAGGAAGCTGGATTAGAAGTGGAACTGGGACTCAAACCAGATACTTTTGGTATTGGAACTGAGCCAAATGCCTGTCCCTGTTTTGTTGTTATTTATTTATTTTTAAGATTTGTTTGTTTATTATTTGGAAGGCAGAGGCAGATAGAGAGAGAGAGAGGTCTTCTAACTGCTGGTTCACTCCCCAGAAGGCTGCAGCAGCTGGAGCTGTGCTGATCCAAAGCCAAGAACCAGGAGCTTCCTTTGGGTCTCCCATGTGGATGCAAGGATCCAAAGACTTAGGCCATCTTCTGCTTTTTTCCCAGGCCATAGCAGAGAGCTGGATTGGAAATGGAGCAACAGGGACTTGAACTGGTGCCCATATGGGATGCTGGCACTGCAGGTGGCGGCTTTATCTGCTACACCACAGCACTGGCCTGATGATTAGTTAGAATTGGTAACCATTGACCTAGGGCATCTGTTTTTAGATATAGTGTTTTGTGTATCAGATTTCCTTAATGTAGTCTGTTTGTATAAGTATCATTTAATGAAAAATGGAAGATAGGGCCTTATCTATATCAATTCTGCAGCTCTCTTTGCCCCTGAATTAATTAGTATACATATTCATAGGTTTTGAAATGAAGATCAGAACCCAGAGGTTTATACTTTGCTTGGCACATGTGCTTGATTCCCCTCCTAATGTTGAGAAGGAAGGGGCCGGTCAGGGAAGACCATGACCCTTATTGGAAGATTGTTTTCAAGGCATGGGAAACATGTGGCACTGAATTCTGGATGCTAAGGAGAACTTTATTGAACCCAGAAGGCA
This sequence comes from Lepus europaeus, assembly GCF_033115175.1. Taxonomy (NCBI): domain Eukaryota; kingdom Metazoa; phylum Chordata; class Mammalia; order Lagomorpha; family Leporidae; genus Lepus; species Lepus europaeus. The sequence continues at coordinate 27,361,517 of NC_084843.1, forward strand.
GGTATTGCATTGAGGCAACCTGACTTTCTTTGCTTAATGTGTTGTTGCTATGAGAAGTGGGCTAGCTAGGCAAAGGGTTTTCTTTTCTGAGCTTCTGGATCTTCACTTGGTGATTTTTGATATAGTTCTTAGTTAAGCCTCATTTGGCCAGGTTGAAGGTGATGAGTGACACAAAATCTAGAGTTTTTTGTAAGGAGAGAGATGGAAGAAGGAAAGACTGTGAGAAAGGGATACTTAAGGAGGGACTGGAATATGTGGAGCAATGTTAATGTGTTATAAATCCCTGGAGTTGATCACTTTCATTGTCTTGGAGGGATGAATGGTGTGTAGAGCTACTAATAAATATGTAATTTATCACCAACACCTGTTTTACTGGGGATTTGGAGGAGGCTGGCATGGTAGCCATTATGATCTGTCATGTGTAATAGCCTCTGGGGCCTTATTACAACAGCAAGAAAAATAGCTGAGGAAAAATGCTGAGGATAGTTAAAGAGAGTTGAGTTATATGTGACAGGAATGCGCCATCATCAGTAATGAATATTTTCAGAGCATTCTGCTGGATGAGGGCTACTCTGAGGCAATGGCTTAGCCTCTGTAAATGTGAATTGAACCCTGGTTTAGCCCAGTAGGGCTCTCTGAAATGTCAGCCTGAAAAATTGAACATGGCCAAGGAACTAGAGAAAATCGTATTTCTGGAGTGAGGTATGCATCTCTAGTCTGTCAGGAGCTCCAGAAGAATTAATATAGTGGGCAAGGGTGAGCTGGCAGGCATAATTTATCTGGGCTTTGCAGCTTTTGATATAAGTCATTCACCAGAAAACATTAAGGAAGCCTAGTGACCATGAGCAGGAAGGTTTCTGATAGGAACATGAGGAATTTCAGATGAATATAACAAAACCAAAAGCTGGTGACATTTTATGCAGACTAGTATGGAGGATGTGCTGGGGCTAACTACGTCCATACTCAGTCTGTGACCAGTGGGGAAAGGAGCAGCCTTTCCAGAGAGGGTGGATACCCAGCTAAGCACAAAGCAGGCAAATGAAGTATTAAACTTAAGGAACAGAAGCGATAGAAAAAATATCATAATTCTGTCTTGTGAATACAACGTAGATTGCTTTCAGTTTTTTTAAAAGATTTTTAAAAAATTCTTATTTATTTGAAAGGCAGAGTTACATAGAGGCAGAGAGAGAGAGGTCTTCCATCTGCTGGTTCTCTTCCCAGATGGCCACATCAGCCAGGGCTGTGCCAATCTGAAGCCAGGAGCCAGGAGCTTTTTCCAGGTCTCCCACGCAGGTGCAGGGGCCCAAGGATTTGGGCCGTCCTCTTCTGCTTTCCCAGGCCATAGCAGAGAGCTGGATTGGAAGTGGAGCAGCCAGAACTCAAACCAGTGCCCATATGGGATGCTGGCACCTCAGGTGTGGCTTTGCCTGCTATGCCACAGCGCCAGCCCCTGCCTCTAGTTTTAAAAAGTGGCCAGCACAACAGTTGTGTAAAGTTGTCCAGTATCCAGCAGAATAGAAATTTTCACAGCAGCAAGATCTGACCTTCTAGGCTGATCAAATCTCGAGATAAAATAACTCAGACCCCCAGCTGCTGCCCGGAACCTAATATCTCTCAGAAATTACAAAACTGTTTATTATATCTAGTTGCAAGTTGTTCTTGCCCCTCAACTTTTCCCCAAATAACTTCCCTTTGAATATGATAATGTGAAAGGAAAAAAAATACATAGTTACCAGTTAATGAACCCTTATCAGGTGCTCAAGATTTTACTTGTTTCGTTTCATTTCAGCTTTATAGCAACCCCATGGAAGAATATATCCCCATTTTACAGATGTGGAAATTGAAGCTTATTTTCATTAATGTGCCTCACTTGTCACAATAAATAGAGGAAACTAGAGCTCAAACCTCTGCTTTTAGCCACCTTGCCTTTTTCTAATTTACTGCCAAAGCATTTGCTGGTCTGAGTCATCAATGATCCTTATCATTACTGGAAACTGCCTACTTTTGGGATGATGAGTGACTTTCAAAAATTGTGCCAAGAAACTGTGGTCTCCTTTTTGTAGTGTTGCTCGTATTATGGTGACATCTCTAGGTCAACCAACTGCTGATGTTCTTTTCCAAGGATCTACTTCATTGGATCTTGTCTGAAGCCTGTAGCATCAGCAGAATTTGACTGTTGGTTGTAGGAACATGTGTTGAGAGCCTTCCCTCTGACAGATCAAGGAATAAGTGGAGTGGGTTCTATCGCCTTGAGTTGTGTGTATAAATTTTACACATTTGGGCTATTAAGAAAGCAAGTCTAAAAAACAAACAAAAAAGCAAATCTATCTCTTTTTCTTTTCTCAATTGATATGCAAAAGAGGCCCTCAGAAAGTTGGTTAAATAAAGTCTACATGGGGGGTTAGCCTTTCAGTTAAGTTTTCAAGTTTCTTAGTAATGAGTTTTCTTGGTAGCTGTAAAAACTGCCAATTTGAGAACTATTGTTTCTTCCCTCCCTTGGGTTAGAATTGGTGCCTGCTCTCATATGGTGTCTTTCCTCACATCCTATGGGTGTGATGTTTTCAAGGTGAGTAGTAGGTCATTGGTTCTCATCCCATTTGTAAAGGATAGAAGAGTTGTTTAATGAGATTAAATATATGTCCATTTCCATATGCTACCCAGCTGAGATTGGGTCTGGAAAAATTCAAGAAATCTTCCACTGCTATAGGAGATGGGACAATCATTAAATCCCAGTGTCCTGACCAGATTGTTGTTTGGGTAATTACATCCTTTTTTCCCATTCCCCCTGCAGTGTTAATTTGGGTATGAGATCCCCATAAATGGCCTCTCTGGCTGTTAAGCAGCTGCCTCTTTCCACCCCCAAGGTGGCTTTGTTTTACAGATGGGTGAATCAGTCTTTGCATATAGTTTGTGAAATGGTTAGGGTACCTTTGGGATGAGAATGTAAGTTAGCAACTTATAAATATGTGCCTGATGGCAAAGCAGCCAGTATGTCTCCCAAAAGATAGTCATCCCCATGGACTTGGTAGGGTAGGACAAAGTGAGCTTTATGGAGTGTTCACTTGTTAGAAACAAGTAAGAGGGAAAGATGGGAAAACTAGTAGATGTTGGCTTGAGCTAATTCAGCTTCAAGGAGATGTGAGTAGAACTGTTATGGAGGTGTGATGTGTGGTGTGCATTTGGTGAGTGACCATGCACAGTGAGAGATTTACTAGAAATAGAAGGGGGAGATGGGGAGCAGTCAAGAGGCGTTGCATCTGGGCATCAGGAGCCTTGCTGTACAAAGGGCCTCACAGAGGCATGTTTGTTAATACTTTGTTGAGTAGCTCCTGGGCTTTCTTATGTCAGGTCACATTCACTTTGAGTCTCTTTTCTTTTTTAACAGTCTGTGAATCCTTATATTGTGAAGCTGTCTATTGTGGATGATGAGGCCACACTCAATGTGAGTATCTGGATCCTTGTGTAGTTGCTGTACTTACCTACATTCAGTGGCTTTAATTTCAGTGGACACAGAACCGAGAGCAAAGAGCTATGGGTGTTGATTTTATCTGGCAATACAGAGGGAGTTGATATTTCTTTTAAAGAGCATCAGTGCATTTGTCTTACTGAATTTTAACTGTCAGTCTAGGGAAGTTTAAGGGGACATTTGCCCACGAATCATGGAAGCCGTTGGTGATATTTCATGTTGTAGTCTGCTGAGTTTGATTATTCTACAGAGTCACTAAGTTCCATGTCCAAGAATAAGGAAGCTGGGATGACTAAATTACTAGAATGTCCTTATAGAACTAGCTAGGTATTTAGAGCTGCTTGGTGATGCTGAAGCATAATAGGATGATACACTTCTGCTGTACGTTTCCTTGAATGTTTGGGATGTAACTTCTGATCTCTGGATATAGGAGGAAGAAGATAGCCAGCCACCTTACTTTTTTCCTTTATATTCTACCCTCTTCATTTCATTTTTTTTCTTTTTTAAAAGATTTTATTTATTTATTTGAAAGGCAGAATTATAGAGTGTAGGGGGGAGAGATATCTTCCATTCACTGGTTCACTCCCCAAATGGCCACAATGGCCAGGGCTGGGCCTGGCTGAAGCTAAGACCTTCTTCTGAGTCTCCCACGGGAGTGCAGGGACCCAAGGACTTGGGCCATCTTCTGCTGCTTTCCCAAGTACATCAACAGGGTGAAGGACCCCAAATCTGGGGCTCCAACGCGCTCGGGTGGTCGCCCAAAAACCCAACCTCCAGACCAGAAGATGCAAGAGCAAGAGGATTTTTATTAGGCGTTTGCGCAAACGGGCTCCCCAGCACCATAGGCGGTCGAGAGAGTGAGAGAGTGAGAGAGCCCCAGCAGGGGTTACAGCAGTTTTTAAAGACAACAGCTACCTGATTAACATATGTATGCGGGGCCTTTGGTGATTAGCTATTTGGAAGGGCAAACTCTTGTTGTGATTTTAGCGAGGGAAGGGGTAAGTTTATACAATGGTCACAGAACCTTATTGCAACTCTTTTCCGGACTCCTGCAAGTGTTATCGTATGAGACAGTTACACAGAGCAGTTTCACAAGGCAGTTTCCCAAGGTTATTCTGCAGGCAGGTGGAGACACAGTTATTTTAAGGGATGTCTACTGTCAGCAGCTAAACTTTTTAACCCTTTACTATAATATTATTTTAATATTTACTTTTAGCAGGGGTCTTACAAGGGAGCTGGATCAGAAGTAGAGCAGCCAGAACTCGAACCTGTGTCCACATGGGATGCTGGCACTGCAGGTGGTGGCTTAACCCACTGCAGCGCCAGCCCCATGCTTTTCATTTCTTCTGATTTCCCTTTTGAAGAAAACACATGCATTGTTCATCCTTGTGGCCTTCATTGATCTTTGTGCTGTGTGCTTCCCAGGTTTTGGGGGAGTGTTGATTAATTAGTTTAACATGTATCAATGCTTCTTCATTTTTACACTTCCTGTTTTCCTGTGGCCTCTTTGTGCCTTCATTTTGCATGGGATTTGTCAACTTTTTTGTGGCTGATTTGGAAACAGAAGAGGGTTTTTTGGGGCAAGGTTCTAACTCAGCCTTTTCTTTCTTCCCTCCCTCCCTCCCTCCCTCCCTTCCTTCCTCCTTCCTCCTTCCTCCTTCCTTCCTTCCTTCGTTGATTTGTTTATTTATTTGAAAGGCAGAGCTACAGAGAGGCAGAGGGTGTGGCGTCTTCCATTCACTGGTTCACTCCTCAAATGGCCACAATGGCCAGAGCTGAGCCGATCCGAAGCCAGGAGCTTCTTCCGGGTCTCCCATGTGGGTGCAGGGGCCCAAGGACTTGGGCCATCTTCTACTGCTTTCCCAGGCCATAGCAGAGAGCTGGATTGGAAGTGGAGCAGCTGGGACTCGAACCGGTGCCCATATGGGATGCCAGCACTGCTTTACCTTCTACACCACAGCCTTGGCCCCTCAGCCTTTTCTTTTGAGATGAAAATGATCCCAGTGAAATTATCTTCATTTGGGTTTGTGTCTCACTCCTTGTTACTATATTTTAATTGTATCTGGGGCCATTAAGTATGATAATTAGATTAGAAAATTCTTTCTGAAGTTCCTTTTGATGCTTTGACCATGCCTCTCAGACTTTCTGTCCTTGTTGCCAGCTTCCAGGCAGAACTTCTTGGGCTTGGACTGTGGGAGTGTAATTGGTTTTCTCTGTGGCCCAGTCACAGAATTGCCACCAATCCCCCAAAGCTGCTTGCTTGTTTGACCTGTGCTACCTTTTCTCTTCCAGGGAATGGGGCTTGTGATTGCTCAGGCTTTATCTGAGTACAACAGGTAAGTGCGACTTTCCAGAAGGGAAGAGTTTAATTTTCAGTTGAATCAGTTGAGTAGGGAACTGATTTGTTGGAGTTGGGTGAAGTTCTCTTACCCATTCTGAAAGAGTCTTAGAGGTATTGGTTCACTCCCCAATTGGCTGCAATGGTTGGAGCTCAGCCGATCTGAAGACAGGAGCCAGGAGCTTCTTCCAGGTCTCCCACATGGGTGCATGCACCCAAGGACTTGGGCCATCCTCTTCTGCTTTCCCAGGCCACAGCTGAGAGCTGGATCGGAAGTGGAGCATCCAGGACTAGAACTGGCACCCATATGGGATGCTGGTGCCTCAGGTGGAGGATTAACCTACTGGCCCCTAGTAGAGATTGTTTTAAACACCAGGGGACCAGAACCACCGGGTTAGTGTCCATCTTTAGTTTAAGCAATTAGGTGCATTCTGGTAGGTATTTTACTGCAGATATTGCAGAACATTTAAACCAGTTTTCGAGCTATCAGCAGGCTCTTTCAGTTAGTCTAGTGTATCATACAAATATAATTTTCTGTGTAAAATATCTTGTGAAGTATTGTTTTTTTTTATTCTTGAAGGATAGAATAAGTATATTGAGTTAGCTCTAGTTTGAGAGTTATTTTTTTTCCCCCAATTAGGAAGCAGCCTCAGTTTCCCAGAGTCCCTGTATATCCTGCGGGCTCTCTTCCTTGCAGCTTGCATTCCTTCTTGCTGTGGAGGGGGAACGACCACTTTTCAGTGAATGGAAACTAGAAGTGTCTCTAATCCTGGCAAATGTAGACTTTCCTCACTCACAATTGGGTGTTGGAACTTCGAATCTGTCCTATCTCCATGAATGTTTTAGCTCTCAGATTTTTCTCTTTCTCCTTCAAAAACAAACAAGATTTTCACTGTTGCAGCCTTAAAGTGATTTCACTGTCACACTTTCAAGTAATAGTCTGTTTGGGAAATAACTGGATCAGCCATATGTTAGAGCAGTTTCACACTTTCGTAGCTTGCTTTCTAAGTCTCTTGCAAAGTAGCCAGGCATTGTGGTACACACTTCCTCAGGAGCAGATGGGTGCCTCTTAGCCTGCAGGGGAACCCACAGTGGTCGCATTGTCATATGCTTTAGTTTTCTGGGGTCAGACACTTCTGCTTGGATTACCCAGAACGCCAAGGACAAAGACAGACTTGATAAATAATCCTGAAGTTGAATTTAGTTCTTTTTGTTCAGGCAGTATAAAGATAAGGAGGAAGAACACCAGAGCGGGTTTTTCTCTGCTTTAACGAATATGGTAAGTCCCACCTTTTTTTTTTTTTTTTTTTCTCCTTGTCAGAAACGTGTGAGGTCTGCAGGGATAGGCAAATCTGGGGCTCAGAAGTTCTAGAAGTTGGAGGTGGTAGCAGGATGAGGGGAGAAAGGCTGCTCAGAGTAGATTTTAAATTCCAAAACCAAATGAGATGAGGGAAAGGAGAGCTTTGATTCCTCTGGGACTGATTTTGTTTATCTAAAGAAAAGTTACACAGTAAGTCAGGCTTTTGCTTCCTAAAGCGCTGCCCCTGTGGGACCCGGATTGGGAGGGGTTAAACTTGAGTCCTCTCCTGAGGGCTCCTTTGCTGTCAGCTATGGCCCTTTGATCCCTCATAGTTCTTGGGGTGCAGGGCTTGTTCAGTGGGTCTGAGCCATTCCTCTGAAGGCTTGGGGTCTGGGCTGAGAGAGCCTAGGTGTAGGAAAGTTACTGGTTCAGTTCACAAGAATCCAGGGCAAGGGGTCTCAGCCTTGGCAGTTTTGGCATTTTGGGCCTGATGCTGTGGGACTAATTGTTAAGAGAGAAATGTGCGTGGCTGGTGGTCTTAGAATCCAGACAGAAAAATCTAGTTTTTTTTTTTTTTTTTTTTTTTTGGGGGGGGGATTAGTGTCCAAATTATCAGCGTTAAGTCAAGGTAGTTTTTGGGTTTATTACAAGAAACAGTTAACTCCCCCTCCACACACTTTTTTTCTTTAGTCCTGTACATTATTCTATTCCCAGAGCTCATCTCAGAAAAGGACCTTATTCAATATAGCTCTGAACCATAAATCAGTGAAGTTTTTTGAGACTACAGAAGTATGAGTTTTGTACTGATGCTTGAGTAAATGTATTAGAATTACATTGCTCTCAGGGATCTTTGTCTTTTAGCCAGGAAGAAAAGATTTTGTATCAGATCAGTACAGCTTCAGCTGCATAGCCTTGGGCATCAGTAAGCAGGAAGAAAAGGTATTTTTAGGGGGGTGGACATCTTTCTTGGTTCTTCTGCTATCACACGTCTTAGAGCAGCCTACTCCATTTCTTATTTATCTACCTGGACTAGGATACAAACTAAAGATACTGGGATCTAAAGGGTGGAGAATGGGTTTGAGACCCAAACATTCCCCTGTCTGTAGCCCTATGTTGATTGATGTCAGTCTGCTCTCTGTGACTTTCTTCCCGAGTCAGCTCCCGACCCCAGGTAAGCAACATCCAGGGAAGAATGCAGAACAGTGAGGGTGTGGTGCTAACCTTTGCTTCCTGTCAGAGCTGCGAAACTTCCACACTGAACCGAAAGCTGGACCAAAAATACTGGGACTTTTCTTTTTTAAGGTCCTTTCAGGCAAGATGAGTTAGTAGGGTTCTCATTATCTTCTTTATTACTTTATGGGTCTTTGAAGAGCTTCACAGGGTGGTTTTGGTGTGTGGCTGGTGGGGCAGAATTAGGAGTTTTCACTGCTGAAGGCATCATAGGCACAGAGCTCCTCTGACTCCTCCACTGTAAGTCTGCAGTGCCCCTTCTTTCCACAGGTGGGCAGCATGTTCATAGCAGACGCCCATGAGAAAATCTCAGTGCAGTAAGTACCCGGCGTTCTTGTGCATGAACTGGACCTGATTGTGGGCCGAATCCCTGGATATGGGAGTGTGAAATATTACCTCTTGCTATTTTTTTTTTATTTGCTATTTGTCAAGTGTTTCTTGGGCTTTACACGATTCTGAACCTTTAGAAATCTCTGCTTTGTCTGATATATCTAGAGCTCAAGAAGCTGAGAAACTGTTAGAGCTATCTCTGGAATGAAACAAAAGAGGGCTGGGTATCTAAAGCAGTTGAGGATGTACCTGCATTGGGGTGGAAAAGTGAGAGGGGATGTAGTGAGTGATGCAGATAAGAACTGCCATCTAGAGTTAAAGTGAAGGCCCCAACTCCTCCCATATATACTTTTTAAAAAGAGATTTATTTATTTATTTGAAAGAGTTACAGAGAGGGAGAGACAGGGAGAGACAGAGAGAAACAGATCCTCCATCTGCTACTTCACTCAGATGGCCACAACAGCCAGTGCGGGACCCTGCTGAAGCCAGAAGCCAGGAACCTCATCTGTGTCTCCCATGTAGGTGCAGTGTCCCAAACTCTTAGGCCATCGTCTGCTTTTCCCAGGCTGTTAGCAGGAAGCTGCATCGAAAATGGAGGAACTGGACACAAACTGGCGCCCATATGGGATGCTGGCGTTATAGGCAGTAATTTTACCTGCTATGCCACAATGCCAACCCCCTCCAAGAGTTCTTTATTTATTTGAAAGTCAGAGCTGTGGAGAGAGATAGAGATAGAGAGAGAGAGAGAGGTCTTCCATCTGCTGGTTAATTCCCCAGATGGTCGTGGTAGAGGCTGAGCCTAGCTGAAGCCAGGAGCCAGGATCTTCTTCCAGGTCTCCCATGTGGGTGACAGGGGTCCAAACACTTGGGCCATCTTATTCTGCTTTGCCCAGGACATTAGCAGGGAGCTAGAATAAAAGTGGGGCAGCCGGTCACAAACCGATGTGCATATGGGATGCCAGTGTCACAGGTGGCAGCTTTACCCACTATGCCACGATGCCAGTGCCCCCTCCATATAGTTGTGGTTTTTTTTGTTTGTTTGTTTGTTTGTTTTTTTACGATTTATTTATCTACTTGAAAGGCAGAGAGAGAGAGAGAATGAATGAGAATGTACATGAGATCTTCCATCCCGTGGTTCACTCCCCACATGACCACATTGGCTGGAGCTGTGCTGATATAAAGCCAGTTTCCAGGAGCTTCTTCATGGTCTATCACATAATGCAAGGGCCCAAATCCTTGGGCCATCTTCTGTTACTTTCCCAGGCATGCTAGCAGGGAGCTGGACTGGAAGTGAAGCAGCTGAGACTTGAACCAGTGCCCATATGGGATGTTGGCACTGCAGGCAGCGGCCTTACCTGCTACACTAAAGTGCACAGGGATGGGGGAGGGCACATATACTTTTGCATATGGAACATTAGGAACTCAGAGGGCCAGATAATAAGGAACTGTGGTAAAATCATGTCCTGATGTTTGTCCTGTTTTCATTGTTCTACTATAAGTCACTCCAATTTGTTCTCTTTTTGTTTAGAACCAATGAAGCCATTCTTCTGGCACTTTATGAAGCGGTTCATTTAAATCGCAACTTCATCACAGTACTGGCTCAGGTTGGTTACCTTAATACGCCTCATCCCTTCTCTCCCTGAATTTCAACTGGATTTACTTATTTGAAAAGCCTCTCTGGGAGTTTCTGTTTGGCATATGGGAGGCACTGAGTTGTGGGCTGTCTGAAATGGTGGCTTAATGCCTTGGCCATCTGCATGGAGGTCTTTGAGCATTCTGAATGTTTACAATAGAAGAAATTATGCCATATAGTGAACATTTGAAAGGAGCATATAGTAAGAATTTACTTTTTTTTTTTTTTTTGACAGGCAGAGTGGATAGTGAGAGAGAGACAGAGAGAAAGGTCTTCCTTTTTGCCGTTGGTTCACCCTCCAATGGCCGCTGTGGCTGGCGCATCTTGCTGATCCGAAGCCAGGAGCCAGGTGCTTCTCCTGGTCTCCCATGTGGGTGCAGGGCCCAAGGACTTGGGCCATCCTCCACTGCCTTCCCGGGCCATAGCAGAGAGCTGGCCTAGAAGAGGGGCAACCGGGATAGAATCCGGCGCCCCAACCGGGACTAGAACCCGGTGTGCTGGCGCCGCAAGGCGGAGGATTAGCCTGTTAAGCCACGGCGCTGGCCAGAATTTACGTTTTAAGGATAAAAAAAAAGCTTTTGGTTGGTGACAGTTTTTCATGATAGATTAATTTAAATGATCTTGCCAAACAGGTAAGTGTTAGAAATGGAAATAGGGGTTTGCTGATGAAATATCTATGCTAGAAAAACTAAAAATTGCCGAGGCTGGCCAGCCCCTCTTGGCAGTCTTCTGTGTTATTGGAGATATGAATTTTGTTCTGGATTCTGCTTTTCTGGAAGATGGATATGAGAAGGTACAATTTCATCTAGTAACTGATGATGAGATGGAGCCCTGTGGACTTTCTCATATTTGTGAAGAATGCAGGAAATGATCCTGTAGTACTAAGTTTTGATTTAAAAAAATCTAATTGGGCTGCAATTTAGAATGAATTTATTTATAGGGGGAAAAGAAGCCTTTGTGGCTGATGCTTTGCATTGTCAGGTGGTACTGACATCATTGCCTGTGCTGTCTTTGAATGTGCGTGTGTCTATCTGGTGCTAATGTGGGTCTCACAACTGGCCAAGTTAATGGTTTCAACTGTTTTACTAATCTTGTTAACCCAAATGAGTTGTGATTGCTTCATTTTGCTCCCCAGAAATCTCCTGGCATTATTTTCCATATGGATTTTTATATCAGGCTTTCAGCTTTATAAGTCACTTTGGGATTACAACCGGAAGTAAAATAGGCCAAGTCACTTATCTCATTATCTCACCAATTTCCAGAGAAGAAAAGTAAAAAATATCCTGTCTAGCATAAGGTTAGCTTTTAACAGACAAAATGATCTGCAAACATTGAAAGCAGGAAGCCATGGAATTCATGAGGGTCACATGCTTGAGGGTTCTCCCTAGTAACTGGCAGAGAAGGAACTAAAATAGGCCTAGATCTTAAGTTCAGGAAAGCTATCTTAAAAAATTGATAGTGTTTTTATCTTAAAGCCATAGTTTAAAATATGTATGTAGGTTTCTTTTGGAGAAAAGTTTGCTTGTGCTTTTTCCTCAAAGGTAAGATTTGTATGGAATCTGCCGATTTGAATTTTAATGAAAAATGTCATACTTAAAACTCTGTGCTGGTTTGGGGTGTGCTTCATAGGACAGTTGCTGGCTTTTGTGACTGATGCAGTAAGAGGCTTCTCCACCATTTTCACTCCATTCCTTTCTTAGAAGGAGGTAAGGAAGGTAAAGAGCTGGTGAAGGTGTTGGGAAAGAGAAGTGAGATTAGAAACAGCTGTCACTCTGCTTACTTCTCAAGAGCTGATGTGGCAGGTAGACTAGGGAAGGCCAAGGACAGAGGAGTCATCCGTTTTGGTGCTTACCTGGTGTGGGCCGGCGTCTCCATGTCTCTACCCTACACGTTCTTGTTTGTGGGGAACAGGAAGGCTGCCATTTCCATAACTCTTTTCACAGTACCTAGAATCCCCTTGGTTCACCTACATCTAACAGTCAGTTCTGGTCATTAGAACAGCTTATAGATGTATGTTAGGTAATCTAATGAGAGTAGTCCCTTCCCACATTGGCAGAGGACTGTAAATGCCTTCCTTTTGTAGAATAATCCCGTGGATTTATTTATTCCAATTATTTATTCATATGGCTCTGCAGAAAAATTTATGTAATGAAAACCTAGGTGCTTAAAGAAAACTAGCCACAGAGCTTCTTGTTAGTTTGCAAGCATCATTAGTTCTCAGATGTTGATGGGACCTAGACACAAGACGACCCTCCTCAGTGAGCTGATTGGGGGCCGGAAATCCTAGTAAGGCTTTTATGCAGAGGATACTTAGGAAGAACTGGATTTTCTGTTTTTCTTAACTGTTTCAGAGTCATCCAGAAATGGGCTTGGTGACGACTCCTGTCAGTCCTGCTCCAACAACCCCAGTCACACCACTTGGTACCACTCCACCCTCTTCTGATGGTGAGCTCAGCACCTCTTTTGTGTTCTTGATTGATGTGATTGTGGATCTGTAAGAGTGAGCATAGCTATGCTGAACAAAAAACACAGTTATTAATTCTTTCAGTTAAGAAATATATCTGGAAGCTGGCACTGTGACATAATGGGCCAAGCCTCTACCTATGGTGCCGGCATCCCATATGGGTGCCAGTTCTAGTCCCTGCTGCTCCTCTTCTGATTATATTTGGGAATTCAGTGGGTATTTAAGGTTTTGCCCCCTTCTTTTTGCTTTTTACTCGTGAAGTATTAAGCCTTTTTACTGTAATGTGTAAATTTAAAGTATGTTATCTCAAAAACAAAAGAAAGACAGAAGGAAGGAAGGAGAAAATAGAAGGAAGGAAGGGAGAGGAGGAGGGGGTGGTAGTAAGAAAAAAAAAGCAAGAAAAAAAGAGAACCACTTAACCTACTGTCTGCATAGCTTGTGCCAATAACTTTGCACCAAAAACAAAACAAAAGAAAAACTTGTGTGACATAGTAACTTGCCTTCAAAAAGTCTAGAATCGAGTCAAACTCAATGAAATTGCAATTTTTGTAGGAAAATTTTTTAAAGCATAAATTTCTTTTTTAAATTTTTTTTTGCTTTTTTTTATTTTATTATTATTATTATTTTTTATTTTTTTTTTATTTTTGACAGGCAGAGTGGACAGTGAGAGAGAGAGAGAGACAGAGAGAAAGGTCTTCCTTTGCCGTTGGTTCACCCTCTAATGGCCGCCGCGGTAGCGCGCTGCGGCCGGCGCACCGCGCTGTTCCGATGGCAGGAGCCAGGTGCTTCTCCTGGTCTCCCATGGGGTGCAGGACCCAAGGACTTGGGCCATCCTCCACTGCACTCCCTGGCCACAGCAGAGAGCTGGCCTGGAAGAGGGGCAACCGGGACAGGACCGGTGCCCCGACCGGGACTAGAACCCGGTGTGCCGGCGCCGCAAGGCGGAGGATTAGCCTGTTGAGCCACGGCGCCGGCCAAAGCATAAATTTCTACTTTATTTTTTCCAGAGGATAATTTTTCTTCAGCCCTTAAAGATAATGCTCCCTACATGGGGTTTGGTGGAGGTCGTGGGGCACTAGCAGCAGCAGGTGTAAGTCAGGGCAGAGGTGTCTGGCCCTTGTAGGCTTCATGAGATGGATTTCTGACCACTTTGCTGTGAATGGCGCAGCTCATAATAATGTAACGTCACATACAGCACATGGGCATTGAAAGCAACTGCTTTGGAGGTGTCCCTGACGGCTATGACCTCCACCATGTTTTGAAGGACGAACTTCTTAATGGCCTTGTCCTTGGACACACAAGAGCAGTTAGTGCAGTGAATAGGGTGCAAAAGGCCACAGCCCTTTTTAGCCTGGCCATTGTTCCTTCTTTATCTTTCTGGAACCAAGGACCCAAGTAAATTTTGAATGTTGGAAACTTCATATATTTGGACCTATTGAATAAAATATGTATATATATGGGAAAAAAAAGATTTTGCCCCCTAAAAGCAGTAATAGCAACAAAAAATTCCTCCTTATAAATTTTATGGTTAGGATATTAGAAAAAGGTAGCAGAAAATAAATTATCAATTTAGCTTCCTGAAATTCCATGCTATCTGAATTAACCAATTATGGTAGGCTGAGTGTTTTTGATGGAATACCGTTGCCTAAAAATAACCTATTTTAATAGTTGATGTTACACCTTGGATGTTAACCTCATTGTAGACAGGGAAGAACAGGAAATCCAACCTTGACCCTTTCTTTGTGTCTGCCTACTGTCTATATGTAAGGTGACCTCCTTTGTTCTGCTTTCCCTCTGTTTTCATACAATCTCTTGACAGTAGCATTTCTAGGCAGTATAGGCAGTACAGAAGCATGGCAGGGGTGTACTGTGATAACTAGGTTTGTGGTAGTGAATTGGACCTGTTTAGAATTGAAAGCCAAATTCCAAAATATCTTAATGAGAAGGAGCAGGTAGTGAGGATTGCCTACTTGTCTGTGTTTATTCAGGTCACTGAATCATCCAGTGGAAATACTGTATTTTCTCTTTAAGGATGAAGCCTGCCTGGTTACCATGGATATCACAAGCCATATATACACACACACGCACACATATATGAGAGTTCCATGTGAGGTTAGGGTCTGGATGCTTCAGAGAACTGCCTTTCAGACTGTTCATTGTGAACACTTCCTCCCACGCACTTGATTATGCAATAGCAGGATTTGTGCTTACTTACCTACGACCAGTGAGCTTTTATTTTTTCTAGTGGGAAGATCAAGTCAGCCCACTTTCAAATGCTTGTCTTTCTTGACAAAAGCTGCTGCAAAGAATGGTGAAGCCAAAGATCAAGGAATGAGAGATTTTAATTTGTGAGGGATTTTATTCTGTCTCAGTTCTAGTTGTTCTTTTTCCTCCCTTCTAACTCATTTACTTTCTGTAGGGGTCCTAAGTATTATAACCTTCTTTTTAATTTTTGGTTTTTAATTATAGTAGTGCTTGGTAGCCCAGTTATATGAAAAGGTATGTCCTGGAGCCATTGTTTTGAAAAGCCAGCAGTTTAATTGTAGCATTTGTTCTCAGATCAGACTTGACATTTGACAATTCAGCCTTGGCATGAGAGGACTTTCTGGTAAACTAAAAATACATGTGCTTCTATATTTCTGCATATTATATAAGATAGTATTCTAGTTATCACTGTGTGTGAGTGGGGAACAAAGTCCCACTTACCAGTTAGACACCTCTTTATGTTGGGAAAAGGGGTGATTGTGGACTCTGAGCTTCACAGTAGGCTCTGGTTTGAAATGACAGTCTCAGGTCATTAACCCATAACATGAATTAAGACCTTTTAGTATTTCAGCATAAAAATATACTTGTTTTTTGTTAGTTCTTAGGGGTTGAACTGTGGGAGCATGGCCAAGGGCTGGGCACGCTCATTTCTTAAGGTTTTTTGTTGTGCTTGCTGTATATTATGGAACTGAAATATGCAAATATTTCCCACTGTTAATAAGTGCTATCTGCATGCATTGTAATAACTGTAGAGGGAGCCATTAAGGTTGTGAATACATATTATGAGTAACGTTCCATACTCGGCTGAGTCTTCATGGCTAAAAGTACAGCAGAAAGCTATAGATTCTCTAGCTTATCTGGGCCATTGTGAGCCTCCTCCTGCTTATACATTATGTCTTGGACACTGTAAAAGCACTTAATAAGACAATTAAATCTAATTTGAAGTCTTAGGATCCTGGGTGGTCTGTATCAAAACTGTTCTGTGTGGGTTAGTCCTGGTGTGGTCGGTCTCTCATTGTTTGTTGGGACTATAGCTCAGAGAATGGAGAAGGAGATTTCTCTTGGAAGCAGCAGCAGGATATGTAAAACTTAGTTCCAAGCCTATCCCATTCAATGTTGTCTACTTATTATCAGTGTATATTCCTTTCCCAGTTCCCTCTTAGGGAGTAGGGTCTATGGGTAGAATTTGAACATAGTTCTCCCTTAACTTTTTCTCCCTCCATCTTGGATCCTTTCTGCTTAAAGGCTTGTTCCCAAAACTTGAGCACGATTTCTCCTTATTAGGAAGGAATTTTCATTTATTTTAAGTAAGAGACTCATCAAAGCAAGTCTCATTTATATTCAACACAGATCTTTCCTCTAAGTAGATATCACAGTGCCTTTGAAAAGGTCCTGACCTCTTTTGGTTTCCTTGGGGATAGAACTGGAATCAATATAACCTCTCCTAGGATGTTGGGAGCAAAGCCATGTTCCTAGAGACTGGCTCTAAATGGGAGAGAAGGTCACTGGGCTCAATTTTGGGATTAGGAAAGCTCTAGAGGACTAGGAAGAAAAGTTTTATGATAAGCACTTGATCCTCCCTCCGTTGTGGAAAAAGCTTATGTAGTCATTTTTGTGCCTACTGGTAAATGGGCTATGTGGGTAGAAGTGTTGGATAGCACATGTTATAGTCTAAGTGCACTTTATCTGTTCTATTACAGTTATAAGCTCCGTGGAACTCCCACTGGATGCAGATGTACAGACCAGTAATCTGCTGATAACCTTCCTAAAGTATAGCTCCATTGTCATGCAGGACACCAAAGGTAAGGAATACTACTTTGGGGGCTCAGGAAGTGGGAAGTATGGCATGAAGTAAGAATCAAAGAGTTGCATTCATATTTTGAAGCTTTTACAAGATGAACCTCCCTGTGCAGGGTGATGGTCTTGATTGCTGGAAAGCAGGAAATTCACACTGCTAGAAGGCAATTAGGTGGTGTTGGGAAAACCTGAAGCTGGAGGGGAGTGCTCAAAAATAGAACAGGAAAAAAATTGGTCTCTCCAAAACCTGCAAGTCTTAGCATATCTTGGTAAGTAGATGCAGACACTTCTGTGTGGGAAGTAGGGGGGATTAGCATGCTTCAGGGAATTCCCTCTTGAGAATAAGAATAAGAACTGAAAGCATCAGCTTGTGGTGAGAATTAGGCCTGTTGTACAGCACACAGTAGGAGGAGGTGAGATTCAGAGGGACACAGTGTTCCTTAACACTTAACGTGGACGTGTCAGTGGCTGTGTTTAGAAGCCAGTGGGAGAGGAGTGGGTATTAGGAAAGTTTGAATTTTTTTTCCTGTTTGATTTTGGTCTTCCTCTGTTTATGATTTTACTATGGCCTTTTAATTGTTGCGAAGACAGTAGACTAGTTGGGCTAGGAGTGAGAAAGGATTGTTAGGACACTTAGCAAATTCTGTCCACTACATGTCCCAATTTTGTCTTTTTATTTATGCTAGATTTATGTGAGTGTTTGCAATTTTTATTTATTATTGTAGTGTATATATAACATTTACCATACATTCACTACCATTCATCTCCAGAACTCATCTCACAAAACAGTGGATCTGTTAAACGCTTATACCTCGTTCTGTTTCCTCCCATTCTCTGGCAATCACCATTTTACATTCTGTCTCTATGGATTTGACTATTCTAGGTATTTCATGAAAATGAAATATATCCTAGTTTTAAGATTCCCTCGGGGATGGACAGTGTGGTGCAGCTGTTAAGCTGCTGCTTGGGTTGCATGCTTCCTGTGTCAGAGTATCTGGTTTGAGTTCCAGCCATTTCGCATCTCAGATCTAGCTCTCTGCTAATGCGTCTGGGAGGCAGCAGATAACAGCTCAAGTATGTGGGTTCCTGCCACCCATATGGGAGACCTAGACTTAGTTCCTGGCTCCTGGCTTTGGGTTGAAAGGCAGAGTGAAGGAAGGAGAGAGAATTCTTCCATTTGCTGGTTCACTCTCTAAATGACTGCAATAGCTTGGGCTAGAACAGGCTAAACCAGGATCCAGGAACTCCATCTGGGTCTCCCACAGGGGTGGAAAGGACTCCAGGACTTGGGCCATCTTCGACTGCCTTTGCAGGCACATTAGCAGGAAGCTGGATTTGAAGCAGAAGAGCTTAGATTTGAATTGGTGCTCCAATATGGGATGTTGGCATTGCATTTTTTTTTTTATAAAGATTTATGTATTTATTTGAAAGGCAGTTACAGAGAAGAGCAATCGGGACTAGAACCGATGCCCATATGGGATGCTGGCGCCACAGGCAGAGGACCAACCTAGTGCGCCACGGTGCCGGCCCCAGCTTCTTATGTTTAGTTCAATGCTGTGTCTCTAATGCCTTGAATAGTGCCTGCCACAGAGTTAGGTGCTAAGTAAATGTTTGCTGAGTGAACAATTTTGGCAAGATGAAAAATGATCAAGAGTTCATGGTCTTCTTGGTCATAAGTAATATGTTCAGTGCAAGAAGGTAAGCTAGACCTTATGTGGTCTCTAGTTAATTTCTTTGTCAGTTTGCTATGAACAGTCACAAAACTTTTCTAGATATTGTGATAGGTGGTATAGATGGTGGTGCTTATAACTGGTGGATGAGGGGTAGGAAATGAAATGATCTTGACAGTTCAGAAGCAAAGGGCATGGCTCTAAATTGGACCATGAAATTGGGAACCATTATGTTGTGAAGTGGCTTTCAGGAAAGTGGTTAGCTATTTAACAGACTACCTGGAGATTTAAGAAGAAAGTCTTCCAGGGGAATTCTTTTGTCTGGGAAGGGTGCAGGAATTACTCTAGTAGCACTATGGTAATTTCCATTTGTGAATTTTGTGGGGAGAGTATGAGTGTTCCTTTTCATGATCTAGCTTCATTCCTTACTGAAACGTGGTCTGGATGATGTACAGACAAGAGTTAATTTTTTCGTTTCAGATGAACACAGGCTGCACAGTGGGAAACTCTGTCTGATTATCCTTACATGTATTGCAGAGGTAGGTCTCGTCAGCCTTCTGGTATTAGTTAATCTCTTACAAAGTGCTGTCTCTTCCTGTCTTCCCACAACCTTCCCAATGTAGTTCTTATCTTCTGACTTTTAGGATCTTAAAACTTGGGAGAGAAAATCTTGCTACTTTGTCTTGTCTGTCTGCCCACTGGAATGTCAGCTCTGACAGCTGGGACACTGTTTTCCTTCATCGCTGTGTTTTCAGTGTCTGGCTTGAAGTAGAGACACTATTAGCATTAAATGAATGAATTAATAAAGAATTGTGAGACGATAACTGCTGTAATCGAGAGTTGGAAGATTCTGGCTCTTAAGAGTTTTAGACCAGAGACTTAATACCTTTTAACAAAAATGTCCCTTTGAAGCTGCTCATATTGCGTATTTTGCCCATTTAACAAAACAAAAATGGAGCTCAGGTTTCCTGTGGGTAAAAAGGTGTTGGGGAAAGCTGGCTGGTTGCAGTTTGGTGAATAACAAGAGCTGAGAGGGGAAGGAGGTGCTTGGGCTTTGTAAGGAGGTACTCTTGCTTGGATTAATTAGGCTTGACCTCACTGACCTCAGCGTGGAGCCTGATGACACACAATATGGGAGAACCTGAGTTAGTTTAGAACGAATTTTTTTTTTTTTTTTTTTTTTAAATTTTTGACAGGCAGAGTGGACAGTGAGAGAGAGAGACAGAGAGAGAAAGGTCTTCCTTTAACGTTGGTTCACCCTCTAATGGCCGCCGCAGCTGGCGCGCTGCGGCCGGCGCACCGCGCTGATCCGAAGGCAGGAGCCAGGTGCTTCTCCTGGTCTCCCACGGGGTGCGGGGCCCAAGTACTTGGGCCATCCTCCACTGCACTCCCTGGCCACAGCAGAGAGCTGGCCTGGAAGAAGGGCAACCGGGACAGAATCCGGTGCTCCGACCGGGACTAGAACCCGGTGTGCCGGCGCCGCAAGGCGGAGGATTAGCCTAGTGAGCTGCGGCGCCGGCCATAGAATGAAAT
This sequence comes from Lepus europaeus, assembly GCF_033115175.1. Lineage (NCBI taxonomy): Eukaryota > Metazoa > Chordata > Mammalia > Lagomorpha > Leporidae > Lepus > Lepus europaeus. The sequence goes on from NC_084843.1 coordinate 27,381,543, forward strand.
TTATAGCTTCACCCTCCACTGTTCCTTACTCTCCTTTCCTCTCAAGAAAAGTAGCAAAGGTGGTCCACGTGGAGTACAGATCTTTCATAGTCTTTCCCTTTTCATGTTCTCTGTGGGTAGGTGACTTCCTTTGTAAGAGCTTAGGGGTAACTGGTTATAGAAGAGCTGCTTATTACCAGTGGGCCTGGTATAATTGCTTTAAAAAATCTTTCTAAGAAAATCTTTAAAGGAGCTATTTTTCACAAATTGTAGCAGTTCTTGGTAATTGGAGTCTGTAGGCATGTCAAATCTTCAGAAAAGGCATTGGGAAAGGGCCAAGGGATATTATTACCAATTCATGGTGAGAGGTTTTTGATTTTCTGTCTGTCTTACCAAAACCAAGGATAGACAGGGTCTTGCCTGCTTTCACACCGCCTGTGTAGCCGCTTTTCCTTCTCTGCTGAGCACATTTCCAGCAGTGCACAGACCTTTCCTTTACTCTTGGAACCTCAGGGGGAGCCTGCACGTGCGTCCCGTAGCCCTTTTGAAAACCTCCAAGCTGTTACAAACAGAGCTGGCTCCTTGGGCAGATGGGAAGGAAGAGGAAATAGGAAAACAGATTCCTCTCAGCATTTGCCTCAAGTCCTTGTGTCTTCATTCTTGCTGTTTTTAATTTGCCTAGAGCTTTTTGACCAGTTAGAGACACACTGGGAAATTATATCCAAGTCAAGTCTCAGGTCTTTTTTTTTTTTTTTTTTGACAGGCAGAGTGGACAGTGAGAGAGAGAGACAGAGAGAAAGGTCTTCCTTTTGCCGTTGGTTCACCCTCCAATGGCCACCGTGGCTGGCGCGCTGCGACTGGCGCACCGCGCTGATCCAAAGGCAGGAGCCAGGTGCTTCTCCTGGTCTCCCATGGGGTGCAGGGCCCAAGCACTTGGGCCATCCTCCACTGCACTCCCTGGCCACAGCAGAGAGCTGGCCTGGAAGAAGGGCAACCGGGACAGAATCCAGCGCCCCGACCGGGACTAGAACCCGGTGTGCCGGCACCACAGGTGGAGGATTAGCCTGTTGAGCCGAGGCGCCGGCCTAAGTCTCAGGTCTTAAGTAGGGTTTGACATAAAGGCAAGAGCTTATCCCATTAGTTTTCCAACTGTTACGTGAAAGTAGTTCTTAAAGTCCAAGGATTTGTAGGAAGCATGATTACAAATTGAGTTTCTTAAATATAGCTCTCACTCTTTTTTCTCTATGATTTTGTTAGGATCAGTATGCCAATGCATTTTTGCATGATGACAACATGAATTTTCGAGTAAACTTGCACAGAATGGTAGGTATATCTTTTGCTTCTTGGTTTTTCTTCAAGAAAATTTTTTGTGTGTTGGTAGGATTGGGATGAAATTGATTTACTAGAAGAAATGTGAGTGGAAAATTGTGCCAAAGAACTCTTGGATTACTGGTGTTCAAAAGACATGCGCTTGTTGTTGGTATTTTTGTGTGTGTCATGAGCTATATCTTTTTTTTGGGGTTTGGATATTTTTTAGAAGCTTTAAACCTAGCAGTATCCATTTAAAAAAAAATGGTTTATTTCATTTATTTGAAAGAGTTAGAGAGAGAGGTAGAGAGAGAGAAAGAGAGAGAGAGGTTTTCTTTTTTCTTTTTTTTTTTTTTTTTTTGACAGGCAGAGTTAGACAGTGAGAGAGAGAGAAACAGAGAGAAAGGTCTTCCTTTTCCGTTGGTTCACCCCCCAAATGGCTGTTACAGCCAGCGTGCTGCGCCGATCCAAAGCTAGGAGCCAGGTGCTTCCTCCTGGTCTCCCATGCGGGTGCAGGGCCAAAGGACTTGGGCCATCCTCCATTGCCTTCCCAGGCTACAGCAGAGAGCTGGACTGGAAGAGGAGCAACCGGGACAGAATCTGACGCCCCAGCCGGGACTAGAACCCGGGGTGCTGGCGCCACAGGTGGAGGATTAGCCAAGTGAGCCGTGGCGCCAGCCGAGAGAGAGATTTTCTACCTGCTGGTTCACTCCCCTTGTGGCTGCAAGTGTTGGAGCTGAGCTGATACGAGGCCCGGAGCCAGAAGCTTCTTTTGGGTCTCCCATGTGGGTGCAGTGGCCCAAACATTTGGGCCATCATCCATTGCTTTCCCAGGAGCAACCGGGACTTGAACCTGCACCCATATGGGATGGTGGTGCTGCAGTCTGGGGCTTTAACCTGCTGTGACACAACGCTGGCCCCATGAGCTATATATATATATATATATATATATATATACACATATACACATATATATATATATATACATACATATATATATATATTTAAGATTTATTTATTTATTTGAAAGAGTTACACAGAGAGAGGAGAGGCAGAGAGAGGGAGAGGTCTTCCATCCGATGGTTCACTCCCCAATTGGCCGCAATGGCTGGAGCTGTGCCAATATGAAGCCAGGGACCAGGAGCTTCTTCCAGGTCTCCCAGGCAGGTGCAGGGACCCAAGGATTTGGGCCATCTTCCACTGCTTTCCCAGGCCATAGCAGAGAGCTGGATCGGAAGTGGAACAGCAGGGACCAGAACTGGTGCCCATATCGGATGCCAGCACTTAGGGCCTGGGTGTTAACCCACTGCGCCACAGCACTGGCCCCCATGAGCTATATCTTAAAACAGCATAGAGGCCGGCGCCGTGGCTTAACAGGCTAATCCTCCACCTTGTGGCACCGGCACACCGGGTTCTAGTCCCGGTTGGGGTGCCGGATTCTATCCCTGTTGCCCCTCTTCCAGGCCAGCTCTCTGCTATGGCCCGGGAAGGCAGTGGAGGATGGCCCAAGTCCTTGGGCCCTGCACCCGCATGGGAGACCAGGAGAAGCACCTGGCTCCTGCCTTCGGATCTGCGCGGTGTGCCGGCAGTAGCACGCCAGCCGCAGCGGCCATTGGAGGGTGAACCAACGGCAAAGGAAGACCTTTTTCTCTGTCTCTCTCTCTCACTGTCCACTCTGCCTGTCAAAACAACAACAACAAAAAAAAAAAAACAGCATAGAAAAATCCATAAGCATGTGCCCATGGCAATAATATTGGAATATATCAGTAACATAGATTTGTTTTCTCTTTTTAAAGAATTTGAGAGCCAGATAAAGTATTAGAGACAGAGAGAGATGGAGACATACATACAGACAGATCTCCCATCTGCTGGTTCACTCTCCAAATGCCTGCAACAGCTAGGACTAGGCTAGGCCAAAACTAGGAGCCAGGAACACTATCGAGGCTTCCACATAGGTGGCAGGAACCCAGTTACTTGAGGCATCACTGCTGCTTCCCTGGCAATATGAGGAAGCTGGAGTCAATAGCAGGAGGTGGGTATTGAACCGAAATTTTCCAATATGAGATGTGGGTGTCTTAACAGCAAGGCGAAACACCTACCCATTGATAATATAGATTTCAGAGTGGGTGTTGTGGCACAGAGGTTAAGGTACCACTTGGGACACCTACATTCTATATGGGAGTGCCTGGGTTCAAGTTCCTGACTCCACTGCTGATTCCAGCTTTTTGCTAATGTGTACCCTAGGAGGCAGCAGGTGATAGATGGCTCAAGTACTTGGGTCCCTGCCACCTATGTGGGAGACCCAGAGGGTGTTCTGGGTTCTTGGCTTTTTAAAAAAACATTTATGTCTTTATTTTGAAAGAGTTACAGAGAGAGAGGGAGAGAGAGAGAGTTTTCCAACTACTGGTTCACTCCCCAGATGTTAGCAACAGTTAGTGCTGGGCCAGGCTGAAACCAGGAGCCAGGACTTTCATCCAGGTCTCCCATGTGGATGGCAGGGGTCCAGACACTTGGGCCATCCTCTGCTGCTTTTCTCAGACCTTTAGCAGGGAGCTGGATCAAAAGTGGAGCAGACGAGGCATGAACCAGGGCCCATATGAGATCCCAGCTTTGCAGGTGGCAGCTTTATCTTCTACACCATAATGCCAGCCCCTGGGTTCCTGGCTTTGACCTGTCCCAGCTGCAGCTATTGTGGGCATTTGGGAAGTGAACCAGCAAATAGAAAATCTCTCTCATTATTTCTGTCCCACTCTCTTTGTCTCTCTGCCTTTCAAATTAAAAAGAAAACACACACATTTCAATAAGGAGATGAATCTAAGCCTCTTATTCTCAAAATGTATTAATATTTTTGATTGACTGAAATTAGATGTTGCTTTGATTTACTCATCTGAGAAGTGGGGAAATAGAACATGTAGGATCAGAGAATTCCTGAAGCTTGCAAGTGTTAAAAGATATTATGACATATTGATTTATTTATTTTGAGATATAGATTTGAAACTTACTTTCACTTTTTGTGACTGCTATGGTTGCAGCCTCTTCTTTTATTACTTTACTATCAAACGAAAATACCAGAAAGTACCTTTTCTGTTGCCAGTAATGCCCCCTTGTACAATACAGATGAAATCAAAGTGAAAACAGTGGCTTTCCTATTGTATGCCCCAGTGCCCTTTGGGACCGTTGTCTTGCTATGAGTTGTATTTTTGTCACAGGGCTGCATTGACAACTGAGAAGCATTTACAAGTCCTCCCTGCCCTGTCTCTATCCTACCCTTCTGCTAGAAAAAGAGAACGAGAAGGTCACATCTCTCTAGTGGTGATTGTATTTGCTTGAGAAATATGATGATGAGCCAGTGGATCTCACTTCAGGTGGCTGCTAACTTCCTTCCTTCTTCTGTTTTGTATGTGTGTGAAGCCTATGAGACACAGGAAGAAGGCAGCAGATAAGAACCTTCCCTGCCGTCCTCTAGTCTGTGCAGTACTGGGTGAGTGAGTAGCATTGAGATTGGCATTTTTTTTCAGGGCAGTAATAGGAGCTTGTGGTTAGGAGAAGTGTGTTATTTCCTCAGAGAAGTTGCTAGTCATGTTTCTTTCCTGGCCATAGAAACCATGTTAGGCTGGTGCCGTGGCTCAACAGGCTAATCCTCCGCCTAGCAGCGCCGGCACACCGGGTTCTAGTCCCGGTTGGGGCGCCGGATTCTGTCCCGGTTGCCCCTCTTCCAGGCCAGCTCTCTGCTGTGGCCAGGGAGTGCAGTGGAGGATGGCCCAAGTGCTTGGGCCCTGCACCCTATGGGAGACCAGGAGAAGCACCTGGCTCCTGCCTTCGGATCAGTGCAGTGTGCTGGCAGTAGCACGCCAGCCGCAGCGGCCATTGGAGGGTGAACCAACGGCAAAGGAAGACCTTTCTCTCTGTCTCTGTCTCTCACTGTCCACTCTGCCTGTCAAAAACAAACAAACAAACAAAAACCATGTTTATTATTGCATTTGGTAAAATACTGTTAATGAATATTATGCTCAGTAAAAGAGAGTGTTCTCATTCAACGGAAAAATTTTTCCAAGGAGAGGCAGGAGGCTATGTGTAAACTTGAAACATGATTTAAATTTGTAAAATATCTTACTGTTGTTCAAGATTTCAAATTCTTCCTTTCTTCATCCAGATTGCTGTGTCAGTTGGCCAGGGGCTTGAAGTTCTGAGTTCAGACATATAGAACTTCCTCAGAGTAAATAATTTATTTAATTAATTAATTTATTTATTTTTTAAAATTTTTGACAGGCAGAGTGGACAGTAGAGGGAGACAGAGAGAAAGGTCTTCCTTTTTGCCATTGGTTCACCCTCCAATGGCCGCCGCGGTAGGCATGCTGCAGCCGGTGCACCGTGCCGATCCTATGGCAGGAACCGGGTGCTTCTCCTGGTCTCCCATGGGGTGCAGGGCCCAAGGACTTGGGCCATCCTCCACTGCACTCCCTGGCCACAGCAGAGAGCTGGCCTGGAAGAGGGGCAACCTGGACAGGATTGGTGCCCCGACCGGGAGTAGAACCCGGTGTGCCGGCGCCGCAAGGCGGAGGATTAGCCTAGTGAGCCGTGGCGCCAGCTTCCTCAGAGTAAATTATTAAAAAAATTTGTGTTTGGGGCCGGTGCCATGGCTCACTTGGTTAATCCTCCACCTGCGGTGCTGGCATCCCACATGGGCACTGGGTTCTAGTCCCAGTTGCTCCTCTTCAAGTCCGGCTCTCTGCTGTGGCCCAGGAAGGCAGTGGAGGATGGCCCCAAGTGCTTGGGTGCCTGCACCCGCATGGGAGACCAGGAGGAAGCACCTGGATCCTGGCTTCGGATAGGCGCAGCGTGATGGCTGTGGCAGCCATTTGGGGGGTGAACCAACAGAAGGAAGACCTTTCTTTCTTTCTCTCTGTCTCTCTCTCACTGTCTAACTCTGCCTGTCAAATAAAAAAAAAATTGCATTTATTTATTTGAGAGGCAAAGAGACAAAGAGTTCCCACCCTCTGGCTTACTCACCAAATGCCTGCTTTAACTGGGAGCTGGGTACTCATTCAGTCTCCCATGTATGTGGACAGGGACCCAATTATATGAACCATCAGTGTTGTCTCCTAGGGTCTACATTAACAGGAAGCTGGAGTCAGGAGCCAGATCCAGGTATAGATTCCAGATATTAAGATGTGGAACATGGGCATCTTAGCTAATAGATAGATAGATAGATAGATAGATAGATAGATAGATAGATAAACAGCTGCTCCTCACTCTGAGTAAATTAAGGTGGGTGAAGGCTGATAGAACTGCCTGGTATGGGGCTGTATCGTGGGTAATTTTGTCTTCCCAGAATTCTGCATTTTTGTCAGGGGAACTAACTGAACTTTTAATCCTTTTTAACTTGAATACTTATCCCCAGTTTCTAAATCTACTTGGTTTTAGAAACAGTAATCAAGACTGTATAATAAGCTTCTATTGACTCAAGCCCCCACAGACCATTTCCTTCAGTATCTGTCAAACTGAGCAGGACAGTGAGATGAGGCAGGCTGAGATAGATTTAGGGCTGAGCTCTGATTACACAGATGTGATCTATAATTTCTTCTCTGCTTGCCTCGTTGCTCCAGTGTCAGAATATGATTTCCCTCTGGCATTTTGTGCTAGTGCCATGGTATGAAACATCTACACAATGAACTCTTCCTTGTCTAGAATGTAGGTATCCTTTTGGAAATAAGGGAGTGAACTAATTTTCTTGTTACAAGTGGCAGGTGGTGTAAGAAGAACCTTATATAAAGTAAATTTTAAGTGAATGAGAGTACTGATGTAGTTAGAGGATGACATTCAGCAAGAGTGAGGGTATATTCAGAAGCTTTTTTTCCAACTCAAAAGCAAGCAGTAAATCTTCTAATTGATCTAATTTTTCTTTCTCCTTTCAGACCTGATGGTGGAGTTTATTGTAACACACATGATGAAGGAGTTTCCTATGGATCTCTATGTGTAAGTCCTGTGATTTGCTTTATGAGTGCATATCTATTTTAATGAATCAAGTGGGGCCGGCGCTGTGGTACAGTGGGTTAACACCCTGGTCTGAAGCACTGGCATCCCATATGGGCTCTGGTTTGAGTCCCAGTTGTTCCACTTCCCATCAGGCTCTCTGCTATGGCCTGGGAAATCAGTAGAAGATGGCCCAAGTCCTTAGACCCCTGCACCTATATGGGAGACATGGAAAAAACTCCTGGCTCCTGCCTTTGGATCATCGCAGCTCCGGCCATTGTGGCCGACTGGGGAGTAAACCAGTGGTTGGAAGACCTCTCTCTCTCTCTGCCTCTCCTTTCTCTGTGTAACTCTGACTTTCAAATAAATAAATAAATCTTTAACAACAACAACAAGAAAAGAATCAAGTGATAGAAGCTTTATAGCTTATATATACTTTACATTAAGAAAAACACATTTTGTGTGGAGCAGTATCAGGGTACATTTTTTGGCCTGGATTTGTCCATCTTTTCAGAGCGGGAAACAGTACAAACTGCACTTTGGATTCAACACACATTCCTGTCACTGTTTTGGCACACTCACGAGGAGCTGGGCTGAAGTGTTGTTGGGGGCTGCTGTAATCTGAAGAGGTGCAATGACCACTCATTTGTCTCTGGACTGTGGCGTCACAACAGTCAGTAGTAGTTAGAAGGCAGGAGCAAGTCAGAGAGATGGAGCTTTTTTCTCTCCATTCTCACTCAGTATTGTCTCGACAGCCTTGCTGGAGCCCTGGTAGCTAGGCAGATTATGTCTCCAGTGGCTTGGCTGGGAAAGACCTGCCTGCTCAGGATGTCGGACTGTTCCTCACAATTCTTTTTTCTTTTTATGATTTTATTTATTTATTTGAAAGTTGGAGTTACAGAGAGGCAGAGAGAGAGAGAGGTCTTCCATCCGCTGGTTCACTACCCAGATGGCTGCAATGGCCGGCCAGAGCTGCGCTGATCAACCAGGAGGATCTTCTGGGCCTCCCATGCAGGTGCAGGGGCCCAAGACTTGGGCCATCTTCTACTGCTTTCCCAGGCCATAGCAGAGAGCTGGATTGGAAGAGGAGCAGCTGAGACTCAAACTGGTGCCCATATTGGGTGCCGGCGCTGCAGGTGGCGGTTTTACCAGCTACGCCACAGTTCTGCCCCTCCTTACAATTCTTTACAGTGTGGCCAGCTGCAGGCAGCTGAAAGTCATCATATTGCCACACAATGTAAGCCTTCAGATTTTCTTTCTCCTTTGCCTCTTTTGTATTATTATAGTTAATATCTGAGAACGGCTGTGCCACATTAGTGTGATCCCAAGTATGTATATATTTATTCCTTAAAAAATATCTGAACTGAGTCTGACCACATTGGTTTGGGTAAGAGAGAAATTTGGTACACAGCAAGTACAGTGCAGTGAGCCTCATTCCAGTGCCAGGCCTGGAACCTTGGGAGGTATAAAGGATTTCACTGTAAAAAGAGTAGACTCCAGCTTTTTAGATTGCTTGTAGATCTGAAAAATGTATATAATGTAAGAAAGTTACACTTTATATTTTCCCATAATTTTGGGATGCTATAAATAAGTCTGATCCGTAATTCAAAGACCATGAAAAGTTGCTCATAATAACACTCACTAGGTGAATTTTCTGCTTATTTTAGACAGAGTCTCTCAACCTCAGTACTTTAGGGATCAGATTTGTATTTGTTTTGGACTGTATTTCTGGTGTGGTTACCTTTGTTCCAGTTTCAGGGTATGTTGTTTACTTTGTAGTATGTTGCTGTTGTCCCACTCAGTTTTCTCTAAAATGAGGAACTAAAGCTCAGGAAATGAAATGCTTTGCCCAAGCATGTTCTGTTAGTAAGATTCATTGCCTAGACGTGAACCCAGCTTTTCTTACTATAAATCCAGGGCTGTTACCGTCCCTTCCCAGGTATATTAGTTATCTGTTGTTGTGTAACAGGCTGTCCCAGAACCTAGTGGTTTCAAAGGAATGCTTACCATCTCACTTCTGTGGATCAGGAATCCAAGAGAAGCTTAGCTGGATAGTTTTGGCATAGGGTCTCTGAGAAGGCTGCAACCAAAATGTTAACTGGGGATGCAGGCATCGGAGGTTCTGCTGGGGCTGGACAGTCTGCTTTAGGCTCACTTAATGGTTATTGTCAAGCCTGTGTTTTTTGCCTCCTGGACTCTCCATAGGGTTGCTCAGCGTGGTAGCTGGCTTTCCCCAAAACAAGTCATCTAAGAGAGAGAAGGAACATGAGAGCCCAAGATGGAAGCCACTGCATCCGTTATAACCTGATCCCTGGTGATAGATCATTTCTGTTAACAGTCACACAGACTGACTCTGATGTGTGGAAACGTACTGTACAGGGGGTTCTGTGGCTTGAATATGTCCCCCAAAACATATGTGTTGGAAACTTTTTTTTTAGAAAAGGTTTATTTATTTGAAAGAGCAACAGAGAGGAGAGACAGGGTGAGATCCTCTGTATGCTTATTTACTCCCCAAATGGCAGAACAGCCAAATCTGGGCCAGGCTGAAGCCAGAAGCCAGGAACTCTGTCCTGGTCTCCCACATGAGTGGCAGGGGCCCAAGTGCTCGGGCCATATTTCACTGCCTTCCCAGGCACATTGGCAGGAAGCTGGATCAGCAGTGGAGGAGCCAAGACTAGAACTGGCCCTCCAGTCCGAGGGGGTGGCATCACAAGCTGTGTCTCAAGTCCTGCACCGCAATGCCGGCCCCTGTGTTGGAAACCTAATTCCCAGTGCAGCAGTGAAGGGAGCTGGGCTTACTGGCCATGAAGACTCTGTCTGCCCTCATGACTGAATTAATGCCTGTTCTAAAAGAACTAGAGGCTGAATCCAGGTCGTGCAAGTTCCTTCCCTCCACTCTCCCTTTTGTTCTCTCCCTGCTCTTCCCCTCTCATCCTTGTCTGCAACCTTCTGCCTTCCACCATGGGATGATGCAGCAAGAAGGCCCTCATCAGATGCTGTCACCTTGACAGTGGATTTTTCAGCATCCAGAACTGTGAGAAACTGATTTCTCTTCTTTAGGAATTATTCAGTCTGTGGCGTTAAGTTACAGCAATATAAAACATAGTAAGACAGAGAATACGGCTACTAGAAGCTAGAGATTATTGAAGGCCATCTTTTTTGTTTTGTTTTTTAAATATTTATTTATTTGAAAAGCAAAGTTACAGAGAGAGAGAGAGAGAGAGAGAGAGAGAAAGAGAAAGTCATCCATTCACTGGTTCAGTCCCCAAATGGTTGCAATGGCTGGGGCTGGGTCAGGCCAAAGCCAGTAATCAGGAGCTTCATCTGGGTCTCCTAACGTGGGTGCAGGGGTCCAGGCACTTGAGCCATCTTTTGCTGCTTTCCCAGACTGTAACCGGTGCTCCTATGGGATGCTGGTGCTGCAGGCGGCAGCTTAACCCTCTGTGCCACAGCACCAGCCCCTGGAGGCCATTTTGCAGGCTGATACCACAGTTGAACAGCTGGTAAGTTGCATAACCAAATTCAGTCATGTGTCTCTGACTCAGAGGCTGTAAGTGACAAAGGAAAGCTTTGTATAGAGTGATTATACTTACTGGGGCATCAGAGAAGATAACAGAGAAGGTTACTTTTGACCTGAGTTGTGAAGAAACACTAGGAGGATGTGAGGTAGGGACACGTATGTGCAGGGCCTTAAAAGGTTGAAAGTGTGGTGTATTTGGAGCGAAGAAAGAATTCAGGATGGTTAGAGTGTAGTGTGCATGGAGAGGAGTAAGAGAGTAGGAAAAAAGGTGGCCTGAAATTAAGCATATGATGAGAAGCAGCTGAAGATGGGGCTAAGGTTCTAAGATTGTATGTTCATACTGTAGAGTTACATGTACAGATCTGCCTGCCCAAGCCCTCACATTACCAGCCAGTAAAACTGGCCTGTGCTATAGGTTCTAATCCTCAGCTTCCCTTAGTTTCTAACATTACCCTCAAAAGAGATTTTGTACTGCCTGCCTGATTTCCTCCCTCCCTCCCTCCCTCCCTTCTTTCTTCCTAAGATTTATTTATTTATTTGAAAGCCAGAGTTACAGAAAGAGAGGAAGAAACAGATTTTCCATCTACTGGTTCACTCCCCAAATGGCTGCAACAACCAGGGCTGGGCCAGACTGAAGCTGGAAGCTAGGACTTTCTTCTGGGTCTCCGATGTGGGTGCTGGGGCCCAAGCACTTGAGCTATCTTCTGCTACTTTCCCGAACTGGATTGTCAGTGGAGCAGCCAGGTTTCAGACCTGTGCCCATATGGGATGCCATGCCACAACGCTGACCCCTAAAGTTTTATTTGTTTTAATTGACAAGCAGAGTTACAGAGGAGAGGCAGAGAGAGAGAGAGGCGGGGGAGAGGAAGATCTCCCAATCCACTGGTTCACTCAAAAAGAGTTTTTGTATTGCTTTTTTTTTGAAAGGCATAGTTACAGAGAAGAGAGACACAGAGATCTTCCATCCACTGGTTCACTTCAGAAATGGCTGCAATGACAGGAGCTGGGCTGGGCCAGGCCAAAACCCAGGCCTAGAACTCCATCCAGGTCTCCACAGGGGTGCAGGGGCCCAAGGACTTGGGCCATTTTCTGCTTCTTTCCCTGGCACATTAGCTGGGAGCTGAATTGTGTAGCAGCTGGTACTTGAACTGGTACCCCATGTAGGATGCTGGCATTGTGGGCAGCAGCTTAACCCTCTGCACCACAATGCTGGTCTCTTGCCTTGCTTTCTTAGGTGCTTTTTCTTCCTGCTGCTTCCTAACTGAATGTCCTGAGGTCAGGGAAGATAGAGAAGATAATGAGCCATCAAGTTGACAGAGGCTGGGCAGAAGGTCCCAGCCTTAGGCTGAATTTGCTTTCTTTATTACTACCTGTGGGCATATTTCCAGATCTCCCTTCCCCCACTGCCAACTCCCTTTCTTCCCCCATCCCCCAAGTATTTGGAGCATCAAGTCCTTTTTAGGTGAACTTAGCTGCTCCCAACTGGGCATCAGGCCAGATTGCTGCTCTCACTTCTCATTATGTACAGCTTTTCAGCAGCTTACAGCAGAATGAGAAATTGAAAGCAAAACGAATTTTTACCATTTCAGATAAGTTTATAAACCTACTGATAAAATATGAAAGAATAGGGAGTATGGAAAACTTAATAGTCAAAGCCAGAATCTAGGGCAGAAATGAAACAATTTCATATCTGTGTATGAATACTGTAGGTAAAGCAATGATGGGAGAAAATTTTCATACAAAAGACAGAGAGAGAGCGAGAAGGAAAAGTCTTGCCTAGAGTAGTAAGAGGTAGGAAAACCCAGCTAATTAATTTCCACTTCTGATTGTACTCCTTGATGCTTTTTTTTTTATAGAGGTTTATTTAGTGGCTGGCATTCTGGTGCAGCAGGCTAAGCTGCAGGCATCCCATATTGGAGTGCCAGTTCAAGTCCCAGCTTCTCTGTTTCTGATCCATCTCCTTGCTAATGAGTTTGGGAAAGTAGCAGATGATGGCCTAACTATTTGGGTCCCTGCCACCCACATGGGAGACCAGGAAGTAGTTCCTGGCTCCTGGCTTCAGCCTGGTCCAGTCCTTGCTGTTGCAGCAATTTGAGGAGTTAAAGTGAGAGAGAGAAGAAGAGAGAGACAAACAAGCAGAGACAGGGAGATCTTCCAACCAAACACTGGTTCTGTCCCCAAATGTGTGTACAACTGGGGCTGGCCAAGTTGAAGCCAGGAGCCAGGATCTCCATCCAAGTCTACTGTGTGAGTGGCAGGAACCTAATAAGGGTCATTATCCACTGCCTTCTCAGGCACATTAGCAAGAAGCTGGATTGGAAATGGAGCAGCTGAGACTGAAACCAACAATCCAATTGGGATACAGGTGTCCAAGTGCTGTGTTAACCTGCTGCATCACAGTGTCTGTTCTTAACTCCTTGATTCTTGTTTCCACCTTGGCTGCTGCCACAGGATTTGAGAATGGGGAGAATAAACTCTATTGTTACTCTTACATGGAAAACTTGGACTTTTCTTAAGTTAGATATTCCCAAACCAGTCACCAGAAGAAAGGTATAGACTTCAGTGGGCCCTGTAAGAAGATTTCAGGAGAAAATGGAAGCATCTTGTGTTAAAATAGGAAACCACATGGGCATAAGAGAAACTCTGTCCCTACCTCCCAAAGCAGCAAATTTGGAATCATTCTTCATGCATATATTTTTATATGTTACATATATAAAATAAATGTATATTTTCATTTTTTATTTGAAAGGCAGAGAAACAGACAAGAGAGATCTTCCGTCCACTGGTTTACTCCTTGAATGCTTGCCACAACCCAGGCTAGGCCAGGCTTAAGCCAGGAGCCTGGATCTCTATTCAGATCTACCACATGGGTGGCAGGGACCCAAGTACTTGAAGCATCATCTGCTGCCTTCCATGGTGTGTGTTAGTAGGAAGCTGGATCAGAAGCAGAGGAGCTGTAACTCAAACCAGGCAATCCAGTGTGGGGTGCCGGCCTCCCAAATGATGACTTAATCTCTGTGCCAGATGTCTGCCTCACACAAATACAAAAGGTGTATTTGAAAGGCAGAGGGACAGAGAGACACAGAAAGACAGATCTCCATCTGCTGGTTCACTCCCCAAGTGCCTGCAACAGCTAGGACTGGGCCAAGCCAAAGCCAGGAGCCAAGAACTCCTTTGAATCGCAGTGACATCATCTGCTGCCTTTCCAGGTGTATTAGCAGGGAGCTGGGTCAGGGGCAGAGCAGCTGGGACTTGAACCTGCACTCTGATAGAGAATGCCGATGCTGCAAGCAGTGGCTTAAACCCCTGTGCCACATTGCCAGCTCCTGTATATATTTTTAAGGCAATAACAGTTGTTAAAATTTCCATTCAGGGGGTGGCATTGTGGCATAGCAGGTAAAAGCCTCCTCTTGGAATGCCAGCATCCCATATGAGTGCTGGTTCATGTCTTCCACTTTGGATCCAGCTTTCTGATAATGGCCTGGGAAAAGCAGCACAAGATGGCCCAAGTGCTTGGGCCCCTGTACCCATGTGAGAGACCCAGAAGAAGCTCCTGGCACCTGGCTCCTGGCCTTGGCCTTGACCAGCCCTGGGCATTGCGGCCATCTGGGGAGTGAATCAGCAGGTGGAAGATCTCTCTCTATCACTCCCTTTCATTCTGTAACTCTGACTTTCAAATAAATAAATATTTAAAATAAATAAAAAGTTTTTCATTCAGCTTTGTAGATAGTATAAGTTAGTGAATTCACAAAGGTAATGGTCTCATCTGTTGAGTGACTGAGGAGACAGCAACAGAGTAACTTAGGAGCGATGCTGGAGTGGATACAGATAGCTTTTGAGTGAACCAGAAAGGGGTGGCAGCAGGGACTGAGAACGTAGGTAGTAAATCACCAGCGCTCTGGAGTGGCTAAGTGTTGGTGGGATGCTGTTGCCACCAGGAATTGAACTACACAGAGCCTCTGCAGAACCGGGCTGCATGAGATGTGCATGTGGCATCCAGGAATGTAGCAGACATGGGTGGTAATGCATGGGCAGCATCTGGCCACCTCTGCTGGCTGCAGCGAAGCTTTTAGCAACAGGGACCTAATGACTATCAATTCATGGGGAAGTTGATAGAAAAGTTTATAGTTTACTAAGGCAAATTGTGGCTCAGCCAAGGGCACTGTTTAGTGACAGGTGTGTCAAACAGGATATCACTTCAATTAGATCATTTGGAAACTATCAGAATGATTTACACTGAAGTTTATAGCACTATGTAAGCAGTTTTAATACAGATTATTTCATTTAGACAATGAAAGGGAATTGTTTAATTTTTAAAAAAGATTTCATTTATTTGAGAAGTAGAGTTACAGATGGAGAAAGGGTAAGACAGAGAGAATCCGCTGGTTCACTCCCCATATGGCTGCAGTGCCTGGATCTGATCCGATCCAAAACAAGGAGCCAGGAACTTCTTCCAGGTCTCCCATGTGGGTGCAAGAGCCCAAGCACTTGGGCCATCTTCCATTTCTTTCTTAACTCATAAGCAGAGAGCTGGGTGTGAAGAGGAGCAGCCGGGACTTGAACTAGTTCCTCACAATGGGATGCTGGTGCCGCAGATGAAGGTTAAAGCCCACTACACCATAGCGCCGACCTGGGGAATTGTTTGTTTGTTTTTTTTTTTTAAAGTATGTAATGATTTTTATATTATTTTATATTTCTGTTTTGTAAAATATTTTTAATATCACTGCTGGAGATTTTGAAGTCTCTTATGAAGGGTCTGTTTACATAGCCTTCTCATTAAATCCAGTCTGAGGCTCCTGCAAGACCATTTAGAGCTTAGAGGGAGAACACAGATGTGAATAATGGGGCAAGTAGATTAGGCTAATAAGGTAGCAGTGCAAGTTTATTATTGGCACTATTCTTGAATCTTCCAGAGAAGAGTAACTTTTAGGACTTTAACTTAAATATACCACTCATTTATGTCTTTAATGTGCTGTTAGGCACTTAATTTTTTGAAAAATTTATTATTAGAGAGGCAGAGAGAGAGCCTGAGACCTCCCATCTGCTGATTGACTCCCCAAACGCCTGGGAACTGGGAACTGAACCCAGGTCTCCCACAGGTGTGGCAGTGGCTCAGCTGCTTGACCTGCCACCTCTCCAGAGTGCGTGTTAGCAGGAAGCTGGAATTAGGAGTGGAGTTGGGATTCAAACCCAGGCACTCCCAGATGGGATGCAGGTGTCCCAAAAAGCATCTTACATATATATATATATATATTTTTAAACTTATTTGACAGATGGAGTTAGACTGTGAGAGAGAGAGACAGAAAGGTCTTCCTTCTGTTGGTGCACTCCCTAAATGGCCACTATGGCTGGTGCTGCGCCTATCTGAAGCCAGGAGCCAGGTGCTTCTTCCTGGTCTCCCATGCGGGTGCAGGGGCCCAAGCACTTGAGCCATCCTTCACTGCCCTCCCAGGCCACAGGAGAGAGCTGGACTGGAAGAGGAGCAACTTGGACTAGAACCCGGCACCCATATGGGATGCCAGTGCCGCAGGCGGAAGATTAGCCAAGTGAGCCTTGGTGCTGGCCCCACATCTTAGATCTTAACCACTGTACCAACCCCCTGCTGCACCCCCCTTTAGGTATTTGAATTCCATTGGTTGGTGCCTTTGGCTTTGACCCTACAGAGGGAGGTTTAATAGTGTTTTTTTCTGCCCTCTGTTCTCCTCTGCTATGAGGCCCAAGAAAATAACTACTCTAATTTTACCTGATTCCATGACACTGATAGATAAATATAGTGTCTGTTAAGTTAGTAGGGTCTCAGGATACTGTATCTCAGATTAAAACCTTAGATCCGGCCGGCGCCGTGGCTCAACAGGCTAATCGTCCGCCTTGCGGAGCCGGCACACCAGGTTCTAGTCCCAGTCGGGACGTCGGATTCTGTCCCGGTTGCCCCTCTTCCAGGCCAGCTCTCTGCTGTGGCCAGGGAGTGCAGTGGAGGAAGGCCCAAGTACTTGGGCCCTGCACCCCATGGGAGACCAGGATAAGTACCTGGCTCCTGCCATCGGATCAGCGCAGTGCGCCGGCCGCAGCGCGCTACCGCGGCGGCCATTGGAGGGTGAACCAACGGCAAAGGAAGACCTTTCTCTCTGTCTCTCTCTCTCACTGTCCACTCTGCCTGTCAAACAAACAAACAAACAAAAAAACAACCTTAGATCCCCAGTCTCAGTTCCAACTCAGAAAGTGTTCTTTACTTGAAGCTGTCCTTCAGCTGGATTGCAATTAGGGTGTACTAGAAAAGTTACATAAATCAAAAGCAGCAAAGCCACTTTTCCCAACTTCCTTTTGGCTTGCTTATTTTGTCTCTTCTATTTTTGCCCCCTCTGCATCATTCTTTCGTGTCAGAGCAGTTTCAAGAGGCAGAGCCTCTTTGATTTGCTTGAAACTATAGGTTTCTGGGTTCAGTTTTCTAGGAACTTTACAGTTCAGTTATAATAAGACTTAAGCAGTAGCATTTAGTTATTATACAGTCAATGTTTTTTGAAATAAACTTTTTTTGCATATTGTTATTTATTTGAAAGGCAGAGTGACAGAGTAGGGGAGACAGAGAAAGATTTGGTTCACTCTCCAAATCACTGCAGTGGCTGGTGCTGGGCCAGACCGAAACCAGGAAACCAGAACTCCATCTGGGTCTCCCATGTGGATGCAGGGGTCCAAGTACTTGGGCCATGATCTTTTGCCTTCCCAGGCACATTAACAGGGATGGAAGTAAACCAGCTGGGACTTGAACCAGCAATCCAAAGTGGGATACTGGCTATCATAAGCAGCAGCTTAACTTGCAGTGCCACAGTGGCAGCCCCAGTATCTGTTGAAGAAATGAGTGAAAAAGACAGGACTAGTAGTTTCTTAGGAACCTTTGGACTTAGGTGGTGAACCTTGAGCTATGGAGGGGTACGTTCCCAGCCCTCAATAACCAAGCGCTCCTCCCACTGACCTAATTTAAGCTCATGTAGGGCATGGAGGATGTGATAAAGTGAGATTTCAAACCTGCAGTTAATTAAGCTTTTGCATGTTAGGCAATTTAGAGACCTCCAAGCACTGGTGATTCCTATGGCTGAGTTCCTAGTTAATCGTTAACATTGAATCTTTGAACTTAAAATGAAAAACAGGAATTTATCAACATGATATGAACTGAATATTGAAGTGGACATTTAGTGGTTTTGTAGGAATCTTACCATACCTAGCTCAGATTAATGTATTAAGTTAACACTGCTGTGAAAACTGTAACTTACATTGTAATGCCCAGTTCAGTCGTCCCCAAAGACCACCAAGGAGCCAGTACCGCTGTAAAGCACACGAGAGTTTTATTGCAGGTCCGATCTGGTCTCTCAATCAACACCAACGCAGCGGGTCTGAATTGAGAGCCCCAACCCTTCAGTTAACAGGGTTTTTATAGGGTTTTCAGAGACATTCTATACATCATGGTACCATTTAGCAAATCGTCTCATCCCGCGGGAAATTCAAAGGACATCTCTTAGAATCGATTAGTGCATCCAGTGGCGGGAACGGACCTACTAAAGGTGGTTGGATGGCTTTGGGGTTGATGCCTTTTGAATTGATTGGCCAAAGCATAGGGTCCAAACTGCTGGGTGTACGTGCTGATCTGCAGGGTCTCAGGTAGCTATCAATGACCTTATCTGCCCTGAGAAGGTGAGCTCATTTATTTACTTTTGGCTTAGGGTTCAGGGCCTGGTCGGGCCCAAGTTACAAGATGGAGGCCTAATTTAAAATAGTTACACCTTGATTCAGGCTCAGGTCTCACAACATTTCCTGACAGTGTGGAAAACCTGGGTCACAAAAGTGTGTTTTCTTTAATGAGCAAAAGACTGAACCAACATTTCACAAAAAAGGATAGTCAGTGTCCAATAGACATAAGATACAACCTCATTACTCATCAGAAAAAGACAACTTAGAATTCCAATGAGATACCACTGTGCATTTAACAATATTGTTAAAATTCAAAAGCCTGGCGTTACCAAGTGGTAGTGAGGATGATGAGCAACTGGAAATCTAATACATTGCTGGGGAGGATGTAAAAAGGCTTAGATACTTTGGAAAACTGAATGGAAGTGTACTAGGTTGTGCATTCAATTTTTCATACAGCAATTTCAGTTCTTACTGGTTTTTTTTTTTTTTGAAAGATTTATTTATTTACTTGAAAGTCAGAGTTACACAGAGAGAGAAGGAAAGGCAGAGAGAGAGAGAGAAGGAGAGAGAGAGAAGTCTTCCATTCGCTGGTTCACTCCCCAGATGGCCCCAACGGCTGGAGCCACGCCGATCTGAAGCCAGGAACCAGGAGCTTCCTCCAGGTCTCCCAGGCGAGTGCAGGGGCCCAAAGACTTGGGCCATCTTCTACTGCTTTCCCA
Source organism: Lepus europaeus (assembly GCF_033115175.1). NCBI lineage: Eukaryota > Metazoa > Chordata > Mammalia > Lagomorpha > Leporidae > Lepus > Lepus europaeus. Next base: position 27,400,725 of record NC_084843.1, read on the forward strand.
GGCCAAAGCAGAGAGCCGGATTGGAAGTAGAGCAGCCGGGACTTGAACCGACACCCATATGGGATGCTGGCACTGCAGGTGGCAGCTTTACCTGCTACACCACAGTGCCGGCCCTTTTTTTTTTTTTTTTTTTTTTTAAATATTTATTTGAAAGTCAGAGTAATGCAGAGAGTGAAGGAGAGGCAGAGAGAGACAAGTCTTCAGCCGCTGGTTCACTCTTCAATTGAGCACAATGGCTGGAGCTGTACCGATCTGAAGCCAGGAGGCAAGAACTTCTTTCCTGTCTCCCACATGGGTGCAGGGGCCCAAGGACTTGGGCCATCTTCTACTGCTTTCCCAGGCCATAGTAGAGAGCTGGATGGGAAGAGGAGCAGCCTGAACTTGAACTGGCACTGTATGGGATGCCAGCACTGCAGGGGGCAGCCTTACCCGCTATGCCACAGCGCTGGCCCCAGTTATTACTGTTTATTCAAATAAAGTGTTTGCATATCTTTGTTCTCCAAAGGACAAATAGAAGACCTCTAGCAGCATTAAGTGTAATAGACCAAAAACTGGAAAAAATCTAAATGCCCATTAATAGCAGAATGGATAAAAAATTGTGGTATATTCACACAAGAGAGTACTGTATAAGAATAGAAAGATCTGGCCGGCGCCGCGGCTCAGTAGGCTAATCCTTCGCCTTGCGGCGCCGGCACACCGGGTTCTAGTCCCGGTCGGGGCACCGATCCTGTCCCGGTTGCCCCTCTTCCAGGCCAGCTCTCTGCTGTGGCCAGGGAGTGCAGTGGAGGATGGCCCAAGTCCTTGGGCCCTGCACCCCATGGGAGACCAGGATAAAGCACCTGGCTCCTGCCATCGGATCAGCGTGGTGCACAGTCCGCAGCGCGCCTACCGAGGCGGCCATTGGAGGGTGAACCAACGGCAAAAAGGAAGACCTTTCTCTCTGTCTCCCTCTACTGTCCACTCTGCCTGTCCAAAAAAAAAAAAAAAAAAAGAATAGAAAGATCTAACTACTTTTGTGCTTGACAAAAGATATAAATTCCACTACCATAATACTGAGTGAAAGAAGCTAAGCACAGTAAAGTACGTACACCTACCACAAGATTCCATTTATATAAAATTCAAATACCAGGAAGCTAATATAAATGATGGAAGTTAGCATAATGGGTTAGCATAATGGTTATTTAAAATTTTTTTCTTGCATTTTTTGAAGATTTTATTTTATTTATTTCAAAGGTAGAGTTACAGACAGTGAGAGGAAGAGACAGAGAGAGAGGTCTTCCATCCATTGCTTCACTCCCCAAATGGCTACAACGGCTGGAGCTGATCCGAAGCCAGGAGCCAGAAGTTGTTTTTGGGTCTCCCACCCGGCTTTTGAGGCCCAAGCACTTTGGCCATCTTCCACTGCTTTCCCAGGCCATAGCAGAGAGGTGGATCAGAAGAGGAGGAGCTGGGACTAGAACTGGTGCCCCTATGGGATACTGGCACTGCTGGCAGAGGCTTAACCTACTGTGCTACAGTGCCAGCCGGCCCTTTCTTGCATTTTTTAAATAATTTTTTGAAATATGATTTCATATGTTGTACAGTTGACCCATGGAAAGTATACAATTCATTAGTTTTTATTTTTTTAATTTTTTTTAAATTTTTTTATTTTTTTGACAGGCAGAGTGGATAGTGAGAGAGAGAGACAGAGAGAAAGGTCTTCCTTTTTGCCGTTGGTTCACCCTCCAATGGCCGCTGCAGCCGGTGCATCTTGCTGATCCGAAGGCAGGAGCCAGGTGCTTCTCCTGGTCTCCCATGGGGTGCAGGGCCCAAAGACTTGGGCCATCCTCCACTGCCTTCCCGGGCCATAGCAGAGAGCTGGCCTGGAAGAGGGGCAACTGGGACAGAATCCGGCGCCCCAACCGGGACTAGAACCCGGTGTGCCAGCGCCGCAAGGCGGAAGATTAGCCTGTTAAGCCACGGTGCCGGCCCAATTCATTAGTTTTTAGAATATTAACAGGAGTGTGCAACCTTCACCACAATCTAATTTTAAAACATTTTTCTACCTCCATAAAGAAGTTTCATTCCCATTAACAGTCACTCTATCTCACCCTCTGTCCATGCTTCCCTAGGCTAGACAACCACTAACCTACTTTCTATATATTTGGCTATTCTGTACGTTTTATATAAATGATATTACATACTATGTGGCCTTTTGCGATTGACTTCATTAGCTGGCATAATATTTTTAAAGTTTCTCCGGGTTGTAGTTTGCATCAGAGCTTCATTCGTTTTTATGGCTGATTAACATTTGACTCTATGGAAATATCATATCATTTCACTTTACTTCATTAATCACTTGGTAGACGTTGAGTTGTTTACAGTTTTTGGCTATCATGAATAATGTTACTATGAATGCTTTTGTTTTTCCTGTTTATATAAATATTAAGCCTAGTAACTCTATCAGTTCATTTGTTGCAAATGTAATTTCCCATGTTTATCTTTTAATTTTAATAATTAAATACCTTTTATCAAATAAAAGATTTATATTTTTTAAAACAAACAACCAAATTAATTTTTTAAGTTTTGTTTTTATTTATTTCAAACACAGAGTTACAGAAAAAGGGAGAGAGGGAAAGAAAGAGATCGGCCATCTACTGGCTCCCCAAATGTCTGTACCAACCAGGACTAGGCCAGGTAGAAGCCAGGAGCTCAGAACTCCGTCTGCCTCCCAGTGTGTGCATTAGCAAGAAGGAAGATCAGAAGCAAAGAAGCAGGACTCAAACCAGGCACTCCAATATGGTGGCTTTCTCCACTGTGCCACAGCACCCACTCTATGATTTGTATTTTTAGGAAGCAGATTTCATCAGTATTTTCCTTTTTTTAAAGATTTATTTTATTTATTTGAAAGAGTTACACAGCGAGGTAGAGACAGAGAGAAAGGTCTTCCATCTGCTGGTTCACTCCCCAGATGGCTGCAATGGCCAGAGCTGCACTGATCTGAAGCCAGGAGCCAGGAGCTTCTTCTGGATCTCCCACTTGGGTGGAGGGGCCCAAGGACTTGGACCATCTTCTACTGCTTTCCCAGGCCATAGCAGAGAGCTGGATAGGAAGAGGAGCAACTGGGACTAGAACCAGCGCCCATATGGGATGTCGGCACTTCAGGCCAGGGCTTCAACCTGCTGCACCACAGCGTCAGCCCCTTCCTTTGTAATTTCAATCATGGCTTTCTAAACTTTATTTTAAAAATTATATATTGAAAAATTATACTTTATATATTTATGGGATACAAAGTGATGATTTTTGTATATAATTTTAAGCTTTCAAAATCCTCTCAGAGATGAAGCAAGTATTTTTGCTAGGTTTATAATTATTATTTTTTTAAGATTTATTTATTTTATTTGAAAAGTAGAGTTACAGAGAGAGAGAGAGAGAGCTATCTTTGGTCTGCTGGTTCAGTCCCCAGATGGCCACATTGGCCAGGGCTGGGCCAGGCCAAAGCCAGGAACCATTAGCTTCTTAAAGATCTCCCACCGCCTTCCCAGGAGTATTAGTAGGGAGCTGTATCAGAAGTTGAGCAGCAGGGAATCCAGCTGGTGCCCATATGGGATGCCAGCACTGCAGGGGTCCACAGTGCCAGCCCCCTAATTGACTCTTGAGTTACAAATGGTCACAGTCCCTATTCCCGTTGATATGGGAAATTGGTAGCACAGGCTTGTGTGTGTGCGTGATTTATCCACCAGAATAGTGTAAGTGCTATTCTTCTGCATGTACACACATTCATACCCAGTATCATTAGAGATCTTAGCAAAGCTGACTTCACTAAAAAAAAAAAAAAAAAAAAAAAAAAGGTATCTGTGGTGGGCTGCATTATTTTTGGGCTTACCCTGGTTGTTTTCTCTGTTACAGACGCTGCATACAGGTAGTACATAAACTGCTTTGCTACCAGAAGAAGTGTCGAGTGCGCCTGCATTACACCTGGCGGGAACTCTGGTCAGGTATCTTACTCTCTTGAATCTTCTTTCTTTTTGTACCTTTTATGAGTCCCTAGACTTGGATTCAAGCGGGAGTCTTTTTAACCTGGTGGTTCTTTAGGATGCTTCTAGTTTCATGTATGCTTTTTTTTTTTTTTTTTTGGACATTTCAGCTTTTTTCTTCCCCAGACCTGGGCATGTCACCATGTTCCATGTGCTCTCTCCTGTTCCTTTTCTCTGTGCTTTTTGTCAGGTCGTAGAAATAATTGACTATTTCTTGTGTTCCAGTGATCCTTCTTTGTGTAACAGTGAAGTAGGAGGAGTCAGTACAGACTCGGATGCTCACTCGGTTCCACTTGGTAGCAACATATGGACTATAGGGAAGCTTCTGGGTTTCCTTAAGATGAGTAGTCTCAGAAGGACTGGGAGTGGGAAGATGGGGGAGTCCTGTTCTTTGTGTTACATCTGGCATTATTACTGTTTACAGACAGTGTCGTTTGTACCACTCCCCCTGTGCCAGAGACAAAACAGCAAATTACAGTGTTTACTTTTGTCTCTGTATCCATTTGGTAGTCGGGTAAAGTCACTGCCGCCCTGCAGGCAGGAATTGGCGTTCTCACTAAGGGTATAATTAATGCTGGCTTGCCACCCTTTTCTTTTCTGCAGCTAAATTGGAGGTTTCAGGAAAGCAGAGGAGACATATTCCCCAGGCAGCCGCTTGTTGATAGGTCCTGTGGCTGTTGTGACCTGATGGTACAATAAAATCTCCTCTAGATGATACCAGCGATGAATGGTTGCCCCACGGTGGAGAGAGCTTCTCTGTTCTCAATAGAGGAGGGTATGTTAGTGTCAAGGCTGTTTAAGAAACAGGCTCATAACCCACCCCTTCCCAAGGAATTCATCTCTCTTGTTGTGACACATGGTTTCCTCCCAACCCAATTTGGCTTTCTAAATTTAGTTCTCCATAATGGGAAGTAGAGATCTTTAATTAATGGATTAGCAAGTTCTTTGCAGTTACTGCCTATGGTGGTAAAGGAGGAGTAGGAGAATACCAATAAATGGCAATGGTGGCATTTTGGAATTTTAGGAGAGAAGACTATGATTGTGTGAGTATGGGGTTGAGGGGATATTGGAAGAGCTAAAGAAAGACAATATTTGAAATGACCAAAGTTAGTAGAATTTCTCTATTAGAGAAATTATAGAGAGATTATCTCTGCTTCTTTCTATTTTTTTTTTTAAAGATTTTGTTTATTTATTTGAGATAGAGAGAGTTATATTCAGTGAAAGGGAGAGACAGAGAGAAAAGTCTTCCATCCGATGGTTCACTCCCAAAATGGCCACAACGGCCGGAGCTGTGTGAATCCGAAGCTAGGCGCCTCCTCTAGGTCTCCCATGCGGATGCAGGGAGGGCCCCAGGCACTTGGGCCTTCTTCTACTGCTTTCCCTCTGCCTCTCTTTCTAACTCTACCTTTCAAATAAACAAACCTTGTTTTAAAAAAAAAAAAAACAAAAAAACAAAAAAACAAGGTTTGTTTATTTATTTGAAAGAGAGACAGATCTTCTATCTGCTGGTTCACTCCCTAAATGGCTACAGTAGTCAGTGCTGGGCCAAGCCAAAGTAGGACCTAAAAGCTTCATTTGGGTCTCTCAGGTGGGTGTAGGGACCCAAGTACTTGGGCCATCTTTGCTGCTTTACCAGGCACGTTAGCAGAGAGCTGGATCAGAGGTAGAGCAGCTGGGACTTGAATCAGCAGCCATATGGGATGCCAGTGTCACAGACAGTGGCTTTACCTGCTACATCACAACACCAGCCCCTAGAGACTGTAATTCTAAACAACTGGCTTAGTAGTGTTTCTGCCTGCTTAGTAGTGTTTCTGCCTGCTTCTTCTGATTCGCTTCTGGTTTCATATTCTATTGTATTCTGTTCCTTTTCCTTTCTGTCCTGGCTGTCCTGTCTCTGGCCCCCCGTGATCTCTGGCTTTTCTCCTATCCTCCTCGTAGATGTCCTCTTCCTCATTGCCCTGTTCCATTGCCTTGTCCACATTGCCTGCAGCATTGCCCTTGTCTGTTTACCTGAGGTCCTGAGGCTTCCACTGACTCTTCTGTATCCGTCTTGTGTCCCCATCTTCTGCATAAATTGACTCTTATCATTGTGAATGCTCTGCTTTGTGCTGTTGTACATCTTACTTTTACTTACATTTTTACTTTACTTTTATATTTATCATAAATCCCTGAATCCATTGCTATCATTTTTGCTTAAACAGGCAATTTTTTTTGATAGGTAGGGTTATAGACAGTGAGAGAGAGAGACAGAGAGGAAGGTCTTCCTTCCGTTGGTTCACTCCCCAAATGGCTGCCTTGTCTGGTGCTGCGCTGACCTGAAGCCAGGATCCAGGTGCTTCTTCCTGGTCTCCCATGCAGGTGTAGGGGCCTAAGCTCTTAGGCCATCCTCCACTGCCCTCCCGGTCCATAGCAGAGAGCTGGACTGGGAGAGGAGCAACGGGGACTAGAACCCGGTGCCCACATGGGATGTCAGTGCCGCAGGTGGAGGATTAACCAAGTGAGCCACGGTGCTGGCCCCGGCAATTATTTTTTAAAGAAGTTAAAAATGTCATTTATAGTTATCTTTTCTGACTCACAGCATTTTGCCATTCTGGCTAGGAAGTTGTGAAGAAGGAGACTGTTCTTTCTCCTTTGTTGGTCAGTTGACCTCTGTGTCTTTGAGACCTTTCTATTGTGTTCAGCTCTGTTTGTAATTGTGTGCAATCTCAGGCAGTCTATGGACCTTAATGGGTTGAAAGGAGGTATGAAAGAGTTTCATTGTTGAGGCATGGATGACTTCTTGTTTCTAAGACATAGACATTTGTACTGCTATTTTCTGCCAAGTGAGACTAGATGTTTTTCCTTTGTCGACTGGGTGAGCCCTCCTAGAACCCTGGCTGCATGTGTTCCTACATGGAGTGTACAGTGAGATGCAGAGCAGCAGGTGTTAAGGAAAGCTGCGAAATACAGTGCTACATGTGATGTAGTCAGAGCCCATAGTAGTATATAATACTGCATTCAGTGAATGCAAGTGTGGCTAGAGTGGATCCACCTACTACTTGGCTGGCACTACCTCTCTAATGTTGGAATGCCCATGTTTTCATTCTTCCTTTGCCTCTGAGACTTATGGATTTGAGGGAGGTGTGTGAAATGCATCATGGCAAATATGTTTATGAGGATTACGCTTACCCATACATGTGCTGCAGAATGTAATTGAATTTTACTTATAAATAAGACTGATAAGTCGTGTGTTAGAAGGATAGAAGCTCCTGGGTATCTAGCAATTGGCTGGGGTCCAATTGTCTTGTTGTTTGGATTGTGGGTGTTTAGTATCACTCTACTTTGAGTGCTGATTTTTGTTGTTGTGCTATTTGGCTATGGTAGCCCTTTATTATCGGGGAGATGGATGGCCAAAGGTCCTCTGTAAGGAATTCCCAGGTGTGGACTTATGGACAAGTAGGAGCCAACTGTATTAGGTGAGGGTTCAGGCCTACTTGGTAGGCTTTTCCTACTGTTGGCTTCACAGATCCAAGTCTTGACTTCTTGCTTGTCGTCACTTGATCTCTGTGATGCCTGTCACCATGGTATCTGAGGAAACATATTTAGGCCAACTTCAGCTGGTATATGGAAAGAAAGAAGTCCTAGCTGTCGGTGTTATCCTCTTTTTCAGCAATCATTATTTTTTACCAAGTTAAGGGAGTTTGAGAGCTCTTCTTTTTTTTTTTTTAAATCTTTTTTTTTTTTTTTTTAAATTTGAAAGTCAGAGTTACACAGAGGGAGGAGAGGCAGAGAGAGAGAGAGAGAGAGAGAGAGAGAGAGGTCTTCCACTTGCTGGTTTACTCCCCAGATGGCTGCAATGGCCGGAGCTGTGCTGATCCAAAGCCAGGAGCCAGGATTCTTCCCGGTCTCCCACGTGCCATGTGGGTGCAGGGGCCCAAGGACTTGGGCCATCTTCTACTGCTTTCCCAGGCCATAGGCAAAGAGCTGGATAGGAAATGGAGCAGCCAGGTCTCGAACTGGCACCCATATGGGATGCCGGCGCTTCAGGCTAGGGCTAAATTAACCCACTGTGCCACAGCGCCAGCTCCAAGAACTCTTCTTTTTCCTCTAGGTTACCCAGAAGTCTTAGTGTGTGAAAGCTTAGGTCTTAAAGTTCTCCTTTGATAGAGATAGAAAACTGGGTTTTGGGTTAAGATCCTAGTAATGTAGCTCTTTACCTTTTAGACTAGGCTGATAACTGTGGTCCTCATGTCCAGAAAAATGTCCATTTACACATAAATCTTTATGATTTCAGAGAGTTTTGAACCGTCCTGAAGCCTCTTCTGCTCCCCTCATCCCATGTGAAAAATTCTTGTCTTAATTTTATATTCCACTGCTTCCTAATTAATTCTATTTTCATAGAACATTTTTGTATCTGGTAAAATATTTTTTCTTTACCTGCTAGTCATGCTGCATTCCTACTGGGGACTTTAGCAATTTCCTCTCTGAACTACTTAAAACCATAAACTATTTTGTTTACTATGTCTCATTTCCTGTGTGTTTCTGTAGTACTTTGGGTCTCTATTCTAGTTTATCATGTTGCTTTTGCTGTTTACGCATTGATTGGGTTAAATTCTTGTATCTGCCTTTCAAAAAAACTTCCTGGAGGGTAAAGTCTGTGTTTTAATCATTGTTTTATCCCCAGCAGACTACTTGACATTTTATAGGGACTCAGGAAGCATTCAAATGAATAAATAAGTGGATTAATGAATATGTAGAACTTCTATTAATGATGAACCAGCATTCTCTTAAAGCAGCAGCTGTGGTGTTTAACTCTCAATCATAATGTTGCTAGAACCCGGTAGGATGTGTGTTGCCAGGTTTTTCATGAGCTAGCTTCACCTTTCATAGGCCATCCAGCTTAGTTTTGTTGCAGTTGTTAGGAAAGGGAGTGGTAGGTAATTTCTATTTCCTTTGGCTCTTTCTTCCTTAACCACAGATGTGTGGATTGCTTTTAACCAAGTAAAAATGGAAACTTTGATGGTTTCTAAGTCATTAACCAAAGAATGAGCAGAATCTTTAGAGAGAAGAATGTTGTTGTTGGAGAAGGAAATACTTGAACATAACCTCACAGAGTCAGCTTATTTTACTTCCACCGCAGGCAGTAGGGGCACTGGGGACACAGCCTGCATTCAAATTGTGTGGCTTTCCACAGTCTGAGAACACGGGTTGAATTAAAGGCAGATTTATGCTGGCATTTTACACTTGACATTTGTCTGTGGATCACAGTCTTTCTTACCCTTTCATTCTTGCATATCCTGCGTGATGTCATTATTCTTATTCCCATTTGTTGGGGAAGAGAGTGGAGATATAGAAGGAAGGGTTAAATGACTTGCTAAGGATCATGGAACCAGATCTAAACAGAGTCATGATTAGAACTTAGAGTTCCTGACTCCTCTGCTCAGATGCAGATCACCAGGCAACATGTGCCTCTCTGCAGGAAGAAAGGCCCCAAAGCCCCCAAAACAATCTGTTCAGCTTCACTGTGCTAAATAGAATTCACAGCTTTGTGAAAAAGAGAGAAATTGTATGTAGCCTGACCTTTTAGACACCTATTGGGAAAAATGGAAAATCTCTAGAGTGTCACAGCTTTCTGGATCCAGCTGTCACACCTAGTACTGGAGGAAGCCTATGACTTCATCGTCAGGTACACCTTGAGACCAAGAATTGAGAACCTTTCGTTGGAAGCTTGTTATCCTATAGGTGTTGTCAATGTAGTACTGAAATTTTTTGAGCGACAGGTTGACTTTGAGCCATGGATTATTTGGTAGTTCTTGTGTAAGTATAGCTTTGGCGGTTTGGCACCCCTCCTGGTTTTGAGAAACTATCCTTTGATTTTTTTTTTGTTTGTTTTTTATTTATTTATTTGAGTAGTTGAGTATTTGAGAGGCAGAGATATGGAGGTAGAGAGCTCTCCTCTGCTGATTCACTCCTCAAATGCCTTGGAGCCAGGAATTCAGCCCAGATGCACCAACATGGGTAGCAGGGACCCAACCACTCAAGCCATCACCCTCTGCTTCCCAGGGTGCACATTAGCAGGAAACTAGAGTTGGGGTCAGGAGCCAGGACCTAAACCCAGGCACTCTGATATGAGATGTGGGTAAACTTTTGTCTCCTTCTTTTAGTTTCTTTATTAAATTTTTAATTTTGATGTAATTATAAACTTATAGGAAGTTACAAAAATAGTATGTAGAGTTTCATGTACCTCTCACCTAGCTTTTTCCAATGATAACTAACATCTTATGTAACTCTGCATTGTTGCTGCTTTTAGTTTTGAAGAAGGTATCTAGGTGGGAAAGCACACAGCAGTATAAAACTAGAGTAGATGGGAAGAGGAATTTTGGCAGCTGCTGTTGCTATCTTGTTTTTAAAATTACTTTTTAAGTTATTCTTCCTCATTCCCCTTAATTTTCTCTGATTTAGGCAAATATGTCACAAAATATAGTCTAAACTTGATGTGCCTAATTAAGATTGCTCTGGCTTCCGCATGCAAAAAGAGTGCCTTTTTTCTTGTGTGGATAATCAGTTTCTTTAAAGTTAGAATGTTATAATCGGAGGGCATTAAAAGGTATCTCTGGTTCTGTAGTTACGAGAGAGTCTGTTCAGTAGTGTAGAGAGCTCAAGGACTGAAAAAGAATGCCAAGAAGCCTTTTTCCTTTTCAACATTTGGCTAAATACAAAATTTACAGTTTTGAATCTTTTTCTCATCCTCTCAGAAACTTGGCAGAAGCAAAAGATTCTGTAATAGGCTCAGCCTGCTAGAGGGAGAAGATGATTTCCATGTAAAAACCCCTAACTGAGTGAGAAATCCATCTTTGCTGTTCTTTTCTATACACATGGAGTCACTTCCTGTCTGGATAAACCACCGCTCTGAGTCCCATCAGCTTTTTGTCAAGTCAGAGGGACGGGAAAGTGGAGCTGTGTTTTGGTTGTTCTTCCTGTGGTAAATGGCGCATGGTTTGGAATCATCCTTTCCTGGATCTGGAGTGAGCAGGCAGGTCTGTTACTGCTTTTCCCTTGTTTTGGAAGAAATTATAGTTCTTGGTTCTACACCAGGTGGTTTCTCTGAGATGAGGTCTGATTGACTATTAGTTTTCTTGAAGGTTGACTTAACCCTGTCACTCAGTTAGGCAATGCTGGGAGGAAAATAAAGCAGGTGGCATGGGGCCTGCAGTGTCTCCCCAAGGTTGTTGACAGTCAGCTGCACAGGAATCTTGCATTTCTCAAAGTCTAAGATCTGGGAACCTTCATTAAAAGCTCATTGTCAGTGCCCATGTTGTGGCATAGCAGGTAGAGCCACCTGCAACACCAGCATCCCATATGGCTACTGGTTCAAGTCCTGGCTGCTCCACTTCCAATCCATCTCCCTGCTAATGGCCTAGGAAAGGCAGTGGAAGATGGCCCAAGTACTTGGACCCTTGCCATCCATGTGGGAGACCTGGATGAATCTCCTGTCTTCAGCCTGGCTCAACTCTGGCCATTGTATAAAATCTGAGGAGTAAACCAGTGGATGGGAGGTCTATCTCTCTCTCTCTGACTTTCAAATAAATAAATAAATAAATTTTTTTAAGAAGTTCATTGTTACGATAAAGAAGAGGATGAATGGTAATTGTGAGAATTGTATTGTCTCTACATAAATGAGAACATGACATAGTTGAGAAACTTATTTTCCCATTTAGCAGGTGTGCATCTACAGCAAGGGAAATAGGAAGGACAGAAAGGAATTCTGTTTTGGGTCAGTTAGAGGGGTGGGGAACCTTTTGGCTATGCAGCTGTTGACATACTGACTCGTGTGCTCTGTTCACCTAGAGAGGCTCATAGCACACAACCAAAGCCATTTCATTATTTTGTTTGATTCATAGGCCTGTGTCAGTGAGATGCTTAGGTTTGCAGCCAGACAGATGCCTGTATTCTGAGAAGCCACCTAGTGTATTTTTAAATTATTCTACTGGCAGGTGTTGGCTTCTAAATCCTTCTGTACCACTCTGCTGATTGACAGTGAGCCTGCTGATTGTTGGCAGTGTCCCTGGATAATTGGTGATTTTTGTCCAGAGATGCTGGAATTGGCTGGAGTTTTAGTGCCTCTGGGGTTTTGGTGGCATTCGCTTGTTACACTAGTGCTGTTTCCAGCCTGTCCTTTGAATTCTTTGACTTCTCTTATAAGCAAGGGAGATGCTAATATTTCTCTTTTATCAGTCACTGTGAAATTATCCATTTCCAATAATGAGCAGGTTTTGAATTGGGTTCTGTGGCACCTTATCCTAGCTCCATGCCAGGCTACAAAATAGGATCTGGCTGAGTCTTAGTTTTGCTTTCTCTTTCACTTCTTAGTTTATGAAAGCTGCTCAAATAGCTCTCTCTGACCTGATTCTTTGGAGACATTTATTTTTGCTCTGCTGGAGGCTCTCTGTCTCCTTCCTGTTTTTAATCTTATTTAAATGTCATTCACTTGGTTTTGTAATTAAGCCTCCCCTCTGCTTCTCCAAGGCAGGAGTCTGACTACCACTTAATTGTGTCTTCCTGTGGTTGGCTTGTTCCTCTCTGCACCTGGTTTACCTCGATGTAGGGGACAAGTTTCAGTTCTGGAGAAGTTCCCATATCCATTATTCATTGTACTTCTACGTGGCAACACGATTTGCTGCTATTTCTTTCCTATCCCCTGAATTGAAAGCAGATAGAAAAAATCTGGGAAGTCCTTATTGTGTGGGAAAGTTAATGCTAGGAATCACCCTATAAACAAGGGTGCGTGTTAGGTGACGGGAGCCTGTGTAAAACGACAGGATTCCCAGGTGGATGGTACCACACTCTCCTTATTTGAAACTTTGGATGCCTCCACTTCTTGAGATTCACTTGGAACTTCGGGAACCATTAAGTACACAGCCCTGACTCAGCTCCTAGAGCCTGCATGCTGTCCTTTATTCCACCTGCATCTACATGCAGAAAAGTCAGAACCCCTACTTACTGCTGTCATGCTGTTTGACCAGTTGTGATACACCAGGCTCCCAAGGGTTGGTTGAAACTAGGTAGGAGACTGGTAGTTGCCTTTATTACTCTGATGATTGCCACGGTGTTGTCTTGAAGCTGCTCAGGATTCATTTTCAGTTTGCTCTTTTGCCTAAGTGTCCATGCACCCTCTGCTTCTTCAGTATATATTTGGCTTCTTTCCTTTTCCCCATCAATGAGGAAGCATCTTCATCTCTTTGACCCTGTGCTCAATATGGGGTCCCATGATGAGAATGTCAACAGGCAGGGGTTGCAGAAAGCTGGGGGTTGGAGTGTTGGTAAGACTCATGGTACTCTCAAGAAAGAAAGACACGGACCTCTTAGTCTTGTTTTTAATTTGTAATAAAATACACATAGCGTAGACTTGCCATTGTGACTTTTTAAGTATATATTTTCTGATGTTAATAAATATATTCACATTGTTGTGCTATGCTCACCACCTTCTGTCTCCAGGACTGTTTTCCTCTTCCCAAACTGAAATTAAGAACTCACCAATCACTAACCCCTCATTTTCCCCAGTCTACCATTCTACCAGCCCTTGGCAACTACTTTGCTACTTCCTGACTCTGTGCTCTTATAAGTAGAATCAGACGGTATTTGTCTGTTTTAAAACATATTTATTTGTTTGAAAGGCGCTGTGACACAGAGAGAGAGAGAGAGATCGTTCATCTGTGCTGCACACACCAGATGGCTGTGTTGACTGGAGCTTGTTCAGATCAAAGCCAGGATCCCAAAGTCCATCAGGTTTCCCATATTGGAGTCAGTGACCCAAAGTTTTTGGGCCATTTTCTGCTGCTTTCCCATGCACATTAGCAGGCAGCTGGATCGAAAGCAGAGCAGCTGGGACTTGAAATGGCACTCTGCTGTGGGATGTCAGTGTCAGGAATGGCAGCTCAGTCCATTGTGCCACAGTACCTTTCCCAGTGTTTGTCCTTTTGTGACTGGCTTATTTCACTTAACATAATGTCTTCAGGGTTCATCCATGTTGTAGTATGTGTTTGAAATCCCTTCCTTTTTAAGGCTGAAAAATAATTAATTGTATGTGTATTCTGTATTTTATTTATTCACCTATTGATGGACACTGGACTTCTGCCTTTTGGTTGTTGGATATAGTGTTGCTGTAAACATGGATACATATGTATCTGTTTGAGTCCCTTTTTCAACCTCTTCAATTTGAGTGTGTGCAAGTTAAAGTGTCCCAGGGTAGTGGAGTGAAGTTCTGAGATACTTAGAGGAGAGATGGACTCTGATCTGATAGGAATTTTCCTTTGTCCACTTTGATCTGTAAGGGGCTAATTAGTGGTGTGTGTGTGTGTGTGTGTGTGACCAGTATAGGTATTGGCCCTAGATAGCAAGCACTCCTCACCACCAACAGATGTTTTCATTTTTTAAAAAAGTTTTCATTTTATTTGAAAGGCGCAAAGAGGGAGAGAGATCTTCCGTCCACTGGTTCATTTCCCAAATGCGTACAACAGCTGGGCCTGGGCCAGACCAAAGCCAGGAACCAGGAACTCCATCCATATCTTCCACATGGGTGGCAGAGAACCCAAGTACTTGAGCCACCGTCTGCTGCCGCCTGGGATGTGCATTAGTAGGAAGCTGGAATCAAATGGAGCTGGGACTCAAACGTAGGCTCTCTGATGTGGGATACTGGTGTCCCAAGTGGGGGCTTAACTACTGTGTCAAACACCTGCCCCGCCCAAAGTTTTAAAATTGAAGTTTAGGTGGAACCAGAAGTTTTATAGACCTCAGTGGCAGTGGGGGGGCGGGGAGTTCATGGATCTTCTCCCTGGGCTGCCACCCTTGTTGCAATTTAGCTTCATCCAGCTCTGTGATTCTGGGTAACTTAAAAGTTTCTGAGTTTCAGTTTGTTCATCTGTAAAATGCGAACAGTAATACCTCTTTATTTGGATAATTAAGAGGATTCGATGAGAGTGATGTACTTTGAGTGCTTTATATAATACCTAGCACCCAGCAGGGACCTAATAAATTTGTTGCCATCCTTGCCATTTATGACCATGATTTTTCTGACTTTGAAAGAGATGGATGCAGCTGGGGAGGTGGTTTCTGTAGTTAGGTGTTTCTTTTTATGGGTGAGGGCATTAGAGGAGAGGAGGGTTTGAGGTGCTCTGTACAGACTTCTAGCACAGGTAGCAATGTAGTTGTCACTCTTTGGGAGGAATGGCATTCATCTGTGACATGTCTGGCGTTGGTGTTTTCTGGGCTGTGGAATATGGGAATTAAGGGTATTGTGTCTTAAGGCTTGGGAAGTCTCGCTCACCAAACTTCTTCTAACCTAAAAGGATATTCTTTTCATAAGCTGTGCCATTCCCTTCAGGGGATGAGTAGTCCTTACTCACCTCCTGGGTAAAACTGCTGACACCGTTTTGAGTTCCTACAGGAATTAGTCCTGGAGTCAGGCCTTTGTTGAGGAAGAGGCCTTTTGGTGTAAGCCCTTTATACCTTGCTTCCTTTTTATTTTATTTTTTATCTGTTTTTTTTTTTTTTTTTTTTTTTTTTGACAGGCAGAGTGGACAGTGAGAGAGAGAGACAGAGAGAAAGGTCTTCCTTCTGTTGGTTCACCCCTCAGATGGCCGCTACGGCCGGTGCACTGTTGCCAGTGCGCCGTGCTGATCTGAAGCCAGGAGCCAGGTGCTTCTCCTGGTCTCCCATGCAGGTGCAGGGCCCAAGGACTTGGCCATCCTCCACTGTACTCCCGGGCCACAGCAGAGGGCTGGCCTGGAAGGGGGGCAACTGGGACACAATCCGGCGCCCCGACTGGGACTAGAACCCGGTGTGCCGGCACCGCAAGGCGGAGGATTAGCCTATTGAGCCGTGGCGCCGGCCCCTTACTTCCTTTTTAAAAACTCTTGTTTACCAATGAGAAGCATGGTAAACTGAAGGGTAAAAGAGGGAAAAAGAAGTACATCTTGCCCCTCATATCTTCACAATGACTACATGTACTATACTTGATAGCAAACTCTTAAAGACATAGGACTAATTAATAATACTATGTTTATTCTATCAACTTCTTATCTTTTGTGGTTAGCTTCCCTCTTCCCTCTATGTACTGCTACTTGTGTGACTGTCCTTGGAACAGTTTGGTTGGTCGTGAGCCCAGATGGCATCAAGTGGACAAGTGGATCAAGGGCAGTTTTCTAAAAATGCGTGTGTGGGTGGAGCATGGTGAACCAGGAGGTGGCCAGCTTGAGCTCTGGGCTGCTTGTGTGTTGGCACTGACTTCCTGAGTGTCTCTTCTCTATTCTCTACTGTCCTTGAAGCTGCCCCTGAAACAGAGTACTCTTTTTGGCCTGCTGTCTAAACCCTGTGCAAAGCTTTAAACCATAATAACTTGGTAGTAAGCTTGGTATTAATTGTAAATACCCATGTTCTTTTGTTTTGGTTCTGATTTTGTATATACAAGGGAGATTTGGGCTCCTTTTAAAGTCATTTTCCAGTTGTGTTCTATGCAGGACATAATTTTGAAGGGGAAACCTTAAGTAAAGGAATTAGAAACAGTTTCAGTTGATTGTTATGTGCTTTCTTTTTTGTTTTCTTTTTTACTTAAGATACTAAAGAGGAAGTAGAGACAAAGAAGAGATGGGAAAGAGGTGTGAGAGGTGAGATGTACAGAGAGAGAGACAGAGAAAGGAAAGTAGTTAGTGTAGCAAGGAGCTGGATAAGAGGTTGTGCTGAGGTGGCTCCTGCTGGGCTGAGCTAAGCTACTGGTAATCTTTTCACTCTGAGAGCAAGTAGTAGGAAGGTAATAATGAAATATTAAACCCCTGTACTTTAAGAAGCAGATGGGGACCAAGAGAACAAGGGGACCAAATGCACAAAAACAACCTGGAGTAGCCAGTAGGTGGAGAAAGGGGTAAAGTAGAGCCCACAGAACCATCTCAGCAGTCTAGTTGATGGGACTGAACATCCCATTTATAGTAAAGTGCTGGCCAGCGCTGCGGCTCACTAGGCTAATCCTCCACCTCTGGTGCTGGCACCCCGGGTTCTAGTCCCGGTTGGGGCGCCGGATTCTGTCTTGGTTGCTCCTCTTCCAGTCCAGCTCTCTGCTGTGGCCTGGGAAGGCAATGGAGGATGGCCCAAGTGCTTGGGCCCTGCACCTGCATGGGAGACCAGGAGAAGCACTGGCTCCTGGCTTTGGATTGCCGCGGTGCGCTGGCAACAGTGTGCCGGCTGTAGTGGCCATTTGAGGGGTGAACCAACAGAAAGAAGACCTTTCTCTCTGTTTCTCTCTCTCTCACTGTCTAACTCTGCCTGTCCAAAAAAAAAATATATATATATATATATATATAGTAAACTGCTTCTCCGTTTAGCATTCAACTTGCTCTGGCATGTTTCTTTGTTTAATCTTATCTTCGTGGAATGGTAGAAAGAACACTAGACAGGAGATCATGTTCTGTTCCCAACTTTGTCACTAATTTGGGGGAAGTGTGATGGGCATGGAGTTTTCATGTCCAAAAATGAGGAAATTGTATTAAATGACCTCTGAGTTTCTTTCTGGCTCTTAAATCAATGGTCAGCAATAGTCTCAGGACTCCTATCATATCAGGTCAGAGGATCTAAGTGTATGTGTGTGGTGGTGTATAGGACACTGAACAGCTGATGTAGTGAGTGCAAAGTCAGGGAGGTGACAAAGGACAGAAGCACAATGCATGGGATTTTGGAGAGGTCTGAAAGAGCCACGTTTAAGGTTGCTTTGTCCGTTTTAGAGCCTGTTAAAATTCCTCCAGAAATGACTGCTTTCAAGTGAGAAAACTGTGGCTCTTTGATGGGGAGGAGGAGGAAGAGGCACCTGACCCGAGTCAGCAGGGGCCGGCTGTGTCCCCACAGTGCTGTCTCTCAGAGGACCGCAGTGCTGGACCCTCCTTCTCAGTACTGCTGGGCTCTGCTGGGCTCTGTGGCAGTTGGGACACAGGTTGTCTCTTGACCTGTGCCAAAATCACTTTCTTCCTCTCCTTGTATTTATCACTTTGTCATCATTGACTGAATGCCAGAGATCAAGAGTTGCTGTAGTCCAGCAGAGGAGCCATAAATCATTGTTCCCACTTCCTTTCTTCTAGATTTCCTGCTTCTTAATTACCAGGTAGCCACTGCTGAAGCTGCATCTTTATACTATGTGTGCTGGGGACAAAAGCCCCTGCTGATTTGACGTGTGCAAAAGCTGCTTTGTCTGTCTTTAACCATTGCGTGCTTCTCTCCCTTTCTCTTGTCTCCTGAGAATTCAGAGTCTGATTGTCAGATGTTTTATCTATTAACAGGGCTTGTTTAACCTTTTGGAATAGGCCATTAGGAAGGCAGCCCTAAATAGCTCAGCAAAGTGATCTTTGTTAGGGAGAGTGTTTTTTAGGCTGATGTTACTTATTTTTATGTGGGTTTTAGCTAGCCCCTTTCATTCCCTAAGTTCTTGGTAGGAGCTAAGCAGGTTGTGTGATCCAAAATGGGCTTCCATGGAGCTTTTTTTGTTTTGTTTCATTTTGCTTTTGTTTTTTGTTTTTGACAGGCAGAGTGGACAGTGAGAGAGACAGAGAGAAAGGTCTTCCTTTTGCCGTTGGTTCACCTTCCAATGGCTGCCGCAGCTGGTGCACCGCACTGATCTGAAGCCAGGAGCCAGGTGCTTCTCCTGGTCTCCCTTGGGGTGCAGGGCCCAAGCACTTGGGCCAGCCTCCACTGCACTCCCGGGCCACAGCAGAGAGCTGGCCTGGAAGAGGGGCAACCAGGACAGAATCCGGCGCCCCTACCAGGACGAGAACCCGGTGTGCCAGTACTGCAAGGCGGAGGATTAGCCTATTGAGCCGCGGTGCCGGCCTTCCATGGAGCTTTAAAAAAATTATTTTTTGTCTAGTTCAACAGATCGCTTCTTAATGGACACCATCTGAGGGGCCAGATACCTGTCATTTGTTTCCATTGTGAAGCCCCAGAGGGCTTCAGCCGGGGAAGGGGTAAAGATTTCATGAATGAGGAGCCTACCCCCTTCATTTCTACAAGGCCATTTTGCTATTTGAGGGGAAGAATGAGGCTTTAGAAGTAGAATGTAGGTGAAACCGGGCTCTCATCCTTACCTGGCTTCTGTTTCTGTAGTGCACCTGTGCTTTCAAGCGGTTTGTGAGACGCAGCAAAGATCTGGGGAGTCCCAATCCTGCTTAACTATTCCCTGTTGTTCCAAATCAAAGCTCACATCCCATCTCCAAGGGCAGTTAACTTCATACAAAGCTCAGACAGCAGCCCTGGCAGAGTGGACTTCTTTGCTAGCAAAGAAGCAGAAATGATCATAGAAAGGGAGAGGTCAGCCTTTTATTGGGGGAGCTTTGAAGGGGAGAACAGGAGGATCACAGGCTGTTGCAGCTGCTGAACCCCCTTTTTATGGCTCCCTTTCAAATAAGGGAGCTATGTACAGAGCATTATTCACCGTGGGCACAGAAGTAGAATTTGTTCATGGACAGATATCCTAGGTGAATGAGTGCAAAGCAGCTGAGAATTTTTTTTAATGCTTAGTATTTGTAAACTGTTTTTAAGCTACACTGTTGATTTCAGCCATTCCTCAGTGAGGATCGCCGGGCAGAGAGGGAGCCTTTTGGTGAATGTTGTCATTGTCAAGGGGAGGCAGGAGGCTGCTCTTTGTTTGAATAGCTGGAGCAGTTACAGGCTTTTCCTCTCTTTGTAAACTCTTCCCACCCAGAGCTGAAGCTGAGCTGTAGGTTATCATATACCTATTGCATCTGGGGACCAGTTGGGATTGATAACATGTTCCTCTTAGCAGTGATGTTGGCTAAGACTGGTGACAGTGGATGCTAGCAGCCTAGAATGAAAGGGGGGCCCTTGTTTTGACCTGTAAATTGAGCAGATTTCATGAGGAGATCACCATGTGGTAGTAAATTTAGAACACCAAGATGTCAGTTTTATAGTCACATTTCTGAGCTTAATTTTTATTTAAGAAGTGTAAAAAGAAGTAGATTTAAAAAAAAATCTTCCGTGGCCAAATAAACAGACATGCCTGGTAAGGTTAGTGTTTTCCTTAAGTATACCCCTTTCTTTACTTATTGAAAGACCTCAGGAGCTGAGACTTACTCATTCTAGCTGTAGAGATAGCTTGCTTTTATTTAACTTTATTGATTATAGTTTGAATAGCTTGTTGATACCTTTTTTTTTTTTTTTCTTAAAGCCTTGATAAATTTGCTGAAGTTCCTTATGTCAAATGAGACTGTACTTTTGGCCAAACACAACATTTTTACATTAGCTCTTATGGTGAGTAACAAAACAAATATTTCTTTTTCTGAAGCCTCTTGCTAAGGTAGAAATGGATTGGTTTAAAAATTGGAGCTGGTGGTTTGGGAACTAAGTTATAGAGGGAACCAGGCTATATTTTTCCTTTTGTACAGAATTCTCCATTCTCACCGGTGTCTTTGGCAAGCCAGGACTCTTTTCTTGTCATGAGAGTGTGTTGTGTGGCAGGGCCACGTATAGGTCAGATTTCTGTGTGTGAATGGTGAGCCTTGGTCCCAGCTGAGACTGCCTGTACCATACTACTGCAGTCTGTGTTGGCAGATGGCAGTGCTTCTAGAATGTGAGTGATTCCATCATGGTTGCACTTGGTTTCTGAGGGATATCACAGATGTTTGTTTATCGGGCTAGTTCTTTGGGTTATAAGGAGGCCATTGTGCCTTTGGGCCATCTTCTTAGGACATTACCCAGTGTGTTCGTAAATGTTCAACATTCATTCAGTGGGAGAAACTCTTGGTTTGGAACTGATTTCCATTGTATAACTACAGCCGGCATGGCCAGTTTCAAGCTGTCAGTGTGACATCGGAGTCAAGCAGGGGTGGGAGGAGGTACATAGCACAGCTTTATATAGTATTCCATTCCATAGATGGAAGAGATGTGGAGTAATCCCAGGAGTGTCAAGAACAGGAAAAGACAGAAAATAATTAAGAAGTGATAAGGCTTGAGTATTTATTATAACTTTTTATAATTTATTTAATTGTGTTTGTACAAGTGAAGTTTAATAATAGCTGTGTTTAACTGACTTACAAAATTCCTAACAATTTAACAGAATTAAACAATCTTTACAAGCCAGCGAGAACTGGCTACACTTTGCCATTAGAATACATTTCTGGTCTTCATAACCCGTTGCCTGTATATGGGCTTTTGCTTTGTTTTTTAGATTGTGAACCTATTTAATATGTTTATCACATACGGCGACACATTCCTGCCAACCCCCAGCAGCTATGATGAACTTTATTATGAGATTATCCGCATGCACCAGAGCTTTGACAACCTCTACTCCATGGGTAAGGTATCTTTTTATTCTTCTCTGTCCATCAGCTGTCTGTTTTTTGGCAAATAAGAGGAGAAACTTGAAAAGATTCCTCTACAGCTATGGCATAGAAATATAGTAGTATCCTCTTCTCAGGCAACAGAAAGGTATAGGTGGGCCTTTTGCCTGGAGGCAAAAGATTTTATCTCAGTGGAAAGCCGGTTAGCAATCCTTTGTTGTTGCTTGTGAAAGAGAGCAGGGAAGCTTGTACATTCAGTGAGCGCCAGTGAGGTGGGGGTGCTGGAGTAGGTGGGACTTGACTACAGCAAGTGAAAGAGCTTGGACCCGCAGGAACACTGTGTGATTGAGAAGGTACAGGATTTTAAGGAGACTTAGTGTACCTACATATTTTTAGCATAGCTTACAAGAGGAAGTGGGCATTAGGTAAAAGTCCTTGTAAATTTTGGTGATTGGCTTGCTCAAAATTTACTCTGCAGCCATACACAGAGTATACCTTACTTCTGAAAGAGCTCACATTTGCTTGCAAGTTTGGGGAAGGGGCCCAGTAGGTCCTACCTGGTGTTTGAAAGGTAAACAGAAACAGAAAGCCACTCAGTAAAACTGTGCTTTTTTTTTCTTTTAAAACAAACACTAACATGATAGCTTTATTCAGATATAATTGACATATAATAAAATGCACACATTTAAAATATACAAGTTTTGACATACAGACATATGTTTCATATGCATCTAAAAACTGTCACAACAGTCCAGAGAAGGAGTATATGCATCATCTCCCCAAGATTAACTTGTGTCACTTTGGAATCTTCTCTCACGTCCCTTTCTCTACCTTCAACCCCTCTCCCGCCCCCGCCAGCAGTGCCCCATCCATGTACAACCACTGATCTGCTTTCTGTCACTGTAGATTAGTTTGCTTTATCCTCTGTGATGACACTGTTTGTGAAAACCCCAGCCTCTGCTCAAGACTACTATATCATGCGAAAAGTAGAGGGGATTTGGAATAAGTACTAAGAGAAGTAATAAAAGCAAACAGTAGAAAAGGATTGCCTGGGGAAAAAATTTTAACTTTATTTTATTGAAATTTTCTTTTTCTTTCTTTTTTTTTTTTTTTGAAATGTACTTATTTATTTGAGAGGCAGAATTACAGAGAGGCAGAGGCAGCGGCAGAGAGGGAGAGAGGTCTTCCATCCGCTGGTTCACTCCCCAAATGGCTGCAATGGTTGGAACTGGACTGATTTGAAGCCAGGAGCCTGGAGCTTCTTTGGGTCTCCCACGTGGGTGCAGGAACCCAAGTACTTGGGCCATCTTCCACTGCTTTCCCAGGCATCATCAGGGAGCTGGATCTGAAGTGGAGTAACTGAGACTCGAACCAGAAGCCCTGTGGGATGCCATCACTGCAGGCGGTAGCTTTACCTGCTGTATCACAGTGTCGGCACCAGGAAATTATTTTTTTTTTTTTAACTTTTCTAATAGGCTTTCTTTTTTAGAGCTGTGGAAGCAAACATTTTTAAAATTTTGTTTTTCAAGTAAATTGTGGCATCTTTTAAGATGTTTATTTGGGGTCAACGTGGTGATATAGCAGATAAAGCTGCTGTCTGCAGCGCTAATATCCTATATGGGGTCGGTTCAAGTCCCAGCTGCTCCACTTTCAAACCAGCTATCTGCTATGGCCTGGGGAAGCAGTGGAAGATGGCCCAAGCCTTTGGGCCCCTACACCCATGTGGGAGACCCAGAAGAAGCTCCTGGCTCCTGGCTTTGGATTGGCCCAGTTCCAGCTATTGTGGCCATTTAGGGAGTGAACCAGGGGATGGAGGAGCTCTCTTTCTCTGTCTCTCCCTCTCTGTCACTCTGCCTTTCAAATAAATAGATAAATCTTTTAAAAAGTTTAATTTGTATTTGAAAGGCAGAGTGACAGAGAGAGAGAGAGAGAAACAGAGAAGAGAGAGATCCTCCATCTCCTGGTTCACTTGCCAAATGGCTACAATAGCTAGGAACTGGGAACTCTATCCAGGTCTCCCATGCAGGTGAAAGGAACCCAAGTACCTGAGCCATTATCCACTGATGCCCATTAGCACATTAGCAGGAAGCTGGATCAGAAGTGGAGTAGCCAGGACTTGAGCTGGCATTCCATTTGGGATGTAGACATGCCAGGCAGTGGCTTAACCTGCTGTACAACAATGCATATCCTACAAACTTCAAATAAGTTTTTTTTTTTTTTTTTAAGATTTATTTATATACTTGAAGGCAGAGTTACAGAGAGGCAGAGGCAGAGAGAGAGAGAGAGAGGGAGGGAGAGAAAAGTCTTCCATTCACTGATTAACTCCCCAAATGTCCGAAATGGCCAGAGCCGGGCCTATCTGAAGACACGAGCCTGGAGCTTCTTCCGGGTCTCCCGTGTGGGTGCAGGTATCCAAGGACTTGGGCCATCTTCTACTGTGTTCCCAGACCACAGCAGAGAGTTGGATCAGAAGTGTAGCAGCTGGGACTTGAACTGGTGCCCATATGGATTGCTGGCACTGCAGGTGGCGCCTTTACCCACTATGCCAAAGCTCAAGTAAATTTTTTAAAAAATTTATTGGAGTGGCTGTTGCTGTGGTATGGTAGGTTAAGCCTGGCCTAGCCTCAGTCATTGAGGCCATTTGGGGAGTGAACCGTGGATGGAAGATCTCTCTCTCTTTCTCTCTCTCTCTAACTTTACCTTTATAATAAATAAATCTTTAAATATTTTTTGAGAGGCAGAGAGAAGGGCAGAGAGACCCAATCTGCTGGTTTATGCTCCAGTAATTTCAACAGCCTTGTCTGGGTCAGGCTGAAGCTGGAAGCCAGAAACTAAATCTAGGTGTTCTATATGGGTGTCAAGGATCCAAGCACTTGAGTCATTACCTACTGCCTCCTAGGATATGCACTAGCAGAAACTGGATTCAGGAGTACAGCCAAGACTCAAACCCAGGCACTCCAATATGGGATGCACGCATTCCAATGGACATTAACTGCTAGTTCAAATGCCTGCACTACAGACTTTTTAAAAAATTTATTTATTTGAGAGGCACAGATAGACAGTGAACAAGTTTCCGTCCACTAAGTGACTATCCAAATGCCTGCAATGGCTGAGACTGGGCCAGGGTTCTGAAACCAGGAGCTAAGAACCCATTTTGCAGTTCTCCCAGGAAGGTGGCAGGGGTCTCACTACTTGGGCCATCTTCTGCTTTCTCAGGTACATTAGCAGGAAGCTGGATGCGAAAAAGCAGTGGGGACTTGAACCAGTGCTCTGACATGGAATGTTGGCATTGTGGGTGGTGAGTTAACCCATTTTGCCACAATACTGGCCCCTAAAACTATCTTTGAGTGTAGCAAATTATCACACTTTCAAAGAACTCTAAGGAATGGCAATTCTGGGATGGTATGGTCATTTGCTCAACAATGTTTGCAAGTACCCAAATTTTTTCTGTTTCTCTACAACTTTCAATATAATAGTTTTAGTGTCAGATCTTTTCACTTTATAGCAGCAAATTCCAGGTGACACTGTCTCTTTACTAAGGAGCCAAGAAAAATTCCCTGAGAACCTTCTAACAGGCAGGTGTTTTGCCTGGTGGTTTATATGCTGGTTTGGATACCTGTGTCTCAAATTGGAGTACCAGGATTCAATTCCTGGTTCTAGCTCCTGATTCCAGCTTCCTTCTGTTAGACTGTGGAAAGTGGTGGTGATGGCTCAAGTAATTGGGTTCCTGCTCTGTAGATCCGGGTTGAGCTTCTGGCATTGTGTGCATTTGGAGAGTGAACCAGTAGATGGGAGTGTGCTCTTTCTGTCTCTCTGCCTCTCATAAAAATCTAAAAAAACTCCTAGCACAGTTCTCCTGACCGGATGTGCTCTGTGTCCCCGGGTGTGATTTGTACTGCCTGCTTCTGCATCTGAGTTTGCTGGGAATGGGGAGTTTTCCAGCAGTGAACAGGTGCCCCAGAGGCCTTAGTGCTTGTTTATGGATAAACAAAGATGTGTTTCAAGGAGGAGAGGGAAGAGAGTTGGAGTAGGGAAGATATTTTAAAAAGCCTGACATACCTGCTCAGTGAGCCATTACCTAAGTCAAAGGAGTTGTTCCCTTGTAGCTACAGTGGCAGGATACGGAAGGGTACCTGTGAATGCCCAGATCTGCCAAGGGAATGAATATGTTAACCAGGAGAGCAGAAATAAGAAGGTGAACAATTTCACTCATTGAAACACACAAATAGTAGCACATAGTGTGTTTCAGTGCTCTCTATTCTATATAAAATATGAAAAGTATGGTAGAAAGAAAAATTTTTAATTAAAAATTTTAGGCATAATTTACATATACCATAAAATTCATGTTTTAATGTATGTAGTTCTGAGTTTTGATCAACGTGTATAGTATTATAATTATCACAAAAAGCAAGATATACAAGTAGAAGAGTTTCATCATCCAAAAAATTTCCCTTGTACTTCTGTGAGGTTAGCTGTTCTACCTACCTTCTGCCTAGCAATCACTGATCTGTTTTTTCAGATTTATTCACTTATTTGAAAGGCAGAGTTACACAGAGAGAGAAGGAGGGGCAGAGAGAGAGAGAGAGAGGTCTTCCATCCAATGGTTCACTCCTCAACTGGCCGCAGTGACCAGAGCTGCGCCTGGGTATCCCACACGAGTGCAGGGGCCCAAAGACTTGGGCCATCTTCTACTGCTTTCCCAGGCCATAGCAGAGAGCTGGATCCAGAAGTGGAGCAGCCGAGACTCAAACCGGCACCCATATGGGATGCCGGCACTGCAGGCAGCAGCTTTACCTGCTACGCCACTGTGCTGGCCCTGATCTGTTTTTGTTTTTTTAAAGATTCATTTTATTTTACTGAAAAGTCAGAGTTACACAGAGAGGAGAGGCAGAGAGAGAGAGAGAGAGAGAGAGAGAGGTCTTCCATCTGACGGTTCACTCCCCAGTTGGCCGCAACAGCTGGAGCTGCACCGATCTGAAGCCAGGAGCCAGGTGTTTCCTCCGGGTCTCCCACGTGGGTTCAGGGGCCCGAGGGCTTGGGCCATCCTCTACTGCTTTCCCAGGCCATAACAGAGAGCCGGATTGGAAGTGGAGCAGCCAGGTCTTGAACCGGTGCGCATATGGGATGCCTGTGCTTCAGGCCAGGACATTAACCCACTATGACACAGCGCCGGCCCCATCCCTGAGCTGTTTTTATTGATTGATTTTTCTCCTGCTTACAGGTCCTAGGCATCATGATTTTTATGGTGTTGCTGGATATTACTAAGTTTCTTTGTATGTTGAACTTTTTTCTGGAATGTGGTTGTATAATATGGAAATATGATTCTTTCAAAGTTTGTTTTTAAGGTTGAGTGCAAGTCAAGAGCAACTTTTTTTTTTTAAATTTATTCATTTATTTTAAAAGACAGAGTTCAGAGGCAGAAAGAGAAGAAAAGGTCTTGTATCTTTGGCTCACTCCCCAAATGCCACAGTGGCCGGAGCTGGGCTGATCCAAAGTCAGGAGCCTGGAGCTTCTCCCAGGTCTTTCACATGGGTGCAGGGGCCCAAGGACTTGAGTCATCTTCCACTGCTTACCTAGGCCACGCAGAGAGGTGATTGGAAGTGGAGCAGGTGGGACTTGAACCAGTGCCCATAGGGATGTTGGCACCGCCGGCGGCGACTTTACCTGCTATGCCACAGTGCCATCCCCAAGAGCAGTTTTTAATTTTAGGTGACTTTGGCCCCATTACTAATACAGTACCTATCTGTAGAGATCACCTGATAGTCCCATGTATTAGTAGTAGTTCTGGAAACAAAAATATTTTCTTTCTGGAGCCCATCATAGGCTCCACAGTTTTGGTTTTTTTTTAAGATTTATTTATTTATTTGAAAGGCAGAGTTAGAGAAAGAGAGAGATCTTCCATCTGCTGGTTCTCTCCCTAGGTGGCTGCAATGGTCAGAGCTGAGCCAGACTAAAGCCAGGGGCCAGGTGCTCCATCTAGGGCTCCCACACAGGTCCAGAGACCCAAGTGTTTGCGCCATCTTCTACGTCTTTCTCATGTGCACTAGCATGGAGCTGGATCAGAAGTGGCGCAGCCAGGACTCAAACCAGAAACTCAGTCCAGTCTCCCAAGTGAATGTTAGGGATCCAACTATTTGAGCTGCTGCCTCCAAGGTGTGCATTAAGCAGGAAGCTGGAATAGGGAGTAGAGCCAGAACTCAAACCCAAGGACTCTGATATGGGATGTGAGTATCCTTTAAGTGGTGGCTTAACTGCTAAGCTAAATGAAATCATAAGCTTATGAAATCATAAGTCTCTTGTTCTCTCTCTCTCTCTCTCTCTATATATATATATATATAAAATTAATTAATTAATTTTACTTCCTTATTTGAGAGAGAGGAGAGAAAGGAGAGGAGAGATCTTGTGTTTGCTGGTTCACTCCACAAATACCTAGAACATCCAGGGCTGTGCCATGCTGAAGTCAGGAGCCTAGAATTCAGTCTGCGTCTCCCATGTGGGTGACAGGAATTCAAATGATTAAAGTCATTAGCAGGAAGCTGGATTGGAAGCAGAGGAACTAGAACTTGAACCAGGCACTCCATATGAGATTCTGTCTCTAGCAATGTCTTTTTTTTTTTTTTTTTTTAAGATTTATTTATTTATTTGAAAGTTAGAGTTACAAAGGGGAGGGGAGAGAGCTAGAGATAGAAATATCTTCCATCGGCTGGTTCACTCCCCAAATCTGGGGCTAGGGCAGGCTAAAGCCAGGAGCCTGGAGCTCCATCTGGGTCCCTGAGATGGGTGCAGGGGCTCAAGGTTTTGGGTCGTCCTCTGCTGCTTTTCTCAGGCCATTAGTAGAAAGCTGGATTGGAAGTGGAACAGCCAAGATTCAAACCAGTTGCCTGTATGGGATGCTAGCATCACAGGCAGCAACTCAGTCCACTGCGCCACAACACCAGCCCATCAAGCAATATCTTAACTGCTGTGCCAAACGCATTTTTAGAGGTTGCATAGTATGTTATTTTTGTACACCGTAATTTGCTACATAAATGACTAGTTTGAAGTATTTAGGGCATTTTGAAATAATTTTGTGTTTAAATTTGGTAGCTTAGAAAGAATAGAAATCTGATGGCGTTTCCAAAGGAAATGCGGTAATGAGGTCATCTGGCTGCCTGTTCACTAAGGCACAGGAATGACAGGATGTTACTGAGAAGTAATCTGTGGACCTCTCTGAAAGTGGAAAGGGGAAAATTCAGCTCAATTCCCTAAATGTTTAGTCCCTTGTCATCAGAAAACTTATGATTTTGTGGAGGATCTAATGAAAAACCAGTACACCTAAATAAACTTCACAATTGAGTTGATAAAAGGCATCTAACCTGCTGAAATCATTTTGTTCATTACCTGAATAAATTTGCACATGCACATGGTGAAACCTGAGTTCAGACCGTAGACCTCTAACTTGGACTTGTACCAAGTTCCTCTGCACTAAATCTTGTGAATTAGAAAAGTAACAGTCTGATAATATTTTAAATAAGGCTTCCATCTTCTCTGTTTTGTAAAATTGCCTGGAGCAGAGACAAAGCAGCCAGGTAAGTTTTCCTTTCCCCCATTGCAGCCGTGGGCCCTGCCTCCGACAGAGCTGCTTCTGCTGCTCTTTCTGCACAGGGATCCTGGATCAGGAGCAGTTTGTGATGGCGCTCAGATGTGTAGTTTCTTTCAAATGAGACACACCTCTCTCTCTCTCTCTCTCTTTTTTAAAGATTTATTTATTTATTTATTTATTTTTATTTGAAAGAGTTACAGGGAGGGGCAGAGAGAGAGAGGTCTTCCATCCGAAGATTTACTCCCTAGATGGCCGCAGCGACTGGAGCTGCGCCGATCCGAAGCCAGGAGCGAGGAGCTTCTTCTGAGTCTCCTACATGGGTGCAGGGGCCCAAGGACGTGGGCCATCTTCTACTGCTTTCCCAGGCCATAGCAGAGAGCTGGATCGGAAGTGGAGCAGCCGGGACTAGAACTGGCGCCCATATGGGATGTCAGCGCTTCAGGTCAGGGCTTTAACCTGAACCTTTAACCTTTAACTTCTTCCACAGCGCTGGCCCCAAGAGTCACATATCTCTTAATGTTAGTTGGGCCTCACTCTCCTCTCCCTGAGAAAAGTCTTGTTCACTTGGAAAGCAGTCTCTTGAAATTAATAATAGCTAAAACTTACATAGCATTTACTCTGTGGCGGCCATTAATCCTAAAGCTTTCTGTCTATGGACTCATCACATTCTCACAGCAATCCTTCCTTTCGTGTCAGTGTTGCTGTTACTCTATAGAAGGTGGTGGGAGCCGGCCTTGGACCCTGACAACTGGTATCAGCGATCATGCTCTTTACTCACTTCTTTACGAAAGTCCAGCTCTGGGCTCATTCGCTCCGAGTTCAAATTCCATCTTCATCGCGTAGAACTTGTGCAAATGATCGCAGTCCTTTGTGTCCTCAGAGTCTCAGTTTCCTCATCTGTGTGCCATATCACCGTGACCTACCTTTGTCCAGTGCCTTCGACATAGTAAAGTGTCCACATACTTAGCTCTTGTTAATTAGCCATTCATTAAAAACACATGATTGGCGTACCTAGCGTGTGCTTGCACAGCTGCTTTAAAGTGTGACCCTAAGGATCATAGCTCATAGACGTTGTGTCAGCTTCGTGTTTCAGTCACCTGTCCAGTGGGTGAGTTTGGAGAAGAGAGAGAATTTGGTCAGATAAGGGAAGAGTATGCCTTTTGCCTCTTTTTGCAGTTCACACAGTTAAGTAAGAGGAGCAGAAACAGGTTACTCCTTGATTGAAACATAACCATCCTCTCTCTGGAGAGTTCGACTGAGTTCCGAAAGATACCTGTGAAGCAGGAGGGGACACTCGCTCAGACAGCTGTGCTCGCTAAATCAGCCCTGGCCATGAGGGGAACAGTAAATGTGGCAGCCAGCTTGCCTTCATGTCACTATGCCAGTGTAGATTTTAAATGGATACAAAAACTGGTAGAACTCTATTAAAGCAGGCAGGGAAAATGCAAGGCTGAGAAGGAATAGAGCATTTTGAGAGAAACTGAAAAGAAGGTAGAGAAAAACGTACCAGTGAAAATAGTTGAGAGAATTCTAACAGCTCTTATATTTTTCTGTAGGCTGAGGATGTGTTTAACAGAAGATTGGCACAGGCTTTGTTTGGTTATTCCAATAGTGCTATTCTGAGACGTGTCTCCATTTCTCATGTTTGTGTCTGATAGCCGGGGTTTGACAGATCGGTGTCCTTTCCTTTTTCGCAGTTCTGAGACTTTCTACCAATGCAGGCCAGTGGAAGGAAGCAGCTAGCAAGGTCACCCACGCGCTGGTTAACATCAGGTAAGGAATGAGAATTTATCTCTTTGAGCTCTTTGGCTCATCCTGAGGTTTATTGTACCTTTCTAAGTGCAATGCATGGAACAACAGTGTTATTTTAAGCCATGGTGTCTGTAGGAGTGGAAGAAATTGTCATACTTGATCAAGAAAAGCAGGAATACACAGACTTTCATTTTGTCGTATTGAAACAGATTGAAGTGCTGGCTGTTCTATGAATTTTCTACCCGGAGATAGTAGCAAGCCCTTTTCAGGCATCTTAGTTGCCAAAGTGATTTTTTGCATGTAGGCCATCTGAAAGCTTTTCTCTGAAGATTGTTTCCTAGGGTTCTGTATGACTTCAGTGAATGACTCATAGGGTTCTGGAACTTTGACATTTTATTATATGTGGCTATTGCTATTTGTGGTGAATAGAAGCAAATGGAGTCCATGGTGCTAAGTCATTTTAGGTTCCTTAAAACAGCAGGACAATTAAGGGGTGCCATAAGAATGTGTTGGATAAAATTATGTCAGATGCAGGGTTGGTCTGGATCTTGCGGAAGCACCGCTCACTCACAGGAGTGAGCTGTCAGTCAATCGACAGGAGAAAGTGCTTTCAGTTTTGTGAAACCTCTGTGTTTTCTTCCATTCCTTGCTTTCTTTGTGCCTGGGATTTTTCCATTTTCTCAACAGTTATTAAATTGTTTTTGCAAACAATTGAGAAATTAACGTTGAGTAAAGAGGCAAACCCAACAGATGGAGAACTTGATTTAGCTCCAGATGTAAGCCTTGCCAGACATTCCTGTAATAGTAATGCACGTATTTACAACTTGGTATAGATTCTAATGTGTGACAGAGCTGGGATGTGGTGTTTGTTTATGGATCTTTCTTTTTTTCCAAAGGTAAAATGTCCTTTCCCTGCAATGATTTAGCATGGTGTTTGGCGCATCCAGGAATAAAAGGAAAAGTGTGAAATGTGTGTGCTAGGGGGCTGGGATGAGGGCGCATGGGGAGAGATGTGCTAACAAGATTGCACAGTGAAGGTTGCTCTGTCTTACCTGGCCCTGGAGACATGTTACAACAAACGTAGCTTTATAAATCTCACAAATATGTGCATGTCTACACTTAGCAAATAATCTTAGGTACTATGGGGGGTCTTCTGGTAGAGGAGATTTTCTTTAAGGATCAGGAGATACAAACTGCCTTCTCCTAAATATCCCTTTGTGACCGGAGGGCAGGGTGACACATGAGCGTGTTTGAGTGAAGCACCAGGTCTGGGCTCCAGTATGAAGTGCATTCGGGCACAGTTTATGTTTTGTTTGCTCATGTATTTACATAGGCTTTTCAGGCAGCTCCTTTTTATCTGGGGCCTGTTTTCCTCGATCACATTTCTTTATGCTTGCTTTATCTCCAACTTTGTTGCTTTCCTCTCAGTGGTTTCTGGCTTGGCTGCTGTCCTTATTCTTCCCAAAGGCCATCAAGCAGCTAATTTAAGCTTTTGGCCTCTTCTTTTTTTGAATAGCCAGGGGAGCACTGGACTTGAAAGGATGCCTGTAACTGTGACCTTTCTTCTCTTTGCATGACTCTGTCAGGCCTCTACCTTCCTTTTCATTTCCCAAACTTACCTGATGAACTCACTGCAGAGAATTATCTCATCATTTTCACTGTTGCTAATTAACAAGTCTCAGAAGTATATATCCTTAAAGTAGCAAAGATCCATTGCATTTTCTTGAGAGGTCATTGGAAAGACCTGTTTGAATCTTACCATGCTAAGTCCAGTTCAAGGAAAAATACTGCTGGGATTAAGCACAGGTTTGCCTTTTCCCACTTTTTATTCTATTCTGTTTTTGCTTGCTAAATGCCAGACTTTGTGTTGCTCTTTTGTATACTCTCTTCCTTAATCTTCAAATTCTATAGGATATATTACATGTGTCTTATAATATACTTTTCACTAGTAAGGGAACAGAGCCATTAAAGGTATTCTAAACTCTGGAAGGTCCCACAGTTTGTTGGCAAAGCTGAAAATTAATCACAGGTCATGTAATTCTTAAGTCTAGGACTCTTTCTTCCATACTGTAATGCCTCCTTCTATACAGTTACATCAAAGGCTGCCATAGAGGCAAACAGAAATCTTAGTATAATGTTACTGTGTGTCCCTGAGCTAGCCACTGGATCTCATTCTACCATCTATAAAATGGGAATGCTGGCGATAGCAGCTTTTTCACAGGGTAGTGGTGGTAAAAATGATGTATGTAAAAATTCTTTTTTTTTTTAAAGATTTATTTATTTACTTGAAAGGCAAAGTTACAGAGAGGCAGGGGCAGAGAGAGAGAGAGAGCGTGCGCGCGAGTTTCCATCCATTGGTTCACTCCCTAGTTGTCCACAATGGCTGAAGCTGCTTCAATCTAAAGCCAGAAGCCAGGAGCTTCTTCCGGGTCTCCCATGTGGCTTCAGGGACCCAAGCATTTGGACCACCTTCCACTGCTTTTTCCCAGGCCATTAGCAGAGAGCTGGATCGGAAGTGGAGCAGCCAGGACCCGAACCAGTACCCATATGGATGCCAGCACTGTAGGTGGCAGCTTTACCTGATATGCCACAGTGCTGGCCTCGTTGAAAATTCTTTAGTAAACTATAAAATACTGGCCATTTCATTTAGCTTAGTGCCTTCAAGGGTTATCTGTGTTGTAGCATGTGTCAGAATCTCCTTTTTAGACTAATACTCTGCTACATTATGTATACACCACATTTTGTTTATTCATTCATCTGTTGGTGGACACTGGAATTGCTTCACCTTTTTTCTTTTTGTAAACGTTAAGGAGTTATCTTAACTTTGAAGGATGTCTTGCTTGTCTTTGTAGGTGGACCTTGATGGCTTGGATGAAGGTGGTCCAAGGAATGTTCTTTACTGGGTTAGAATTCTCTTAGCTGAGGGCAAAAAAAGGGTCTGCCTTTCTTCTCAGAAGCCTGTGCTCCACCAAGACAGTGTGATGAGTGCTGCTTTGCGCCCTTTGCTGTTCTCTGACAGCTTGTGCCGTGCATCCATGACACAATTATAGTTGAGAGAACAAGAAAATCCGAGCTATAGGTCTCCCAGGAATAGTGTGGGGCATTTAACTACTGGTCACCAGGTTGATTATCAAGAATAGACTATGTAAAGACTTAGCAAAATTGTGAGGGTGTGCATAATTCATTCACTTCTATTTATAAAGGCTTTTCTTTTCTCATTCCACTCATGGAAAGGATTTCTAAGGCAGAATGAATATACTCTTAGCCATCTCTCCTGTAGCATTTTTTTGTTTTTGACAGTTATTGGAAAGGACTAGGTTGTGTCTGAGATGTTCAGACACCTTACAGCTGGGCCACCTCCCAGACTGTTTTGCCTTTTGATGAGGACTCCGAATGGTGTCTTTGGGATGTCTTGGAATGCAGAGCATCTGATGTCTGCCCTCACGACGTCTCTGCAGCAGGTGAGAGGCAGCAGAAGGGCTTCAGGCGTTCCTGTGGTTGGGAGTTTAGATTGTGACAAGTGAAAATTAGGAGTACTTCCTGCACTTGAAGGCTTAAATTTGCTCAAGTGTCAGTCTCCTTGCTTTTCACTTGTCTTTCATGGCTTAGTCATGCTAGTTCTTTAATTGTCAAAGTTATTTGTGTTTAAACAAATTGTCTCTCTCTTCCTGTTTGATCTTTCAGTGAGATTCTTAAAATGCAGCTGCTTAGAAACCGCTATTTTTATTGGAACACCTGATGTCACCAACAAACAGGGCCCTGTGGTTTTTCCTCCCCAGAGAAGAGTTGTTTTATTGCTTTGCCATAAGAAGAATAAAATATATATTCCTCCACCTTTAAGATTCTGCTTTTCAGTGTAATTATTACTTTAGCTGCCTCCACAGAGCAAGGGTCCACAAAAGACTATTTTGACGGGTCATGCGTTGGGCTTGAAGGAAAATATTTGGGAAGTTTTGCTTGGAGACTTCTGTGTTAAATATTTCCTGCCACCACTCAGCTGGCTCTCCCCGTGAGATTTTGTACTTTAGGAGGATGTCTGTTGACTATTAACCTAATTAGTTGAAAGAAAAGAAAAATGTTAGACTAAAATCTGACCTTCATCTAACCAAACAACTTTCAAGGTAAGTAATTCGAAGCCCTTAGTGAATCTCTTCAAGTTAATATCTTAGTGCTTTTCACTTAATGAGCATTTTATTAGCACCAGGTTCAAAATTGTATTCTGTAATTGCTCACAGAAAGAAATAGTGGCTGAATCACTGTGAATAGGTGTTTTTCCTGATCTGTAATTTTCTTCAGATAAAGTTTTAACTCTGTGATTAGTGTACTAGTTTTTTTCTTCATTTGGACTATATTAAGCTGAAGTTTACTTTTTCTTTGAAATTGAGTTTTAGATGCTGCTATTGTTAGTTATAAGCCCGGGTTTGGAAAGAGGATTTAGTGCGTTTTTTTAAGTCTCTCAGTTATTCATCTGGAAGTTCGCCTCCAGTGCCCCTGTTCATGGCATGATCTTTTTGTTCTAACGCTGAGGCGGTCTCCCTCATTCTTCCTGCTTCTGTGCTTATGTAGCTGTTTTCCTTTGCTCTGAAAATCATCTCTCCCTCCAGAAACAAAAGGAAAAAAATCTTTACGTGTGTACTTCTGAGAAGGCTGAGGAACAGCCTCTCAGGAGCCTCTAGACAATGAGGTTCCTTGAGCATAGCACCTTTTCGGAAAGGCTGTGTGTAGAATTCTGAATGTCACACAAAAAATAAGCCCTCAGACCATAATCATTGTTGATGGCAGCAAAGAGGGTTGGGAAGGGAATGTGAGGTAAGCCAACCTAGGTCTCCACAACGCGCCTTGCCCCGCACACCTGTTTGGGCCACGATATTTGCCTCATAGCCACAGTTCTCCTACCAAAATGGATGTGTTGAGAGAAGGAGTGGTTTGATGCCCAGGCGCTTCAGCTGAGGGCTGCACCTTAGCCTAATGAAAAGTAAATATGGACTAAGGTGATTAGTGATAGGAGCAGAGGCGTTGGCTGATGAATCTTGAATACCAGAAGTATGTGCACAAAACTTCCTGTTCTGCTTGTTTGCTCTAAGGTGGCAGATAGGCTCAGATTATCCCCCGAGTTAGAGCTCATCAATAATGACCCTTCATTAATCAGGCCCTGCTGATCTCCCATTAGAGGGAATTAAAAGCGTTATGCAAATACAAAGCATCAAATGAAGCTGCTATAATATTGTTTGCCCAGGGACTGGGAGCATTACATATTATTCTAATAGTCACTGTTCCCTGATTTTTTAAGACTTCGGCTAGAAACGAAAATCCAAATACCAAATCTCATGTGGTTAATCATCTGTTTTGCCCTAGCTTGCTTTGCTGCAAAGTGAAGTTTTGTATTATGTCATAGCTGGGCTTAGTGAACTGCAGTGCAATAAACAATCTGCGACTGGGGCCAGCGCTGTGGCATAGTGGGTAAAGCTGCTGCCTGCAGTGCCGGCATCCCATATGGGCGCCAATTTGAGTCCCAGCTGCTCCAAATCCGATCCAGCTCTCTGCTATGGCATGGGAAAGTAGTAGAAGATGGCCCAAGTCCTTGGGCCCCTGCACCCGCATGGGAGACCCGAAGAAAGCTCCTGGCTCCTGGTTTTGGATCGGTGTAGCTCCAACCATTGCGGCCACCTGGGGAGTGAGCCAATGGAAGGAAGATCTACCTTCTCTCTCTCCCCTTCTGCCTCTCTGTAACTCTGTCTTTCAAATAATAAATAAATAAATACTAAAAGAAAAAAATCTGTGATTTAGGAGACTCAGATATTGTAATGAAATAATAAGATTAAGCTGTGAATTTATTTTAGATTTTTGGTATATTTGTTTATTTGAAAGAGAGAGAGAAAGAGAAATAGAGCAAGGGTGCTCCCATCTGATGTTTCACTTTCCAGATGCCCACAGTCTTTGGGGTTGTGCCAGAATTTAAGCCAGAAGCCAGGAACTTTTTTTTTTTTTTTTAAAGATTTATTTGAGAGGTAGAGTTATAGACAATGAGAGGGAGAGACAGAGAGAAAGGTCTTCTATCCACTGGTTCACTCCCCAAATGGCCGCAGTGGGCAGAGCTGCGATGATCTGAAGCCAGGAGCCAGGAACTTCCTCCAGGTTTCCCACATGGGTGCAGGGGCCCAAGGGCCTGGCCATCTTCTGTTGCAGAAGCCAAGAACTTAATCCAGATCTCCCTGGTTGATAGTAGGAACCAAATCCCTTGAACCATCACCACTGCATTAGCAAGAAGCTGAATCAGGAATCGGAGCCAAGAGTCAACCCCAGGTACTCTGATATGGTACTTGGGTACCTTAACTGCTAGGCCAAGCACTCGCCCCTCAGCTATGGTTTTAGGTGAGTGTGACTTCGGCGTATGAAACCCCTGTTAAATCTATCCCGAAACACCCCTGGATTCTTTTTCTACTTTGCCTTCACCACTTTTTTTCACTTGTGGTAAAACATACAAAACACAAACTTACCATTTTAATTATATAGTTCAGTAGCGTTATGAACATTCACAATTTTATGCAACCATCACCATCATAAACCTCCTGAACTTTTTCTTCAGCTAAAACTCTGTCCTCATTAAAGACTAGCTTTCCATTCCCTCCTCCTCCCACCCTCTGGCCAACACCATTCTGTTTGCCGTATCTATGAATTTGACCACTCTGGGAACTTCTAGTAGAGGAATCATGCGGTATTTTCCTTTGTGGCTAGCCTATCGCATTTAGTGTATATATATAGTATACACACTATATACTATACATATAGTATATATAAATATATAGCATATATAGTAATAGTATATATAGTATATGTAGTAACAGTATATACTATATATATATAGTATATATAGTAACAGTATATACTATATATATATAGTATATATAGTAACAGTATATACTATATATATATAGTATATATAGTCCTCAGATTTAGCATTTGTTGGGGCTGGCATTGTGACGTAGCAGGTAAAAACATCGCCTGCAGTGCCTGCATCCCATATGAACGCTGGTTCGAATTCTGGCTGCTCCACTTCTGATCCAGCTCTCTGTTATGGCCTGAGTCAGCAGTAGAAGATGGCCCAAGTCCTTGGGCACCTTCACCCACGTGGGAGACCTGGAAGAAGCTCCTGACTCCTGGCTTCAGATCAGCACAGCTCCGGCCATTGTGACCATTTGGGGAGTGAACCAGTGGATGGAAGATCTCTCTCTCTGCCTCTCCTTCTCTCTCTGTGTAACTCTGACTTTCAAATAAATAAATAAATCTTAAAAAAAAAAAAAAAAGATTTAGCATGTGTTCGAATTGCCTTTTTTTTTTTTTTTTTTTTTTTAAGATTTTATGTAAGAGGCAGAATTACAGACAGAGGAGAGACAGAGAGAGAGGTCTTCCATCTACTGGTTCACTCCCCAAATGGCTACAACAGCTGGAGCTGAGCTGATCTGAAGCCAGGCACCAGGAGCTTCTTCTGAGTCTCCTGCATGGGTGCAGGGGCCCAAGCTCTTGGGCCATCTCCACTGCTTTCCTTGGCTATTAGCAGAGAGATGGATTGTAAGAGGAGCAGCCAGGACACTAACCAGCACTGATATGGATTGTTGGCACCATAGGCAGAGGCATAGCCTACTACACCACAGCACCAGTCCCTAGAATTTCCTTTTGAAAACTGAATACTATTTTTTATGTTATGTGTCACATTGTATCTCCCCATTGTCATATTGATGGACCTTTGGGTTGCTTCCACCTTTTAGCTATTGTGAATAATGCTACTGTCAGTGTGAGTGTACATAAATCTCTGTGAGATCCTATTTTCTTTTCTAAGGGGTCTATAACCAGAATTGAAATTATTGGATTATATGATAATTGTATGAATATCGTTTTGAGTAACTGCCAGACTGTGACTCAAAGTGGCATACTCTTTACATACCAGTTTCTCCACAGTCTTGCCAAGTCTGATATTTTGGGGGGCTTCTTTTGTTTGTTTATTTTTGGGTGTAGTTGTTCTAATGTTTATGAGCTATTATTTCATTGTGATTTTAATTTGAATTTCTCTAGCAACTAGTGATGTTGAGCATTTTTCATAGGCTTATTGGCCTTTTTTACATCTTATTTGGAGAAATGTCTGTTAAAAAAGTATTCTGTTGTTTGCACATGGTTTGAGTACACCCCTTAAAGGTTCATATTTGCTGGAAGCTTGGTCTGCAGTTGGTAGTGTTAGGAGATGGTGGACTCTTTAAGAGATTGGGCTTAGGGGCAGACATGTGGTACAGTGGGTTAAGTTACTGCTTGGGATTCTAGCATTCCACATCGGAGTGCTGATCAGAGTTCTGGATCTTCTACTTCCTGTGCAGCTTTCTGTTAATGTGCCTGGGGATGTGGCGGGTTATGGCCCAGGTACTTTGGTTCCTGCCACATGGGAGGCTGTCTCTCTGTCTCTTTTTTTCTTTCTCTGTCTTTCCCTCTATCTCTGTCACTCTGCTTTTCAAATAAATAAATAAATCTCTAAATAAAGAAGTTGGGAAGTAGTCCTTCTGTATTTTGGAACAGCTTGTGAAGAATTACAGAGAAAGAGGTAGAGACAGAGAAAAGGAGAGAGGTCTTCCATCTGCTGGTTCACTCCTCAAATGGCCACAACAGCTGGGGCCAGGCCAGGCTGAAGCCAGGAACCAGGAACTTCATCCAGATCTCTCACGTGGGTGCAGGGGCCCAAGGACTTGGGCCATCCTCTGCTGCTTTCCTGGGCACATTAGCAGGGAGCTGGATCAGAAGTAGGGCAGCCAAGAGCCAAACTGGTACCCATATGGGATCCTTGCACTGCGGACAGCTGATTAACGCACTGTACCACAGTACTGGTTCCTGAGTCTTGCTTTCTTTATTTTTTTCTGAAAAATCTCTACTTTTTGATTAGATTGTTTATGCCATTCACATTTAATGTTATTGATATAGTTGGATTTACATTTGCCACTGAACTTCTTGTTTTATATGTCATGTCTTTTGTGTTTCTCTGTTCCTCTTTATTTTTTGTTTTATTTTGTTTTCTTTTACATTGAGTACTACTATCTTCTAATCTGGCATTTTTATTTCTTTATTGATCTTTTTCACTATTTTAAAGATTATTTCCGTGGTGATTGTTCTGTTGCTCATAATACACATTTTAAGAGTTGACTTCAGATTTATACACCAATACCCATTTCAGTAAACTTTATTTGGAAAACACACACACACAAACACACACACAGAGGAATTCTGTATGTTTCCTGAGAAAGTGAGGACTTGTTAGAACCAAGATATATAATTCTGTTTACTGGATCATATCTGGAGCTAAGACTATATGATAGTGTGGGAGAAAGTCTATATTTGGATTTTAGATACATACAACTGCTTTATAGGGGATTTTCTTACTTGTAGGTGTCAAGCACAGCACTTCAGATCCTGCTCTGTTCCTTGGGGGAACTAATAGCCCACAGTTATTTCTTTTTCTGTGCTCAAAATGTGAGCAGTCAGAGCTCATTGGCTCTTAATGCCTGCATGTTGAGCGCTATAAGAAAGAAAAAATATAAGTACAAAAGTGACAGGACTAATTGGTGAACAGTAGTTTTGAGGGTATATAATTTTGAGAGGACACAATATTTGGATGTGAGGTGATTGAAGGGGTTGTTGGGTGTGTTCTTTTATTTATGGCATGAGGGTTGTTTTGTGGAAGGTTATTTTTGGCCTGTGTCCTGTCTCTTGCATCTCATTTTCTCCCAGTGAGGTAGGGGCTCCTGATTGTGGCCAGTGTTTGTTGGGTCAGATCAGGGGCTATTTCTGGAGTATTGGTCCCAGGAAAAGAGGAGTAAACCTTGAGCTCAGCCTCTGTCTTGAGTTAAGCCTACTGGGCTATGAAATAAAAGGATCGTCTTAGTGGTTTTCAAGTCCATGTTTTCAGAGTGCCAGCTGAAGCCTCCTACATTTGGGGCCTTACCCTTTGTGAAGTCTAGGGTTTAATAGAAAATGTGAATAGCCAACTTGAGGAACCTTGTAAAAGCATTTTATTATAATTGTCTACTCATTGGGAGAGGTACTCTAAGTATCTGGTGACCTTATTTTGAATGTTGTTTTGGCAAATAATTGGACAGTCTTTTTTGCTTGTTAATTACACTGACATTTTCTCTTTCTTAATGAATTATGTCAGATATTTCCTGAGCTTTTTGGAGATGACTGGGAAGAACTGCCTTTTGTGACTGAGCCAATGATAATAGAGTAGTTGCTTCCTAAACTGGAGCTAACTAAGAGCCCTGGGCCTGGAGGTGAATTGAAAGGGATGTGTTAGGAGCAAATAGTTGCAGATGAAATTTACTAGAGCAGTCAGTCACTGGATGATTGGCAGTTTGCTCCAGAACGTTCTAGCCCTTAGTCCCAGGTGTGTGGTTCAGCGCCCGCTCCCCCCACCCCACACACACCATGACAGGAGAATCCGTTCTTTTGTCTGTCTAGGTCCACAGTTTCACTCTGTTCCTTATTTCTGTAGGCATGTGTTTGCACAGCACAGGCATCTTGTTTGTACTTGTTCCACTAGTAGCCTATAGGATTTCCTACCTATAATTTTATGCTGTGGCAAATTAATTTTTAAATTTAGTGTTAACTTTTTATGGGTATCTGAGATGAGCTATCTAATGTACATCCTTTATTCTGCTAATCAGCAGGGCCTACCATATACTATTTCCGGTTTCTGTAGGCATCAAAATATTGGGATGAGAGGGATTGAGAGTAAAGAATGAATGAGGGGCAGTGTGATGTGTTTGTGTGAAATAGGTAGGATCCTTTCTTTGGAAACCTGTGGTTGGAGGAGCATTCCTTTGTTCTGTTTCTGTCACTGTTTCCTTATTTTTACAGTTCCTTCTGACAACTAGAAATTGAGAGCCAGAGGGACAGTCAAGGTGACCTAAAACTGCTAGTGTGTCATAGGAGCTCAGGAAGAAAGGTGTTTTCAGTAAACTCATTATCTAACGGGCTCATAAAGGAAGGTTGGGGCTAGAGTTTGTGGATCCAAACCCTGCCCTTCCTGGCTTCTGCCCTTTGCCAGCCAGCTCTTCTCTCCCTCTGGCTCACTGGAGATGAATTGTTTTGCCAGCACAACCATCCTTGGTCCTTTGGGGGAAGTCTTGCCTCTAAATGTTATTGATCCCAAGGAAAAAAAAATTGTTTGTCCTGAGTAAAGGTTGATTTTTCTTTTTTCTTTGTTTTCCAAAGGAGCACTTATTACGGAATATAGACATTTAATAATGGCTTAGTGGGGCCGGTGGTGTGGTGTAGTAGGTTAAGCCTCCACCTGCGGTGCCAGCATGCCATATGGGCACCAGTTCAAGGCCCTGCTGCTCCACTTCTGATCCAGCTCCCTGCTAATGGCCTGGGAAAACAGTGGAAGATAGCCTAAATGCTTGGACCCCTGCACCCATGTGGGAGACCCAGAAGAAGCCCTTGAATCCTGACTTCAGCTTGGCTGAGCCCTGGCTGTTACAATCATCTAGGGAATGGACCAGCGAATGGAAGATATTCATTCTTTTTTTCCCTGTCTGTCTCTCTCCTCCCTCTTCCTCTCTCCCTCTCTCCATATAACTTTCAAGTAAAATTTTTAAAAAATTAATGGTTTATTTTATGAAATATTGCCTCCTCATAATAACTTACATAAAGTCTAGCCACAAAAAGGATAAACAGATCCCTGGTTCCTTTCCTTTTCCATCCTATATCTAGGATTATTTTGAAAAAAAGTCCTTGCTAGACTGTGGGAAGTTCTTCATCTGATTTATTATTTTTCCCTGGTCTCCGCTTACCTTTCCCAAAAGTCAGAGTGAAACTCTGGTCATATAACTCAGATACCCTAACCATATTGAACAGAGTTGTCAATCTGCTAATGAGAAAAAGAATCTATTGCTATTGGGTAGCAATATATTAACTTAGCAGCCAACCCAGACATCTCTTCAGTGGATAAAACTCTAATTTTCCTTGAACTGCTGCAAACAATATGAGACGTGTCCTGGGCTCCATTGAGAGTCTAATCACTCTGAACTCTCAGATTTATATCAGAATGGTTGATGCAGGGAGCGCCTTATTTCTGTTAGACTTTGACCTTGCAGGTTAGCAGGGACTGAATCACCAAAAGAACCTAAGAGGCGCGAACTCAAAAGGCTTCCATAGCCTTGGCAACTCATGACTAGAGCCTAGGGAGATTACTGACACCATAAACAAGAGTGTCAGATTGTTAAGTCAACAACAGGAGTCACTGTGTGCTTGCTTCTCACGTGGGATCTCTGTCCTTAATGTGTTGTCCAATGTGAAGTAATGCTATAACTAGTACTGAAACAGTATTTTACACTTTGTGTTTCTGTGTGGGTGCAAACTGATGAAATCTTTACATACTATATATTAAATCAATAAAAACAAACAAACAAGAACCTAAGAGGCCATCCTTATCCCAGTCCCCTTCCCAAAGCATAGATGTCATTTGTTAGTGATACATCCAGTCTGCTTGAGTACTTGGTCACACAATGCTTGATACTTCAGGCTTCAGACTTTCTAATTTTTTAACAATGGGAATTTCTTCCTTACATTAGAATCTTCTTCTTTATAACCTGAACCTACTGAATTCTATTCTCATATGCAACACAAAGAAATTTACTCTGTTTTATAAATGTTAACATCTGACTATCCTTTTATGTGTATGACATTCTTCCGTAACTTGTTTTTCATAATGAATAGTTTCAAAATCTGTGGTATGGGGTGGGCATTTGGCCTAGCACTTAAGAAGTGGGTTAAGGTGCTTATGTTGGGGCTGGTATTGTTGCATAATGAGTTAGGCCACCGCTTATGAGGCTGGTGTCCCATATGTGCACTGCTCCCCTTCTGATCCAGCTCCCTCCTATTAGCCTGGAAAAAACAGCAGAATATGTCTCAAATGTTTGGGCCACTGCCACCCACATGGGAGACCTAGATGATACGCCTGGCTCCCGGCTTTGGCCTGGTCCAGCCC
This sequence comes from Lepus europaeus, assembly GCF_033115175.1. NCBI lineage: Eukaryota > Metazoa > Chordata > Mammalia > Lagomorpha > Leporidae > Lepus > Lepus europaeus. The sequence goes on from NC_084843.1 coordinate 27,444,408, forward strand.
AGGGTGTTGTGGCCATTTGGGGAGTGAACCATCGGAAAGACTCTCTCCCTATGTTTCTGTCTCTCTCTGTAACTCTGCCTTTCCAATAAATCAATAAACCTTTAAAAGAAAAAAAAAAAAAAGATGCTTGTGTTGCATATTGCTGCCTGGGTTAAATGCTTACTGTGCTCCTGACTTCAGCTTCCTGCTAATACAGATCCTGGGAAGCAGTGGGGATGGTTTAAGAGATTGGGTTCCTGCTACTCATGTGGGAGACCTGGATTGAGTTACTGGCTTCTGCCCCTTCCCTGGGACCATTTTGGGGAGTGAACCAATGAGTGGAGCACTCTGTCTGCCTGTCTCTGCCTCTCAAATTTAAAAAAAAAGGGGTGGGGGAGGAAGGAAGAAAAAGAAATGAAACTCAGATATGCTGTGACTATTCTTTGCACATGCTCTTTTAAATTTACCTCCTAAAGTATGGTGTTAGAGTGTCCTTGCACCAAATAAATACATATTCAGTAGATGTTTACTAGATTGAATGACACCTAGAGCTGGATATGGAGATGTAACTAAGTTTACAAAGCGATTGTTAGGTCTGTGATATAGACATATCTTACTTGCAGCCTCCATGGACGATATAGCAGCTAAATCACATTGTTGGTTCATAGCAAACCTTGGATCCCATTGAAATTGTCTGATCTGAAAAATGACCTGTCTCAAGCCAGCTTTCTCCCATATTATACTTGTGCAGTGGTCGTGATGTTTTGTTTTGTTGTGCTATGTTTTTTTAATTTTTTTTAAAGATTTATTTATTTTATTTGATAGAGTTACACAGAAAGAGAAGGGGAAGGGTGGTGGGGGCTTCTATCCACTGGTTCACTCCCCAATTGGCCGCAACAGCTGGAGCTGTGCCGATCTGAAGCTAGGAGCCAGGAGCTTCCTTCAGATCTCCCACATGGGTGCAGGGGCCCAAGCATTTGGGCCATCTTCCACTGTTTTTCCAGGCCATAGCAGAGAGCTGGATCGGAAGTGGAGCAGCCAGAACTCGAACCGGTGCCTATATGGGATGCTGACATTGCAGGCAGCAGCTTTACCTGCTATGCCATAGTGCTGGCCCCTATGTTTTATTTTTTAATACCATCTGATTGATTGTTATAAAAAAATTAAGCCTTACAGAAAAGTGCAAAAGTGAAGTAAAATAATCTAAAATCTCACCCTTCAAGATAGCTACTCTTACTGTTTTGGTGAGTCTCCTGAACATCTATTTTTTATTTGTTTGTTTTCCTTTTTAAACTAAACTATCTATAATTTTTTATCCTTGTTAAATATATCTTGTTGGTGTCAGCCCATCATTCTAGCTAATCCGGGTACTTTTTGAATCCTGATTATGTCATTCTATGTATTGGTTGTCTTGCAGCTTTGTGTCATCAGCACATTTGGTAAATATGCCTTCTAAATCCTTGTCCAGATGCTTTGATCTATTCCTGACTCTGTTACTGATTTGGTGGATGATTTGGGACTAATCTCTCTCTTTTCTGGGCTTTGGCTTGCTGCTGTTATATAAAATGGCCCTGAACACTGGAAAAATTCCTTAGGAAGCAACTGCAAAGCTCTTTGTGAAGAATGAATTTGTGAAGAAAAAATTGTAGGTGGGGAATCATCAGCCAGGGCCAGACTTGAAAAATAAGATCCTTTTATAGAAAAATTGGGAGAACAGCCTTCAATAGAGTGGTTCAGATCTTCCTCTAGCCTTCTACTCTCCCAAAACTCCAGCACAGGGATTCACCTGTGGAAGAATTAAAAAAAAAAAAAAAAAAAAAAAAAAGGCAGGCTGGGCGGGGTTGGGGTTGGGAGGTATGGAATGTGGGGGTGGGAGTGGGGGTGGTGATGGCGATGGTGATGGTGTAGGTGTAGCAAGCAAGCACTGTTTCTTACATTGAGAAATGAGAGGGAATCTACAAGTAAAGGGCATTAAATGGTCAGCCTTGAGGGAAGGGTGGGTGGGAGAGCTCTTACTGAGGAGGAAGATGTTTGTAGCTGTTTTCTCTTGAGCAAGCTTGCTGGTCACAGCAGAGGCTCTTCTGAGCTGGGGTCCTTGGTGGAGAAGTGTGGAATTCTCTGCTGCTTGCTAGTTCTTTCCTACACAAGCCTGGCCTTGCACATTGCGTTTCCCCTGGGTTTTTCCAGGAGGTTTCTGGTAATCCGAAGCTGAAACTGAGTCAGTATTTGAAGCTGGCAATTAATGACGTGGTAAGAATTTTTAGCTCCAGTAGATTAATTGTTAAATGAATTGTGTCTGCATTTTGCTGTCATTTTATTGTGATATCAGCCTAATTATAAATATAGTATTATATAGCAGAAGATAATAATAAACAGAATTATGCAGTCAGTGATCAGACTTGGGGAATTTTTAACTCTGAGGAATGATTTTCTTCTTAAACTGTCTCTTGTTTTTCTTTTTATGTAGGTTTTGATTAATTTTTACCTAGTTTATATATTTCTCCCTGGAGCCCAAATCTTGTGCATACTTTGGCAAAGTGGGCTCCTGTAAGAGATTTAATGAGTTTTTTTTTTTTTTCTGTTCTAATTGGTTCCTATATAATTTCTTTTAAAACCAGTAACATATGAGTTGGATGTCAAACACAGGGTATGCTAATGCATTTTCACTACTCTGTGCCCCAAACAACATTAATTTCTCTCTCATTTGATACCATTTTCATACAATGGGAATCCTCAGTCTCACAGAGTCTCTGGAGACAGTGATTCCTGTTGGCCTGGCGACACATCTGAAAAGGCAGCATGAGCAGCCATCCGTAGTTAGAACTCAGTGTGGGTGGCGGAGGGCGAGTCGTTCCTGACCAGGGTTTTGTCTGTTCCTCCATTTACTTGCGGAACAATTTACTGGATGGGATTCACAGAAATGGATGAAAATCTCTTCCTTTTGCCATTAAATTTGAACTAATTTCCCACTTATGCAAAAATATGAACTATTTGATAAATTCTTAAGAGTATTACATTAATGAATATGTGTAATAAAACTTGATCAAAAATGAACATATGTGAACTATGCATCCTGAAAATCAGAATGTTACTGCATCACTTGAAGCCTTTTCTGTTTAAAAATTACTTTATTGGCCGGCGCCGCGGCTCACTAGGCTAATCCTCCGCCTTGCGGCGCCGGCACACTGGGTTCTAGTCCTGGTCGGGGCGCCGGATTCTGTCCCGGTTGCCCCTCTTCCAGGCCAGCTCTCTGCTGTGGCCAGGGAGTGCAGTGGAGGATGGCCCAAGTCCTTGGGTCCTGCACCCCATGGGAGACCAGGATAAGCCCCTGGCTCCTGCTATTGGATCAGCGCGGTGCGCCGGCCGCAGCGCGCGAACCGCGGCGGCCATTGGAGGGTGAACCAACGGCAAAGGAAGACCTTTCTCTCTGTCTCTCTCTCACTGTCCACTCTGCCTGTCAAAAAAAAAAAAAATTACTTTATTACAGTTTTTTTGATTAACACATACTAGTTATACATTTTTATGGGTTACAGTTCAACTTATACACAGCATAAACCAGGCAACCAGCCTTTCCATTTCCTTTTTTGAGTGTTTGGAGTCTACCAGGTCCTCTCTTCTTAGGTGTGTAACTGAACAACCTTTTACACTGGTATACCTTCTGTGTAAGTCAAGAGCCTAGAGCATCTTTACCAACCCAGGACATTCCCTCCTAGCCTTCCTTTTTTAGCCAGTAGTTCCTTGCCCCAGAACTGTGCCCTTTTCTGACTCTGTCACCGTAAATCAGTTTTTCCCATTAACCTCATATAAGCAGAACCATGCAGTACATCCTCTTTTGATTGGCTTTTTTTCACTCAATATAAGGTTTTTAAGAGTCATCCATTTTGTGATGTATATTAGTAGTTCATTTTTTAAAAAGATTTTATTATATATATATATTTTTTTAATTTTTGACAGGCAGAGTGGACAGTGAGAGAGAGACAGAGAGAAAGGTCTTCCTTTTGCCGTTGGTTCACCCTCCAATGGCCGCCTCGGTAGGCGCGCTGCGGCCGGCGCACCGCGCTGATCCGATGGCAGGAGCCAGGTGCTTCTCCTGGTCTCCCATGGGGTGCAGGGCCCAAGCACTTGGGCCATCCTCCACTGCACTCCCGGGCCACAGCAGAGAGCTGGCCTGGAAGAGGGGCAACCGGGACAGGATCTAGCACCCCGACCGGGACTAGAACCCGGTGTGCCGGCGCCGCAAGGCGGAGGATTAGCCTAGTGAGCCGCGGCGCCGGCAAGATTTTATTATATTTACTTGAGAAAGGGAAGAAGCTCCCATCTACTGGTTCATTTCCCAGATGTCCTCAGTGGCCAAGGGCTGAGCCAGGCCCAAACTGCCAGCCAAGAACCCTCCAAGCCTGAGACTCAAGTACTTGAGCCTTTATTTGCTGCCTTCTAGGATGTACATTTATAGGAAACTGGAATCAGGAGCAGAGCTAGGACTTGAATCTAGGTACTCCATATGGGATGTGGGCGTCCCAACTGGTGTCTTAATCACTAGGCCAAATGCCTACTCTCATTCCTTTTTTTTTTTTAAAGAATAAATTTTAAGATTTTTAATTGTGGGGCTGAAATTGTGGCATAACAGGTTAGGCTTCTGCTGTGCCGCTGCCATCTGGTATCAGCCTCAGTTCAAGTCCTGGTGCTCGGCCTCCCATCCAGCTCCCTGCTGATGTCCCTGAGAAAACAGCAGAAGATGCCCAAGTGCATGTGTCCCTGCCACCCACGTGGGAGACCCAGACGGAGTTCCAGGCTTTTGGCTTTGGCTAGGCCCAGCTCTGGCCCTTGGAGCCATTTGGGGAGTGAACCAACAGATGGAATATCTCTCTCTGTTACTCTGCCTTTCAAATAAATACAATCTTTTTTAAAAAAAGATTTTGAATTGTGGCAAGAAGCATCTAATATTAAATTTACTATCTCTTTTTTAACTTTTATTTAATAAATATAAATTTTTAAAGTACAGTTTATGGATTACAATGGCTTCCCCCCCCCCATAACTTCCCTCCCACCCGCAACCCTCCCATCTCCCGCTCCTTCTCCCATTCCATTCGCATCAAGATTCATTTTCAATTCTCTTTATATACAGAAGATCAATTTAGTATAAATTAAGTAAAGATTTCAACAGTTTGCACCCACACCAAAACACAAAGTATAAAATACTGTTTGAGTACTAGTTATAGCATTAATTCACATTGTACAACACATTAAGGACAGAGCTCCTACATGAGGAGTAAGTGCACAGTGACTCCTGTTGTTGACTTAGCAAATTGACACTCTTGTTTAGGGTGTCAGTAATCACCCTGGGCTCTTGTCATGAGTTGCCAAGGCTATGGAAGCATTTTTAGTTCACCGGCTCCGATCTTATTTAAATGAGGTCATAGTCAAAGTGGAAGTTCTCTCCTCCCTTCAGAGAAAGGTACCTCCTTCTTTGATGGCCTGTTCTTTCCACTGGGATCTTACTTGCAGAGATCTTTCATTTAGGTTGTGGTGTTTTGTTTTGTTTTGTTTTGTTTTTTTTGCCAGAGTGTCTTGGCTTTCCATGCCTAAAATACTCTCATGGGCACTTCAGCCAGATCCGAATGCCTTAAGGGTTGATTCTGAGTCCAGAGTGCTATTTAGGGCATCTGCCACTCTATGAGTCTGCTGTGTATCCTGCTTCCCATGTTGGATTGTTCTCTCCTTCTTATAAATTTACTGTCTTAACCATTTCAGAGTATGCATTCAGTAATCTGAAGTATATTCACATTTTTGTGCAATAACTCCCTGAAACTTTTTCATCTTGTGAAACTGAAACTCTGTACACATTAAATAACTCCCTATTTCTGCCACCCCCAGCCCCTTAAACATACAGTATTTATATATATATATATATAAACATATATATATATATTTTTTTTTATTTGAGAGGCAGAGTTACAGAGTGGGAGAGAGAGAGGGAGATACCTTCCATCCCCTGGTTCACTCCTCGAGTGGCTGCAATGGCCAGGACTGGGCTGGGCCAGGCCAAAGCCAGGAGCCAGGAGCTTCAGCCAGGTCTCTCACATAGGTACAGGGCCCCAACCATTTGGGCCATCTTCCCCTGCTTTCCTAGGCTCATTAGCAGGGAACTGGATTAGAAGTGGAGCTACTGGGACTCAAACTGGTGCCCATAGGAGATGCCGGTGTTGCTGGCAGCAGCATGACCTGTTATGCCACAATGTCAGCTCTGCAGTATATATCTTTTTATGACTGGCTTATTTCACTTAACAGAATGTGCACAAGGTTCATTCGTGTTGTACCATGCATCAGAATTTCCACCCTTTTTAAGGCTGAATCATCTTTCATTTTATGTATATACTGCATTTTGTTCAGCCATTCATTGTTGATGAACACTTGGATTGCTTTCCCTGTTTGGCTTTTGTGAATAATGATGCATGGATGTGCAAGTATCTAGTAATTAATTCCTTTTCATTGTTGAGCAATATTTTATTATTGCATAAACATCACCACCATTCGTTTATTTATTCTCTTTCCTTTTCAGTTGGATTCTCTAAGCCTTTAATCATTTCTTGCACTATCACTGTCTAATTGTCCCCTCCACTGGCCACGCACTCGTTATTTGCAGAATTCAGTGTAAGCTCTGAAGTATAGCATACAGAGCCATTAGTATGCTTGCTAGCATCTCTGTCCTTGTCTGTCATGTAACTGCAGCTGTGCCAGGCCACCTGGGGTTCTCTGGACAAGCTGTTTTCTACTCCTGGCCCTTTGTATATATCAGCCCTCCCTGCCTGGAGTGTCCTTCCCCAGCATGTCAACTTACTCATGAAACACCAAGTACTTCAAAAAGCTCATGAACCAACGGAATTAAAAGATAAGTTGATGTTGATACAAAAAAAATTAGAAATCCATACGTACAGATTTTCAAAAAGACCATGGAATATTTGTATTATGAAATAAAAGACTATCATGGATTTCAAAAAAATTTTGTACCAAAATCTTTTTAAAATTTTAGAATTTATTTATTAGGTTGAGAGTTCCCATTTGCTAGTTCATTTACAAATGCCTCTAGTGGCTAGGACTGGACTGGACCAAAGCTAGGAACTGAAAACTTAATCCATGTCTCCCGTATGGGTGGCAGGGCTCCAGTTAATTGAGCTATCACCACTGCCCCTCAGGATCTGCGTTAGCAGAGAGCTAGAGTCAGATGTTAGAGCTGTGCCTTGAACTCAGGTGCTCAGATATGGAACACTGGCTATTAACCAGTAAGTCTTTTAATTTATGTTCAATTCCATTTTCTACAGACTTTTAAAAAAATTATTTATTTTATTTGAAAAGCGGAAAGAGAGAGAGAGAGAGAGATTATCTTTTATCCACAAATGGCCACAATGACCAGGGCTGGGCCAGGCTGAAACCAGGAGCCAGGAGCTTCTTCTAGAACTTATGTGGGTACAGGGACCCAAGCACTTGGGCCATCTTCTACTGTGTTCCCAGGCCATTAGCAGATAGCTGGATCAGAAGAGCAGCCAGGACTAGAACCGGCACCCATATGGGATGCTGGCACTGCAAGCAGAGGATAAACCTACTAGTAGCGCCACGGTGCCGGCCCCCATACCACAAGTATTAACTACCTTCTTATCTGTTGTCTCCTTTATTAGCCTCTGAGCTCTTTGAAGGCCTGCAGCATCCATGTTGTACTCATCTAAGTAACATGGTGCCTGTGTTAAGTAACTGTTTGAATGTAGATCAACAGAGATCCTGTCTTTTATTTTATTTTATTTTTGACAGGCAGAGTTAGTGAGAGAGAGAGACAGAGAGAAAGGTCTTCCTTCCTTTGGTTCACCCCCCAAATGACTGCTATGGCCAGCGGGCTGCACTGATCTGAAGCCAGGAGCCAGGTGCTTCTCCTGGTCTCCCATGGGGTGCAGGGCCCAAGCACTTGGGCCATCCTCCACTGCCTTCCTGGGCCACAGCAGAGAGCTGGACTGGAAGAGGGGCAACTGGGACAGAATCCAGCGCCCCAACTGGGACTAGAACCCGGAGTGCCGGCGCCAGAGGCAGAGGATTAGCCTAGTGAGCCTCGGCGCTGGCCAAGATCCTGTCTTTTAGATGAGTGGAAATGCATGATACTGGCTAGGCCTGATCCGGGATGGCCTGCGAGTAATGGCACTTCAGTTATTGCACTGATGAAGGGCACCCGTAAGGGCAGTTCAGAGGTAGTAGCTCACAGAAATACTGAACAGAAGTGCCAAGCAGACTCTTCCCCCAAAACAAAAAGGGTTGGTGGTCCAGCAACATAGAAGAATCGAGGTCAAGCTCATGCTCCACGCCAGGGATACTCAAGCCAAAAAACAGTTTGAAGGAAATGGTAAGGGTTAAAATCTTGATGAAAATGCCCTGGAACACATGGGATATCTGCAACAGCTTTTCTCAAGTTGTGAGCACAGGTAAGGTAGAAGTGTGCAGAGCACAAGTTTCCCTGTACAGTTCAGGAAGTTTTGAATGTTTGGTAGGACCCAGTTAAGAGAAAAGCCCCTGTGGTTGCAGCCAGCAGAGGCCTGGACTCTGCCAGGTGCTTCGATCTAGAGGGTTGTGCTAAAAAGAGAAGCAAATCCCTTTGAGACCAGTCCACGGAGAGAGAAAACAAAGTCAGCAGAAGATGGAAATATTAATGGAAAGGCTTATGAGTTCCATGAGCTTCCTTGACAGACAAAGGGCAGTTCACCTAGTCTCGGAGAGGGTGACTGGGAAGAAGGAAATAAGGAGATAGCCTCTTGTGCTTTCTCAGCTGATGTGGTGTCGCTGTGTCTTTGAAAATTGAGGCCATTCAAGCAATCAGCTTGTTGATGTTCTTCAAACTGTTAAGGCTGTTGGGGCTCAGGGAAAGTGGGTCATTGTTTAAGATAAGAAGGAGGGAAGGGAGGGAGGAAGGCTTTCTTTTCATTAAATCTCACTACATTAATATGTTCCCTCTCCCCTTTTGCTTGTAGTGAAAATTGAAATCTCTGTTTCCCTCTTCTGATTGTCCCCACTTTGGGGTTTTGGTATTATCTGTGACCTATAATTGTCATTTCTAATACTAAGCATTTTCATGAGTCATTTAACAATTATCTATGGATTTCACTAAACTGACCTAAATTTAGAACTTTTGAGAGGTTAAGATCTCTGTGCCTTTTGCCACATACCTCTACCCTGTAACCCTAATAAGCTCGTGGAGTGCTCTGGGACTGTAGCTTGATTTGAAAAGTTCAATATTCTTCAGAAATCAGTGTTCTACTAAGGCTGACAGTTCATTGTCTCCTACACAATTTTGAGTCAGGATAACAAATTAGAGTTTGGGATACATTACAGATGATAAATGTGACTTCCTTTAAGGGAAATCCATTTGTTTTGGTTAGTGTTTCTGTGATTAATTACTTGCCAGATTAAATTGCGCTATAAAAATGCATAGTATTTTATTCGATTGCTCTTCATGGTGATTAATTAGGCCATACTGTTGCTTGTATGTTAATTATGCTGACTTTTTTTTTTCCTACTCTCTAGCTTAATTAATACAGCGTTTATTTAAAAGACTGTTTTTAGGACAGGATACTGTCTGTTGTAGGGATAACAAAGCCCAATATTGTTTCTAGGCTGGTGTTAGGGAGTGACACTTCAGATTTTCAGAGTATATTCTATATTAGTCCTTGTCTGTATCCATAATTTACAAAAAGTACACTAACAATGAGTGAATTGGGAAGAGTTCTCTTTGGTGTTCCTATTGTTATTAAAGATGATATACTGAAGATTCTTGGCTTAATTAAAAATATAGAAAAGAGGGGCTGGTGTTGTGGTGCAGTGAATTAAGGCATAGCTGATCAAGCAGCTGCCTGCAACACCAGCATCCCATATCAAAGTACCAGCTACTCTTCTTCTAATCCAGCTCCCTGCTAATACACCTGGGAAGGCTGCATATGATGGCCCAAGTGCTTGCGCTCCTGCCACCCACATGAGAGACACAGATGGAGTTGGTGGCTCCTGGCTTCAGCCTGGCCAGCCTTGGCTTTTGCAGCCGTTTTGGGAAATGAGCCAGCAGATAGAAGATCTCTCTATTTGTCTCTCTCTCTCTGCCTTTCAAATAAATAAGTAAATCTTTTTAAATTATAGAAAAGAAGCTGTTGGTGCAAAATGTCCTCTAAAAAGACTGTAAAGCTATATGGTAGAGTGTGTAGGGGCGGGGAGAGAATGCTGTTTCCTAGTATGCTGCAGGGTGCTGATGAGAAAGTCAGGCATATTTCGCATTTTTATTAATGATGTAGGGCTAAAAGTAAACAAAGTATTAATGAAGTTTGTAAGTGATACTGATTTGGAGATGTTTCCTACACCCAGGAGGGCAGAGAAATGATATAGATGAAGTAGAAAAAGATGTGTCAAAAAATAGCCCAGCCCTTCCCTTAGGGAAGTGCATATCTGCTTTGTAGAAGTAACATAAATAGAGTCAGGCAGATGCTTTGCACAGTAGATCTCTGAGTAGTGTGAGTGAAATGAAAACTTGACTTATACAAACGCATACAGTGACTTTATACATACCATGTCAAACTGGAGACAACCCAGGTGTCTCTCAACTGAGGAGTGGATAGTCAAATTATGGTACATAGTCTGGAAATCCCACTCATCAGTAGAAAGGAATGGACTACTGATACATGCAACAATATGGATAAATTCATTTTCATTAGATAATATGAAAGAATCCAGGCACAAAAAACTATGTGCTGTGTGATTCCATTTATATGATGTGCTGGAAATGGCAAGACTGTAGGGATAGGAGTTAGATCGGTTGCTGTCGGGGTGGGGTCAAGAGAGGTGATTGACTATAGTTGGGCACAAGGCAACTTCTGGGATAATGAAACTATTTTGTAGCTTGATTGTGGTAGGGTTTTACATATGCATTTTTCAAAATTTGAGGAACTGTACACTTGTATTAGCAAAGGTTCTCCAAAGAAACAGACCAATTAAAATAAAGATATAGGGACCGATGCTGTGGTGTAGCGGGTAAAGCTGCCGCCTGCAGTGCTGGCATCCCATATGGGCACCAGTTCCCAGCCGCTCCACTTCCAATCCAGCTCTCTGCTATGGCCTGGGAAAACAGTGAAAGATGGTCCAAGTTCTTGGGCTCCTGAACCCATGTGGGAGACCCGGAAAAAGCTCCTGGCTCCTGGCTTCAGATTGGCCCAGCTCCAACTGTTGCAACCTTTTGGGGAGTGAACCAGTGGACGGAAGAGCTCTCTCACTTGCTTGCTCTCTCCCTCTGCCTCTCTCTCTCTCCATAACTCTTCCTTTCAAATAAATAAATCAATATTAAAAAATAAAATAAAAGATACAGATGTAGATTTCCAAGAGGAAGTGTTTTACAGGAATTGACTCACATGATAATGGCACCTGAGACATCCAACTCACACCATCTGCAAGCCGACCAGGAAAGCCAGTGGTGTCATTCACTCTGTAATCCAAGCCCCTGAGAACCAGGGGAGCTGACGGTATAGCTTCTACTCCAAGTCTGAAGGACTGAGAATCTGCATGGGGGCGTGGGGCTGGAGTGGGGGTATTAATTACTGGAATTTAAAGGCCAGAGAACCAGAAGTTCCTGATGTCTGAAATTCAAGGGCGGGATAAGCTGGAAGCTCTAGCTCAGGAGAGAATTTGCCGTTCTGCTGCTGCTTGTTCTGTTCAGGCTCTCAGAAGCCTAGATGATGCTCATTGTGAGTGTGGAAATTGTTTATTGGTCTTGTGAATTCAGGTGCTAATCTCTCTTCTGGAAACACCTTGCAGACACACTTAGAAATCATACTTTACCAGTTAAGTCTACACATAAAATTTACCATCACAGCTCTAAAAAGGGTGAATTTTACTGAATGAAAATTATACCTTAATTTATAAATTTATGGAAAAGACAGATCCTCACAGGGAACTGTAGGGATATCAACTTCTGACCATCACTTCCACATTTTGTATGTGACAACCTTTTGAAAATAACCTCAGTGACAAGAGTTAGAATTTGAGGATTTGGCTTTTCTTCATGTTTCTTCCAAATTCCTTCATCTTCTCTGTTTCTGAGTGGGAGCAAGGATGGGAGGGTAGGCTGCTGATTTTCCTTAGGTGTCAGCACTTTACAAACCTGTGTACTGAGAAGTTCTGAGATGGAAAGCTCAAGTAAGGAGCTCCAGGACCTTGTTGATAGCCATCAGATACAGACAAGAGGATCAGTTCCCAGATTTATGGATTGAATCCATATTTGGGTTCTGTGGGTTTAGTGTTTGATTTAAAACATTATTTGCTCCGTCTGGGCCCTCTCACTGCTGAAGTCTTCCTTCCTTCCTTCCTTCCTTCCTTCCTTCCTTCCTTCCTTCCTTCTTTCCTTCCTTTTTTCCTTCCTTCCTTCCTTCCTTCCTTCCTTTTTCTTTTTCTTTTTCTTTTTCTTTTTCTTTTTCTTCTTCTTTTTGACCTCGGATAGTGCCAAGGGTTATTTCTGTCCGAGAACTAACCTCAGAGACAACTTCCACCCCCTGAGCACTGGGACTGGAACAGAAAGCTCCATAACACTGTGGGCTTCTAAGGGACCCAGGGATTGGTGAACCACAAATGCTAAGCCATTGGTGATAGCTGCTGTGTCTGCTTCCTTCCTTTCTCTCATCTCTGGTTATCTGAACTGTGTGTTTGCATAGTGCTCACGTCTCACGTCCTACCTGAAGCACCTCCTCGAAGGCCAAACTATTGATTCTTTACACTTAGCCAAGGGAATCCTAAGGTGGAAGTTTGATTATAGCAATAAAGTTGACTGTAGCTCTGTGGCAGCATCCTAGTGTGCTAACAGCTGACTACCTGAGCAGATGTGTGACCATCATTCTGGCCCAAAGCAGGCGGCTTACATTCCGCAGGGCGCTGATTCCCTGAGTGCCTTGCTGAGCAGGTGTCCCTGGGCCTTTCAGTGTTTTCAGCTGAATGATTATCTGCACTAGACCTCAAAAGACCTCTGTAGACCCCCAACCAAGACCCCACCTGTTAAAACCTCATAGTGATTTGTATCCCTTTTTATAAAAATTCTACCCATCGCTGCCGTCTAGGATGATAAATAATGCAGATCTACTAGATGAAGTCTGCTATTAAAGCAGAACCATAATACTTTCACTCAGTTAAACTAAACCAGTTTAATCAGAAATTGGACTTTCTCAAATAGCTGCATACTTTAAGTGAGTTTCTTATCTTGACTTAGCATGGTCACCAATACTTGCAGGATCTAGCAAGCAGTAATTAAAAAGCTGTAATTAACCTTGGGAAAATGATAAGTTTTAGTAGGGAAAGAAATTATAAGATGACATTTTAAATTTCTGACTGGATAAATAGGTGATAATAAAACACTATGATATAAAAGCTTAAGTTAGCAGTGTGTCATATCTTAAATCCTTTGTTTATATGCCCCTTCAACCCAAAGGGAATTAAAGTACAATTTACTGACTATTCATAGTAGGCACACAGCATTTCATCCAGCTGGGAAATGAAGGCCTATCTTGGCTAACTCTTAATTAGTTATTAAATACTTATTGTGCATTTTTTGTATACCCAACTCTGTGTCCTTAGCTTCTGACCTGCAATGATAAGTACCACGTGACAAAATTTGTATGGTATAGTGCCACTGTAATTAAGACTTGGGAGGAACAGCTGAAGGCCAAAGTACAGTCCTTCTGTACCCCAGATAGACTGTGACTAGGACAGCTGTGCTCCCACTATAGCTCCTTTGGAAAGCTCTAGGAGATGAGGGACTACTGCTTACCACCCACTGTTTGTGCCTGGAGAGTTTCTGAATTGTCTCTGCCTCCTGTGCAGTCCTGGCAGCTTCTGGAAGGAGGCGGCCACTTAAGCACTAACCCAACAGATCGCTGAGGCCATTTGCTCACCAAAGTCTGCACAAGCTTTCTCCTAAAGCAAAAACTTTTTGTTTTTCCTTCTCATTTGAATTTCTTCTAGAGGAAACAGATACCTGTGGAAGTGTGTTTTGATTTTCTTTTTTTTTTTTTTTTAAGATCCATTTTATTTGAAAGGCAGAATGACAGAGAGAGATGGAGGGACAGAAAGAAAGAGAGAGAGAGAGAGAATCTTCCATCTGCTGGTTCACTCTCCAAATGGCTACAATGGCTGGGACTGGGGCAGGCTGAAGCCGGGAGCCTAGAACCCCATGTGGGTTTCCCACATGGATAGCAGAGGCCCAACTGTTTAGGCCATCTTCCACTGTTTTCCAGGTGCGTTAGCAGGGAGCTGGATCTGGAAGTGGAGTAATTGGTACTCTAATATGGGATGCCGGGGTCACAGGCAGTGGCTTAACTCACTGTGTCATAGTGCCAGCCCAAGAGGTTTTCTTTATAAGTCATTTCATAAATGCAAACTCAAACACCTATTCCTGATAAAAATTTGCAACATACTAGAACTAGAAGAGAAACTCCTTAACCTATTACAGGGTATTTATGAAAAACCTATAAACTACCATATTAAATGGTAAAAGAGTGAGTGTGTTTCCCTAAGATTCAGAGCAAGATGGATGTCTGCTCGCAACATCTCTGGTCATTGTTGTCCTGGAGGTTCTAAACAATGCAATCAGGCAAGAAAAAGAAATCAAAGTTGTCTAGATTGGAAAGAAAGTGTCTTCACCTGCAGACAGGATGATTTTTCATGTAGGAAACCTGGTGGACTCTACAGAAAAGTGCTAGAAAAATAAACTTAGTAAGGTTGTAGGATTACAAGTGCAGTGTACATGAATCAGTTGTGTTTGTATATGTAAGTACTTATGATGAATAATTAGAAATTGTGTCTAGTGAAATTTTCTATCTTTTATTACCATTATGAACTGGTAGTCTTATATGTAGTTAATGTGTTTCGGTTTGTCATAGTGTGTTGCTCAAGTTATCCTCTGTGGACGTTCATGGGTGAACATTCCTGCTAGAGTGCTTGTCTTCTTGACAGGATTCCAGGAGTCTTTGTTAGCCTTCCTGTTCTTTGTCACTGCTTCAGCCTTGCAACCAACCATTTCTTCTCAGAGCTCTGGTTCATTTTACTTGAAAGGTTTCATTGTTTTTAACAGCAGAGCAGAGGCTTCTAGCTTGGTACCCATAGATAGCCTTTAGAGTGTCTATGAATCCTCTGAAATTATACACAGCAGTATGCAAACACTCATTATCTGAGGACTTGATCTATAAGTTTGATCAGATTCTCATGCACTATCAAGAAACAGAACCACTGTCTTATTATGTGTGAGTATGTGTATATGTATATATAGGTTTGGCTTCACTTGAATGGCAAGGAAAATCATCCCTCTTGTACTTAACTTTGAGATCGGGGTGGGCGAGGGAGGAAAGAGAAAAGGGGGATGGGGGAAGAGAGAGAAAGAAAAATCTATCTGCTGGTTTACTCCCCAAATGGCTGCAATGGCCAGGTCTGGGTCAGGCCAAAGCCAGGAGCCAGGAGCTTCATCCAAGTCTCCCACATGGGGCAGGGGCCCAAACACTTGGGCTATCTTTCACTGTTTTTCCCAGGTGTGTTAGCAGGAAGCTGGATTGGAAGTAGAGCGACTGGAACTTGAGCTGGTGTTTCTATGGGATGCTGGCTTTACAGGCAGTGGCTTTACCCAATATGCCATCATGCTGGCCCCTTTAAAGAAATCAATTTAAAAAAATAAAGAAATTTCTTATTAAATTCATTTTCTATATGCTGAAAATATTTCTCAATATTATTCACTTTTTTGTTATCTTGAAACCTTTTTTATTTATTTTATTTTATTGTTTATTTGTTGAAACAAACTACAGTTGCCATTAGTCATGAAACTTGCAACCTATATTCTTCCAAGTCTTTTTTTTTTCCTTTACTGTTTTGGATCTAATATTTATCTTCTTCATCAGTAATTCTGCATCAGTAATATATCTTACTTTTGAACTTAAAAGTCTTTTTTTACTTACTTTAAAAATATTTTTTTTAATTAGAGATGGGCAGACAGAGGGAGCTCCCACTCACTGGTTCACTCTCCAAATGCACACAAATGCTAGGGCTCAACCAGGCCAGGCCAAGGCTGGGAGGTGGAACTCACTCCAGGTCTCCTGTGTGGTAGCAGGGACCCCAACTGAGCCATCACTTGCTGAGCAGAGCTGGGACTCACATCCCAGGCACTCCCATTGGCATCTTAACCGCTAAGCCAAACACCTGCCCCTCTATGCTTACTTTAAAAAAAAAAAAAATTTATTAGTTATTTGAGAGGCAGAGTTACTGACAGAGAGAGAGGTCTTCCATCCACTGGTTCATGCCTCAAATGGCCACAACGGCTGGAGCTGAGCTAATCAGAAGCCAGGAGCCAGGAGCTTCTTCTAGATCTCCCACATGGGTACAGGGCCCAAGCACTTAGACCATCTTCTACTGCTTTCCCAGGCTATCAGCAGGGAGCTGTATCAGAAATGGAGCAGCCAGGACTCGAACCGGCACCTATATGGATTGCCAGTGCCGCAGGCAGATGCTTAATCTACTACACCACAGCGCCAGTCCCTCTATGGTTACTTTTTAAAGTAGAAACAGGGGCCAGGGGCTGGCGCTGTGGCATAGTAAGCTAGGCCTCCACCTGCGGTGCCGGCATCCTATATGGGTGCTGGTTTGAGTCCTGGCTGCTCCACTTCCAATCCAGCTCTCTGCTATGGCCTGGGAAAGCAGTGGAAGATGGTACTTGCGTGGGAAGACCCGGAAGAAGCTCCTGGCTCCTGGCTTCAGATCAGCTCAGCTCTGACCGTTGCAGCCAACTGGGGAGTGAACCAGTGGATGGAAGATCTCTCTCTGTCTCTTTCTCTGCCTCTTCTTCTCTCTCTGTGTAACTCTGACTTTCAAATAAATAAAACAAATCTTTAAAAAATAAAAAGGAACAGAGTCTCTTTTAAAAAAAAAAGAAAGAAAAGAAACAGAGGCCAGCACTGTTGTGTATCCATTAAAGCTGCTACCTGCAGCCCCAGCATCCTGTATGGGCACTGCTTCGAGTCCCAGCTGTTCCACTTCTGATCCAGCTCCTTGCTAATGTGCCTGGGAAAGCAGCAGAAGATGACCCAAGTCCTTGGGCCCCTGCACTCATGTGAGAGACTTTGGAAGAAGCTCCTGGCTCTGGGCTTCAGCTCAGCTCAGCTCCAGCCTTTGAGGCCATTTGGAGAGTGAACCAGAGGAAGGAAGACCTCTCTATAATTTTTTCAAATAAATAAAATAAATCTTATAATAATTAAATATTCTTAAACTAGAAACAAAATTTAATTATAATGAAAATAATAAGCATTTGTATTTTAATTACCAGTTATGGTGCCAGTTATGATCACTGTAACTCAGTGGCTCCCAGCTGATGTGGTTTTCTTCTCCAGGGAACATTGGCATATTTCAGTTGTCACAGCTTGTAGGGTAGAGAATGTACTATTGGCATCTCGTGGGTGGAGGCCAGGGATGCTGCTGAATATTCTACAGCGCTCAGGACAGGCCTCAACAACTAATGATGTAGTCCCAAATGTCAGTAGTACTCAGGTTAAGAAACCTTGCCATAATTTATCCTAGTGCATAAAACATTAAACAAACATTGTTAAATTCATATTTAGGCCGGCACCACGGCTGACTAGGCTAATCTTGAGCTTGTGGCGCCGGAACCCCAGATTCTGTCTGGGTTGCTCCTCTTCCAGTCCAGCTCTCTGCTATGGCCTGGGAAGGCAGCAGAGGATGGCCCAAGTGCTTGGGCCCTGCACCCGCATGGGAGACCAGGAGGAAGCACCTGGCTCCTGGCTTCGGATCTGCGCAGCGTCGGCCGTAGCTGCTATTTGGGGGGTGAACCAACAGAAAAGGAAGACCTTTCTCTCTGTCTCTTTCTCTCTCACTGCCTAACTCTGCCTGTCAAAAAAAAAAAAAAACTATAATATTTTATACCATGTAGTGGTTAAAGTGATATGTAGTTCTACCAAAATAATGCAGTTGTATTTAACGGACTAGATGCTTCTCATTATTGTTCATTTTATTGTTATCTTGAAACCTTTTTTACATAACAAATAGCCTTTTGATTTTGCCCTGCTGAAGCAAACTGCAATTGCAGTTGTACGGCTTTCCCTTTTTTCAATTTTATTATTTTTTAAAGACTTTAAATATTTTCATTTTGTTAGAAGAGAGAACATTCCCATCCACTGGTTGGCTCACTCCCCAGTGCCTGGAATCTAGGCATTCAGTCCAGGTCTCCCATGTGAGCAACAGGGACCCAGTCACTAGAGCCATCACTGCTGCCTCCCAGGCATTAACAGGAACCTGGAGTAGGAGCCAGAGTCTGGACTCTGAACCAAGCAGTCCAGTGTGGGATGCAGTTATCCTAACCACTGTATTAGAACACCAGATGCCTGCCCCAGCTTTAAAAATTTTAAGTTAATTAATTCAGTTCGTATGTCATAATCTCATATGGGATGCCAGCATAAAAATGGCAGCTTAACCCACTGCATCACAACGCCACCATTCATCACTTTGTAATGTGGTTCTTTATGGCTGTCCAATACTAAATCGTGAGCTCCTAAGGACTGTTTTTGGGTTCTGCAATCTCTGACTCTGCTGAGCATGGTGCAGTGTAGAATTAAAATATGTTTATTGAACAAACAAGAAGATCTACTTTTCTAGCTTAGTGCCTCAGGTCAGATGATGATTTTAAAAATTTTAAAAGTTACAGAGAGGCAGAGAGAGATGAGACGAGACGAGATAAGACATCACATCTTCCATTCACTGATTCATTCTTCAAATGGCCGCCATGCCTGGATCTGGGCCGATACCAAGCCAGGAGCCTGCAGCTTCTTCCAGGTCTCCCATGCGGGTGCAGGCCCCCAAAGACTTGGGCCATCTTCTGCTGCTTTCCTAGGCCATACCAGAGAGCTGGATCAGAAGAGGGCCAGCCAGGACTGGAACCAGCACCCATATGGGACACTGGCATTGCAGGCAGCAGCTTTACCTGCAACTCCACAGCGCCGGCTCCTAGATGATGATGATGACGACAGTGATGGAAAAGTGAAGGCCTTTGAAGGTGAAACTGTTCTCTGAACTATCCATTCATTCAGTCAGTATCTATTGTACTACACTGTACCATGCTCAGCAGGGTCAGAGATTGCAGAACCCAAAAACAGTCCTTAGGAGCTCACGATTTAGTATTGGACAGCCATAAAGAACCACACTACAAAGTGATGAATGGTGGGAGAGAAATGTACAAAGTTCTGAAGCAGTGAAATATTCTACCTCAACGAATTGATGATGCTTTCTAGAAAGGGGACACCTGAGCTGGATTTTGAGGCATAAATAGAATTTCGTCAAACGAAAAAAAAAAGTGAGAAGACACTCGAGGTAAAAGCATGTGCATAGGACCAGCGCTATGGCGTTGCGGGTAAGCCACTCTCTGCAGCACCAGCATCCCATATAGGTGCTAGTTCAGATCCCAGCTGTACCACTTCTGGTCTAGCTCTCTGCTAATGCTCCTGGGAAAGCAGTAGAAGATGGCCCAAGTATTTGGGCCCTTGCACCAATGTTGGAGATCCAGAGGAAGCTCCTGGTTCCTGGCATTGGATTGGCCCAGCTCTGGCCATTGTGGCCATTCGGGAGTGAACCAGCTGGTGAAAGATTTCTCTTTCTCTCTCTCCCTTTCTCTCTCCCTCTCTGTTACTCTGCCTTTCAAATAAAGTTTTAAAAATCTTTAAGAAAAAAAAAAGCATGTGCATAGAAATATGAAATTTGAGGCCGGTGCCGTGGCTCACTAGGCTAATCCTCTGCATGCGGTGCTGGCACACCGGGTTCTAGTCCCAGTCGGGGTGCCGGATTCTGTCCCGGTTGCTCCTCTTCCAGTCCAGCTCTTTGCTGTGGCCCGGGAAGGCAGTGGAGGATGGCCCAAGTGCTTGGGCCCTCCTGGGAAACCAGGAGAAAGTGCCTGGCTCCTGGCTTTTGATCGACGCAGCGCACCAGCCGAAGCACACCGGCCATAGCAGCCATTTGGGGGGTGAACCAACAGAAAAGGAAGACCTTTCTCTCTGTCTCTCTCTCTCACTGTCCACTCTGCCTGTCAAAAAGAACAACAACAAATAAACAAATAGAATGACAATAAATAAATATTAAAAGAAGAAGAAGAAAAAGTGCTTGTAGAAATCCTGCTCTATGTTCTCCAAGTGTGTCTGTAGAGATGCATTATAAAGTCTGCTTTGGAACTCTTTTTTAATATTTTATTGTTTTGTTTTGTTTTTATTTGAAAGGCAGAGAGACAGAGACAGGGAAAGATTGTCCATCCAAGGCAGCCTTGGTTCAAGATGAAAAAGTTTGGTCATCATCAACAATGGGGAATCAACCAAGATTTAAAATCTGCAGTTTTTCTAATAAAATATTTCAGATGTAAAAAAAATGTGCAGAATACAAAATGTTGAATGATTATGTATATCCAAGTGAAAAACACATTATGGGATGGGCATTAAGATGCCTGTGTCTCTTGGAGTATCTAACCATGGTACCCAGCTCTGGCTCTGGCTCTGGCTCCTGAAATCCAGTTTCTTGCTAATGCAAACCTTAGAAACAGTAGTGATGACTCAACTAACTGAGCTCCTGCCACCAATGTGGAACTGAATTGAGTTCCTGTCTCCTGGCTTCATCCTACCCCAGTCCTGGCTGTTATGGGCATTTTGGGAGTGAACTAGCAGATGGGAGATCTCCCTTCCCTCCCACTGCCCCTCTCTTGCTCTCTCTCCCTCTCAAGTAAATACATAAGTTTAAAAAAGAGAAAGCATTACAACCACCTTTCAAACTTCCCATGCACCCCTTTTGATTGCTTATCTGCCCTCTCATTCATGAAACCCCTGGCTCCTGGCTTCGGATCAGCGCGATGTGCTGGCTGCAGCGGCCTTTGGAGGGTGAACCAACGGCAAAAAGGAAGACCTTTCTCTCTGTCTCTCTCCCTCACTATCCACTCTGCCTGTCAAAAAAAAAAAAAATTGTTTAGGCCGGCACCATGGCTCAATAGGCTAATCTTCCGCCTGCAGTGCTGGCACACTGGGTTCTAGTCCCAGTTGGGGCGCTGGATTCTGTCCCAGTCACTCCTTTTCCTGTCCAGCTCTCTGCTATGGCCCAGGAGTGCAGTGGAGGATGGCCCAGGTCCTTGGGCCCTGCATCCACGTGGGAGGCCAGGAGAGGCACCTGGCTCTTGGCTTCGGATCAGCGTGGTGCGCCGGTCGCAGCGCGCCGGCCGCAGCGGCCATTGTGGGGTGAACCAACGGAAAAGGAAAACCTTTCTCTCTGTCTCTCTCTCTCTCTCACTGTCCACTCTGCCCGTCCAAAAAAAAAAAAAAAAAATTTTGTTTGGAACCGGTGATGTGGCTTTGTGGATTAATCTTCTCTGTATCGTTCCAATTTTAGTATATGTGCTGCCGAAGCGAGCATGGCTTTGTGGATTAAAGCCCCGGCCTGCAGTGCCGGCATCCCATATGGGTCCTAGCTATTCCACTTCCTATATAGCTCCCTGGTAATGCTCCTGGGAAAACAACAGAAGATGGCCCAAGTCCTTGGGCCCCTGCATCCATGTAGGAGACCCAGAAGAAGCTCCTGGCTCCTAGCTTTGGATTGGCTCTGCTGTTGTCGTTGTAGCCATCTGGGGAGTGAACCAGCGGATGGACGACCTCCTTCTCTCTCTCTGAACTCTTTCAAATAGATAAAAATAAATCTTTAAAAAAAATTGAAAACTTCTTAAAAAAAAAAACATTAATTATTTGGGGCTGGTGCTGTGATGTAGTGGGTTAAGCCTCCTGCTGCAGTGTTGATGGGTACTGGTTCGAGTCCTGGCTCTTCCATTTCTGATCCAGCTCCATGCTGATGGCCTGGGAAAGCAGCGAAAGGTGGCACAAGTGCTTGGGCCCCTGCCTTACACATGGGAGACCTGGAAGAAGCTTCTGGCTCCTGGCTTTGGCCTGGCCCAGCCCCAGCCGTTTGTAACCATTTGAGGAGTGAACCAGCAGATGGAAACACCAGTGTTTCTCTTTACTCTGTCTCTCTGTCTCTCTCTTTCTCTCTTTCTTTTTCTCTCCCTTCCTTCCTCCCTCCCCCCCTCCCCTTCTCTCTCTGTATCTCTGCCTTTCAAATAAGTCTTTCAAAAATAAAATAATCTCTTTGGAGGCATATCATGGCATAGCAGGTAAACTGCCACGTGCATCTCATATGATCACTGGTTCATATCCCAGCTGATCCATTTCTGATCCAGTTACCTGCTAATGTGCCTGGGAGAGCCATAGAAGATGAACCAAGTACCTGTGCCCGGCACCCACATGGGAGACTTGGAAGAAGCCCTGGCTCCTGGCTTCAGCCTGGCCCAGCACCTGCCGTAATGGCCATTTAAGGAGTGAATAGAAGATTCTCTCTCTCTCTCTCTCTCTCTCTGTATCTCTCCCTTTCTCTATAACTCTGCCTTTCAAATAAATAAATGAATCTTTAAAAAATAATTATTTACTTTTATTTATTTGAAAGGCAGGGAGATGAGGGTTAGAGGAGAGTTAGAAAGAGTGGGAGATCCATCCACTGGTTCACTCCCCGGATGCCTGCAACAGCTGGTGGTGGGCCAGGCCAAAGCCAGGATCTAGGAGCCAAGCCTCCATCTGGGTGGTAGGGACCCAACTCTGTGAGCCATCAGCTGCTGCCCCCGAGGCTGTGCGATAGCAGAAAGCTGGAATCGGAAATGAAGCCGGGACTGGGTTCCAGACACCTGATATGGGGTGTTGGTGTCCCAGGAGGCACCCAAGTACTGCGCTAAACTCCCACCTAGTCTGTGTTAAATTGTAAAGGAAATACAGTCTCAGCACCTCCTGGATCAACCTAGTATACCAGAAATCAAGCTTTGGAATTGTTAGCAGAGAATTCCCTTTTTCAGTGTTGAACTGAAGTGTTACCCCAACACAGTAGAATTGACTTCCTTGTAATTCCCTCCAGAGTAACAAGAGGGTAGCTGGAATGTTTTAGTTATTCAAAATTGGACTTTGAGACAACTGAAGACACTTTGAAGTGAATTATTGATAGCATTATGTATTTGTTTTCTTTTTTTTAAGTAACAAGGCAATTAATGCTATTTTTATCTATGCAGATTCACTGAATTCAAAGTGATTTTTAAGGATACCTTAAAAAACCTTCTCATTGGTTGAGTGCTGGGTTGCTGTCATTTACATTAACTACAGGCCCTGCTGAAGGCACTTGTGTTCTGATGCTGTTGTAGGTGCCACTGGTATAGATCTTTAGATGTCTTTCTGCTTTGGGTGATAAGGTGTTTGCTTAGGCTCATGGGATTAAAGCTTTTTTGTTTGTTTGTTTGTTGCTCACTGAGGACCTTGCCCTAGCCCCTCTCTCTTTCCAAGAGTATCTTTTCTGCCTGCCTGCCTGCCTGCCTGCCTTCCGTCCTTCCTTCTTTCCTTCCCAGAGAAATCTTCCATCCACTGACTCACTCCCTAAATGCCTGCAGTGGTTAGGGCTGGGTCAGGCTGAAGCCAGGACCCACAACTCTATCTGGGTATTCCATGTGGGTGGCAGGGACCCAGGTACTTGGACCATCACCTGCTGCCTTCCACGGTGCGCATTAGCAGGAGGTTGGAATCGGAAGCAGAGCCAGGCACTCTAACATGGGATGTTGGTGTCCCAAGCAGCAGCTTAACTTGCTGTGCTATAACACTTGCCCTACCATGAGCATCTTTGAATCAGCACTAAGGAAACAATCCAGACAGGACTATAGTGGGCAGAGGTCTCATTGCTTTCACACAGGTTGTCCTGTACCCCCATTAGCTGGAAAAGATTTAAAATGAGACACTGAGAAGGGAAGCTGTGGCTTTTCTCTTTGGTTTATAGGAAGATTTTAGCTATTTATTGAATGCATGAACCTACTTTAACTAGTCAGATTTCTTTTGTCTGATTAGTAAAAGTTGGGTATTAACTTCCGTCTGTATGAGAAGATATGCCTGCACATCCTCACCTTTCCATGGCTGATGAAATTAAATCACATTTCAGAACTCCAATACCATCTCCTTCAGAGTGTTTTTCCTAAGCCCTTCCTTGGTGCTTCCTCAATACTCTTTGTTATCTATGGTTTGTCTTGGGCTTTATCACACCGTAATGAAATTGTCTGTGGTGTGTGTCTTTTCCACTAATCGGAAAGCCCCTCGCTATTTCAAGTATTTTATTCACCTCTTCCATTACCTAGCATAATGTTTACACATCATGGATGCTTGGGTGTTTGTCGGACAAACTGAATTTGAAGAGCCACAGGCAGCGCTGGCAAACCCTTAGCTTCACATACCATAGAACTTGTCTTCCTTGGCTATATGAGAAAGCAGTCTGCAGAGTAGAAGAGAAGAAACGGAGTTCTTTCTTTCTAAAATAGTGGTTATAGGTTAAGCAAAGTCCTTTAAAAGTGACTGTCTTTTCGGTAACATTACCTTTTCAGGAGGAGAAAAAACTTAAGCACTCTTTGTGTTGTGTTGGAGAGAAAGCAGCTAATAGCCTCTTTGTGAGCATAAAACAATTATACCCAGCCTCCTGCAGAGACAATCTGCCAGAGCCTACACTCTCCCTCCACATGGGCTTCATTTTCTTACTCTGGAATTTCAGACTCTCCCCCAAAGACCTTCATCTTGTTGCGCTATTATGATGAATGTTTGGAGCTGGCTCTCACGCCCTGCTTTTCTAGCTATTACTGGAGGTGCTGTCAAAGAATCAAGCCCCAAATTTATCCTCTCATTAAGTCCTCTCCCAGGCAGCACTGCTGGCTTCTGGGTGGCAGTCATGGAGTTTCTACATCTTTCCCACCTCCTGCTGCCTTCGAATGTAGGAAACCACAGGTCCTGTTATAGAGAAAGAGCCGTGGTGGAAAGGATGGCTGCTAATCACTTTGCACCACGGCTCTGTTTGCTGTGTTCTCGGTGGAGAGGGAGCACCAGTCGTTGCGTGTGCAGTGAGACCTCCAGCCTCTGTTTCCAGTCAGGCCTGGGCCATGGTGTTGCTTCACTTGACTGCTCCTGTCTGCCAGCAGCATCCTGAGCAGAATTTCTAGAATGAGTTGGAGATGTTTTGGTGTCTTGAAACAGGGGCCTCACCTGCTTCTGTCTGTTTTATCTCCCCCTTCCCCCCTCTCAGTGGTAAACCTATGGTCTTTGACAAGTTTAATTTTTTTTAAGATTTATTTTTATTCATTTGAGTTAGAGAGAGAGGTAGAGACAGAGAGAGCGTGAGGTCTTCTATCCACTAGTTCACTCCCCAGCAACAGCTGGAGCAGTGCTGATCTGAAGCCAGGAGCCAGGAGCTTCTTCCGGGTCTCCCATGTGGGTGCAGGGGCCCAAGGAGTTGGACTGTCTTCTACTGCTTTCCCAGGCCATAGCAAAGAGCTGTATTGGAAGTTGAGCAGCTAGGACCGTAACTGGCGCCCATATGGGATGCCAGTGCTGCAGGCTGGGGCTTTAACCCCCCAAGCCACAGCACTGGTCCTGATGAGTTTTCAAAATGAGTTACATGATTTTGAATTCTCCTCCACTGCTGCTCTTACAACTTGCTCCTAGTGAGAGTTTCTGTTGAGTTAAGCTCTATGTGTCTCTGACTTTGTAGGTTGGCATTTAGTCAGTTTGGGGCTTTTATCCTGACTCTCAACAAGTTGTAGAAGTAGAGCCATAAAGGTGCTCCAAGTGTCATTTAAATCTTAGGATACTCGATGAATACCCATGTCCTCTAGCAAACATGGTGGATTTTGTTAAATACACACTGATTCTGTTGTTAAGAAAATATGACCCCCAGGCCGGCGCCGCGGCTCACTAGGCTAATCCTCCGCCTTGCGGCGCCGGCACACCAGGTTCTAGTCCCGGTCGGGGCACCGATCCTGTCCCAGTTGCCCCTCTTCCAGTCCAGCTCTCTGCTGTGGCCAGGGAGTGCAGTGGAGGATGGCCCAAGTGCTTGGGCCCTGCACCCTATGGGAGACCAGGATAAGCACCTGGCTCCTGCCATCGGATCGGCGCGGTGAGCCGGCCGCAGCGTGCCTACCGCAGCGGCCATTGGAGGGTGAACCAACAGCAAAAGGAAGACCTTTCTCTCTGTCTCTGTCTCTCACTGTCCACTCTGCCTGTCAAAAAAAAAAAAAAAAAGAAAGAAAATATGACCCCCAGAGGCGTGTGGTTTGCAGTACGGTGTATTACAGAAATGTCAGGCATGGTGCGTTGTAACGTGTGCAAGCAGTGTCAGTGTGCACAGAGCATCTTTATTCCTTTTCTGATAAGCACTGTTAATGTTCAAAGAATATGAATGGTGGTTTTACAGTTTAGATTCCAAGACAGCAAAACCTGATTTTTCAAGTCTTAGATCATACTTTTGAGTTCTTAACTGTAATTTATATAGTTTTGGGGCTGGTGCTATGGCATACTGGGTAAAACCACTGCCTGTGGTGTAATAGGTTAAGCCCACATGGGAGACCCAGAAGAATCTCATGACTTCTGGCATTGGATCGGCCTGGCTCCAGCTGTTTCAGTCATTTAGGGAATGAACCAGCAGATGGAAGCTGTCTCTGTGTCTCCCTCTTTCTAACTCTGCCTTTCAAATAAGTAAATCTTCAAAAAAAAGGTTTTTTTGACAGGCAGAGTTAGACAGTGAGAGAGAGAGACAGAGAGAAAGGTCTTCCTTCCGTTGGTTCACCCCCCAAATGGCCGCTATGGCCGGAGCTACACCAATCTGAAGCCGGGAGCCAGGTGCTTCTCCTGGTCTCCCATGCGGGTGCAGGGCCCAAGCACTTGGGCCATCCTCCACTGCCCTCCCGGGCCACAGCAGAGAGCTGTACTGGAAGAACAACAACCGGAACTAGAACCAGGCGCCCATATGGGATGTCGGTGCTGCAGGCAGAGGATTAGCCAAGTGAGCCATGGCGCCAGCCCCTACAAATTTTTTATATTTTAATATTTTTGTGATCTGGTATAAATTGTTAATGCATAGAGGCTTAGGTATTTTTGTAAGTAGTTTGTGGTTTACTTCTTGCCCTGTAAGTATTCAGGGCCTCATCTTTCCCATACTTATTTGAAGCTTAGTTGTGGGTTTTGGTTGGTTGGGGGGTAGGAGAGAAGGGATTTTGTACTTGGAGATATATTGTAGTTTAAAGCAGATGTCCCACTGAAAACGATTCAAATATCATTCGAATTATTTCATGTTAAAAAAAAAAAAGAAAAAAGAAAATCTGACCCCTTAGCTTTGGTGCTAACTCATTAATAAAGCTGATCCCGAGGCTGCCATTAACACTGGAAAGGCAACAAACATTCCTCAGTAATACTTCTTTTTCCCTGAAGAGAAATTATATTGCAATGAAGTTTTAATGTTTTCCCCTTTTCAGAGAGAGAATAACCATCAGCTTCACTTAGGCAGAATGGTTCAGTGCTTTGGGCAGCTTATTGACCCTTTTTTTTTTTTTTTTAAGATTTATTTTATTTATTTGAAAGAGTTACAGAGAGAGAGAGAGAGGTCTTCCATCCACTGGTTCACTCCCCAGATGGCTGCAACGGCCGGAGCTGTGCCGATCCGAAGCCAGGAGCCAGGTTCTTCTTCCAGGTCTCCCACGTGGCGCAGGAGCCCAGGGACTTGGGCCATCTTCTACTGCTTTCCCAGGCCATAGCAGAGAGCTGGATTTGAAGTGGAATAGCCAGGACTAGAACTGGCACCCATATGGGATGCCAGTGTTTCAGGCCAGGGCTTTAACCCGCTGTGCCACAGCACCGGCCCCGCTTATTGACTCTTTATTTCCACCTTGGTGTTCAAAATTACGCGATACTCTTTACCTTACTAACAGAACCATGCTCCTTCCCACACCCATTGTCTCTGCAGCTCAAGGATTCTTTTCCAGCAGCCCCACGACCTGCCCCCAAGACCTACTCCCAGGCTTCTTAGAAGAAAAGTACTGGGCCAGCGCCGCAGCTCAATAGGCTAATCCTCCGCCTTGCGGCGCTGGCACACCGGGTTCTAGTCCCGGTTGGGGTGCCGGATTCTGTCCCGGTTGCTCCTCTTCCAGTCCAGCTCTCTGCTGTGGCCCAGGAAGGCAGTGGAGGATGGCCCAAGTGCTTGGGCCCTGCACCCGCATGGGAGACCAGGAGAAGCACCTGGCTCCTGCCTTCGGATCAGTGCGGTGCGCCGGCTGCAGTGCGCTGGCCATTGGAGGGTGAACCAATGGCAAAAAGGAAGACCTTTCTCTCTGTCTCTCTCTCTCTCTCTCACTGTCCACTCTTAAAAAAAAAAAAAAAAAAAAGAAGAAGAAGAAGAAGAAGAAAAGTACTTGTCAGGATCTCTCTGCAGGCAGCGTAACTCACTTCAGAGCAGGTGATAGCGGCCTGCCTTTCCCGAGCTGACAGGAAGGGCAGAGCTCTGTCTCAGTGTGTGGGTGGTCAGCCAGGGTCGAGGAACACCCCATCTCAGTGGCCTGCACCTGCAGGTTCGGAACTGGCAGTGGCTGTAATAAGATTCATCTCCGCTCGCTTTACTGATATGGGCTTTATAGTAAGTGTTTGCTTGCTTAATTACTTTGGCAGACTTGCTGATTGCCTTTCCTGAGGAATTCTCAAAGGTCCCCTTGGGATGGAGCATAAACCTCTTTCCCTGTCTTAATTTCACTCCTTCCTTAGAGTACTTGGAAACAGGATCCCCCTGTCCCACCATCCAGTGACAGGACCACTCCTGCTAGTGTGGCACCATCTTCCCAGCCTTCTTCCTGCTCTGTGCACCCGAGATCCTTGCTCCTGCTTCTTCACCACTGAGGTGGAGCTACAGCTCTTCTAATTCAGTTTTTATGCCTCCTTTTCTCTAAGTGGCATGGGATCTGCAGAATACATCCCTTTCACTCCAATCTAGCATGTGAGCTGCTGATATTATTTTTCTCTGCTTTTAAAGTGACATGAAAAGAAGCCCAAGTGAGTGTCTCATTTTTCATCCCTCCTCCCCTCCCCATGCTTAAAAATTAAATCTTATAATAAAATTGATTAATTAGGCTAATGAGAATGAGGTGTAATTAAAATATTTCAGGTGTTTTTTTTGTCTCATGCCAGTTTTTTTTTTTTTTTTTAACAGATTCTCAGGTCATGTTCAAGGGATTGTTGTGTCCCTCATTAATTACAATTAGATCACTTCTTGGGGTTTTGAGCTGGTCTCTACTGCTGTGGAATTGCTCCCAAGTAGAAGCGATTGGGGTTCTCTCATGTCCTGAAGAGACGTAAAATCTAATACACATTTTCACGTGACATTTTATTCTTTTTTATTCATTAGGTGTTTCTGAGAGTGTAAAGGGGCCTTACTTCTGGACATAGGAAACCCAGCGCCAAACCAACTCTAACGGTTATTAAAAGTTTTAATAACTGTCAGCAACTCCTGACCTGCCAATAGAGACAGAATGAAGGAATCTGAGCAGGGCGAGGCTGATGTTCTGGTGTTTTCTCTCTCCCTTTTTTTCTTTAGTATTTATTTATTTATTTATTTGAAAGGAGAGAGAGAATGAGAAACAGAGTTATCTGTCTGCTGATTCACTCCTCCAATGCCCACAGCCACTGTGCTGAGCCAGGCCGAAGCCAGGAACCAGGAGCTTCTTCCAGGTCTTCCGCATGGGTGCAGGGGCTCAAGGCCATTAGCAGGGAGCTGGATGGGAAGTGGAGCAGCCAGGACTCAAAGCAGCACCCATATTGGATGCCAGCTCTGCAGGCTGTGGCTTAACTTGCTGTGTCACCTCTGTGTGTTTTTTGTTTGGGACAGTTCTACAACTTCTGTTCATTTATTGAGATTTAATGTAAAGCAGACAATTCTGAGGGGAATTGATTAAGAGATGCTTTTTATGGAAATGTAGATGGTTTGTTTGACTTGTGCTCCTTTCAACTCCTGCAGCTCATTCTTTTCCATTTACATTCTTTGTAATAGTGGAAACAATGAAAAAATATCAAGCTAGTGTCTAAAGTAGGAAGAAATTTCATTCCTCTGTTATGGTGGTGCTAGAGTAGATGATTTAGCCAAAGTGTGAAGCCCCTGGCATCTTACTTGGCTTACATCTGTGGTTTGGAGCCATAGTAACTAGAAACTAGGTAATTTTTCAAGCAAATTAGCTATAAGGGATTGCTTAATTTCAGCAGGTGATGACGTGGAAACTTACTTGGGTAAAGTCATGCATCTAAGTAGAAAGCCCAAAATGTGTAGTCCTGCACAAAGCTTCAGAAAAGCACATTACTCTCTCCTGTTTCCCTCCAGTATAATGCATTGTTAACCTTTATCTGCTTAATGCAGTGTCTGGATAAAAATATCAGTAGGTGAGGGGCTGGTGCCCTGGTGTAGCCGGTAAAACCATCCACTGCAGCACTGGCATCCCATATGGATGCCAGTTCGACTCCCAGCTGCTCTACTTCTTATCCAGCTCCCTGCTAAAGCACCTGGGAAAGCAGCAGAGGATAACCCAAGTGCTTAGGCCCCTGCACCCACTTGGAAGACCCAGAAGTGAAGAAGCTCCTGGCTCCTGACTTCGGATTGGCCCAGCTCTGGCTGTTGCAGCCATTTGGTGAGTGAGATAGAAGATCTCTCTTCCTGTCTCTTTTTCTGTAACTCTGCCCTTCAAATAAGTAAATAAATCTGAGAGAGAGAGAGAGAGAGAGAGAGAGAGAGAGAGAGAGAGAGAGAGAGAGAGAGAGAGAGAGAAGGAGAGAAGGAGGGAGGGAGGGATATCAGTAGGTGACTAGCGTACCTAATATGACACATGTGTTTCTTATCTAGAAATCAAGGGGTATGCCTACTCAGATCATTCACCAGGGGTTTAGGCATTTGACATAGCAATTAAGACACTGGTTGGGACACCTGCAGCCCATACTGGAGTACCTGGTTTCAAATCCTGGCTCTGCGCCTGCTTTATTTCCTACCAATGTGCATCCTGGGAAGCAGTAGATGATTGTTCAAGTAGACTGGGTCCCTGCTACCCACATGGGAGACCGATTGAGTTTCTAGTTCCTGGCTTTGGCCTGGTCAGTCCTGAGCTATTGCAAGCATTTGGGGAGTGAACCAGTGGGTAAGAGATCTGTCAGTTTGTCTCTCTGTCTCTGCCTTTCAAATAAATTTTAAAATTAAAGAAAAAAAAATCAGTGGCAGGCCTTTGGTAAAGTGGTTAAGACACTAGTTGGGATGCCTGCATTTGAGTCCTGGCTCTAATCCCAATTTCAACTTCCTGCTAATGCACACAGTGGGAGGCAGTAAGTGATGGCTAAAGGACTTGGGTCCCTGCCACCCACATGGGAGACCTGGATCAAGTTCCTGACTTTCTGTTTTAGTTCCAGCCAACATTTAGGGATTGAGCCAGCAAATGGGAACACACTCTCACTGTCTGTCTCTCCCACCCCATCTCTCTCTAATAATTTTTCTTACAAAGTGATTTTTAGACTGCTTCATTTTAACTCAGTTTAAAATATGAATATGAAGGCTATGAGGGTATAGTCAGTGAGTGAGACACATTGTTCCATGGTCTTCAACCAATATACTTAGGTGCACAGATAAATCAAATTCTCTTTATTAACGACTTAGTTTGTTAACATAATTGAATCATTAGGTAAGGCAGACTTAGGCATTGGCTACATCAGTTCAGTGCACTAGTCAGTAGCCCATCCTTCCTGCTGGTTGTCACGATGCCTCCTATAATGAGGTTCCATTTTTGTATCTTTGGTCTTGAAAAGAAATGACCACAGGGGCAGTAAATAGCATAAGGAGGGGGATAATTGGCATGAAAGCATTAAGACCTGGTACTCAAGGAGACAGTTAGAGGGATAACCTAACAGGTCATTTACTGAAGTTTTAATTAGATAGTTTCAAAGTGAAAAAGGTTAGAAGGAATTCTTATCTTATTTTGTTTAATGTTAATCAGCAGAGTCTTTGAGGCTTGTAATGCACTGCTGTTAACAGGCATCAAGGGAAATTGCTTTGTTGTGGTGGTGGTGGTGGTTGAATTGGATGGGCTGAAGATTCATTGACTCCATGAAGAAGAAAGCTTATTACTGCATGAAATGGGAGTATGTGAAACAGTTCTGAAGGTAAAAAAGAAATGCTGGTGTAAAGTTAAAAGCTCAAATCTCAGATGAACCATTTTTACCTGCCACATATCACCCCATCATACTTTCACTCCTTCTCAGATGCCAGCATGTTTAAAGTTTCCCAGGCAAATGCATTTATAGCTATGAAGGTTTTCTTGTCTTTGATCCCCAGATAACAGAGAGAATACTTGGTACTGTACTGTGTGGTTTATCACTAGACAGGTCAAGGAAAAAGGAAGTTACTTAAAATATATATATACTCAGGGCTGGTGTTTATCTTAGTGGTTAAGGTGTATCTGACATTGGAGTACCTGGGTTCAAAACCCAGTTCTGACTCCTGACTCCAGGTTCCAGCAAATGCAGACCCTGGGAAGCAGTGGTGATGGCTCAGTAATTGGGTTCCTGCCACTTACACGGGAGGCCTGGGTTGAGTTCTCAGCTCTCAGCTTTGGATTCAACTTTGGCCTCAGCCCTGGCTATCACAGACATTTTGGGAGTGAACCGGCAGATTCAAGGTTTCTCTCTCTCACTTTATTTCTCTCTCTTTCTCTCTCTCTCTCAGTTTCTTAAATAAGTAAATAAGTAATTTAAGATCTCTTTTAAGACAAGTTAGATAGTATATAAGAAAACACAGGCTGGCGCCATGGCTCAGTAGGCTAATCCTCCACCTGCGGTACACCGGGTTCTAGTCCTGGTCGGGGCACTGGATTCTGTCCCGGTTGCCCCTCTTCCAGGCCAGCTCTCTGCTATGGCCCGGAAGTGCAGTGGAGGATGGCCCAAGTGCTTGGGCCCTGCACCCCATGGGAGACCAGGTTAAACACCTGGTTCCTGCCTTTGGATCAGCGCAGTGCGCCAGCCGCAGTGCACCAGCTGCAGCGGCCATTGGAGGGTGAACCAACGGCAAAGGAAGACCTTTCTCTTTGTCTCTCTCTCTCTCACTGTCCACTGTGCCTGTCAAAAAAAAAAAAAGAAAGAAAAGAAAACACAGAGCAGGCTGGCACCGCTGCTCAATAGGCTAATCCTCTGCAGTGCCGGCACCCCAGGTTCTAGTCCCGGTTGGGGCGCCAGATTCTGTCCCGGTTGCTCCTCTTCCAGTCCAGCTCTCTGCTGTGGCCCGGGACTGCAGTGGAGGATGGCCCAAGTGCTTGGGCCCTGCACCCGCATGGGAGACCAGGAGGAAGCACCTGGCTCCTGGCTTTGGATCGGTGCAGTGCGCTGTAGCAGCCATTTAGGGAGTGAACCAACGGAAAAGGAAGACCTTTCTCTCTGACTGTCTAACTCTGCCTGTCAAAAAAAAAAAAAAAAAA
This sequence comes from Lepus europaeus, assembly GCF_033115175.1. NCBI lineage: Eukaryota > Metazoa > Chordata > Mammalia > Lagomorpha > Leporidae > Lepus > Lepus europaeus. The sequence continues at coordinate 27,477,820 of NC_084843.1, forward strand.
AAAAACCACACAGAGGAAAGTTTTGGAAAGACAATTCAACTAGTTGAAGAAACTGATACTTGGAAAAGTTGATCTATTACCCTAAGTTACACGGCTACTAAGTGGAGGAATTGGGATTTTTAACTCAGGTCTGAAGCCTTGATTTTTTTCCATTATATATACCATGTTGTTCAGGGAAGCAGTGGTATTTCAACTGGACCTTCATGGAAAAATGAGATTCAGCATTTTTTTTTTTTTTTTTTTTGGACAGGTAGAGTTATAGACAGTGAGAGAGAGAGAGAGAGAGAGAGAGAAAGATCTTCCTTCCATTGGTTCACTCCCCAAATGGCCACTACAGCTGGTGCTGCGCCAATCCAAAGTCAGGAGCCAGGTGCTTCCTCCTGATCTCCCATGCAGGTGCAGGAGCCTAAGCACTTGGGCCATCCTCCACTGCCCTCCCGGGCCACAGCAGAGAGCTAGACTGGAAGAGGAGCAACCAGGTCTAGAGCCTGGTGCCTATATGGGATGCCGGTGCTGCAGGCGGAGGGTTAACCAAGTGAGCCACAGCGCCGGCCCCTGAAATTTGGACTTTTTAGTGGTGAAAAGGAATAGTATTCCATGAGAGGGAAACCAGGTAAACAAAAGCAAGACATCCCAATGTGTTTGAAAATACAGGGCTATGTCTTTGGTGAATTTGGAGCTGTTCTGAGACTCACAGATTAAAAACACAGCAAGACTTTTGAGGTCAAATTAGGAGTCTATTAGCCAGCTGGTGACCACTTCTCACGGAGCAAGTCCAGAGAAGACAGCCTTGAGTGGCAGTGGCAGGGGCAGGGGGTTAAAGGCAAAACCTCTTCTTATCAGTCATTTAATCACGCGTGCGGGCGCGCTTGTGCAAGCAGAAAGCATGCATACAAAAGTGAGAAGTGGGTAGCCATTCAGCCAGTTTTTTTAAACATTTTTTCTTTGAAAAATGTAACTATTCAGTTGTTCCCAATCGGGGTCAGGCGTGGTGTCACTGACCTTGACGCCACCTATGTTATCCTGTGGCTGCAGCTGGGAGAAGGCAGAAGGAACAATAGTCTGGTGGCCTTGGTCGATATCAAGCAAGCAGAGGTACAGATGCCAGAAACAGGCCAGTTACAAACCAACATTTATTTATTTTTTAAAGATATATTTATTTATTTGAAAGTTAGAGTTACACAGAGAGAGAAGGAGAGGCAGAGAGAGAGAAAGAGAGAGAGAGAAGTCTTCCATCTGCTGGTTTACTCTCCAATTGAGCGCAATGGTCGAAGCTGCACCGATCCGAAGCTAGGAGCCAGGAACTTCCTCCGGGTCCTCCCACGTGGGTGCAGGGACCCAAAGACTTGGGCCATCTTCCACTGTTTTCCCAGGCCATAGCAGAGAGCTGGATGGGAAGTGGAGCAGCCGGGACTCGAACTGGTGCCCATATAGGATGCTGGCACTGCAGGCGGAGCTTTTACCCACTATACAGCACTGGCCCCCCAACATTTATTTTTATGAAAAAAAGGCCTTGCTTTTAAAACAACAAAACAAAATAACCTATAGTCTATAGCCACTCGGGTGTGCTACACCTTGTAGACAATTTAAACTTTTCAGTCACCTAACACAGAGCTTAAGATCCACATTTTCTACTTAGCTTCGGATACTCACCCATAATGAAACTCTTTAATGTAAATCCTTAAAAGATTTATTTATTTGAAAGAATTACAGGGAGTCAGAGAGAGAGAAATCTTTCAACCATTGGTTCACTCCCCAAATGGCCGCAATAGCCAGCACTGGGCCAATCCAAAGCCACGAGCCTGGAGCTTCTTCTCCCACATGGGTGCAGGGGCCCAAGGACTTGGGGCCATCCTTTACTGCTTCCCAGGCCTTAGCAAAGAGCTGGACTGGAAGTGGAGCAGCTGAGACTGGAACCGGTGCCTATATGGAATGTCAGCGCTGCAGACGGCAGCTTTACCCACCTCACCACAGTGCTGGCCCCATAATGTAAATCTTGTAGGAGTGATATTAGGGTGAACCTTGGAAGAATCTTCCCAGTGTATACCATGTTTAATATGCCAGTTGTGTTTCCTCCTTCCTTGAAATGAGAGCTACAGGAATTTTTCTGGAAACATTCTTTTTTTTTTTTTTTTCCCTTTAAAAATTTATTTATTTATTTATTTATTTGAGAGGCAGAGTTACAGAGAGGCAGAGGCAGAGAAGGGTCTTCCATCTGCTGGTTCACTCCCCAAATGGCCACAATGGCTGGAGCTGGGCCAATCTGAAGCCAGAATCCAGGAGCTTCTTCACTTCTGGATCTCCTCCATGGGTGCAGGGCCCAAGGACTTGGGCCATCTTCTATTGCTTTCCCAGGCCAAAGCAGAGAGGTGATTGGAAGTGGGACTGCAGGGCTCAAACCGATGCACATATGGGATGCCAGCACTGCAGTCGGCGTTTTACCTGCTACGCCACATCACCAGCCCCTTTCCTTCCTTTCTGCATGAAAGATTTACATAACAGCTTTTAGTGACAGCCTGCTTCCTCCAGGTATCTCAGTAATGTAACAGTCACCATGTTCTGAGCTTCTAGATGAAAATATTATTTATTTATTGTTCAATCGTTTCTCGGCCTTTTGGCTAAGATCAAGTGTATTTATTGTTCCATAAAAATCCCTTAGATGCCCCTTTTCATGGAGACAGTTGAAATTCTGGGAGGGTGCATTTTTGGAGGACTTGCTTCAGATTAATATTAGGCATAAGGAAGAATCTATATTTTCTCTTAAATTGTATTGCCTACATTTGGGGGGAGGAGAAGACTTATTTATTTATTTATTTATTTACTTGAAAAGCACAGTCACAGAGAAGAGAGGAAGAGACAGAGAAATCATCCATCTACTAGTTCACTCCCCAAATGGCTGCAGCATCCAGGTCTAGGGCAAGCTGAAACCAGGAGCCGGAAACTGTGTACTGGTTCCTCACATGTAAGGCAGAGGGCCAAGCATTTGGAACAGCTGGGACTCAAGCAGACACTCAATTATGAGATGCCAGCATTACAAGCAGTGGCTTAACCCGCTATGCTACAAGTCTGGCCTTCTAGATTAAAAAGAAAAAAGATTATTTATTTGAAAGACAGAGTGACAGAGAGAGAGAAAGAGATCTTCCATCCTCTGGTTCACTCCCCAGATGGCTGCAATAGTCAGGGCTAGGCCAGGCTGAAGCCAGGAGCCGAGTCTCCCACGTGAGTGCAGGGGCACAAGCAACTGGGCCATCCTCTGCTGTTTTCTCAGTTACATTAGCTGGGAGCTAGCTAGGAAGTGGAGCAGCCAGGATTTGAACCAGCACTCTATGAGAGGTGAGAGTCCTAAGTGGCAGCTTAACCCATCGTGCCACAACACTGGCCCCCTTCTATGTTTTCAAGGTAACATTTCTATGCATATCTTGGGTGGTGAGTTGGGCATTAACTATGTGTCTCAGTCATCAATCACTCAGCACTTGGGAAAAGAGAGCTGCTTTACAAAGTCATGAGTCAGAGAGAGTAAGTTAAAAATGGACCAAGAAATCCCCAGCCAATTTGCTGCTCAGCCTTGCTGTTCCGTCTGTCCACTCCATTTTACTTCAGCGTGTATAAGTGACCCCTGGCTTCAGTAGTCAGAAGTTGGCAGTTGCATTGGAGGGTGTCCCAGATTCCTGTCCTTAAAGATGTGTTGGGCCCGGAGCTATTCCTCACTGTGGCTGGCTTCAGCAGTTTCCTTGTACTATGACATTGTCTGTTTCTTTTTCCTTCCCCTTTGAAGCTTTCTAATTAAGTAGCATTAGGAGGCCCAGTTCCAGTATATAACACACACACCTATTCCTCACCTTATCATTCTTAACTTCCAAACAAACAAACATCTAGGCTTATTTTCAGAAGGGATCAGATTAATAAGAAATGACAGGCAGGGGCATTTAGCGCAGCAGTTAAGACGCTGCTCAGGACGCCCACATCCTGTATCAGAGTACCTGAGTTCAAGTCCTGACATTACTCCCGAATCCAGCTTCCTGCTGATGTGCATTCTGGGAGGCAGCAGGTGATGGCTCAAGTAGTTGGGTTCCTGCTACCCACCTGGGAGACCTGGATTGAGTTCCTGGCTCCTGGCTTTAGCCTAGCCCAGTCCCAGCTGTTGCAGTATTTGGGGCTTGAACCAGCAGATGGGAGATCAATCTGTCTGTCTATCTCCTCTGCCTCTCTCTGCCTTTCAGATAAATAAAATAAATAAAAATAAAATCATAAAGTTTTCTTCTAGCCCCCGTTATGATTTAAGAGAATGAAAAAGTTCTACTGTCTTCAGTGACAGCCTTTGTTCCTTCTTTGGAGGACAGCCATTCCTATCTGAGCCACCTTTTCTCCTGGGATGGCGATAAAGCATTTTTATTGTTACTTTCCTTTTTTTAAAATATTTATTTATTTGAAAAGCAGAGCTACGAAGAGGCAGAGGCAGAGACAGAAAGAGAGGTCTTCCATCCTCTGGTTCACTCCCCAGATGGCCACAGTGGCTGGAGCTGTGCCGATCCAAAGCCAGGAACCAGGAGCCTCTTCTGGGTCTCTGATGCGAGTGCAGGGGCCCAAGGACTTGGGCCATCTTCTACTGCTTTCCCAGGCCATAGCAGAGAGCTGGATCTGAAGTGGAACAACTGGGACTTGAACTGGTGCCCATATATGATGCCAGCACTGCAGGTGGCTCTTTACCTGCTACACCACAGCACCGGCCTCTGTTATTTTCATACTTTGGGAGAATAGCTGTTAACCATGGATATCCAGAAGGCAAGCATTCATTCATTCAGTGTTTAAAATCAAATCTCTCAATGTATCAAGTATTTTGCTAAAGGTTTGGGAGTATACTGGTGAGCAAAATAAATTTGGTCATGGAGCTTTTAGTCTCAGGTTTTGGAAAGCTGACCGGGGACAGCATTGTGGTACAGCAGTTTAAACTGCCACTTGTGATGCTGACATCCCATATCAGAGTGCCAGTTTGAGTCCCAGCTGCTCTGATTCCAGTCCAGCTCCCTGCTAACATGCCTGGGAAAGCAGGATGTTTTGACCCAAGTACTTGGACTCCTGCCCATGTGGGAGATCTGGATAGAGTTCTGAGCTCTTGGCTTCAGTCTGGCCCAGGACCAGTATTGCAGACATTTGGAGAGTAAACCAGCGGATAAGGGATCTCTCTCTCTCTCTCTCTCTGTCTCTGTCTCTGTCTCTATGTGTATGACTCTGCCTTTCAAATAAATAAATCTTTTTTTTTTTTAATTACATTCCCATTTTCCACCTTTACTCCCTTTCCCTTTCCTTGAGTGATGGATGATTGACTCTGAATGGTGTGGGCAGCTCCAACCATCACTCCAAAAAAAAAAGGTCAAGCATGTTGAGAATAAGAGAAACTTCTTCTCACCCACCAGCTCTGCCTTCAATATTTATTCTGTTCCCAGAATGCAGGAGTCTTAAGGATCTCCTACATATTTCCAGGAGTTGATGCTTGTCACCTGTGGATAAGGTTGGCTTTTCTTGCACATGTGCCTTTTGGGGCCAGTCTCACTCATATCTGTGCTCCCTGTTGTGCTGTTCCACCGTGCATCCCTCTTCCCAGAAGCTTCTGAAACACCATCTGTTGTAATTTACAAAACAGTGGCTCAGTGAGCCCTTTTCTTTTCTTCCTGCTACCAGCATTGCTAACATACACAAGCTTTAGGAAAGTTCTCTCTCTTTCTCCCTCTCTCTCCCCTGCCTCTCTTTTTAAAGATTTATGTATTTATTTGGAAAGTAGTGACAGTGGAGGGCTAGGAGAGAGATCTTCTATCCACTGATTCACTCCTCAAATGGCCCCAACAACCAGGCTGTGCTGAAGTCAGGAATCAGGAACTCCATCTGGGTCTCCCACTTGGGTGGGAGCCACACTCTGCTGCCTTCCTAGGCACATCAGAAGGGATTTGGATCAGAAGCAGAATAGCTGGGACCCAAACCAGCACTCTGAAATGGGATGCTAGCATTGCAGGCAGCAGCTTAACCCCCTGTTACACAATGCTGGCCCCAGGGAAGTTCTCTTGGTGAGTGAATCATTCTAGGATCTGTGAATTCCATGGGAAGTCAGTTGGGGTAAACAGCCTGCCCAAGAACTTCTGGGATCAAGAAGGCCTTAATCATTCATATGTGACACAGTTCACCCATTTAAAATATGCAATTCATTGTTTTCTAGTATAATCGCAGGTTATGCAACCATCACTGCAACCTATTTTTACAATGTTTTGCCCTTCCTGGGGGAAAAAAAGAAAAAAGAAAACCACCACACACATACACTGTACTCCCTAGCACTCCCGTTCTTCCCTAGCCCTCCTTCTAGCCCCAAGCAATCACTAATCCACTTTATATCTCTAAAAACTTGCCTATTGTGGACCTTTCCTATAAGTGGAATCATACAATATATGGCCATGTATTTATTTATTTGAAAGGCAGAGTGACAGAGCAAGGGAGAGACAGAGAGGGAGCGGGGGAGTGAAAACAAGAGGGAAAGGAAAAGGGAGAGGACGAGATATCTTGCATGTCCTGGTTCACTTCCCAATGCCCACAACAGCCAGAGCTGGGCCAGGCTGAGGCCAGGAGCCTAGAACTTCATGCAGGTCTTCCACATGGATGGCAGGGGCCCATATACTTGGGGCATCATCGACGCTTTCCCTGATGCATTAGCAGGAAGCTAGATTGGAAGCAGAGTAACTGGGACTCAAACCACAACTTTGAAATGGGATGTGGACATCTCAAGTGGTAGCTTAACCCACTGTGCCACAAATCCTGATCCAATATATGGCTTATTAAATCTGGCTTCTTTCAGTTAACATAATGTTTTCAAGGTCCATTCATGTTGTAACATGTGTTGGTACATCATTCCTTAGTATGCTGAAAATACTCCCTTACAACTGTCTCACATTTTGTTTATCTATTCCTCAGTGAATGTGAACATTTAGGTGGTTTCTACATTTTGCCATAATGTGATTATGTTGCTGAAGACACTCACATTTAAGTTTTTATGTGGGCATATGTTTTTATTCTTTTGGGTATATACCTAAGAGTAGCATTTCTGGGTCATGTAACTTTGTGTTTAACATTTGTGGAACTGTCAAGCCACTTGCCAAACTAGCTGAACCATTTTATAATCTCACCAGCAATATGTGAGGGTTCTAGTTTCTCCACAACTTTGTCAAAACATTTGTTACTGTCTTTCTGATTATTGGAGTCCTAGTGGGTGTGAAGTAGTATCTATTGTAGTTTTGGTTGCATTTACTTTACTACTAATGCTGTTCAACATCTTATTTCTGTTACATTCCTTTGCTCTTTTCAAAATTTAAAAAAAAAATTTTTTTTTTTGACAGGCAGAGTGGACAGTGAGAGAGAGAGAGACAGAGAGAAAGGTCTTCCTTTTTTCCATTGGTTCAAACCCCAATGGCCACTGCGGCCAGTGCGCTGTGACTGGCGCACCATGCTGATCCACAGCCAGGAGCCAGGTGCTTCTCCTGGTCTCCCATGCGGGTGCAGGGCCCAAGGACTTGGGCCATCCTCCACTGCAGTCCCGGGCCACAGCAGAGAGCTGGCCTGGAAGAGGAGCAACCGGGACAGAATCTGGCGCCCCAACGGGGACTAGGACTAGAAC